>NC_138520.1:53063431-54263431 GCF_000230855.2 Cajanus cajan | reverse complement strand
AGGAGTTGAAACTAGTGTAATATCTCTCTAAAAACTTGGGCAGAATCTCTTCCTCTTTCTCCTTAAACAAGGCACTAGAGCAGAACCTCCTTTTCTTTCTCCTTCTCTCTCTCTTACTTTCTCTCTCTATTTCTCCAGAATTTCCTTCTCTCTAGAATTCTGAATTTTCAAAACCTTAGGCTCCTATTTATAGAAATTTTGAAGTTACTATGCACTATGCACTATTCATTAAAATAATATTATAAGTTACTATGCACTATTCATTATTATAATATTATAAATTACTATTCATTAAAAAATAATATAATAATTTGAAACAAACGTAAGTGCTTACGTTCTTGTTTTTGGAAATTACTATTTATTAAAATAATAATATATTTACTATTCATAAATACGTAAATACGTATATGTGAATAGTAAAATACGTATATATAAATAGTAAAATACGTATATAAAAATATGATAAATTTTCTAATAATCTCAATAAATATTTAAAATCAAAATAACCTGTTTTATTTAATAAAATTTGGGATATTACAATTCTTCCCTACTTACAGAAATTTCGTCCTCGAAATTTTTATTGCTTAAAATAGATAAGGATAATTTTTTCTAACTTCTTCTTCGAGTTCCCAAGTAGCATCTCCAGTGTCTTTATTCCAAATGACTTTTACCAATGCAATCTGTTTGCCTCTCAACTGCTTGATCCTCCTGTCTACGATCTGTACAGGCATTGTTTCAAATGTAAGGTTATCCTTTAATTGTACTGTATCAGGCATTATTATATGAGAAGGGTCAGAAATATATTTTCTTAACTGAGACACATGGAAAACATTATGGAGATTAGAAAGAAAAGGTGGTAGAGAAATTTGGTAAGCAACAGGACCTATTTTTCTAAGGATTTGATAAGGACCAATAAATCGAGGAGTGAGTTTCTTTGATTTCATTACCCTACCAATACCAGCTGTTGGTGTAACTTTCAAAAATACATGATCACCTTCCTGGAATTCAAGAGGTCGTCTTCTTTTATCAGCATAACTTTTTTGTCTGCTTTGAGTCATTCTCAATTTTTCTTGAATCATTTTGATCTTTTCCGTGGTTTGTTGCACCAATTCAGGACCCAAGATTAAATTCTCTCCTGTCTCAAACCAACACAAAGGAGTTCTACACCTTCTTCCATATAAAGCTTCATAGGGTGCCATACCTATGCTAGAATGGAAACTGTTGTTATAAGTGAATTCAATCAGAGGCAAGTATTTGTCCCAACTACCAGAATTCTCTAGCACACAAGTTCTCAATAAATCTTCTAGGGATTGTATGGTTCTTTCTGATTGTCCATCTGTTTGAGGATGATATGCAGAGCTAAGACGAAGCTTAGTTCCTAATGCTTGATGTAAACTTCCCCAAAATCTAGAAGTGAATCTAGGATCCCTATCAGATATTATGCTAGATGGTACCCCATGCAACCTTACAATCTCTCTTATATACAGTTCAGTCAATTTTTCTAGAGAATACCTAATGTTGATGGGTAAGAAATGAGCAGATTTTGTTAGTCTATCCACAATAACCCATATGGAATCAAACTTATGAATTGTTCGTGGTAAACCAACTACAAAATCCATTGCTATACTGTCCCATTTCCATTCAGGTATATCTAAGGGTTGTAACATTCCTGCCGGCTTTTGGTGTTCTATCTTAGCTTTTTGACAAATCAAACATGTAGCCACATATTGTGCTATTTCCTTTTTCATTTTGGGCCACCAAAACATTCTTTTGAGATCTTGATACATCTTTGTTGCCCCAGGGTGTATGCTCAGCTTGCTCTTATGTGCCTCACCTAAAATTATTTTCTTAATTTCTGAATCATTGGGTACACATATCCTATTATTAAATCTCAAAACTCCTCTTTGATCTAAATCGAACTTTTCACCATCCTTTTGACCTATCAACCTCTTTTTCTTCTGAATGAATTTATCAACTACCTGAGCCTCACCAATTTGTCCATGTAAGTCACTAGTAATTTGAACCGCATGCAATTGTATTTTATCTTGACTTACCGTAGTTGATAAACTCATGTCTCTAAATTTTTCTATCAAATTCATCTCTTGAATCATTAATGAGGAGACATGTAAGGATTTTCTACTCAGTGCATCAGCCACAACATTGGCTTTCCCTGGATGGTAATGTAATTCAAAATCATAATCTTTCAAAAATTCCATCCACCTTCTTTGTCTCATATTCAGTTCCTTTTGATCAAACAAATATTTTAAACTTTTATGATCACTAAAAACATCAAACTTACCACCATACACATAATGTCTCCATATTTTGAGTGCAAAAACAATGGCAGCTAGTTCTAGATCATGGGTTGGGTAATTCCTTTCATGAGCTCTCAACTGTCTAGAAGCATATGCTACTACCCTTCTATCTTGCATAAGAACACACCCTAATCCCATTTTTGAGGCATCACAAAATACGACAAATTGTCCATTAGGATTGGGTAAGGCTAAGACTGGTGCAGTAGTTAATCTTTTCTTAAGCTCCTGAAAACTATTCTCACATTTTTCTGTCCACTCAAAGGGTTGTCCTTTCTTGGTGAGTTGAGTTAAAGGCATAGCTATTTTAGAAAATCCTTCAATGAATCTCCTGTAATATCCTGCCAAACCCAAAAAACTACGGATTTCTGTTACCGTCTTTGGAGGTTCCCATAGTAGAACTGCTTCTACCTTAGATGGATCCACAGACACTCCATCTTTGGAAATCACATGTCCTAAAAACTTAACCTCCTCTAACCAAAATTCACACTTAGAAAGTTTGGCATACAGTTGTTTATCTTTCAGGATTTGGAGAACAGTTTGAAGGTGTTCTTCATGCTCTTCATGAGTTCGAGAATATATGAGGATATCATCTATAAAGACCACCACAAAATGGTCTAAATACGGACGAAAAATCCTATTCATATAATCCATGAACACTGCAGGTGCATTGGTTACTCCAAAAGGCATTACTTGATATTCATAATGACCATACCTTGTTCTAAATGCAGTTTTCTGTATGTCTTCTGCTTTCACTTTGATTTGATGGTATCCTGATCTTAGATCTATCTTAGAAAATACAGTGGCTCCTCTTAATTGATCCATCAAATCATCTATCCTAGGAAGAGGGTATTTATTCTTTATGGTAAACTTATTTAATTGCCGATAGTCCACACACAGTCTAAAGCTTCCATCTTTCTTTTTGACTAACAAAACAGGAGCCCCCCAAGGTGATACACTAGGGCGTATGAATTGTTTTTCAAGTAACTCCTCTAATTGTTTCTTCAACTCAGCTAATTCAGAAGGTGACATCCTATAAGGTGCCATTGAAATTGGTCCAGTTCCAGGTATTAAATCAATCGAAAATTCAATCTCTCTGTCAGGTGGCAAACCAGGAATATCATTAGGAAAGACTTCAGGAAAATTTTGAACGACAGCTATGTCTTTCAAGTTGACTTCCTCTTTAGTTTCCATAGTGGATAAGATTAAATATCCTTGAACTTTACCCCAAGGAAACTTGTTTATTGGTTTAGATAATGAAATCGATAGGTCCTTAGGATCAGAAAATATTATAGACTTTTCTGCACAATTAAGAAGAACGTGGTTGGAAGATAACCAGTTCATACCTAAAATCACATCTAATTGTGATAAAGGTAAGCAGATCAAATTTACAAGAAATTTTTTATCGCCAATAAAAATAGGACAGTCTGAACAAACCTTATTGGTAATTACAGATTTGTTTGTAGGGGTTGAAACAATCAAATTATTCTCTAAAGAAGAAATTGGTAATTGGAGGTATTGAACACAATTATTGGAGATAAAAGAATGAGTTACGCCTGAATCATACAGTACATTTAAAGTTTTGCCTTTAATGAAACATTTACCTTGTATTAGATCGTTGTTTTGAGCAGCTTCAGTTCCGGTCATGGTGTAAACTCTTCCAGTTGTAGAAGGTCTTGGTTTGGATCCGGAAGTATTCACGTGCGTCTTTGGTTGTCCACACTCAGAAAATACATGACCAGGCTTTCCACACTTGAAACAAATAGGTCCTTTGAGATGACAATCTTTAGTATAATGACCCTGTCCACACTTAAAACACTTGGCTTGATTATTAATGGACCTACTGGAATTTCCTGCAAATTGAGAAGATTGGGGTTTCCATTGTGGTCGAACATAAGGTTTTCTTTCATTATCCCTTTTCTTACTAAATTGAGGGCCAAAAGATTTTGGTCTATTATCCTTATTATGATCAAAACCTTCCAAAAATCGACACTTGTGTATTAATGTGGGAAAATCAGAGATTTCCAATATCCCTACTGCCTTTCTTAATTCTGATCTAAGTCCATCCTCGAATTTAATACACTTCATCCTCTCATCAGGGTGATAAAAGAAAGTAGAGTATTTTCCCAATTCCTCAAACTTAGAGGCATATTCTCCCACTGTCATATTCCCTTGTTTTAACTGCATAAATTCTATTTCTTTAGCCCTCCTAACATCATTAGGAAAATATTTTTCAAAAAATTTGGTTCTAAATACTTCCCATGTAATGATTATTCCCCCTCCTTCTAATAATCTCCTGGTACTATCCCACCAATATTCTGCTTCTCCTACTAACATAAATACTGCATAATTTACTTTTTGGTTGTCAGGACAGTTCATAGCTCGAAATATTTTTTCTATTTCTTTAATCCATAATTCAGCTTTTTCAGGATTGTATCCTCCATCAAATTGGGAAGGGTTATTGCTTCTGAATTCTACAAGTCCTTGTGACTCTCCTGTTCTTCCTGGTGGTTGATTCCTTAACAAGGCGGCAGCCATGTCCCTAATAGCTTGTACAGCCTCTGTTAGTTCGGTATTCCTTCTTCCTGCCATCTGTAATTTTATAGATCAGTTTATAATAGAAACATGGTTAGCACATTTCCCCAAGTTACACATGGAACGTTGCTCTGATACCATTAAATGTAACGCCTAATTCTAATACCCAAATTATACAATATAAAATTTTAATATTTTCGCAATTATATCATTAACAATATCTATATATTTATTTAATAAAAACAAAAGTAAAGAAAAGAATATCTTGTGAATTTAATACATAACATATCGTTCTAAAATATTTAGAATAACGTATTATTTTACACATTATTCATTTTCCTTACTCTTTTAATACAATATATATATTCATAACGGAAAGAAAATTACAATTAAAATAATATGATTGACAAGTAAAGTTATAACAGATCCATCAAATAGCCTCCGTATTCCAATTTCCTTCCACGTAGGACAGCAGTAATAATAACAGCAAAATGATCTGGAATCTCAAGTTGATCCATCTATTTATAATATATTTAATTAAAAAAAACAAAGAAAAGAAAGGAGTAAGAACAATATCCAATAAATACAATAATTCGAACGAATAAACATAATTATTTATAAATAAAATTTTAACATATATATATATAAATATATTTATACAGATTAAATATTAGATTTTCTTGATACAATAAAATTTGAATTATACTTGTAGTGACTAGTCAGGATAAATGAGCATCATTATAACACCAACCAAAACATATTCTGTAACATCCCAGTTTTTATTATTATTATATGGTATTTGGTCATAATTTTGTGATTATATTTTACTTCAATTGTAGCTAATTCACATTTCATTTATGCTTAATTGTAGGCTTTAGAAATATATGTATATTGTTGGGCTTAATTAGATAGTTGTAAACTTTCTTTTCAATAAAATCGTTTTCGCTGGGCTGACTGGCAAACCTCGGTGTTTAGGGCATAACTTGGGCTGTTATGGTCCAAATGATGCAAAATTGGTGTCAATGGAAATCTAAGAGAAAATTGCATAACTTTTACAGAAATAGCCATTTGCAAAATCTGTCGTTTAGGAGGTCAAAATTGGAATTTTATTGATACAATTGGTTCTCGCTGGACTGATTGGCAAGCCTCGGTTTGTGGGGTATAACTTGGTCGGTGGTTGTTCAAATGATACAAACTTGGTGGCTATGGAAATATAAGAGAAAATACTACAACTTTCATGAAGGAAATAGTTTCCGATTCGGCTGTCTATAAGGTCCAAATCAGTAGCTAAAGTCGATGAGGAAAAGAACATGGCACCAACTCCATTAATTCATCCCACCAACTTTAATAATTCATCTCACTAATTCATTCCACTTAGTTTTGTCTAAGATTTTTTCATTATTTTCCATTTTTTAATGTGTCTTGAAGGCTATAAATAGCCCTTCACTTCTCCATTGCAAACCATCCCTCAATTCTCATTCTCTCTTCTCTTATACTCTCTTCTTCTCCTCTTCTTCTCTTTGAAGACCTAGAGGAATCCATAGGAGGTGGTTCTATCCTAGTAGAAGGAGCCTAGAGGAGGAAGCTCTTCTTTAGTTTCAGCGCTTGTCATCCAGGTAAGGGGGGGAGTGAGAAATCTCGCTCTGGGTGTGGGATTGTATGCTGGGTAGTGGGATTGGCCCCCAATCCTGTGTTTGTTGTATGTTATATTGTTTGTATGTTCTAATTGCTTGGTTAATATGTGTGTATGAATAGAAATTCTGTTGAGATTATGATTGTGAAAGTTATGAATATGATATGATAATGTGAATGTGATGTTTCTAATGATATGATGTGATGATGAAATATGATGTGAAATGACCATGAGATATGATTGACCATGAGATAGATAATGTGATAATGTGACAATGAGATATGAAATGTGATAAAGAGAAATGACCATGGAAAGTGATAAAGTGATATGAGAATGCATAGAGTCTTGTTTGACATGCATCATTTGCATAAAGTGATAAGGGTACGATATGGAATACGCCGCTAGAGAAGGCCCCCTAGTGTAAAAGCTGTGGGGATCAGTCCTTGGGGATGGCTCGGTTTGGAAGTCCCAGTCTCGCCCATTGTGTGCATGGGATGTATCTTGCGCGGCTTAGCTATCCCGACGAGACTCTGGTAGTATGTCCTTCTAGTGAGAGTGCGCAGAGGTTGTGTCCCGGCATGTACTCCTAGACTACTCTTTGTGTATTGCTAGCGGCAATATACTACGTGATAAGTGACTGGCGCCACATGCATGATAAAATGTAGTCCGTGTCCATACATGTGTCTTTTGATGTTATATGACAAATGAATATGCCTTGAATGAGTAAGATGTGATATTGTTATTAATCTATGTTATACATATTTTGTTTGTGCTTGGCTATCTGATATATATTTCTACACTGTGAGCCGAGTGAGATGTTTTCTCACTCCCTTTTTCTTTGTGTTGTTTTTCTCTGACTGTTATACAGGTGATTATCAGTATGAGGCTGAGAATGTTGGTCGTGAAGCTTAGGCTTCTTTATGGGCTATGCTCTGATAGGACATGTGACATCGGGGCATAGATAAGATTAGATTAGGATGTTAATGTTATTATTTTGGAAACTTGAGATTTATTTCTTTGTAATTTCTGCTGATTGTGTTTGTTAAAAATGTGATACTCTTTAAACATGTTTGATTATTAAATGTTATATTTAAATTTATTGAGTTATGATATGCGGGGTAGAGGGTGTCACATTTAGTGGTATCAGAGCAAGTCGATCTAATCGACCGTGAGTTATGAGTCTACCATGCTTGTTTGGTAGATTAATAATGTGATGAGTTGATTGATGTGCTAATATGATGATTGATTATGTTGTGTGCATTGTGTTCTCAGGATTTGTTTGATAGACATGATATAATTTGATGATGCTATTTTTGATTGCTCTTTTCATAATTGCTTATTTGTTTGATACTTCTTGCTTACGTAAGAAGTAGTGGTTGAGTAGTATCACTCGTATGGTGAGCTTATGTACCAATAGTACGGATAAAGCCTATTGAGACCTTAGAATTAGGAGAGACATTAATTTGTCAAAAGTTTACGATTAATGAAATTTAGGAATCTATAGTAGTAGCGATTGAATCCAAGGAGGTTGTATCTGAGAATTGGAGTTTTGATATTTTGATGAGAGGTTGAAACGTTCCTTGAGTATTGGTGCTTCATGTTAACTTTTATGGTTTAGGCAATATGTGAATATTATTCTCTAAGTCCTTTGCACTAAATATGTGAGCTGTTTTGGTCTAGGATTGTAATGGAAAGCTTGAATATGAGTTTAAGGTGGAAAGGAGTGAGTTTGGAATGGTTGAGGTATTTTGTGAAATGTTAGTACACTATTGCTGTATAATATGGGGATTATTTTCGTTAAAATTTTGTTGTGCCTGTATGAGTATCATATTGACAGAATCAGATTTTATGGTCTTCACAAAAGTAGTAGCTTTGGACGTTATCTTTCTAATGGAACTGGAATCAGGTAAAACGGAGGTATAGAACTCTAGTTATAGCTACTTTGGTGATCAAAGGTCTAGTTATAAGCGCTGAATATATCTGCTGCGGTTTTTGAAATTTGTAGCTAAGAAGATGATCTTTTTAGAATTCTATGTCTTCGTAGGAGTTGTAGCTTATTCTCTTATCTTTATTTTGAGATAGGTTTGAGATCATTTGAATAAGTATAACTCTCTAGGTATCATTTTCTTTAAACATTGTTGAAGGGATATGTATGGTTTCATGATATTTTTGAATCGTTAGGCAATGCAAGGATAAGAATTGATTTTGTTTTGGGGTGTTTGCATAAGGATTGAGAGGTTGTTTAAAGGTTGTATAATGCTATGTGATAAAGTTTGTTCATGTATGTAACATCCCAGTTTTCAAAATGGTTATTACTATTATTATTATTATTATTATATGGTATTTGGTCATAATTTGGTGGTTATATTTTACTTCAATTATAGATAATTCACACTCCATTTATGCTTAGAAAGATATGTGTATTATTGGACCTAATTAGATAGTGGTGAATTATTTTAAGAACCATTTCTCGCTGGGCTAACTGACAAGCCTCGGTTTTTGGGGCATAACTTGGGCTGTGATGGTCCAAATAATGCAAACTTGGAGTCAATGGAAATATAAGAGAAAAACTCACAACTGTTACAGAAATAGCCATTTTCAAATTCGGTCGTATAGAAGGTCAAAATTGGAATTTTATTGATACAATTGTTTCTCGCTGGGCTGATTGGCAAGTCTCGGTTTTTGGGGCATAACTTGGGCTGTGATTGTACAAATGATGTAACGTCGGTGGCTATGGAAAGATAAGAGAAAACCCTACAACTTTCATGAAGTAGCCATTCGCATTTTCGGCCGTCTAGAAGGTCCAATTCGGTGGTCAAATATCGGTGCGGAAAAGAATATGGCATCCAACTCATCCCATTTCGTTTTGTCTAAGATTTTTTCATTATTTTCCATTTTTTTAATGTGCTATGGAGGCTATAAATAGGCCTTCACTTCTCCATTGCAAACCATCCCAAGAAACACTTCTCATTCTCATCCTCTCTTCTCTCATACTCTCTTCTTTCCCTCTTCTTCTCTTTGAAGACCAAGGGAAATCTAGAGGAGGAGGTTCTGTCCTAGTTTTAGCTCCGGTCCCTGTTTTAGACGGAAGGAGCCTTGGGGAGGCAGCTGTGCTATAGTCTCAATTTCTGTCCGGGTTTCAATTCAGGTTTATCCAAGTAAGGGTGGCATTTATAAAATTAATCTAGTATGGGTAGTACTTATAAGACTTAATCTAGTATACATGAGCATGATAGGAGTAGTATAACTTTTAATATGCTATTTTGTTTGTATGAAGGTTGTTATTTATTTAAATTGATGGTTGTTATTTATTCAAGTTGGTGGTTGTTTTGGATATTTAATTTGGCATGGTTATGATTATGTTTATATATATAATTATGAAGTATGTGTATGTGGTTTGGAAAAGTAAATAGGACTGAGAGGAGTAAGGTTATGGATGGGAGGTCTCTTGGTGAGATCAGGGATATAATCTTTGGAGAAAATATGGTATTTCGGAATCCCATTGTGAGGATTTCCAATTTGGAAATTTTCCAAGGATTATATAGTAAACCACTTCAGATGTTAGGTGGATTCTGAAGTACTCCTCTAAGTATCTATTTGCTACCGGTATGGGTCTGGGTCGAGTCATACCGATGGATGAGGTGACCCCACCAGGGTTACGTGACGACGTAATCCAACTGTATACTTTCCATGAGAGGTTAGGCGTGAGACATGGGTTGCTGACATGTTTCACCGTATCAACACTTGGTTTGGATAGGTGTTGAGGCCAACATTTGGTTTGGATGTGTTGGTTACATCATGGATTATACGGTGGTGTGACTTTGCTTTGGATGTGGATTATGTATACATATGGTATGGATTGTATACTAGGGTTATGGATTTCTTTAATTAATATGTATGCTATTGGTTTATATCTATCTTGGAAATACATGTTGGTTTGAATAAATATTTGTTAAATATTTATACTATGGTTGGTTTTATACGTGCTAACCCTTATGTTTCCATGTGGTGGAACTGTGATGATCTCACTATGTGGGGGAGCAGATTAGGTGTGAGGCCATGGGATAGCAAGGAGTCTTCTGGGTAGCTGCTTTGAGAAGTGGCTAGGCTTAGAGCTTGACCAGCACCTAGGGTGTTTCTGTTGATGGTTAATGTTAATATATTTTGGATGACTGTATAATTTTACTGAGAATGACTAATATATTTATGTTTGCTATTATGAAAACAATTTTTACACTCTAGCGTAGCTGGCTTTTGCTCTATTTTTTTTATTATATATGCTCTTTTATTTTGGTTGGTTATTGATGTAATGACCTAAGGTGAGTCGTTACAATGTACATGCTTATCGATGGTATATTTGAAGGTTTAAAGATGGTATTCTAATATGATTTAGTAAGCATGTATGTTGATATGTGGATAGATTACCTTAGGGATCAATTGGTGAATGTCGTGTGGTTAGTGAGATTGATCTTAGGGTGTGATATGATCATATTGTAGTTGAAGGTGGAGATATATTCAAGACGGTTGTATGTTAAGTATTACTATTTTATTTTATCTTATTTATTGATTGATTGATTGATTTATTTATTATTTTTATTGTATAAGATAAGTTTTCTAGTTCTTGTAAATTCCAGTTAAGGTAAACATGGATATGTCTCAGGTAGAAGTTGTATTTAAGTGGGGAGATATCTAAGCCAATTAGTGAAGATAAGAGTTTTATGATGTTAGCTTATTATTATTGGAGATTTATTGAAGGAATTTCTAAGATAGCTTTGCCCTTAACTACATTCACTAAGAGGAGTATTGTCTTTATGTGGGATAGTAAGTATGAGAGTAGTTCCAACTCTTAAGGCAAGATTGACTAGTGTTAATACTACTAGATTTTAGTAAGTCTTTTGTGGAACATAGTTATGTTTCTAAGATAAGATTGGATAGAGTGTGGATGCAAGAAGGAACAGATAAGTAGCTTATGATTCTAGAAAATTGAGAATTTATGAGAAGGAATTACCTTACCCATGACCTTGATTTGAAGACATTACCTATATGATTCTAAGCTTGAGGTATTTAGTGATCATAAGAGTTTTAAATATCTATTGACCAAAAGAGATAGTTAGAAATTTTTAAGGAATAAGATTTTGATCTTACTGGTTATTTGGCCAAAGCCATTGTGGTAACCAATGTTTTGAGTAGGAAACCTTTATATTTTTCCTTATGATTAGAAAGAAGGATCTTTTTAGGGATTTAAGTCTGACTTGTGAGATTACTCCTAGTGGTGAAAAACTAGGTGTGACTCGAGTAACAAGTGGATCATTGAGATAAATTGGAGAAATACAATTAGTTGATTCATATTGGTAACAAGATATGAGACTATAGAATAAGGTGATGGATAGGGGTTTGAATTGGTTGAAGATGGAGCAGTAAAATTAGTGATTTTATATGTATAACATGCTTAGGTGCTTGATCTTTACAGATGATCATAGAAGTAATATCAATATTATGACAGATGCCTTGATTACGATGATCACTAATATATTTAAGGATTGGATTTGATTGGAGAATTTAGGGACTTATGATTGATGTGTGAGACTACCTTTAGGAACATTGAATTGACTATGGTTGAAAATAACTAGTGAATTAATGGATGAGATTAGAATCTTTTCTAGTGAACCAAGTGGAAAAGATTAGTAGGAATATGATTAAAATTTATAATAAATAAAAAAAAAATTGGAATTGATGTTGTTTTTAGGTGCAAGAATAAATTTGGGTGCTTAGTAATCTTGAAATTAGAAAGATGATCTTAAAGGGAGGACACAAGAGTACTCTTAGCATCCATTTAAGAGCCACTAAGATGTACCAAGACCTTAGGAAAATATTCCAGTGGCCTAAGATAGAAGAATTTGTGTATGCTTGCTTAGTATGTTAGAAGGCTAAGGGAGAACATCAGAAACCTTCAGGTTTACTGCAACCTTTAGATGTGCCTGTGTGGAAATGGGATAGCATCTCGATGGATTTTGTAGTAGGATTACCTAGGACAAGGAAGAACTTGGATGCTATATGGGTCATTGTGGATAGATTAACTAAGTCTGCCCATTTTATTCCCATTAACATTAGATACCCTTTGGAGAGATTAACCAAGTTGTACATAGGTGAGATTGTAAGGTTGCATGGGGTTCCTACTAGTATAGTTTCTGATAGAGATCCTAGGTTCACCTCTAGATTTTTGGGAGAGCTTGCATAAGGCGTTAGGCACTAAGCTTAGGTTGAGTTCAGCATATCACCCCCAAACAGATGGCCAGACTGAGAGGACCATACAATCCTTAGAAGACTTGTTGAGAGCTTGTATCTTAGAACATGGAGGTACTTGGGATAGTTTCCTACCTTTGATAGAGTTTACCTACAATAATAGCTACCATTCCAGTATTGGGATGGCACCCTATGAGGCTTTGTATGGTAGGAGATGTAGAACACCTTTGTGTTGGGTAGAACCTGGAGAGAGTGCCATTTTGGGACCTGAGATAGTTCAACAAACCACCGAAAAGGTTAAGATGATCCAGGATAAAATGAGAGCGTCACAAAGTAGACAAAAGAGCTACTATGATAAAAGAAGGAAAGACCTTGAGTTTAAAGAGGGAGATCATGTATTCCTTAAAGTAACTCCTTGGACTGGAATTGGTAGAGCACTTAAATCTCGCAAACTTACTCCAAGATTCATTGGTCCCTACCAGATCCTTAAAAGAGTTGGTGATGTAGCCTACCAAATTGCGTTACCTCCATCCCTATCAAATCTTCATGATGTCTTCCATGTTTCTCAACTTAGAAAATACATTCATGACCCATCTCATATTGTGGAACCCTACAACATTCAGTTAAAGGATAACCTCACTTATGAAACCATACCTTTGAGAATTGAGGACAAGAGGGTAAGGCAACTAAGAGGTAAGGAAATTCCTTTAGTCAAAGTTGTTTGGGGAGGAAACTTTGAAGAAGACGCTACATGGGAACTAGAAAGCAAAATGCGGGAAGCTCATCCATTCCTGTTTTCAGGTAAATTTCGAGGACGAAATTTCTTAAAGGAGGGGAGAATTGTAACATCCCAGTTTTTATTATTATTATATGGTATTTGGTCATAATTTTGTGATTATATTTTACTTCAATTGTAGCTAATTCACATTTCATTTATGCTTAATTGTAGGCTTTAGAAATATATGTATATTGTTGGGCTTAATTAGATAGTTGTAAACTTTCTTTTCAATAAAATCGTTTTCGCTGGGCTGACTGGCAAACCTCGGTGTTTAGGGCATAACTTGGGCTGTGATGGTCCAAATGATGCAAACTTGGTGTCAATGGAAATCTAAGAGAAAAACGCACAACTTTTACAGAAATAGCCATTTGCAAAAGCTGTCGTTTAGGAGGTCAAAATTGGAATTTTATTGATACAATTGGTTCTCGCTGGACTGATTGGCAAGCCTCGGTTTGTGGGGTATAACGTGGTCGGTGGTTGTTCAAATGATACAAACTTGGTGGCTATGGAAAGATAAGAGAAAATACTACAACTTTCATGAAGGAACTAGTTTCCGATTCGGCTGTCTATAAGGTCCAAATCAGTAGCTAAAGTCGATGAGGAAAAGAACATGGCACCAACTCCATTAATTCATCCCACCAACTTTAATAATTCATCTCACTAATTCATTCCACTTAGTTTTGTCTAAGATTTTTTCATTATTTTCCATTTTTTAATGTGTCTTGAAGGCTATAAATAGCCCTTCACTTCTCCATTGCAAACCATCCCTCAATTCTCATTCTCTCTTCTCTTATACTCTCTTCTTCTCCTCTTCTTCTCTTTGAAGACCTAGAGGAATCCATAGGAGGTGGTTCTATCCTAGTAGAAGGAGCCTAGAGGAGGAAGCTCTTCTTTAGTTTCAGCGCTTGTCATCCAGGTAAGGGGGGAGTGAGAAATCTCGCTCTGGGTGTGGGATTGTATGCTGGGTAGTGGGATTGGCCCCCAATCCTGTGTTTGTTGTATGTTATATTGTTTGTTTGTATGTTCTAATTGCTTGGTTAATATGTGTGTATGAATAGAAATTCTGTTGAGATTATGATTGTGAAAGTTATGAATATGATATGATAATGTGAATGTGATGTTTCTAATGATATGATGTGATGATGAAATATGATGTGAAATGACCATGAGATATGATTGACCATGAGATAGATAATGTGATAATGTGACAATGAGATATGAAATGTGATAAAGAGAAATGACCATGGAAAGTGATAAAGTGATATGAGAATGCATAGAGTCTTGTTTGACATGCATCATTTGCATAAAGTGATAAGGGTACGATATGGAATACGCCGCCAGAGAAGGCCCCCTAGTGTAAAAGCTGTGGGGATCAGTCCTTGGGGATGGCTCGGTTTGGAAGTCCCAGTCTCGCCCATTGTGTGCATGGGATGTATCTTGCGCGGCTTAGCTATCCCGACGAGACTCTGGTAGTATGTCCTTCTAGTGAGAGTGCGCAGAGGTTGTGTCCCGGCATGTACTCCTAGACTACTCTTTGTGTATTGCTAGCGGCAATATACTACGTGATAAGTGACTGGCGCCACATGCATGATAAAATGTAGTCCGTGTCCATACATGTGTCTTTTGATGTTATATGACAAATGAATATGCCTTGAATGAGTAAGATGTGATATTGTTATTAATCTATGTTATACATATTTTGTTTGTGCTTGGCTATCTGATATATATTTCTACACTGTGAGCCGAGTGAGATGTTTTCTCACTCCCTTTTTCTTTGTGTTGTTTTTCTCTGACTGTTATACAGGTGATTATCAGTATGAGGCTGAGAATGTTGGTCGTGAAGCTTAGGCTTCTTTATGGGCTATGCTCTGATAGGACATGTGACATCGGGGCATAGATAAGATTAGATTAGGATGTTAATGTTATTATTTTGGAAACTTGAGATTTATTTCTTTGTAATTTCTGCTGATTGTGTTTGTTAAAAATGTGATACTCTTTAAACATGTTTGATTATTAAATGTTATATTTAAATTTATTGAGTTATGATATGCGGGGTAGAGGGTGTCACATATTCCACCTCCATTTCTTACTCATTTAAATCCCCAAGGTTAAACCTCCAGCTACAAATAATTCAAACTTTATCGTCTATGGCCATAGAGTATTAATTATCTTTAAAATGAGTAAAAGACATTTTAACAAATTATATTAATCATAAAAAAAATTACTCAAAATAGATTTAAGAATAATCATAGAATAAGTAATAGTAATTAAAGGTTAAACAAATATATGAGGTTAGAAACACCCCACTAAATAATAACGTAAATAAATAAACATAATAATTAAAAGTTAAGTAGTTAGATGAGGTTAGGAACACCTCACTGAATAAATATAATAATAACATAAATAAACATTGTAATTAAAAGTTAAGTAGTTAAATGAGGTTAAGAACACCTCACTGAATAATTATAACAATAACATAGTAATTAAAAGTTAAGTAGTTAGATGAAGTTAAGAACACCTCACTGAATAAATATAACAATAACATAGTAATTAAAAGTTAAGTAGTTAGATGAGGTTAAGAACACCTCACTGAATAAATATAACAATAATATAGTAATTAAAAGTTAAGGAGTTAGATGAGGTTAGTAACACCTCACTGAATAAATATAACAATAACATAATAATTAAAAGTTAAGTAGTTAGATGAGGTTAAGAACACCTCACTGAATAAATATAACAATAATATAGTAATTAAAAGTTAAGGAGTTAGATGAGGTTAGTAACACCTCACTGAATAAATATAACAATAATGAGGTTAGGGGCACCCCACTAAATAAATATAAGCAAATAGATGAGGTTAGAGATACCCCACTAAATAAATATAATCAAGTAAATGACATAAATAAATATACATAATAGTATATAAAATTTTAAAAAGATAAGGTTCTCCTCCCCCTTACCTAGATAAGTAGGAGTTGAAACTAGTGCAATATCTCTCTAAAAACTTGGGCAGAATCTCTTCCTCTTTCTCCTTAAACAAGGCACTAGAGCAGAACCTCCTTTTCTTTCTCCTTCTCTCTCTCTTACTTTCTCTCTCTATTTCTCCAGAATTTCCTTCTCTCTAGAATTCTGAATTTTCAAAACCTTAGGCTCCTATTTATAGAAATTTTGAAGTTACTATGCACTATGCACTATTCATTAAAATAATATTATAAGTTACTATGCACTATTCATTATTATAATATTATAAATTACTATTCATTAAAAAATAATATAATAATTTGAAACAAACGTAAGTGCTTACGTTCTTGTTTTTGGAAATTACTATTTATTAAAATAATAATATATTTACTATTCATAAATACGTAAATACGTATATGTGAATAGTAAAATACGTATATATAAATAGTAAAATACGTATATAAAAATATGATAAATTTTCTAATAATCTCAATAAATATTTAAAATCAAAATAACCTGTTTTATTTAATAAAATTTGGGATATTACATGTATAATTTTAAGCTTATTACTTCTAGAAAATAAAAAAAAATTATTTTTTTTCTTCTAAAATATAAAATTACTATTTATGTTAAATAAACTAATATATGCACTAATTATTTAATAGAAAACTCATGAAACACACAAATATGAAAATATTCACACTTGAACTTTCTTACTATAATTTTAAAGACAATATACTAATATCTCTAAGTAGTTTATAAATATTTAAAAATAAATATTATTTTTTAAAAATAATTTTAAGATCAAAATATTATTTTTAGAAGGTTTAAAATAGTTTTCTTTGATTTTCATCCCTCTAAAATATAAATTCACTAGTTTGATTATTTTAAGGTAGATAAATAATATTTTTTTTAAAAAAACTAAAAAAAATTTTATAGGTGTTAAATATCAATACTGTAACACCCCAATTTCCTTAAAAGGATATTTTTTATTAATAATGACATTTTCGTAATTATTGATGGCATTTTTGTAATTTTATAAAGGTATTAGGGGCATTTGAGTAACTCGGAACGGGCTGTTCCGAAACTGGAACGGGCCGTTCTGAGCATTTAAAATAAGCTAAAATTTTAGGTTGGGAACGGGCCCAGAATGGGCCGTTCCAACAAGGAGAACGGGCCGTTTCGGAGGGAGAACGGGCCGTTCTGCTGAGTTTGAGAACGGGTCGTTCTGGTTTCAGAACGGGCCGTTCTGCTTTTTGAGAACGGGCCGTTCCGATTTTGGAACGGGCCGTTCCAGTTGAGAAATTTGCCCACGTTTGAAGGATCCGGAACGGGCCGTTCCGAAATCAGTACGGCCGTTCCGGTTGCGCCAGGAGGCCTATAAATAGGGCCAAGGGGGGGTGAAAAATTTATATTGAGCAAGAAGTGTGACACCCTCTACCCCGCATATCATAAATCAATAAATTTAAATAATATAACTTTAATAATCAAACATGTTTAAAGAGTATCACATTTTTAACAAACATAATCAGCAGAAATTACAAAGAAATAAATCTCAAAGTTTTCAAAGTAATTTAAAATAACATTAACAACCTAATCTAATCTTATCTATACCCCGATGTCACATGTCCTATCAGAGCATAGCCCATAAAGAAGCCTAAGCTTCACCACCAACATCCTCAGCCTCATGCTGATAATCACCTGTATAACGGTTAAAGAAAAACAACACAAAGAAAAAGGGAGTGAGAAAACATCTCACTCGGCTCACAGTGTAGGAATATATATACTAGATAGCCAAACACAAACAAAACATATATAACATAGATTAACAATATCACATCTTACTCATTCAAGGCATATCCATTTGTCATATAATATCAAAAGACACATGTATGGACACGGACTACATTTTATCATGCATGTGGCGCCAGTCACTTATCACGTAGTATATTACCGCTAGCAATACACAAAGAGTAGTCTAGGAGTACATGCCGGGACACAACCTCTGCGCACTCTCACTAGAAGGACATACTACCAGAGTCTCGTCGGGATAGCTAAGCCGCGCAAGATACATCCCATGCACACAATGGGCGAGACTGGGACTTCCAAACCGAGCCATCCCCAAGGACTGATCCCCACAGCTTTTACACTAGGGGGCCTTCTCTGGCGGCGTATTCCATATCGTACCCTTATCACTTTATGCAAATGATGCATGTCAAACAAGACTCTATGCATTCTCATATCACTTTATCACTTTCCATGGTCATTTCTCTTTATCACATTTCATATCTCATTGTCACATTATCACATTATCTATCTCATGGTCAATCATATCTCATGGTCATTTCACATCATATTTCATCATCACATCATATCATTAGAAACATCACATTCACATTATCATATCATATTCATAACTTTCACAATCATAATCTCAACAGAATTTCTATTCATACACACATATTAACCAAGCAATTAGAACATACAAACAATATAACATACAACAAACACAGGATTGGGGGCCAATCCCACTACCCAGCATACAATCCCACACCCAGAGCGAGGTTTCTCACTCCCCCCCTTACCTGGATAACAGGCACTGAAACTAAAGAAGAGCTTCCTCCTCTAGGCTCCTTCTACTAGGGTAGAACCACCTCCTATGGATTCCTCTAGGTCTTCAAAGAGAAGAAGAGGAGAAGAAGAGAGTATAAGAGAAGAGAGAATGAGAATGAGAAGTGTTTCTTGGGATGGTTTGCAATGGAGAAGTGAAGGCCTATTTATAGCCTCCAAAACACATTAAAAAAATGTAAAATAATGGAGAAAAAGATAGACAAAACTAAGTGGAATGAATTAGTGGAATGAATTATAGAAGTTGGTGGGATGAATTAATGGAGTTGGTGTGAATTAATGGAGTTGGTGCCATGTTCTTTTCCTCACCGACTTTAGCTACTGATTTGGACCTTATAGACAGCCGAATATGAAAATATTTCCTTCATGAAAGTTGTAGGATTTTCTCTTATCTTTCCATAGCCACCAAGTTTGTATCATTTGAACAACCACCGACCACGTTATACCCCACAAACCGAGGCTTGCCAATCAGTCCAGCGAGAAACAATTGTATCAATCAAATTCCAATTTTGACCTCCTAAACGACCGATTTTGTTAATGGCTATTTCTGTAAAGGTTGTGCGTTTTTCTCTTATATTTCCATTGACACCAAGTTTGCATCATTTGGACCATCACAGCCCAAGTTATGCCCTAAACACCGAGGCTTGCCAATCAGCCCAGCGAAAAACGGTTTTAATAAAGAAAATCACAACTATCTAATTAAGCCCAATAATACACATATCTTTCTAAAGCCTACAATTAAG
Organism: Cajanus cajan; assembly: GCF_000230855.2. Lineage (NCBI taxonomy): Eukaryota > Viridiplantae > Streptophyta > Magnoliopsida > Fabales > Fabaceae > Cajanus > Cajanus cajan. The sequence goes on along the minus strand of NC_138520.1, from coordinate 54,243,598 downwards.
CATAAATGGAGTGTGAATTAGTTACAATTGAAGTAAAATATAATCACCAAATTATGACTAAATAATAATAATAATAATAATAGTAATAATAACCATTTTGAAAACTGGGATGTTACAATACTTCCCCCCTTTTAAGAAATTCGTCCTCGAATTTTTGAAACGAAGAGGTTTGACTATGACTCGTTCAAGATTCTTCTTAAATTTCCTTGGAAAATCCACAACAGAGTCTAGACATATTATTTCACTTCCAAACAGGAACATCTAAAGGCTACAAAAGTCCTAAAAGGCTTCTGATGTTCTGTCTCATACTTATACCATACTAAATATAAGTACATAATATCCTCTATTCCTCTCTTTACTTAAGGCCACCACGCTTCCGCTGCGCCACTCTGATGCACCTTAGTAGCTCTTAAAACTCCCTTTAAGATCATCTTCCTAAATTCAAGATTACTAGGCTATAGATCCTATCATTGAACCCCAAAATACCATCAACTTCTACTCATAAAGGGCTATTTATACCTCTACCAATCTTCTCCACTTGGTTCACTAAGAAAGAATCTAACTCCTAAGCTTCTCTAATCTCGTCCATTAATTCATTAGTCATTTTCAACATACTAAATTCAATGCTCCTAAGGGTGAGCTCACACATCACGCTTAAGTCGCTAAGTTCTTTAATCAAATACAACCCTTAAATCGTCAAATATGGTAGGTGAAAGATCATCCTACTCAAGGTATCTGCTAGAATAATAGCTTTATTTCTACGACCTTCTCCAAAGATTAAGCACTTAAGCATAGGTTCACTAGATACATATACCAGATTTCTAATTTCACCATTCTAGCTATACCCAAGTCAAATTCTTATCCACCTCCTTATCCTATAACCTCATACCAAATAAATCATCTAATCAATCCTTTCGTTACTCAATTTAAATTTTGTCTTACACTACTAAGAATAACCTTATCAGAAAAACTTAAATCTCTAAGTTGAGCTAAAAGATGTATCTTTCTAATCAGGAAAAAAAAAGGTAAATATAAAGGTCTCATACTCAGAGCATCGGTTACCATAATGGTTTTGGCCACATAACTTAATAATATCAAGATCTTATTCCTTAAGGACTTTTAACTATTTCCTCTGGTCAATAGGTATTTAAAACTCTTATGATCGCTAAATACCTCAATCTTAGAATCATATATGTAGTGTTTTCAAATCTTAGTATACATATTAAAACTGCTAACTCAAAGTCATGGGTAAAGTAATTCCTCTCAAGAATTTTCAATTGCCTAGAATCATAAGCTACTACCTTTCTTCTTGCCACAACACTCTTCCCGAACCTATCTTTAGAAGCATAACTATATACCACAAAAGTCTTGCTAAAATCTAGTAGTATTAACATTAACCAATCTTTCCTTAAGAGTTTGAAAACTACCTTCTCCTTTGTTATCCCACACAAAGGCAACTATTTCTTAGTCAATCCAGTCAAAGGTAATAGTAAGCGACCTAGAGAAGTAGGCGATAAAATGTTTTGGGTACTTAAAAATAAACATAGGTCCAGAAATTCCTGATATGGGTTAGCCTTTCAAACTACTGTTGAATTCATGGGTAGGCAAACGAAAACTTAGTGAACTGAAACATCTTAGTAGCTAGAGGAAAAGAAAGCAAAAGAGATTCCTGTAGTAGAGGTGAGTGAAATGAGAGTAGCCTAAACCTCTAACTGCTACCTTAGACATTTACTTAATAAATCTCCTATAAATTATCCTAAGAAAACTCTTAATTTTACTAATTGAATTAGGTATCTCTCACTTAAGCACAACTTCTACCTTAGATAGCTCTATGTTATACCTTCGCAAGAAATTACTCACCTCATACAATCAAAATCATAATCTAGCTAAGTTTATCTTAGATATATCTTCACACTTAACTCTAATATGATGGTATCACATCCTAAGGTCAAAACCTCTCATTAACACACAAATATCCACTAATTGATCCATAAGGTCACATACTTGCATATCAATTCATATTAGAATACCTCCTTCACATATATCATCCCTAAATATGTATGAATTTATCACCATGAACCAATCATATCATTTGAATCAACCTTTCAGTGACCAGACCTTAAAACATCATCAAATCCATTTTTATCCTTGTTATGCCTAAAATCTCAAAAACATCATGATAGCATATATCTACCTGACACACAGAGTTATACTCATACAAATGATCTCAAACCTATCTCAAACGAAAGGTAAATGAATAAGCTACAATTCTTATGAAGGCATAAGATTTCAAAAAGATCACCTTCCTAACTAAAAATTCAGAAATCATTTCAAGTATATTTAGCTCTTATAACTAAACTTCTGATCACCAAAGTAGTCATAACTAAGGTTCTAGACCTCTGTTTTATCTTATTCTGGTTCCATTGGAAAAATAATATCCCAAGCCACAATTTTCATGAAGACCACAAAATCTGATTCTGTCATATGATACTCATACTAGCACGACAGAATTTCAACGAAAATAATCCCCATATCATATAGCATTAGTGTACTAACATTTCACAAAATACCTTAACCATTCCAAACTCACTCCTTTCCACCTTAAACTCATATTCAAGCTTTCCATTACAATCTTAGACCAAAACAGCTCACAAAGGACTTAGAAAATAAAATTCACATACTATCTAAACCATAAAAGTTAACATGCACGCACCAATACTCAAGGAACATTCCAATCTCTCATCAAAATATCAAAACTCCAATTCTCAGATACAACCACCTTTGATTCAATTGCTTACTACTATAGATTCCTAAATTCCATTAACCGTAAACTCTTGAAAAATCATCCAAATCTAAGGTCTCAATAATTTCTAGTTGATTATCAAGGCTTTGTCCGTACTATTGGTACATAAGCTCACCATACGAGTGATACTACTCAACCACTACTTCTTACGTAAGCAAGAAGTATCAAACAAATAAGCAATTATGAAAAGAGCAATCAAAAATAGCATCATCAAATTATATCATGTCTATCAAACAAATCCTGAGAACACAATGCACACAACATAATCAATCATCATATTAGCACATCAATCAACTCATCACATTATTAATCTACCAAACAAGCATAGTAGACTCATAACTCACGGTCGATTAGATCGACTTGCTCTGATACCACTAAATGTGACACCCTCTACCCCGCATATCATAAATCAATAAATTTAAATAATATAACTTTAATAATCAAACATGTTTAAAGAGTATCACATTTTTAACAAACATAATCAGCAGAAATTACAAAGAAATAAATCTCAAAGTTTTCAAAGTAATTTAAAATAACATTAACAACCTAATCTAATCTTATCTATACCCCGATGTCACATGTCCTATCAGAGCATAGCCCATAAAGAAGCCTAAGCTTCACCACCAACATCCTCAGCCTCATGCTGATAATCACCTGTATAACGGTTAAAGAAAAACAACACAAAGAAAAAGGGAGTGAGAAAACATCTCACTCGGCTCACAGTGTAGGAATATATATACTAGATAGCCAAACACAAACAAAACATATATAACATAGATTAACAATATCACATCTTACTCATTCAAGGCATATCCATTTGTCATATAATATCAAAAGACACATGTATGGACACGGACTACATTTTATCATGCATGTGGCGCCAGTCACTTATCACGTAGTATATTACCGCTAGCAATACACAAAGAGTAGTCTAGGAGTACATGCCGGGACACAACCTCTGCGCACTCTCACTAGAAGGACATACTACCAGAGTCTCGTCGGGATAGCTAAGCCGCGCAAGATACATCCCATGCACACAATGGGCGAGACTGGGACTTCCAAACCGAGCCATCCCCAAGGACTGATCCCCACAGCTTTTACACTAGGGGGCCTTCTCTGGCGGCGTATTCCATATCGTACCCTTATCACTTTATGCAAATGATGCATGTCAAACAAGACTCTATGCATTCTCATATCACTTTATCACTTTCCATGGTCATTTCTCTTTATCACATTTCATATCTCATTGTCACATTATCACATTATCTATCTCATGGTCAATCATATCTCATGGTCATTTCACATCATATTTCATCATCACATCATATCATTAGAAACATCACATTCACATTATCATATCATATTCATAACTTTCACAATCATAATCTCAACAGAATCTCTATTCATACACACATATTAACCAAGCAATTAGAACATACAAATAATATAACATACAACAAACACAGGATTGGGGGCCAATCCCACTACCCAGCATACAATCCCACACCCAGAGCGAGGTTTCTCACTCCCCCCCTTACCTGGATAACAGGCACTGAAACTAAAGAAGAGCTTCCTCCTCTAGGCTCCTTCTACTAGGGTAGAACCACCTCCTATGGATTCCTCTAGGTCTTCAAAGAGAAGAAGAGGAGAAGAAGAGAGTATAAGAGAAGAGAGAATGAGAATGAGAAGTGTTTCTTGGGATGGTTTGCAATGGAGAAGTGAAGGCCTATTTATAGCCTCCAAAACACATTAAAAAAATGTAAAATAATGGAGAAAAAGATAGACAAAACTAAGTGGAATGAATTAGTGGAATGAATTATAGAAGTTGGTGGGATGAATTAATGGAGTTGGTGTGAATTAATGGAGTTGGTGCCATGTTCTTTTCCTCACCGACTTTAGCTACTGATTTGGACCTTATATACAGCCGAATATGAAAATATTTCCTTCATGAAAGTTGTAGGATTTTCTCTTATCTTTCCATAGCCACCAAGTTTGTATCATTTGAACAACCACCGACCAAGTTATACCCCACAAACCGAGGCTTGCCAATCAGTCCAGCGAGAAACAATTGTATCAATCAAATTCCAATTTTGACCTCCTAAACGACCGATCTTGTAAATGGCTATTTTTGTAAAAGTTGTGCGTTTTTCTCTTATATTTCCATGGACACCAACTTTGCATCATTTGGACCATCACAGCCCAAGTTATGCCCTAAACACCGAGGCTTGCCAATCAGCCCAGCGAAAAACGGTTTTAATAAAGAAAATCACAACTATCTAATTAAGCCCAATAATACACATATCTTTCTAAAGCCTACAATTAAGCATAAATGGAGTGTGAATTAGTTACAATTGAAGTAAAATATAATCACCAAATTATGACTAAATAATAATAATAATAATAATAGTAATAATAACCATTTTGAAAACTGGGATGTTACAAGAAGTGGTAATCTTAGAGAGAGAAAGAGGAGAGAGAGAGAGAGAGAGAAAGAAAAAGAGAGAGAGGGAAAGAAAAAGAGGGGATCCAGAGGAGGAGATCCTGCCCAAGTTCCAACTCCGCCTATCCAGGTAAGGGGGGGAGTGAGAACCTCGCTCAGGGGTGTGGGGATAATTGTTGGATAGTTGTTTGTCGGATTGGCCCCCAATCCTTTGTCGTTATTCTGTTTAATTTCTATTTACTCTACTTTGCTTTTTGTTAAAGGTGCCGTTGTTCTGTCCGATTTTCTATTTATTCTACTTTGTTTTTGTTGAAAGTGCCGTTGTTCTGTCTGATTTTCTATTTACTCTACCTTTTTCTTTGTTGAAGTAATAAATGAATATGAAATTAATGTTAATAATACATGAGTTTTAATATGAATAAGAATGCTCTCTGAATCTCTGTGAATACCTATGCGGACCTTATGAGGAGTATTGATGACATGACCATGTGAAATATGGACAAATGACATGAGACCTAAGAATTGACTATTGAGACAAACTATGATTATGAGACTATGACAAATGAGGACATGATGTACTAAATGAAATTATGTAATAAGTTAAATATTGAGTCAATGAGATTATGATGGTATGGCATGCATCATACGCATATATTATTCCAGGTGTGCCGCTGAGGCCGCATACCAGTGATGTAACTTGCTAACGAGGTGTACCTTGGGGTCACCAGTGATGTAACATGCTAACAAGGTGTACCTTAGGGTCACCAGTGATGTAACATGCTAACAAGGTGTACCTTAGGGTCACCAGTGATGTAACATGCTAACAAGGTGTACCTTAGGGTCACCAGTGATGTAACTTGTAACCAGGTGTACCTTAGGGTCACCAGTGATGTAACCAGGTGTACCTTAGGGTCACCAGTGATGTAACCAGGTGTACCTTTGGGTCACCAGTGATGATATGTGAAACTTCCGTATGGCGCCACATGCATGCATTTATAAGATGAGTCCATGACATCATTGCATGATAAATGAATGTATTTGTAATATTGATGATGTATGTGTATTGTTTACATGCGAATTATATTTGTTGTGTGTGTGTGGGTGCTATCTAACCTTTATTCTTCACCTGAAACTGAGTGAGATGTTTCTCACTCCCTTGTTGTTTTTGTATATGTTTTAAATTATGTTGCAGATGATCAGCATCATGGGGATGTTGGTGATGAGGCTTAAGGCTTCAGTGGGGCATGCTCTGATAGGATGTGACGTCGGGCATAGCTAGGTTTATTTTGGATGTTATTATATTAAAAAGCTTTAATTTTCTCTTCTTATGTAATTTTGAACGTTCTTGAGAAAAGACCAAAATGTACATCTTTGTTATATTTATTATTATATGATTTGGGAGTATAAATTAATCCCTAACCAGGAGGCACTGCCACCTTTACTGGAGTTAATTTATATTTCCTTTATTATTATTTGTATATATATGATTTCTTGTTTTTCACTAAATTGTATTGAAAATCTTAACTTCTTTTCTTTTATAATTTTTACACTGGAGTTATGAATTATGAGTTACGAATGTGAATCTTCTACCTTGTGATATTTGAAATATTTGTCAACTATGAAAGATTTTATTTACCCAAAAAGAAGAAAAGAAATATTTTATTGTTACATTTGTTGTATATTAATAATGGGGTAGAGGGTGTCACATTTAGTGGTATCAGAGCAGGTCGATCTAATCGGCCGTGACTTATCGAGATTCTGTTGTGTACTCTGACATTGTTTTGTTTGTTGTATACTTTGGTGATGTTTTGCTTTGATGATGTTTTGCTTTGATAATGATGATGATGATGTTCTCCTTGTGTTGATATTGTAAAGTTTGATATTGTTAAGTTATTTTTTTTTAATTAGAGGAATGATAGTCATGATAGTGTCAGCTAATACCATTATGACCTTTCTTCTTCATTCTTATGATTGTTAAATTGTTTGATACTTACGTAAGAAGTGGTGGTTGAGTAATATCGCTTGTGTTGCAAGCATATGTGCGAGTAGTGGTAGACGAAATATGTTGTTAATATTGTGGGAACTATTGAGGCCTTAGATTTGGGTAAGACATTGATTTATTTTAAAGTGTATTAAGAATTTATGATTGGTGAAATTTTTGAAAGCTATAGTTGTAGCAATTGAATCCAAAGATGAGGTATGTTGAGAATTGGAGTTTTGGTATTCTTAAGGAGAGATTGAAGTGTTGATGATTTTTAGAGTTTGATGGTTGCATGAAAATTTTATTTTCTAAGCCTTTTGTACTGAATAGGTGAGTTATTTGGTTTAGATTTGTAGTGGGAAACTTTGATATGAATTTCAGGTGGAAAGGAGTAAGTTTGGAAGGATTGAGGTATTTTTGTGGTTTTAGATGTTGATACACTATTGTTGTCTGGTGTAGGAGATGTTTTGTTGTGACAGTACAAGTGCTATACTGACAAAATTAGAATTTTTGTTAGTCTTCAGGAAAGTGGTAGCCTTGGATGTTATCTTTCTAATGGAATTGGAATCAGGTAAAACGGAGGTCTAGAACTCCAGTATAGCTGCTTTGGTAATTAGAGGTATAGTTGTAAGCATTGAATATATCTATGGTGATTTTTTAGCTAAGAAAATGATTTTTTTTAAAATCTCATGTCTCACTAAGAGTTGTAGCCTATTCACTTAGTGATAGGTTGATATCACGTGGATGAGTAGAACTCTTTATGTGTTGTTTCCTTTGATAGTTGTTAAAAATAGAAGTTAGTCTGTATAATAATGTTTTCGGGTTAGTAGGCAATGCAAGGATAAGAATTGACATGTTTTGAGGTGTTTTTGTGTAGATTGAGAGGTTGGTTAAGGTTATATGATGCTATGTGGTAAAGGTTGTTCATGTACATGCTTATGGATGATATATATGAAAGTTTAAAGTAGGCATTCTAATATGACTTGATGTGCATGTATGTCGATATGTGAATAGAAGACTTTAGGGATCAAATGGTGAATGTTGAATGGTTAGTGATATTGATCTTAGGATGTGATATGATCATATTGTAGTTGAAGGTGAAGATATATCCAAGACGGTTGTATGTTAAGTTTTCTAGTCCCTGTAAATTTCAGTTAAGGTGAACATGAATCTGTCTTAGGTAGAAGTTATGTTTAAGCAGAGAGATATCTAAGCAAGTTAGCGAGAATAAAAGTTTTATGAGGCTTACTATTGGAGATTTATTGAAAGAATTTCTAGGATAGCATTGCCCTTGACTACATTCACTATGAGGGGTATTGTCTTTATGTGAGATAGTAAGTATAAGAGTAGTTCTAACTCTTATGGCAAGATTGACTAGTGATAATATTACCTGACTCTAGTAAGTCTTATGTGGGATATAGTGATGACTTTGAAGACAGGTTTGGGTGGATTATTGATGCAAAGGTAGTAACTTATGTTTTTAAGCATCTAGGAAATGGAAAATTCATGAGAGAAATTACCTTGAATTAGAAGTTGTAATAGTTACGCTTGAGATTTTAGAAACATTATTGAGATATTTAGTGATTATAAGGATCTTAAATATCTGTTTGATCCGAAGGAATTGAATATGAGATAGAAGAGATAGTTGGAAATTGTAAGGATTAAGATTTTAATCTTAGTTGTTATCTGGGTAAACCTATAGCAGTCGATGCTTTGAATAGGAAATATCTATATTTATCTTTCTTTATGATCAAAGAGATATATCTTTTGGCTCAAGTTAGGAATTTAAGTTTGATTTGTGAAATTACTCCTAGTAGTAAGGGACTATGTATGACTCGATTAACGAATGGATTATTCAAAGGATATTGAATAAGCATATTAGTCGATTCATTTTGGTGGCCAGGTATGAGATTATAGGACAAGGTAGTGAATAAGAGTTTTCTTGGAGTATAAATAAAGTGGTAAGACTTGAAGACCGAGTATGAGTACATAATGAACTTACAATTAGGTGCCTAATCATTGGAGAAGATTATACAAGTTAAACTAATATGGTGACAAATGTCCTGAGTAGGATGAGCATTTATCTATCATTTTGATGATATAAGGGTTGAGTTTGATTGAGTAGATTAGAAACTTAAGCATGATGTGTGAGCTCACCCTTAGGAACATTGAATTGAATATGTTGAAAGCATTAATAATGAGATTAGAAGACTCAGGAGTTAGATTCTTTCTTAGTGACCCAAGTGAAAAAGATTGGTAGGAATATAAATAGCCTTTTACAAGTGGAAGTTGATGGTGTTTTCGGGATACAAGGATATAATCTATGTGCCTAGTAAACCCAAAATTAAGGAAGATGATCTTAGAGAAAGGACATAAGAATATTTTTAGCATTTATTTAAGAGTTACTGAAATGTATCAGAGTGGCGCAGCGGAAACATGATGGTCTAAAGAGAAGTAGAGAAGTTGAATCAAGGTGTAGAAAGTAAGTTTAAATTTGGAGTGAATGGAGTGTTGAGATTTAAGGATGGGTTGTATATTCCAAATGTGCCAGAACTTAAGAGAGCAATCTTGGAAGAAGGTCATAAGAGCAGTCTTAGTATTCATCTAGGAGTTACTAAGATGTATCAATATCTCAAGAAGATGTTTTGGTGGCCTAAGATGACGGAGGAAGTGGAAGAATTTGTGTATGCTTGCTTAGTATGTTAGAAAACTAAGGTCGAACACCAAAAACTTTCAGATTTAATACAACTTTTAGACGTTCTAATTTGAAAATAAGATTCTGTATCTATGGATTTAGTTGTAGTTATGTATGATATTCTTAAGAAATTTGATCTTATTTGGATTAATGGATAGGCTTACCAGGTCTGCTCACCTTGAACTTATTAACATTAGACATTTCTTGGAGAGATTGATAGAGTTGTACATCAATAAGGAAATTTTGAAGAAAGTGTTACATGGGAGTTAGAAAGCAAGATGCGAGAAACTTATCTATTTTTGTTTTCAGGTAAATTTCGGGGACGAAATTTCTAAAAGGAGGGGAGAATTGTAACACCCCAATTTCCTTAAAAGGATATTTTTTATTAATAATGGCATTTTCGTAATTATTGATGGCATTTTCGTAATTTTATAAAGGTATTAGGGGCATTTGAGTAACTCGGAACGGGCTGTTCTGAAAGTGGAACGGGCCGTTCTGAACATTTAAAATAAGCTAAAATTTTAGGTTGGGAACGGGCCCAGAACGGGCCGTTCCAACAAGGAGAACGGGCCGTTTCGGAGGAAGAACGGGCCGTTCTGCTGAGTTTGAGAACGGGCCGTTCTGGTTTCAGAACGGGCCGTTCTGCTTTTTGAGAACGGGCCGTTCCGGTTTTGGAACGGGCCGTTCCAGTTGAGAAATTTGCCCACGTTTGAAGGATCCGGAACGGGCCGTTCCGAAATCAGTACGGCCGTTCCGGTTGCGCCAGGAGGCCTATAAATAGGGCCAAGGGGGGGGTGAAAAATTTATATTGAGCAAGAAGTGGTAATCTTAGAGAGAGAAAGAGGAGAGAGAGAGAGAGAGAGAGAAAGAAAAAGAGAGAGAGGGAAAGAAAAAGAGGGGATCCAGAGGAGGAGATCCTGCCCATGTTCTAACTCCGCCTATCCAGGTAAGGGGGGAGTGAGAACCTCGCTCAGGGGTGTGGAGATAATTGTTGGATAGTTGTTTGTCGGATTGGCCCCCAATCCTTTGTCGTTATTCTGTTTAATTTCTATTTACTCTACTTTGCTTTTTGTTAAAGGTGCCGTTGTTCTGTCCGATTTTCTATTTATTCTACTTTGTTTTTGTTGAAAGTGCCGTTGTTCTGTCTGATTTTCTATTTACTCTACCTTTTTCTTTGTTGAAGTAATAAATGAATATGAAATTAATGTTAATAAAACATGAGTTTTAATATGAATAAGAATGCTCTCTGAATCTCTGTGAATACCTATGCGGACCTTATGAGGAGTATTGATGACATGACCATGTGAAATATGGACAAATGACATGAGACCTAAGAATTGACTATTGAGACAAACTATGATTATGAGACTATGACAAATGAGGACATGATGTACTAAATGAAATTATGTAATAAGTTAAATATTGAGTCAATGAGATTATGATGGTATGGCATGCATCATACGCATATATTATTCCAGGTGTGCCGCTGAGGCCGCATACCAGTGATGTAACTTGCTAACGAGGTGTACCTTGGGGTCACCAGTGATGTAACATGCTAACAAGGTGTACCTTAGGGTCACCAGTGATGTAACATGCTAACAAGGTGTACCTTAGGGTCACCAGTGATGTAACATGCTAACAAGGTGTACCTTAGGGTCACCAGTGATGTAACTTGTAACCAGGTGTACCTTAGGGTCACCAGTGATGTAACCAGGTGTACCTTAGGGTCACCAGTGATGTAACCAGGTGTACCTTTGGGTCACCAGTGATGATATGTGAAACTTCCGTATGGCGCCACATGCATGCATTTATAAGATGAGTCCATGACATCATTGCATGATAAATGAATGTATTTGTAATATTGATGATGTATGTGTATTGTTTACATGCGAATTATATTTGTTGTGTGTGTGTGGGTGCTATCTAACCTTTATTCTTCACCTGAAACTGAGTGAGATGTTTCTCACTCCCTTGTTGTTTTTGTATATGTTTTAAATTATGTTGCAGATGATCAGCATCATGGGGATGTTGGTGATGAGGCTTAAGGCTTCAGTGGGGCATGCTCTGATAGGATGTGATGTCAGGCATAGCTAGGTTTATTTTGGATGTTATTATATTAAAAAGCTTTAATTTTCTCTTCTTATGTAATTTTGAACGTTCTTGAGAAAAGACCAAAATGTACATCTTTGTTATATTTTTTATTATATGATTTGGGAGTATAAATTAATCCCTAACCAGGAGGCACTGCCACCTTTACTGGAGTTAATTTATATTTCCTTTATTATTATTTGTATATATATGATTTCTTGTTTTTCACTAAATTGTATTGAAAATCTTAACTTCTTTTCTTTTATAATTTTTACACTGGAGTTATGAATTATGAGTTACGAATGTGAATCTTCTACCTTGTGATATTTGAAATATTTGTCAACTATGAAAGATTTTATTTACCCAAAAAGAAGAAAAGAAATATTTTATTGTTACATTTGTTGTATATTAATAATGGGGTAGAGGGTGTCACAAATACGATAATAGTACGTAATTGTTGTAGGTGACACTTAAGATAATTATTTATCTTTTTTAAAAAAAATAAAAAGTAGTTAAAAATGAGTACATAAAAAATAAGAATTAAATATAAATATTCCAATTTTAGAAAAATTTCAGATGGATTTATATTTCCGTCAGAAATTTCTGATGAAATTTCTGACCGAATGTTCTGTCGTAATTTTTTCGTGGATTTATTTTTCCCTCAGAAATTTTTGACAGAATTTTTCGTCGGAAAGTTTCTGTAAAAATTTTTTGACGGATTTATATTTTCGTCACTACAAGCCTGAAGAGGCTAAACAAACAATACTTGTACCTTATTGACTATTTAGTGGAACCCTTCGTTTGAAGGAGACTAAACGTAGCTCAATTTGAGTGAACCAGTATAAAAATACTTGCATCACGCTTTAATATTTTAGACGCACTTTATTTGACTGATCTTCAATATTGAAAACTTCGTCCAATGATAATCGTCTATTAAAAACATCTTCAGATGAAAACCATACTTGTTCAACTTGTCACCGTAAAGAATAATTTTTGTTTAAGGAAGCATTTTATCTAAACAGACGATGAAACTCCAAGACTGAAAATGATTTTGTTAAACCAACCTTGGGCAGTTTCTATTCAGCTTTTACCAATACTATTTTACTGGACGAAAGAGAGCCTTATTGTGAAAAGATTTTTAAATTCCTTTGTTCACATACACACACATATTCAACCCCCCCTTCTATGTGTTTTTCATCTGACTTCACTTTTAAGGTGCAAACTTGATTTTTAGTTTTTGCTTCTAGGGTTTGAATTTGACCTTAGCACTTTTAAGTTAAAGTTTAAGCTTGACCTTCGGTTTTGGCTTCCAAGGTTCGAATTCGACCTTGGTGCTTTTAAGTTAAGGTTCAAACTTGACCTTCGATTTTTTGCTTCTAAGGTTCGAATTCGACCTTGGCGCTTAACATTTAAAACTTGGCCTTTTGCGTGTGAGTTATGTAAACCAAAACTATATGGAAATGAGTTTGTTTTATTGAAAATTTGGGCGTGCCTCATTAAAACCTTCTCGGCCAAAAACCCTTAATTTTTTCTTTTAGGGACGAAAAGGGTCAATGAGGAAAAATAGTACATTGCCTTAATCTATAATTTAACTGAAGTAAAATTTGAGTGGGTGGAGTTCCATGTTCTGACGATTGCTTTACCTTCGAGTTCTTCTAGTCGGAACACACCATTTTCAAGGTCTTCATTGATTCGGAAGGGGCCTTCTGATGTTGGTGCTAGCTTTCCTTTAGAGGGGTGCTTTCTAGCGTCACCTCAGAGTCGCCATACAAGGTCCCTAGATCTAAACTTCCTTGGTTTAACCTTGGTATTGTATCTTATTGCGGCTAAGAGTTTGTAGGCTTCCTCCTTGATCTGAGCTTCATCTTTGAGCTTGTCAATCATATTGAGGTTGATTTCCATTTCTTGGTCATTTTGGTCATTATTAAAGCTCAACTTTCGGTGTGATGCTTCTCTAACCTCCACCAGGATCATGGAATTAGAGTCGTAGGTTAGCCTATAAGGTGTCTCTTGGGTTTCCTACTACGGGGAGCAATTATAGGCCTAGAGAATGCTAAGGAGCTCATCTGCCCATAGTCCTTTTGCTAACCCTAGTCTCTTTTTGAGCTCGTGAAACACTTTGTTCGCATCCTCGGCCTGGTTTTTCGTCTAGGGGTGTTTAACCGAGGTTACATGATGTCAAATGTTGAGTTCCTGAAGGAAGTTTTCGAACTTTCGATCAACGAACTACCTTCTATTATCGATGATGAGTGCATGTGGCAGGTCGTACTTGCATATCATACTTTTCCACGTGAACTGTTGTACGTTCTCGGCGGTGATCTTGAAAAGGGGGCCTGCCTCGATCCATTTTGTGAAGTATTCGATGGCTACTAGTATGAATTTGACTTGACCTTTGGCTAAGGGGAAAGGCCCGAGGATGTCCATTCCTCATTGCGCGAAAGGCCAAGGTGACTACATTCAGCGCAAGGCCTTGGGGGATTAGCGAGGTACATGGTCGAACTCCTGGCAGAACTTACATCTTTGGACGTAGGCCTTGCAGTCCGTTCTCAATGTGGGCCAATAATATCCTACGTAGATGACCTGCAGCCATGGAGCGTGCTCCCGAGTGTAGTCTGCATATTCCCCTGTGTATTTCTTCAAGTACGTACTTAGCTTAGGACTTGTTGAGGCACTTGAGTAGTGGTGTTGAGACACTTTGTTTGAATAGATTGCCTGACTTGATAATGAACCAAGATGATTGGTTTTTGAGTTGTTGGGCTTTGAGCTTGTCGTTGGACAGGATTCCATCATTTAGGTAGCGCCATATATCAGTCATCCATCCTCTTTTAGCTACCTCAGTTGTGCAAATTACTCCACCTTCCAAGCTCGGAGAGGATAGGGTTTCTTGGATGATGGTTTTGTGCTGTCCGAGGTGTTTGGTGTTGGTGAGCTTTGAGAGAAGGTCAGCCCTAGCATTTCACTTGCGAGTTACATGGTGCATAGTGAACTTCTGGAATCGTGAGGTCCAAGCAAAATTTTTGAGATGATATCGTTGCAGGTGGGGGTCTTTAATTTGGTAAGTGTCTACGATTTATTCTACCATGAGTTTAGAGTCATTATTGCAACGAACATTCCTAGTGCCGACGTCGTATGCCAATCTCAGTCTAGCTAAGAGTGCTTCGTACTGGGCATGGTTATTGGTGGCTTGATAATATAGCTTTAGATATTGCTCAAAAAGAATGTCATTGGGTCCTTCTAGAATGATGCCGGTGTCTCCAACTTTTATGTTGGAGGAACCGTCCACATGCAAGGTCCAAGTTTCTTGGTCTTTCGTTGTGATAGGGGTTAGCTCAGCCACAAAATTTGCCAAACATTGCAACTTAAGAGTTCCCCTGTTTTCATACCGAATTTTGAATTTAGACAACTTGACTAATCATGTGATCATACGTCCGGTGAGCTCGGGCTTTCGAAGTATCTATCGGATGGGGTAGTCGGTCATGACGACAATCTAGTGACTCTGGAAGTATGGTCGGAGATGTCAGGCGGCAGTGACAAGCGCTAGGGCTAATTTCTTGATGGTTTGGTACCTCGTCTCTGTATCTTGGAAGACATGGCTGATGAAGTATACTAGGTCCTATTTCGCGTCGTCTTCCTGCACGAGGATTGCACTAATCGCGTTCTCGGCTGCTGCAAGGTACATGAGCAACTTGCCTTGGTTTTTAGGTTGAGTCAGGATTGGTGGAGTGGCGAGGGTGCTTAAACGTTGAAAACGCTGCTTCACATTGCTCGGTCCAGGAAAACTCCTTGGGCTTTTGTAAGAGGTTAGAGATTGGATTTGCTTTTTCTGCTAACTTTGGTATAAAGCATGAGAAGGAGGCTAATCGGCCCGCCAACCTCTATACCTCCTTCATCATCTAGGGAGACTTCATGTTGATGATGGCCTCACATTTTTTGGGTTTCCCTCAATCCCCTTGTTGCTGATCATGAAGTCAAGGAACTTTCCACCCTGTACCCCAAAGGCACACTTCTTGGGGTTTAGTCTCATGTTATGCTTCCTTATTTCTCCGAACACCTCGGCCAAGTCAGCTATATGTGATCCAGTGGAAGTGGTTTTTATGACCATGTCATCATTATAGACCTCCATGTTTTTTCTGATCTATTGATGGAAGCCTTTGTCCATTAGCATTTGGTAGGTGGCGCCATCATTTTTAAGGCTTAATGACATTACTCAATAACAAAAGTTGGTGCGTTCAGTGATGAATGCTAGTTTGTCCTCATCTGAAGGGTACATCGGGATCTGGTTGTATCTTGAGTAGGTGTCCAGGAAGCTAAGGAGAACATTGCCAGACACATTGTCTACCAATCTATCTATGCTTCGTAATGGGTAAGCATCCTTCGAACATGCCTTGTTGAGGTTGGTGTAATCGACGCACATTCTCCATTTGTCGTTATTCTTCTTCACAAGCACCACATTGGCGAGCCATGTAGTGTAGACGATTTCTCAAATGAATCCTGCGGCAAGGAGCTTCTGAGTTTCATTAGCTACAATGTCGCGCCTCTCGCCTCCGATCTTACGTCGATTTTGTGCTACGGGTTTTGCTTCTTTATGGATGGCTAGCTTGTGCATATAAGGTTGGGATTAATCCCTGGCATGTCAACACTTCACCATGCAAATAGATCAGCATTTTTACGTACCTCGGTGATTATTTGTTATCACAGCTCAGGGCTTATGTTTTGGCTTACTTTGGTACATTGGTTGGCGTTTTGACCTACTTGGAATTTTGTGAGCTCGTCCACGGGTCTTGGTCTTTGATCGATACAGTCGAAACAGGGGTCCAGGTTGGATAGCACTGGGTTGGTGATGTGAGCCACTATCGCCTAGGGTAGCTAACTGATGTGTGGGGTGGAGACCTTGAGGTTTTCCGCGTAGCATTGATGGGCGGTTTTCTGGTTCGCTTTTATTGAAATTATGTCTCTGTTGTGCCCGGTGAACTTCATGGTCAGGTGCGAGGTTGACACCACTACACCTAACTGGTTTAAAGTAGGCCTGTTGATGATGATGTTGTAGGAGGTGTAGGCTTCGACGAGGAGGTACTTAACCATGACTTTTCTAGTTAAGGGTGGGGTTTCAAAAGTGGTCAGTAGCTCGACGTATCCTCTGGTGTGGACCCGTTTGCTGGCAAAGCCAACCAAGGGCTCGTTATGAGGTTGGATAAGTGAATACAAGATGTCCAGTCATAGAAAACACTACAAGAAAAATTGTTATTATCTACGGAATATTATCTACGGAAATTTTTCCGTAGATAACATTTAATTATCTATGGAATATTATCTACGGAAATTTTTCCGTAGATAACATTTAATTATCTACGGAATATTATCTACGGAATATTATCTACGGAATATTTTCCGTAGATAATATTTAATTTTCTACGGAATATTATCTACGGAATAACTTATCTACGGAAATTTTCGTAGATAACTTATCTACGGATATTTCCGTAGATAACTGGAAATTATCTACGGAAAAAATTCCGTAGATAAATTCCGTAGGTAAAACATTTTTTTTATAAAATAATTAAAATATTTAATTTAACATCATTAAAAAAAATAATCATTATAAAATTTATTTTTTTTAGTTTAATTATTTATTATAATACTTTTTATTTACTAAAAAATTATTTTTAATTAAAATATAATTTAGAATAATGAATAGCTTTAACTTTTGTGTACCATATTTAATGGAAAACATAAACAAAAAGATGAATTCAGTTTTACTTTATTAAACGTAAGAAACAAATTAAAGATTGAATTTTTTTAACAAATAAAAACTAATATAACAATTAATAATTTATATTTCTATTTATATTAATTATAAATATTTCTTATATTATATAATAATTCATATAATTTATTTAATATTTTTTAAGTTAAATTTGATTATCTTATTTTTAAAAGATTCAATAATTAATTTTCTTATTTAAATATTAAATTTATTTTGAAAATACTCAATTGAGTCTTTAATTTTTTAAAATATATTAATTTAATCAAATTTCTTTTCCTTTTAACTTCAATTATTTTTAAAGATGAATTAAATATATATATTATTATTATTATTCATAATATAATAATTAATTATCGAGTGGTGTGTAATACTTAATAAAAGTTACACCCGGTATTACTGTTAGTATAACCTGTTTGTCTATATATATAGAGACAGAGACAAAGAGACTGAGGAAATGAATGGAAGAAAAATAGTTAAATATATAGTTGTTTGATTATATGTATATAGTAATAGATAAAGGGAAATATATATACGTCATCTTGTAACTAATTTTTGTCTCCAAAATAATGGATAATTATATACCCTCAATTCTTAAGAAATAAATAAATAATTTTTAGTTATTAATTTAACTTTTTATTAAAAGATTTAAAGACATGAAATGTATAATGGTATGTGATAACCTAAATAAATAAATAATTTTTAATTATTATTAACGATCAAACTGTTCAATTTAAAAATTTTAATGCATAGATCAAATTTGCAAATTTGTAAAAAATTTAAAAATCATTTGATACTTCATTTCATTAATTCAAATTGACGGATAATCATAGAATCATTTTATACATTGATTAAAATTAATGAAACGAAGTATCAAATGATTTTTAAATTTTCTAACAATTTACATATTTGATCTATGCATTAAGAACTTTAAATTGAATGGTTAGATAATTGAAATTTCATAGAGAAAATGAGTTATTGAACGGAGTAAGTCTATGTAACTCTTAGAGTAAAAAGATCCATCTTCTTTAATATATATATATATATATATATATATATATATAATTTGCTTTCCTTTTGTGTTTCATTTTCTGTTTATGGTTTTTTAGTTTATTAGTTGTCATCGTACATGTGTTTGTTACCTTTTTCTTTAATTTGGATTTTATACGATGTAAGTTTTAATTAGATATTCAGCAAATCATATTAATAAAGATTTCAACAAATTATATTACTATTAAACATCCGATAAATAAGGATATATTTAAAGAAATAGCTTATTTAAGATATTATATAATAAATTTTTATGTAATAAGATCAATGAATAATGATATGTTTTAAAAAATAATACTTGTTTATCATGAAAATAAATTTTGATTGAAAATAAAATAAAAATATAAAAAGTAACTAAATAACTTTCAAAATGACATTCTATATCACAATAATATTAAAATGATTTTATCTAATTTTTTTTAAAAAAATAATATTAAAAATTAAATATTTTTATAAATACTAGAGATGTTAAATCACTTTGTGCCACTAATAATGATAGGTAGATAAAATATTAGAAGATTTTACGTAGTTATTTAGAGAGAATATAATTTTTTTTTATATTCAAAGAAAAAGTGTTATACATAAAACTTTAAGATTTTGTTAAA
This sequence comes from Cajanus cajan, assembly GCF_000230855.2. Classification (NCBI taxonomy): domain Eukaryota; kingdom Viridiplantae; phylum Streptophyta; class Magnoliopsida; order Fabales; family Fabaceae; genus Cajanus; species Cajanus cajan. The sequence goes on along the minus strand of NC_138520.1, from coordinate 54,224,175 downwards.
ATTTCAAAATTGAACTATTATTATTGTTATTATAAATATATTATTATTTTAAATTTGAAATACTATTATTTTGCATTTAAATTAAATTATATTAATCATTATTTTCAAGTTTAAATTAAAATATTATTTATATATTAATTTAATTAATAAAAAATATAATATAGTAATTTTAAAAATAATTGTATTTTAAAGATATTTATTTCCTATTATTTATAGGAGTTAAAATGGTAGTTTTTTTTTTAAATAAAAAATATATTCTTAAAACACAAAACGTCACAAAGAAGAGAAGAGAGGCAAAGTTTAAACCCTAATATACAGAGAAGAGAGGCACGAGGTTCGTGAGAGGCACGATTTTAAACCCTAATATACAGAGAAGAGAGGCACGACACTTTCAGAAAGCTCAAAATTTGAATTGGAATTTGAGTGAGAAGGTGTCGATGATACCGAAGGAGCCGGAGCAGGTGATGAAGATGAGAGGCGGTTGTGTCTTGGGGAAGAAAACCATTCTCAAGACCGAGCATTTCCCTGGTTGCCAGAACAAGTGTCTGTCTCCTCAGATCGAAGGCACTCCCAATTATCGCCAGGTAGGTCTTCTTCTTCACTTTTTTTCTTTCCTTAATCCTATTCTGCTCTTCATTTCATTTCAATGCTGTTATTCTTAGGCATCCGACTCCTTGCATGTTCACGGTGTTGCCATTCCCACGATTCATGGAATACGGAACGTTCTCAACCACATTGGCGCTCGATTCAAAGTTCTCTGGATTAGCCTTCGCGAGGAGCCGGTCTGTTCTGCTTTTTCGAAACTATTTGTCGTTTCTGCAATTTAGTTCAGCCTAATTCTTTCTTCTTACTCGTTAGTTCAGCTTTAATACTTTAACTCGGTCTTTCCTAACTTTTTTTTTTATTTTCTTCCTTTGTTGGAATCAGCTTGCGTACATTAATGGCCGTCCCTTTGTTTTGCGAGATGTGGAGAGGCCCTTCTCCAACCTTGAGTATACGGTATGTTGCGCTGGCTGTCAATTTAGTGTGATGCTTTGCTTATAATTTGGTTGAATGATTGAGTTTGTTGAGTTGTGTGCCATTCTGTGCTTAATTAGGGAATTAATAGGGAGAGGGTTGAGCAAATGGAAGCTCATTTGAAAGAAGACATTCTGGTGGAAGCTGCAAGGTATTTATGTGCTGCGTTAACTGTAGCTTGTCCTTTGAATTTGTGCTTGTCTTTACTCATTACTGTTTATCTTATTTGCATGTGGATGCAACAGATATGGAAATAAGATCCTTGTGACTGATGAACTGCCAGATGGGCAGATAGTGGACCAATGGGAGCCCGTGTCAAGTAATTATGTGAAGACACCACTAGAGGTATGGCTGAAACTTGTTTGCTTTGGGAGTGTCATAATTCTCAATCAATTTTCTGATAGAAATGCATCAAGGTTGTTTTCTTTGCTGTAGGTGTATCAGGAATTGCAAGTGGAGGGATATCTTGTTGATTATGAACGTGTTCCTATAACGGATGAAAAATCACCAAAAGAATTAGATTTTGATATTTTGGTTAGTTCTTTCACTTCTTTCAACTTTGAGATGCTCTGGTAGAGAACTTGGGATCATGGATATTCTTTTAGGGCAGCTTTAATGCAATGAAGTTCAAAACAGTCGCAGCAGCCATTCAGAGTCCCTACTTCTATTTTTTAAAACATCGTAACTTACTTTAATCTCTGTAAAAAGTGTAACAAGCAATAGTGAGATAGATTTAACCAGACATTGTACATCTTTAATCTGTGTAGCGTACTTTGGATCTTTCGTATATATTTCATTCATTTCTTTTTAAGAATCACTATTGTGTATGCCAATCATGATCAGTTTTGCTCCAATTTTACTTTGGGACAGGCTTATGCACGAGAGGTTGATGAGCACAAACGCACATTGCTTTTGTAACACCCCAATTTTTATTATAAAGAGTATTTTTGTATTAATGGCATTTTCGTAATTAGTAATGGTATTTTCATAATTTTAATAAAGGAATGAGGGTATTTTTGTAAACTTATTATTAATGGCATTTTCGTAATTTTTAATGGCATTCTCGTAATTTTGTTGAAGTTTTTGGGGTATTTTTGGTTTCTGGAACGGGCCGTTCCAAATGTGGAACGGGCCGTTCCAAATGATAAAATTGTGTATTTCTGGGATGTCCAGAACGGGCCCAGAACGGGCCGTTCTCCAAAGGAGAACGGGGCGTTCTCCTTGCAGAACGGGCCGTTCCAGAAGGAGAACAGGGCGTTCTCCTTGCAGAACGGGTCGTTCCAGAAGGAGAACGGGGCGTTCTGCTGGGTTTTGGAACGGGCCGTTCTGATTTCAGAACAGGCCGTTCCAGTTGAAAATTTTGCGTAGATTTGAAGGGTCCAGAACGGGCGTTCCACTTTTCGAAACGGCCGTTCCGGATAGGTCCGCGAAAATGCCTATAAAAAGGCCCCTCCTCCCTCTCAAATCCTCACACCTCTCATCTTCTCTCCCTTCTCTCTTTTCTTTCTCTCTCTACTTCCTGCTGTTGATGGAAAGCGCTTAGGGGTGGAGGTTCTACCCTAGTTCCGGTCCTGATTTAAGGAGAGAGAAGAGAAAGTTCTGCCCGAATTTTGACTACCGTTTAAGGAAAAAGAAGAGGAGGTTCTGCTCAAGTTACTATTCATCCAGGTACGGGGGAAAAGGGGATTATTTATATGTAGAGTACATGAGGGAATTGGGTAGAGGAAGAATTTCTTAGGATTATGATTTTATAATTATTTTATTTGAAGAATCATTAGTTCTATTGAAATTATGTGTTGAGGTTTATAGATATGCCAAATTGTAGGAATAATGATCTGGGAAGAAAGAAGAAATCATAAATGCTGTGAACTAGAATTTGGAATAATTATGAGTTTCACTGTTATATTAAATTGATTATCTTATTGATTATTATAATTTATTATTGCTATATTACTCATTAAGAATGGATGATCTTGATATGAATTGCTTGAGGGGTGTGTAAACCCTCATTTTGTTGGGCTTATCTGTTGTGTATGTGATGTGTATGTGATGTGGAATTATGTACGTGATGTGAATTTGAGTTATGAAATGAGAAGTGGGGAATGTGATTGAGATGTGAATGAGATGTGATTATGGTACTGATGACCAGGGGTGAGCACGACCCTAAGCTGATGGGTAGCGTGACCTTGGCACAGTGTTATGTCAGGGGTGAGCACGGCCCTAGGCTACTAAAAAGGGTAGCGTGACCTTGGCACAGTGTTATGTCAGGGGTGAGCACGGCCCTAGGTTGGAAAAAGGGTAGCGTGACCTTGACATAGTGAAATTTGTGTGGATTATGAATGAATTGTAATGTTCAAGTGGATTGTGATGAATTGATGTAATTGTAAATTGAGATGTGAATATGATGAATGATTGATAAATTATGATACACACACACATATATATATATATAGATAAATGCTTATGAATATTTTATTAAATAATGAGTTATTATGAGATTATATTGTGATGTGTTTGTATGTACTTTGCATATAGATATTTTCTTTTCTCACCGTATAAACTGTGGATATTTTAGGAGAAGAAGATCCAGCTACGAGTGGCTTCTAGGATGCCAACAGTTAAAATTCTAGGAATGCTCTGATAGTGTGACATCGGGGCAGAGGATTTCTAGGATGAAATATTTATGTGTATTTGGCACTGTAATATTGTTTTGAAAACAATTTGTAAAACTCTTGTGTTTTATGTTTTAAATCTCTATTAATGTGATTGTCGAATTTTTATGTGAACCCTTTTACCAACTTAGAAAATTTAACCTTCTTAAATGTATTATAAATTTTTTTATATATGTGTTGGGGTAGTAAGGGTGTCACATTTAGTGGTATCAGAGCAGGCCGATCCAATCGGCCGTGAGTAATGAGTTTACTATGCTTGTTTGGTAGATTAATAATGTGATGAGTTGATTGATGTGCTAATGAGATGATTAATTATGTTCTTATTTATTTATTTGTGTGCATTGTATTCTCAAGATTTGTCTGATAGACATGATATAATTTGATAATACTATTTTCTTAGATTATGGCTGGTAGGAATGATCGTGCAATTGCTGATGCTCTTCAAGCATTAGCACAAGCTGTAAGTAACAACCATAGGACTGAAATCGCTCCTAATTGGTTAGAGCGATTTCAACGAAATAATCCACCTACTTTCCAAGGAGGATATGACCCAGATGTTGCGATGAATTGGCTAATGGAAATCGAAAAGATTTTCAATGCCATGGAGTGTCCTTTCACTCAGAAAGTGAGGTTGGCTACCTTCATGTTGACTGCTGATGCCCATTTTTGGTGGGAAGGAGCACTTCAAAGGATGATTGATGCAGAAATGCAATTGAATTGGGACAACTTCAAGAGGGTTTTTCTTGAGAAGTATTTCCCGGATGATGTAAGAAGCCAGAAGGAAGTTGAATTTCTTGAACTAAAGCAAGGGAATGACACAGTTGCAGAGTATGCTGCAAAATTTGATGCCTTGGTTCGCTACTGTACTCATTACCATGGTGAGGATGGCGAAAGGGCTAAGTGTATTAAGTTCGTGAATGGCCTTCGTCCTGAGATAAAAACAGCAATCAATTATCAAGAAATTTATCACTACCCGACTCTTGTCAACAAGAGTAGAATTTACGACCGTGATAATCGTGCACGTGCTGACTATTACAAGGGAGCTGGAGGTCCTATGCGTACCACAAATTCTAGTGCTTTAGGTAAAAGTAAACCTTACACCAAGTCTACTGGGAATTCAAGTTCTAAGGTGAATAATCAAGATTCGATGCAACGAAAGAGTCAATCTCCAATGGTTGGACAAACATCAAAAGGGGGGAGTGAGGGTTCTGTTCCACGCGATAATTGCTTCAACTGTGGGAAGACAGGTCATAAGGCATATGAGTGTTGGGTACCAAGAGTGATAACATGTTACAACTGTTACGAGAAGGGACACAAAGCTCGGGAGTGCTCCAAGAATAAGAAAGAAACAACAGAGGTTGAAGGGAGGGCTAGCAAGCCTAGAGCCACAGGGAGAGTATTTGCCTTGAGTGGTGTTGAAGCTACTTAATCCAAAGATTTCATCCAGGGTATGTGTTTCATCAATGGAACCCCTCTAATTGTTTTATATGACTGGTGCGACTCACTCTTTTATATCACGTGTATGTCTAAATTACCTATTTTTTTTCCTTGTCTTTTGAACTAATAGTAGAGACACCCACTAATGGTTCAGTGATCACTTCTGATGTCTGTCCAAAGTGTCCCTTGACTATTGATGGTAGAGAATTCATGGTTGACTTAATTTGTTTGCCTATAAGTTAGCTAGTGAAATTAGTAGCTTCCTTGGATTGGCTGAATACTATAGAAAATTTATAGAGGGATTCTCCAAGTTAGCATTACCTTGACAAGTTTGACTACGAAAGGAGTTGTGTTTGTATAGGATAGTAAATGCAAGGATAGTTTACCGGGCCCTTGAGGAAAAGTTGACTAGTACACCTGTTTTAGTATTGCTTGACTTTTGTGGTTCATTGTGATGCTTCTAAAATAAGTTTGAGTGGAGTGTTGATGCAAGAAGGAAAGATAGTGGCTTGTGATTCTAGGCAACTGAAAACTCATCATAGGAATTACCTTACTTATGATTTTAAGTTAACGGTTGTAATATTTAGAGACATTGCCTATATAATTATAAGCTTGAGGTATTTATTGATCATTAGAGCCTTAATTATTTGTTGACTGAAAGAGTTAAGTTAAGTTTAAACTTCTAAGAGGACTAATATTTCAAACTTAGTTGTTATTTGAGTAAAGTCATTGTGGTAACCGATATTTTGAGTAGGAAATCTTTATATTTATTTTCCTTTATGATTAGAGATTCAAATTAGGGATTTAAGTTTGACTTATGAGATTACTCTTAATAGTGTAAAACTAGGTATGACTCGAATACTAAGTGGATCGTTGAAAGAAATTGGAGAAGCATAATTAGTTGATTCATTTGATAACAAGATATGAGATTATAGGATAAGGTGATGGATAAGAATTTGACTTGGGTGTAGATGGAGTGGTGAAATTAGTGATCTGATATGTATACCTAGTGAACTTACACTTAGGTACTTAATCTTTAGAGATAACCATAGAAGTAAAACCAATATTGTAGCAGATACCTCGATTATGATGACCTCTGATATATCATTTTGATGATTTAAGGGTTGGATTTGATTGAAGAATTTAGAGACTTATGCTAGATGAGTGAGATTACCCTTAGAAGCATTGAATGGATTATGCTGAAAGTAACTAGTGAATTAATGGATGAGATTAGAGAAGCTTAGGAGTCAGATCCTTTCTTAGAACCAAGTGGAGAAGATTGGTAGAAGTATAGATAACCAATTCTGAGTAGAAATCAATGTTGTTTTGAGGAGCAAGAACCAATTTGGGTGTTTAGTAACCTTGAATTAAGAAAGATGATTTTAGAGTAAAGACATACGAGTGTTCTTGAAATATATTTACGAACTACTAAGATGTATCAGAGTTGCGCAGCGGAAGTGTAGTGACCTAAGGTGAAGAGAAAAGAAATCATATACTCGTGTTTAGTATACAAGAAATCTTTACAAATTTTGTAGCAATTAGACGTCTCATTTTGGAAGTAAGATGGTGAATGGATAGACCTTAATTATAGGTTTGTTTGAGACATTTAAGAGATTGATTTAGATTCCTTAAAATTTACTTGTCTTACCCTTAGATTTCCTTGGTAAAATGAATAGAGTTGTAGGTTGTGAGGTTGCATAAGAATTAGAAGTAAGAAGCGAAGAATTTACCATTGCAAAAATTTCGAGGACGAAATTTCTAAAAGGAGGGAAGAATTGTAACACCCCAATTTTTATTATAAAGAGTATTTTTGTATTAATGGCATTTTCGTAATTAGTAATGGTATTTTTGTAATTTTAATAAAGGAATGAGGGTATTTTTGTAAACTTATTATTAATGGCATTTTCGTAATTTTTAATGGCATTCTCGTAATTTTGTTGAAGTTTTTGGGGTATTTTTGGTTTCTGGAACGGGCCGTTCCAAATGTGGAACGGGCCGTTCCAAATGATAAAATTGTGTATTTCTGGGATGTCCAGAACGGGCCCAGAACGGGCCGTTCTCCAAAGGAGAATGGGGCGTTCTCCTTGCAGAACGGGCCGTTCCAGAAGGAGAACAGGGCGTTCTCCTTGCAGAACGGGCCGTTCCAGAAGGAGAACGGGGCGTTCTGCTGGGTTTTGGAACGGGCCGTTCTGATTTCAGAACAGGCCGTTCCAGTTGAAAATTTTGCGTAGATTTGAAGGGTCCAGAACGGGCGTTCCACTTTTCGGAACGGCCGTTCCGGATAGGTCCGCGAAAATGCCTATAAAAAGGCCCCTCCTCCCTCTCAAATCCTCACACCTCTCATCTTCTCTCCCTTCTCTCTTTTCTTTCTCTCTCTACTTCCTGCTGTTGATGGAAGGCGCTTAGGGGTGGAGGTTCTACCCTAGTTCCGGTCCTGATTTAAAGAGAGAGAAGAGAAAGTTCTGCCCGAATTTTGACTACCGTTTAAGGAAAAAGAAGAGGAGGTTCTGCTCAAGTTACTATTCATCCAGGTACGGGGGAAAAGGGGATTATTTATATGTAGAGTACATGAGGGAATTGGGTAGAGGAAGAATTTCTTAGGATTATGATTTTATAATTATTTTATTTGAAGAATCATTAGTTCTATTGAAATTATGTGTTGAGGTTTATAGATATGCCAAATTGTAGGAATAATGATCTGGGAAGAAAGAAGAAATCATAAATGCTGTGAACTAGAATTTGGAATAATTATGAGTTTCACTGTTATATTAAATTGATTATCTTATTGATTATTATAATTTATTATTGCTATATTACTCATTAAGAATGGATGATCTTGATATGAATTGCTTGAGGGGTGTGTAAACCCTCATTTTGTTGGGCTTATCTGTTGTGTATGTGATGTGTATGTGATGTGGAATTATGTACGTGATGTGAATTTGAGTTATGAAATGAGAAGTGGGGAATGTGATTGAGATGTGAATGAGATGTGATTATGGTACTGATGACCAGGGGTGAGCACGACCCTAAGCTGATGGGTAGCGTGACCTTGGCACAGTGTTATGTCAGGGGTGAGCACGGCCCTAGGCTACTAAAAAGGGTAGCGTGACCTTGGCACAGTGTTATGTCAGGGGTGAGCACGGCCCTAGGTTGGAAAAAGGGTAGCGTGACCTTGACATAGTGAAATTTGTGTGGATTATGAATGAATTGTAATGTTCAAGTGGATTGTGATGAATTGATGTAATTGTAAATTGAGATGTGAATATGATGAATGATTGATAAATTATGATACACACACACATATATATATATATATAGATAAATGCTTATGAATATTTTATTAAATAATGAGTTATTATGAGATTATATTGTGATGTGTTTGTATGTACTTTGCATATAGATATTTTCTTTTCTCACCGTATAAACTGTGGATATTTTAGGAGAAGAAGATCCAGCTACGAGTGGCTTCTAGGATGCCAACAGTTAAAATTCTGGGAATGCTCTGATAGTGTGACATCGGGGCAGAGGATTTCTAGGATGAAATATTTATGTGTATTTGGCACTGTAATATTGTTTTGAAAACAATTTGTAAAACTCTTGTATTTTATGTTTTAAATCTCTATTAATGTGATTGTCGAATTTTTATGTGAACCCTTTTACCAACTTAGAAAATTTAACCTTCTTAAATGTATTATAAATTTTTTTTATATATGTGTTGGGGTAGTAAGGGTGTCACAGCTTTTGGTTAACAAGGCCGATCTTTTACCTGCTTCTATCAGGTTTGGTTGTCTGATTCCCATAAGAGGTTTATATTGTACCAAATATTGCCCTTTATTGTATCATGGCTTATTATTTTGTCCTGTCTTATCTTTCCCTGCAGAGAGAAATGGGCAGAATATTTTCGTGCCAATGATATTCTCTTTATCTTCTGGTCAGCTAAAGCTGCTACTGCAGCTCTGGAAGGCAGAAAGCTTGGTTCATCATGGGTGGATGTGGATGATAACATGGGGAGAACTAATAACCCAGACACAAAGATATATGGAAGAGATAAGCTTTTGTCCCGCTTGCAATCAGAGGCAGAAGAGATAGTTGACAAAAGGAGAAATTCAGGCTCTTCTTTACTCCTCCCCAGATGTACATTCATTCTTTTCACCCTGTCAATATTTTCTGTAATTTAAAAGGCTTGTATGTTACGTAAAAATCTGGATAATTAATATTTTTTTTATCAGTAATGGTTTTGTATGCAATCATATAGAAATATCCACAAGGTAGTTTTTTATTTTTATCTAATATTTGTTGTGTTCTTTTCTTAAGTGCATGAAATCTTAAAGTTGATGATCTTCTCATGATCATATATACACACTTTTTTTTCATTATTGTTATGCAATTTTCTGCTGCATTTTTTTTTCTCATTGCATTTTGTTTTCGAGTTTTGTTGCCGGTGCTTGTGTAATTGTGTTGATTGTTGAAGCGGATTTTATTTTCTTTTATTTTATTTTATTTGAATTGTTTGACTGTTTTGAATTTGAGTTGCTATTAGATATTTTGGTGCTGGTTTTCATTTTTAATTATTGTTATGTAGTTTTTTGTTACATTTTTTTTTCTGATTGGATCTTGTTTTTGAGTTGCGTTGCTGGTGCTTGTGTAGTTCTGTTGATAATCTAAGAGAAATTGTTGTTTTTTTTATTTTTTTTATTTTGTTTTATCTACGGAAATTTCCGTAGATAACTTATCTACGAAAATTTCTGTAGGTAACTTATCTACGGAAATTTCCGTAGATAAGTTATCTACGGAAATTTTCGTAGGTAAGTTATCTACGGAAATTTCCGTAGGTAAGTTATCTACGGAAATTTCTGTAGATAACTTACCTACAGAAATTTCCATAGATAAACGCATCCGTAGATAAATTCCGTAGATAAATGCATCCGTAGATAAATTCCGTAGATAAACGCATCCGTAGATAAATTTTATATCCGTAGATAAAATCCGTAGATAACGTTATCTACGGAAAATTTTCCGTAGATAACTTTATCTACGACCTTATTATCTACGGATTTTTTTCCGTAGATAATCCGTAGATAATTATCAGTTATCTACGGATTTTCATCATTATCTACGGATTTTTTCCGTAGATAATGCTGATTTTTCTTGTAGTGAAAGTAGGCCAATAAAGGACGTCGACCGAGCTACCCTAATCAATCAAAGTTTTTTGGACTGCCCAATTTGCAACCTCAATGAAGATGACGACTAGGTCATCTTGGTTTAGGTTGATGTCTGCGTAATCTTCTTCGATGAAGGTGATAGGTGGGTTCTGTGGTCTGTGTGGTAATGTTCGAGCTTGGAAGTGGTTGACACTACACAGGTGCTGCTTGCAAGTAGAATTACTAGCGCCTCCCCCCGCAAATCCTCCAGCTATCGTGTTGATTACTCTGCAGAGGGGGGCCAGGTTGGATTCCAGATTAGGCTTGGGATGGTTAGCCTGTTTGGCACTAGGTCAGGACTCAGAGGTTTGGTCATTTCGGGGTAGATATCCTTGGCCCTTGTCGCGTCCTCACCCGGTGTACCCTCCCCTATGGGCTTGGGATCTCTAGACATATTATCCAAGGTGACTAGCCTGTATTAGCTCCTCAATCTTGTCTTGGAGCGTCTAGCATTCCTTGGTAGCGTGGCCAAAGTTGTGGTGGTATCGGTAGTGCTTGGATTTGTTGATGTTTGCCAGGGTTTGCCTTGGGGATGGTAGCAAGATCAAGTCGGTGTTTGCCACCTCATCAAGGATGTGGACGCGAGGTGTGTTCAATGGAGTGTATAAATCATACCTTTGGCCTTTTCCTTGGCATGATCGCTTGAAGTGTGCCTCGTTGGAGACTTTGAGTTTCTCTTTGTGGCTTGTGTTGTTGCCACCAGTTGATTTGGCACGCAACTTCTCTCTGAATTCGGCATGATCCTCCATTTGTATGTACCGGAGGCTCGTGCTTGAAGCTTGTCCATGTCATTGGGTGGTTTCCTGTAGAGGCTGTCAACGAAAGGGCTCAGCTTGAGTGCCATGAGCATGGAGTGCAACGCAACCTCGGGGTTAAGGTTCTAAATTTTGAAGGATATTCCACCAAAGCGCTCCATAAACTTTCTGAGGGACTCAATTTTGCCTTGTCGTAGGCTGGCCAAGGCGGCCCGGGTGCTATGATGGGGATGACTCATGGCGAACTAAGCAGTAAATCATCTTGACAGTTTGTCGAAGGTGCTTATCGACCTTAGAGGTAGTTGGGTGTACCAATTCAGGGCAAGGCCTTTCAGTGAGGTGGGTAAAACGTGATACATGATAGCGTCGTCATCGGTATAAAGGTTCATCTAGGTGACATACGCATCCAGATGCTCGTTCGGGTTTGAGATGCCTTCTACCGATCAATGTTTAATGGCTTCCACCCGAGTGGGAGTGGTGTTTCTATGATGCCATCGGCGAAAGGATGTCGTCTAGTACCGGCCCTAGGACCCAGGGATTGAAACGGACCTTGGCTAGCATCTGCTGTCTTGCATTGTGTCGGGGCGTGTGACCGATATGTTCGAGGCGGGGAAAGCGACTAATGCTCGTCCTCGGGGGGATGGCTTGGTGATGGCAGTTGTTGTGGGATTTGCGCCCAGATGCGCTCGTTCTCAACCTGTAATGCCGCAATGTCGGCTTCATGTTGTGCACGCATGGCTGATATTGTGGTGGCATTTTGTTGCCGCAGGATCTCAATTTATTTGAGCAGGGTCCTTGTGGCAGCATCTCCCTCCATGTTGGGTACATTGTTTGGGGCACTGGTTGGTGGTCGATTGTTGCTTTGGGTAAAAACCATTATTGTGGCTGAAGGGAAATTTTTCTCTGGCCCTACGGTGGGTGCAAAGATGTTCTTACCTGAGATTGGAGTAGATACAACCTACGAGCAAGATCGGCGAGCCTCTTCTACTTGACAAGATCGTTAGTCTTGAATAGGGTGGGTACTTGCAAAAGAGACTATAATGCTTAAGTTAGTCTTTGTGGGTGTATGGATCTTGTATATATAATGCACATACCTTGATGTAGATTAGGGTTTTTCCCATAACTGATAGTGGGATTAGTTACGATTTGATAAGATTGCAGTCTTATCAGTTTATCTTATCAACTAGAGAGTGGTTCGACTTGATAAGCCGATGTGGCCTGACTTCTTGGGTGCTGAGGTGGGCCCTAATACCGATGTGGGTAGTACAAGTTATATTACTAATCAAATATTTTTGACAAATTTATATTTGTCGAAATTGTAAAAAGTTTTGACGAAAATTAACAATCATATATTAAAAAAGATCATTAAAATTTTAAATATCAATATATGTATACATATATATATATATATATATATATAGAGAGAGAGAGAGAGAGATATAGAAAGAAAGAAAGAGAGAGGAGGAATTAAATGACTCACAAAGTAACTCTTGATAAAGTTACTCCGCTCAATAAGTCATGGTGTATGTTGAGTTTCATCGATCCAATTATTAAATTAAAAGTTATTAAATTTTACTAATAATTAAATAGAAAAAAATTGATTAGCTTTGGAATAAATTATTTGCTAACAATATAGTTGAAAAATTAATTATTTTAAATTATTTAACTAGAATCTTATTGACAATTTACTATATAATCTTGATATTTTTGTATAACTAATATCTGGTTTTAAATTTGATATGAAAATATTATGATATAATTAGATAAGATTTTAAGTTAGTATTGCATTAATGGTTGATAATTAGAAAATAAAACAAGGATAAATATATTTTTTAAATTTTATACCTTAGATTTATAATAAATAAATATATTAAGTTGATTAATAATTTATTTAAAATGTTAAAATTTATAATAAATAATTTAAATTATATTATAATATTAATTTTAAATAGAAATAAACAGATTGTTAATTATAAAAGTAAGTGTGTATATATATATATATATAAAGATTAATTAAATATAATATAATTATTATTATTGGTAATATAATTATTATATATATTTTTATATTTTTATAACAGTCCGGACACATTGGAATTAGAAGGATCCAAAGATAGTTCAAGTACGAGATTGTATAGTTGAGGATGACTTAAATAAATTAATTTGTACTACCTATAGACTAACAACATGCATCTACTTTTCGGTAGCTTATCTCATTAAAACTCTACAATTAAGCATACTTGACTTGAAGTAATATAGGGATGAGTGACCTTTTGGGACGTTTTTCAGAAATTGTGTAAACACACGCTAGAAAGTGAAGTGTTGTGAAATAGAATCCTTGAAAAACCAAATATGAGGGGTGTTACATTAATAAATTTATTAAAATTAAAAAAAAAAATTTTGACGGATTTATTTGTCGGAATCACATAAAGATTTTCAAATAATTTCTGACGGATATATCCTACGGATTAAATTGTTTCTAATGGATTTTTTTTCTGACACCCCTTTTTCTGACAGATTTGCATCTGTCAGAAATTCTCTATTTTCGACGGATATTCCTTTTTACTGATAGATTATGTCCGTCATAAATTTGCATTTTTCTTGTAGTGTAACTAGATTTGTAATGCATAAAGCTTTCTCTTTTCAAAAATGTGTTTGTCACCATTAGAAAAGGGAAAATTGTTAGGTGAAAAGAGTATCTTAGGTCCCTTAGGTTTTAAGTTTTAATGATAAAAAACATAGACATTTTTCTAGAGAAAAACTTTTTCAGATCAATCAATAAGACATTGGTATAAGATGGTTTATAAGAAGATTAATTATCTTGACACTAAGTCTAATAAATGAAGCACTTCATCTGTAAGACAAATTTTGAATCTATATCATGTATGGTGTATGATAACTAAGTCAATCTTTGTTCACATGATTCCTTAATAGTTCAAAGTGAAACAGTTTCGCCGATACTCACAAATAACAAAAAGAAGAAGAGATATATTTTGCAACACAAAATGATGAGTGGATCCCTTGAATCACAAAATTCCTAAGAAAAATTTGTTATGAATTGATACATGCATGACTCCACTCGTTTGGTACCTAAAAGGTGGTAAGTTGCTTCCTTGATCTCATAAGAAGTGACATTTTGGCAAAATACTTTTAGTGCAAGCAATTAATGCACTCATAGAAATTTCTCCCCACAAAGAAAAAAATGAAGACAGACAAAACAAGCTTGTGAAAGATGCTTAAGGATTTGCAATAGTCATCTTCACTTAAACACTTATATAAAGAAGTTTGAAGATTCTAAAAGATGTAAGAGTAAACACTAATAGTGCATAATTAATACATCTTTTAGTGTGTTAAGTCGGGCTTAACTGGCATTAAGTGTCTTAATTTGATGTACCGGTTGAGATTTGTTTAGTGGACTATTTTAGTTTCAATTCTAAATTCTAGTTAATTTTTGTAACTTCTATCCATTTTGACATGTCTTGCAGAAGCCATTTCTAAAGCTCTAGAACTCTAAATCAGGAAATCTTGATGTCCTTAGAAAGCTAAACAAAGCTCTACAACTTCTCTTTTGGGAGTTTCACCTTGTTAGTGTAACATCCTAAATTTTAAATTAATTAAATTTTAATTAATTACTATTTTTATGAAAATAATTTATATCATTTTATTTAGTAATTTTATTAAATTGCAGTAGATTCTAAATAATAATAATTATATTTACGAGAGAAACTTGAGTCTAGTAGTTATTTATATTTATATTCTAGAGAGCAGAAAATAAATTAGTATTTTAAATAATTATAGAAGTTGAAACTGTTTTATTTTTTTTTTAATTATTTATGTACCATTTTAATTAAATAGAGGGGGATGGGCGGGTGAGTATGGGCCTGGCCCAGTCGGAATTATTAGAGGGGTTTTGGGGATAGTCAGTTACCTAATATTCATTTTAACGTCAGACGCTTGAAGGAAGAGGGGAGAGGAGAAAATTCTTGAAGGAAGGCGTAAAGTGTTCAGATTGCTCCGTCGTTCTTCTGTTGGCCTTCGTTCATCATCCTTAAGGTACGGGGGAGATGGGTTTCTTCATATGTGAATATAGGGGTGTTCGGGTAGTGAGGGCAATCCCTAAGTCCCTCTAAGAACTCTATTTAAAATTCTGAACGATTATCTGTGCAATCGATGTTCTAAATTCTTAATTCATTTGGAAGAACTTATTTCTTGAATTGTCTTTTAATTCCATTGAGGCTTTCTTTTTAATTCTTTATCCTTAAATTTGATGACTTGAATTTTATGTGTTAAGAAGAGTTTAGATTTTTTTTTGTAAAACCAATGGAAACCAATTTTTGAGGCTTGAGATGTGTATGGATTGATTTGGAACGTATGAAGAATATAAATGGAGTTAAACTGAACCAACGGGGTATAGAAGTAGTGAAAATTGGTAAAAACCTTGTTGGAACTCGTAAAACGCAGGTTTAATTTCGCAGAGGGGAGTCTGGGCAGAGATTTGGGCGTTCAGCGCCAGTTTTGGGCGTCGGGCGTCGGGACCCCGACATACGTTTGTAATTTTGCGATATCTTTCTGTGTAGTTATCCAAATCGAGTGACGTTTGTTTGTTTAGAAACTAGACATCTGGGGCTACCATTTAGACACAATAATCGTGTAAAAATATTAATATTTGATCAAGTTATGTGAGTTGCAATTTGAGCCTTCCAATCTGTGTGCGAACCACAACATCAATTTTTGTGAGCCCTGAATGGTAACCTAAACGACTTTATTAGGATTTGTGTTCTTCATGAAAGTTGTGGATATTGATGTTAGGATTCTAATGGAGTTCGGATCACTTAGAAAGGATATGTATATCTCGAGTTATGGTTAAATTATTAACTGAATGTCATAGATATTGTGATGTGTGTGAAGAATTATGTGAAATTTGTGATCTATGATGTTGATAACTTAATGATAGGTACCTAGCATGTGAGGATGATATTGCATGGATTGTTATTGACATGTGATGATGTTATATAATGGAGATGCATTAATTATGAGTTACGTGGGATGCATGAGTTGCATGAGACTTATGAGTTGCATGTGGTGCTTGAGAAGCCAGACGTGACTATATTGCATTGGACCCTGGGCCCAGAGAGGGGTTGAGATAGGGGGGACCATGACGGGAGGCATTCCATGCGTGGGCCGTTGGGTGTTTAACTACGCAGCTCACTGGCCACAGAGGGTTTAACGGTGGGTGGATTGCCTTTGCACGGGCCGCTGGGTGTTTAACCGTGCAACATACCGGCCCTGGGAGGGTGTGAGAATGGTATGCCCGCATTGGCAACAACTAAGGGAATTGACGAGGTACGCCCATTGTGCGGAGTGCCAAGTTGAGACTCTTAGGAGAGGAGATGTGTATGAGCATATAGTGAGCATGTGTATGAAAGCTTGTATGATTAAAAATAAAATAAAATGATGTTTGGTAATTATATGAGATGTATTTGTTGTTTATATTTAATGATGATATTTTGGTGCACGGTGTGGGGGGGGAGAAAAATTGGGTAGCTCTATGTTCATATATGATGTTATCTATCTCTCACCGTCCTGTTTTTATGTGGTTTTCTTTTAGGTGAAGATGAAGGCACTCATAGTGTTGAGTTCTAAAGGGAAAGGGTTCTGCTCTGATAGGATGTGACATTGGGGCATGAATTTAGGATGCTTTAGTTATGAATTGTTATTTGTCGTTTGAGGAGACTTATTTTTAAGAGTTTTATATTCACCTTATATTTGTAAATTCTGGATTCCTTTCATTTTTCTTTAGAGACCTTGATAATTTTCTTTTAAGAGTAAAACTTTATTATTATTATTATTATTATTTCTATTTATTTCAAGACTTGTGAACCTATGAGTTTTTATTAAAATATGTGGACCCTTCTTGATGTTATATTTATTGAATTATTCTTATTGTTGTTACTTATTTATTATGGGGTAGAAGGGTGTCACAGTTAGGACATTATGGGTTCAAAAATTCACTTAAATATTACGCCTATATACATTATTTTGGATTTACTTTAGGAACGTATTGTATTAATAGTCTAACCTTCTTAATTAGTTGATTAGTAGGTCGAGCCTTGTAAATGTTTTGATTGGATCCACTATATTGGTCTATTAATAGATGTTGTGAGACTTGTTACATACTCTCATTTTTCATATTTTAGAGTTGTTTCCTCTACAAGTTTCTCAAAAATTCTTTTGCATTCTCTCTCTGATTTTTCTCTCTACATTTTCTAAATGAATGAATTATAGCAACTCAATAGGGATGTGTGGTTAGTTCGTTCGATTGATTCCATATTACATGAATTGCAATAAAATTTGAGTTCCCAATTTTATTTTTACCCTATGAATTCTCTTAATATTCTTCTCCATTCTAGATTTAATTTTCATTTTTATAATTATGAATTTTGTTTTAATTAGATCTAGAACCAAGATTGAAGTTTATTTCTAGATCTAGATCTAGATCTAGATCTAGATTTAGATTTAGATCTAAAATAATCTAAATCACCTAAATCAATCATTCACTGTATCAATAGATATATATTTTAGATTTACATTCTACTTCTGTTCATGTTGATTTAAGGTTGATTGAATTTGAATTATATTTTCAACTATGAATATTTTACCATAAGGATTAAAATCTTGAATTTATGCAATTTGTAATTGAAGTTTCTAATTAATATTTTGTTTGCATTCTTAATTTTCAATTATTGTTTTGTTGTCCAAAAACCCCCTTCCTAATAATTCCATGATAAATTTATATTCAATTGATTTGTATCTTCGAGAAGAATGACCTAAGTTGTTCCTTATATTACAAATTTTAAGGAAAATCTACTATTTTTATAGAGATTCAACAATGTTATCAAACTGATGGAAACCTACTTCACAAGAATCCCTTTGGAAGAGATAAGTTTAAGAAGAGTGAAGGTTGATAAAGTTGGTTTGAAGAATTGTAGGGTACTTATCCTTATTTTGTAAAAGTACCCAACCTTTGGAGGCCTATCCTACCTTAAAAGACTCTTATTGTTGTTATACATTTTTCTTACTAGTAATTCATTTTAGTAGAGATTATATTATGATACTTTTGTCCTTGCATTTTGGGTCAAGCGGACAATATCTACATGCGGGTTCTTGGGCTGTTACATTGGTATCAGAGCCGGTTCCCGGGCCGGTGTGCCAGCGAGGGCGCTGGACTCCCTTGAGGGGGGGTGGATATAGTCCCACATCGGTTAGGAAGGAGAACGAAGCATGCCATATATATGGGTGTGGATACCTTCCTTGTGTAGACGCGTTTTGGGGTGGCATGCGTGCCATTGCTAGAAACAAATCCGTGAGGGCTGCAGCCAAAGTGGACAATATCTACATGCG
This sequence comes from Cajanus cajan, assembly GCF_000230855.2. NCBI lineage: Eukaryota > Viridiplantae > Streptophyta > Magnoliopsida > Fabales > Fabaceae > Cajanus > Cajanus cajan. The sequence continues at coordinate 54,205,692 of NC_138520.1, read as the reverse complement.
GGTTCTTGGGCTGTTACATTGGTATCAGAGCCGGTTCCCGGGCCGGTGTGCCAGCGAGGGCGCTGGACTCCCTTGAGGGGGGGTGGATATAGTCCCACATCGGTTAGGAAGGAGAACGAAGCATGCCATATATATGGGTGTGGATACCTTCCTTGTGTAGACGCGTTTTGGGGTGGCATGCGTGCCATTGCCAGAAACAAATCCGTGAAGGCTGCGGCCAAAGCAGACAATATCTACATGCGGGTTCTTGGGCTGTTACATAAGTAGTGTAGGTAATTTTGTCCTTGTATTACTTGAGGGTGTGATTAGTAGATTAGGGCAGGTGTAACTAGCAAAGTCTTGGTAGACTTATTTGGGCTTGGATGGACCAAATCTTTCTTATGGCCCTTAGGTTTGGATGTCTACTTTCTCATGCAAGTGGTTTGGACATTTGATAGTTTTGCCAAATCACTATAAAAAATTACTAGAATTCCCCCCCCCCCCAAAGATTTGTGATATAGGGAATAATCTAGGTCATTCTTCTCGAAGACACAAGCAAATTGGATCCAAATTATCACATAACTATAAAGGGAATTTTCATGAACAAAAAAATAAAAATTAGAATATTGCAAAGAGAAACAAATTTTCAATATTAAAATTCAATTAGAAATTACATCGATTCAAGATTTCAATCGCTACGATAAAGTTTTCATGATTCAAATTATAATCTAAATTCAATCAACCTAAATCAACATGAACATAATCTAAATGTAGATCAAACTCTAGATCTATTGAATTTCATAAAAATATGAAAAACAATCACAATCTCACAATTTATTTGAATTTCAAGAATGGTGAACGACTGACTTAGGGGAGTTAGGTTATTTTGGATCTAGATGAAGATTTAGATCTAGATCCAAAAAATTAATCTTCAAATTTGATCTTAACGCATTAAAACACAATTCATAATCATGAAGAATGGAAAATAGATCTAGAATGGAGAAAAAGACAAAACGGATTCCTACGATAAAAATAAATCGAGAACTCAAATTTTATCGTAATTCACGAAACCTTGAATCGAATGAACGGATTAGCCACACATCTTCATCAAGATGCTGCAGTTTCTTTGCGTAGAAAAAATGTAAAGAGAAAATTCTAAGAGAGAAAGAGAGAGAATTTAGAGAAACTTGTAGAGGAAGCAACTCTAAAATATAAAAAATGAGTGTAAAGTGTACACAAAAAGTCTCACAATACCTATTGATAGAGAAATATAGTGGGTCTAATATAAGTAATTAAAGGCCCAGCCCACTAAATAACACTACAACAAAATTTAGTATTACCAACAATTATTTAATGGCAATTGTTCAACTAGGATTAGCTTACCTTGCTTCATAAGCATCTAGACAACTAACTAGACTTTTAACTAGAGTTAGTTAACTTAAGTACAAGATAGCTAACCATGGTTAGTCTAGCTTACACCATAAGCCAACTAAACTTATATATTATAGTTTTGACCTATTTTGTACTAACTTTTGAGCATTTATTGAGATTGGTCAAGTTTTCTCCCTATAATTTTCCCTGTCAAAAGCTTAATTCTCTCTTTAATTTGCTTTTAATTCTCTTATCCTCTTCCTAAGAATGTGGTGAAACTAGAAGTGGTTTATCTTCTTCATTGAAGTGACACCACATGAAGAGAGTTCTTCACCTTTGAAGGTGAATCACGAGTTTTTCTTCTCCAATGGAGAACTCTTTGAAGCTTAATAAGTGTCAAGAAGTCAAAGATTTAGGAAGAAACCTGAAGGAGAAGCTTCATATCAATCAAGTTCCCCCATGAGGTTTCCTTCACAAACACATTGTAAAAATACATTCATTTTTTTTAACAAGTTGTGTACTTTAAATTTTTGTATTGTGTCTTGAAAGTAAGACTAAACAACACAATTATCTTACCCAACTTAATTAACGTAGTGTTATTGTTTTAAGCTTGGAGATGCTCAATTGTAAAACAATACTTGGTTGATTAAAGTCCAAAGAGTCTTTGTGTTTAAATAATACTTGGTTGTTTAAAGCCTAGAGAGGCTTTATGTTCAAGAAATACTTGGTTAATCGAAGCCTAGAGAGGCTTTCTGTTCAATGAATACTTGGGTAAATGTTTAAAGACACAAGTCAAAGAATACTTAGGTTGAGTCATAAGTGGCTAGTAAAAGAATAATTGTATCTTTGTAAAAGATAGTGAAACTTGATTGGTTAATCAAGAACTAGACGTAATCTCGATGTTTGAGATGAACCAATATAAAAACACCTTATGTTATGTTTTCCTATCTCTTTATCTACACTCTTAAAGTTAAGATACTACGTTGATATTTGGAAAAGGTGTTAGTTTTGATCGACACTATTCAACTACCCCTTTTAGTATCTATGTTTTATCCAAAAATATAGAAAGCTTACCTTCTATAAAATTGTTTACGTAGATAAATATATTTTTATTTTAATATAAACTGGGAATCCAAATTCTTTTGCATATATTTCCACGTATGAACTAGTGAAGTTCGATTTATAAAGGTGAATGACTATTTTATTTCAAAGAAAAATAATATGTGACAAAACTCTTATCAACTCCAATAAAAATTATTAAATCATAGTTCATGAACGCACTTTATTATAGTTTCATAACCATTAGTACAATAGATCTTCATTACCTACAACAACAAACATTTTTCACACAGAAACTATCATATGTAAAACCTAAAGAAACACATGTACGCCTACACATTGCAAGAGTTGTGCAACGCCATGCACATTTAACTTTTCCAGGAATGTACAGTTCTGTTGCTAGTCCTTCAATAAAAACAAATCAAATTTAATGAACAAAATTTATTACTTTTCTTATGTGAAATTTAAGCATAAAATTGATAAGCAAGGGATTATATATCCACTTTAATCATTTTGCCTTCATTTTTAGAATTAACTAAACAAATAAAAAAGTCAACATTTTTCCTTTTAAAATTGTACGTTAAAAAAATAAATAAAAATGAATAAATTTCTTTCTTTAGAATACCTGAAGTCAGTAGCAAAGCAAGAAAAAAAATTCCAAAGGAGTAAGGTTGATAGAAGCCAACAGCCATTTTATGATAAGTTTATCTTCTAATCTTCTTATCTTGTGAGATGAATATTTTACATCCTACCTATTATATATGTGTGTGCAGATTATATGATGTTGAATAAACAAAATTATGCATTACTAGAAGATATTAAACTAAAAATAAAAAATAAATAAATTTTCTCAGTCAATTCAATAAATACATATTAATGATGATAAATGTCATTAATTTCATAATAAATTTTGAGAAAATATTTATAAAAAAAAAGGAAAGAAAATGTCAAAGTTAACACATTTTTTTACATTAATTATATTCAATGTATTAAAGGGGGCAACTTGATAGTGTTGTTAAATCACTATCAAAAATTACTAAATATTTTCCAAAGATTTGTAATATAGGAAACAATCTAGGTCATTCTTCTCGAAGATACAAGCCAATAGGGTCCTAAATTATCATGCAATTAGGAAGGAGATTATGTGATGTTGAATAAACAAAATTATGCATTACTAGAAGATATTAAACTAAAAACAAAAAATAAATAAATTTTCTCAGTCAATTCAATAAATACATATTAATGATGATAAATGTCATTAATTTCATAATAAATTTAAGAGAAAATATTAAATTAAAAAAAAGGAAAGAAAATGTCAAAGTTAACACATTTTTTATATTAATTATATCCGATGTATTAAAAGGGGTAACTTGATAGTGTTGCTAAATCACTATAAAAAATTACTAAATTTTTTTCAAAGATTTGTAATATAAGAAACAATTTAGGTCATTATTCTCGAAGATACAAGCCAATAGAATCCTAAATTATCACGCAATTAGGAAGGAGATTATGTGATGTTGGATAAAGAAAATTATGCATTACTAGAATATATTAAACTAAAAACAAAAAATAAATAAATTTTCTCAGTCAATTCAATAAATACATATTAATGATGATAAATGTCATTAATTTCATAATAAATTTTAAGAGAAAATATTAAAAAAAGGAAAGAAAATGTCGAATTTAACACATTTTTATATTAATTATATGCAATGTATTAAAAGGGGCAAGTTGATAGTGTTGCTAAATCACTATCAAAAATTACTAAAAAAATTTTCAAAGATTTGTAATATAGGGATTAATCTAGGTCATTCTTCTCAAATGAAGGTGATTTTTTTTTTTTGACTGAAAGAAGGAGATTTTTATGAACAATAAATGCAAACAAAAAATTCAATCAAAAATTACATTGATTCAAGATTTCAATCGTTACAATAATTTTCATGATCAAATTATAATATGAATTCAATCAACCTAAAACAACATGAATATCACCAAAATGTATTTTAAATCTAGATTTATTGAATTTCATAAAAACGTGAAGCATAATCATGATCTCACAGTTTTCGTAAAATTCAAGAATGATGAATGTTTGATTTAGGAGATTGGGATTATTTTAGGTCTATATATAAATCTAGATCTAGATTCAAAATTAATATGTAAATCTAATCCAGATCTACTAAAATAAAATTCATAATCATGATGAACAAAAAATAGATTTAGAACGAAGAAGAAGACGAAGAGAATTCGTATAGAAAAAATAGATTCAAAACTTAAATTTCATCGTAATTCATGAAACCTCGAATCAAATTTATGAATGTCACACATCTTCATCAAGATGTTGTAGTTCATTCGTGTAGAAAAATTTAAAGAGAATTTTGAGAGAGAGAGAGAGAGATAATTTAGAGAAACTTCTAGCTAGAGGAAGTAACTCTAAAATATGAAAAAATGAGTATATAGTGTAAAGTGTACATAACATGTCTCACAACACCTATTAATAGAGAAACATAGTGGGTCAAATCAGAATATTTACAAGGCTCAGCCCACTAATCAACTAATTAACAAGGTTGGACTACTAATACAATAAATTCCTAAAGAAAACCCAAAATGAAGTGTAGAGGCATAATATTGACATGAAATTTTGGACCCTTAAATGTCCGAACTAGGTACAACTCCCAACTTAGGAGGGTTCAAATGACACTAGTGTAACTTTTACTAAGTGTTACACCGCTCAATAACTTTATATTACATGTGAATTTTAAAAATCCAACTGTTAGATTGAAATTTCATATTAGATCATATATACCAAATTTTGTTAAAATTGAACAACAACTTGAAGGTAATCAAAGTGTTCATATTTTAGTATATTTTGAAATGTATATATTACGTTAATTTTATTTTATGAGAATGAAGTCTCGAATCATCTTAGATTAATGTAAAATTTGGTATATATGATCTAAGAGATATGAACTTTCAATCTAACGGTTGGATTTTCAAAATTCACATTTAATATAAAGTTATTGAGCGGTGTAACACTTAGTAAAAGTTACACCGGTGTCGTTTGGACCCTCCTCATATATATATATATATATATATGTATGTATGTATGTATATGTATTAATTATGCACTATTTGAAGACACAAGCCAATGGGATCCAAAATCATCACGCAATTAGGAAAAGGATTTTTATGAATAGCAAAGAGAAAATAAAATATTACAAACACAAATAGAAAATTTTATTGGAAATTACATCAATTCAAGATTTTAATTGTTACAGTAAAATTTTAATGGTTCAAGTTATAATATGAATTCAATCAACCTAAATCAATACGAACATAATCTAAATGTAGATCTAAATTCAAATATATTGAATTTCATAAAAACATGAAACGCAATCACAATGTCACAATTTTTGTGTAATTCAAGAATGGTGAAAGGTTGATTTAGTTGATTTAGCTTATTTTAGGATCTGGAACCAAAATTAATCTTTAAATCTAGTCCATATCTATTGAGATGAAATTCATAATTATGAAGAACGAAAAATAAATGTAGAACAAAGAAGAAAACAAAGAGAATTTGTAGGGTAAAAATAGATTGGGAACTCAAATTTTACCGTAATTCACCAAACTTTAAATCAAATGAATGAATTAGCTACACATCAAAATAGAAAAAATATACAAATAGAAGAAAAAAAATACAAAATATAGAAATGAAATCAGAAACAAAATACAATAAAATTTACAAAAAAAAATATAATAAAAAAACAAAATTAGAGTACAAAACAAATATGAAAACAAAACTTGAAAAGTAAACAACAATAGAATACACAAATTGATATAGATATAGTATATAGAAATAGAAAAAGATTTCAGTAAAATAGATATTGAAATAAAATCAAAACTAGATACAAAAACAGAATAAAAACTATATAAAACATAACAAAACAGAAAAATAAAATAGAAAATAGAAAGAGACATTTTTTTTTACTAAAAACTAATATAAAAAATCACACCCACACTTATAATTCACATTGTCCTCAATGTAAGAATAAATTAAACAATAAAGACAATACACATTTTAATCATAGGGGATAAAACTTCCTCATAGGGGCTTGACCAAGGACAAATTCTCTACATCCCCTCCACACTTGAACACTACTAAAAAAATTAAAATTTGTGACGAAATTTGTGACGGATAAAATGTCGTCACTAATAGTGACGACTTTTGTGACGAAAATTTTATTTTTGTGACGGATTACTTATTTTTAGAGTTTGTGACGGATTTTGTGACGGAAAAATTTCCGTCTCTAACAATTCCGTCACAAATGGGGTCACTAATAAAAAAAAAATTGCGACGGATTTAGTGACGGATTTTGATTCCTCTCTAAATATTTCGTCACAAATTCTGTCACAATCTGTGAGGGATTATGTATCCCTCTCAAAATAGAAAATTTTATTGTACAATTATAATATTTAAGAATTATGTATAAATAAAAAATATTTTGCTAAAAAAATAATTAATAAATTATGAAACTAAAATATTTTTTTCATCAAAAGATTAAAAATTAAAACATAAGAAATGAATTAATTTAAATAATAAGTTGCCATTTTGAAGTATAAGAAATTAAAATATGAATTAGGAAAAAACTTTTAATTTAAAAATACTTATGAAATTATAAAAAGACAATATTATTTTGCATTTTAACTAAAAAAGCTAAAAATAAATATATAAAAGTATATTTATAAATTATACATAATTATATGTAACTATATATAGTTATATATATATATATATATATATATATATATATATATATATATAATGGTTCACGCTAGAAAATTCATTGTGCTTGATCATTTAATAAAAAGTATAATTAAGTCTATCAATAAATATATAAAAATATTATCATCATACTTTATAATACACTTAAATGGAATAATTTAATATATATTATATAATTAATAAAAGGTAAAAATATATATATATATATATATATATATAATTATAAAGTGTATTATATATATTATGGAATACACTTTATAATTAATATTTGTATATCAGGAAAAAAAAAGGTAAAAATATTATATATTATATAATTAATAAATCTGGAATAATTTAATTGTTTTTTTATTCAAAAATTTGTAAAAATAAAAAATTAGAATTTTGTGACGGATTTAGAATCCCTCACAATTTGTGAGGGATTCTGTGACGGAAAATTTTTAAAAATTGTATTCTGTCACAAATTCCGTCACAATTTGTGAGGGATTACGTATCCCTCTCAAAATAGAAAATTTTATTGCACAATTATTATATTTAAGAATTATGTATAAATAAAAAATATTTTGCTAAAAAAATAATTAAAAAATTATGAAACTAAAATATTTTCTTCATCAAAAGATTAAAAATTAAAACATAAGAAATGAATTAATTTAAATAATAAGTTGTCATTTTGAAGTATAAGAAATTAAAATATGAATTAGGAAAAAACTTTTAATTTAAAAATACTGATGAAATTATAAAAAGACAATATTCATTTGCATTTTAACTAAAAAGCTAAAGATAAATATATAAAAGTATATTTATAAATTATATATAATTATATATAACTATATATGTAACATCCCAAATTTTATTCAATGAAAAGAAATATTTTTTTATGTATTTATTATGTGAATAAGTATTTTATTTATGTATTTTACTATTTACGTATACGTATTTTTACTATTTACGTATACGTATTTTTACTATTTATGTATACGTATTTTACTATTTACATATACGTATGTATGAATAGTATTTCACTATGCAATTGCACGGGCGGCTGCACGAGGGACGCGGGTTCAAATTTTATAATAAATTTGAATATAATAATGAATAGTGCATAGTAATTTATAATATTATTTTAATGAATAGTGCATAGTGCATAATAATTTATAATATTATTTTAATGAATAGTGCATAGTGCATAGTAACTTCAAAAATTCTATAAATAGGGACTTAAGGTTTTGAAAATTTAGAATTCTAGAGAGAAGGAAATTCTGGAGAAATAGAGAGAGAAAGTAAGAGAGAGAGAAGGAGAAAGAAAAGGAGGTTCCGCTCTAGTGTCTTGTTTAAGGAGAAAGAGGAAGAGATTCTGCCCTAATTCCGATTCCTTTTAAGGAAAGATAGAGAGGAGGAGATTCTGCCCAAATTTCTGTAAACCCAGGTAAGGGGGGAGTGGGAAACCTCACTTGGGGGTGTGGGAATAATTGTTAAATAGTTTGTTTGTTGGATTGGCTCCCGATCCCTTGCCTGTTGTTTATTTCTTTGAATATGTATTATTGATGTGTTTTGTTTTATATCTTATTTATTTACATATTAGAATCTGTTATTTGAATGGAAGGCTGTGACACCCTCTACCCCGCATATCATAACTCAATAAATTTAAATAATATAACACTTAATAAATCAAACATGATTAAAGAGTATCACATTTTTTTAACAACATAATCAACGGGAATTACAAAGAAATAAATCTCAAAGTTTTCAAAGTAATTTTAAATAACAATAACACCCTAATCTAATCTTATCTACGCCCCGATGTCACAAGTCCTATCAGAGCATAGCCCATAAAGAAGCCTAAGCTTCACCACCAACATCCTCAGCCTCATGCTGATAATCACCTGTGTAACGGTCAGAGAAGAACAACACAAAGAAAAAGGGAGTGAGAAAACATCTCACTCGGCTCACAGTGTAGAAATATATACCAGATAGCCAAACACAAACAAAATATGTATAACATAGATTAATAACAATATCACATCTTACTCATTCAAGGCATATTCATTTGTCATATGACATCAAAAGACACATGTATGGACACGGACTACATTTTATCATGCATGTGGCGCCAGTCACTTATCACGTAGTATATTGCCGCTAGCAATACACAAAGAGTAGTCTAGGAGTACATGCCGGGACACAACCTCTGCGCACTCTCACTAGAAGGACATACTACCAGAGTCTCGTCGGGATAGCTAAGCCGCGCAAGATACATCCCATGCACACAATGGGCGAGACTGGGACTTCCAAACCGAGCCATCCCCAAGGACTGATCCCCACAGCTTTTACACTAGGGGGCCTTCTCTGGCGGCGTATTCCATATCGTACCCTTATCACTTTATGCAAATGATGCATGTCAAACAAGACTCTATGCATTCTCATATCACTTTATCACTTTCCATGGTCATTTCTCTTTATCACATTTCATATCTCATTGTCACATTATCACATTATCTATCTCATGGTCAATCATATCTCATGGTCATTTCACATCATATTTCATCATCACATCATATCATTAGAAACATCACATTCACATTATCATATCATATTCATAACTTTCACAATCATAATCTCAACAGAATTTCTATTCATACACACATATTAACCAAGCAATTAGAACATACAAACAATATAACATACAACAAACACAGGATTGGGGGCCAATCCCACTACCCAGCATACAATCCCACACCCAGAGCGAGATTTCTCACTCCCCCCCTTACCTGGATGACAAGCGCTGAAACTAAAGAAGAGCTTCCTCCTCTAGGCTCCTTCTACTAGGATAGAACCACCTCCAATGGATTCCTCTAGGTCTTCAAAGAGAAGAAGAGGAGAAGAAGAGAGTATAAGAGAAGAGAGAATGAGAATTGAGGGATGGTTTGCAATGGAGAAGTGAAGGGCTATTTATAGCCTTCAAGACACATTAAAAAAATGGAAAATAATGAAAAAATCTTAGACAAAAATAAGTGGAATGAATTAGTGAGATGAATTATTAAAGTTGGTGGGATGAATTAATGGAGTTGGTGTGAATTAATGGAGGGTGCCATGTTCTTTTCCTCACCGACTTTAGCCACTGATTTGGACCTTATAGACAGCCGAATCTGAAAATATTTCCTTCATGAAAGTTGTAGGAGTGTCTCATATCTTTCCATAGCCACCAAGTTTGTATCATTTGAACAACCACCGACCAAGTTATACCCCACAAACCGAGGCTTGCCAATCAGTCCAGCGAGAAACAATTGTATCAATCAAATTCCAATTTTGACCTCCTAAACGACCGATTTTGCAAATAGCTATTTCTGTAAAAGTTGTGCGTTTTTCTCTTAGATTTCCATTGACACCAAGTTTGCATCATTTGGACCATCACATCCCAAGTTATGCCCTAAACACCGAGGCTTGCCAATCAGCCCAGCGAAAAACGGTTTTATTGAAAAGAAAGTTTACAACTATCTAATTAAGCCCAACAACACACATATCTTTCTAAGCATAAATGGAGTGTAAATTATCTACAATTGAAGTAAAATATAACCACCAATTTATGACCAAATACCACATAATAATAATAATAATAGTAATAATAACCATTTTGAAAACTAGGGTGTTACAATTCTCCCCTCCTTTAAGAAATTTCGTCCTCGAAATTTACCTGAAAACAGGAATGGATAATCTTCTCTCCCCTTGCTTTCTAGTTTCCATATAGCGTCTTCTTCAAAGTTTCCTCCCCAAATAACCTTGACTAAAAGAATTTCCTTACCTCTTAGTTTCTTTACCCTCTTATCCTCAATCCTCAAAGGTATAGTCTCATAGGTGAGGTTATCCTTTAACTGAATGTTGTCGGATTCCACAATATGAGATGAATGTATTTTCTAGGTTGAGAAACATGAAAGACATCATGAAGATTTGATTGGGATGGAGGTAACGCAATTTGGAAAGCTACATCACCAATTCTCTTAAGGATCTGGTAGGGACCAATGAATCGTAGAGTAAGCTTGCGAGATTTAAGTGCTCTACCAATTCCAGTCCAAGGAGTTACTTTAAGGAATACATGATCTCCTTCTTTAAACTCAAGGTCTTTCCTTCTTTTATCATGGTAGCTCTTCTGCCTACTCTGTGATGCTCTCATTTTCTTTTGGATTGTCCTAACCTTTTCAGTAGTTTGTTGAACTATTTCAATTCCTAATATGGCACTCTCTCCAGATTCTGCCCAACACAAAGGTGTTCTACATCTCCTACCATACAAAGCCTCATAGGGTGCCATCCCAAAATCTAGAGGTGAACCTAGGATCTCTATCCGAAACTATACTAGTAGGAACCCCATGCAACCTTACAATCTCACCTATGTACAACTTGGTTAACCTTTCCAAAGGGTATCTAATGTTAATGGGAATAAAATGGGCAGACTTAGTTAATCTATCCACAATGACCCATATAATCATCCAAGTTCTTCCATGTCCTAGGTAATCCTACTACAAAATCCATCGAGATGCTATCTCATTTCCACACAGGCACATCTAAAGGTTGCAGTAAACCTGAAGGTTTCTGATGTTCTCCCTTAGCCTTCTAACATACTAAGCAAGCATACACAAATTCTTCTATCTTAGGCCACTGGAATATTTTCCTAAGGTCTTGGTACATCTTAGTGGCTCTTAAATGGATGCTAAGAGTACTCTTGTGTCCTCCCTTTAAGATCATCTTTCTAATTTCAAGATTACTAAGCACCCAAATTTATTCTTGCACCTCAAAACAACATCAATTCCAATTTTTTTTTTTTTTAAATTTTAATCATATTCCTACTAATCTTTTCCACTTGGTTCACTAGAAAAGATTCTAATCTCATCCATTAATTCACTAGTTATTTTCAACCACAGTCAATTCAATGTTCCTAAAGGTAGTCTCACACATCAATCATAAGTCCCTAAATTCTCCAATCAAATCCAATCCTTAAATATATTAGTGATCATCGTAATCAAGGCATCTGTCATAATATTGATATTACTTCTATGATCATCTGTAAAGATCAAGCACCTAAGCATGTTATACATATCAAATCACTAATTTTACTGCTCCATCTTCAACCAATTCAAACCCCTATCCATCACCTTATTCTATAGTCTCATATCTTGTTACCAATATGAATCAACTAATTGTATTTCTCCAATTTATCTCAATGATCCACTTGTTACTCGAGTCACACCTAGTTTTTCACCACTAGGAGTAATCTCACAAGTCAGACTTAAATCCCTAAAAAGATCCTTCTTTCTAATCATAAGGAAAAATATAAAGGTTTCCTACTCAAAACATTGGTTACCACAATGGCTTTGGCCAAATAACCAGTAAGATCAAAATCTTATTCCTTAAAAATTTCTAACTATCTCTTTTGGTCAATAGATATTTAAAACTCTTATGATCGCTAAATACCTCAAGCTTAGAATCATATAGGTAATGTCTTCAAATCAAGGTCATGGGTAAGGTAATTCCTTCTCATAAATTCTCAATTTTCTAGAATCATAAGCTACTTATCTGTTCCTTCTTGCATCCACACTCTATCCAATCTTATCTTAGAAACATAACTATGTTCCACAAAAGACTTACTAAAATCTAGTAGTATTAACACTAGTCAATCTTGCCTTAAGAGTTGGAACTACTCTCATACTTACTATCCCACATAAAGACAATACTCCTCTTAGTGAATGTAGTTAAGGGCAAAGCTATCTTAGAAATTCCTTCAATAAATCTCCAATAATAATAAGCTAACATCATAAAACTCTTATCTTCACTAATTGGCTTAGATATCTCCCCACTTAAATACAACTTCTACCTGAGACATATCCATGTTTACCTTAACTGGAATTTACAAGAACTAGAAAACTTATCTTATACAATAAAAATAATAAATAAATCAATCAATCAATCAATAAATAAGATAAAATAAAATAGTAATACTTAACATACAACCGTCTTGAATATATCTCCACCTTCAACTACAATATGATCATATCACACCCTAAGATCAATCTCACTAACCACACGACATTCACCAATTGATCCCTAAGGTAATCTATCCACATATCAACATACATGCTTACTAAATCATATTAGAATACCAACTTTAAACCTTCAAATATACCATCGATAAGCATGTACATGAACAAACTTTATCACATAGCATTATACAACCTTTAAACAACCTCTCAATCCTTATGCAAACACCCCAAAACAAAATCAATTCTTATCCTTGCATTGCCTAACGATTCAAAAATATCATGAAACCATACATATCCCTTCAACAATGTTTAAAGAAAATGATACCTAGAGAGTTATACTTATTCAAATGATCTCAAACCTATCTCAAAATAAAGATAAGAGAATAAGCTACAACTCCTACGAAGACATAGAATTCTAAAAGATCATCTTCTTAGCTACAAATTTCAAAAACCGCAGCAGATATCAAAACTCCAATTCTCAGATACAACCTCCTTGGATTCAATCGCTACTACTATAGATTCCTAAATTTCATTAATCGTAAACTTTTGACAAATTAATGTCTCTCCTAATTCTAAGGTCTCAATAGGCTTTATCCGTACTATTGGTACATAAGCTCACCATAAGAGTGATACTACTCAACCACTACTTCTTACGTAAGCAAGAAGTATCAAACAAATAAGCAATTATGAAAAGAGCAATCAAAAATAGCATCATCAAATTATATTATGTCCATCAAACAAATCCTGAGAACACAATGCACACAACATAATCAATCATCATATTAGCACATCAATCAACTCATCACATTATTAATCTACCAAACAAGCATAGTAGACTCATAACTCACGGTCGATTAGATCGACTTGCTCTGATACCACTAAATGTGACACCCTCTACCCCGCATATCATAACTCAATAAATTTAAATAATATAACACTTAATAAATCAAACATGTTTAAAGAGTATCACATTTTTTTAACAACATAATCAACGGGAATTACAAAGAAATAAATCTCAAAGTTTTCAAAGTAATTTTAAATAACAATAACACCCTAATCTAATCTTATCTACGCCCCGATGTCACAAGTCCTATCAGAGCATAGCCCATAAAGAAGCCTAAGCTTCACCACCAACATCCTCAGCCTCATGCTGATAATCACCTGTGTAACGGTCAGAGAAGAACAACACAAAGAAAAAGGGAGTGAGAAAACATCTCACTCGGCTCACAGTGTAGAAATATATACCAGATAGCCAAACACAAACAAAATATGTATAACATAGATTAATAACAATATCACATCTTACTCATTCAAGGCATATTCATTTGTCATATGACATCAAAAGACACATGTATGGACACGGACTACATTTTATCATGCATGTGGCGCCAGTCACTTATCACGTAGTATATTGCCGCTAGCAATACACAAAGAGTAGTCTAGGAGTACATGCCGGGACACAACCTCTGCGCACTCTCACTAGAAGGACATACTACCAGAGTCTCGTCGGGATAGCTAAGCCGCGCAAGATACATCCCATGCACACAATGGGCGAGACTGGGACTTCCAAACCGAGCCATCCCCAAGGACTGATCCCCACAGCTTTTACACTAGGGGGCCTTCTCTGGCGGCGTATTCCATATCGTACCCTTATCACTTTATGCAAATGATGCATGTCAAACAAGACTCTATGCATTCTCATATCACTTTATCACTTTCCATGGTCATTTCTCTTTATCACATTTCATATCTCATTGTCACATTATCACATTATCTATCTCATGGTCAATCATATCTCATGGTCATTTCACATCATATTTCATCATCACATCATATCATTAGAAACATCACATTCACATTATCATATCATATTCATAACTTTCACAATCATAATCTCAACAGAATTTCTATTCATACACACATATTAACCAAGCAATTAGAACATACAAACAATATAACATACAACAAACACAGGATTGGGGGCCAATCCCACTACCCAGCATACAATCCCACACCCAGAGCGAGATTTCTCACTCCCCCCCTTACCTGGATGACAAGCGCTGAAACTAAAGAAGAGCTTCCTCCTCTAGGCTCCTTCTACTAGGATAGAACCACCTCCAATGGATTCCTCTAGGTCTTCAAAGAGAAGAAGAGGAGAAGAAGAGAGTATAAGAGAAGAGAGAATGAGAATTGAGGGATGGTTTGCAATGGAGAAGTGAAGGGCTATTTATAGCCTTCAAGACACATTAAAAAAATGGAAAATAATGAAAAAATCTTAGACAAAAATAAGTGGAATGAATTAGTGAGATGAATTATTAAAGTTGGTGGGATGAATTAATGGAGTTGGTGTGAATTAATGGAGGGTGCCATGTTCTTTTCCTCACCGACTTTAGCCACTGATTTGGACCTTATAGACAGCCGAATCTGAAAATATTTACTTCATGAAAGTTGTAGGATTTGCTCTTAGCTTTCCATAGCCACCAAGTTTGTATCATTTGAACAACCACCGACCAAGTTATACTCCACAAACCGAGGCTTGCCAATCAGTCCAGCGAGAAACAATTGTATCAATCAAATTCCAATTTTGACCTCCTAAACGACCGATTTTGCAAATAGCTATTTCTGTAAAAGTTGTGCGTTTTTCTCTTAGATTTCCATTGACACCAATTTTGCATCCTTTGGACCATCACAGCCCAAGTTATGCCCTAAACACCGAGGCTTGCCAATCAGCCCAGCGAAAAACGGTTTTATTGAAAAGAAAGTTTACAACTATCTAATTAAGCCCAACAACACACATATCTTTCTAAGCATAAATGGAGTGTAAATTATCTACAATTGAAGTAAAATATAACCACCAATTTATGACCAAATACCACATAATAATAATAATAATAGTAATAATAACCATTTTGAAAACTAGGGTGTTACAAAGGCTGAGCCTCCTTATTATCTTATATTACCTTTTAAGCTTCCTACTTTACTTAAAAGATCTTAATATATTATTATTGAAAAATATGATACCTAAGCAACCTCTGGACTGTTGGATTGTTGGACTGTTGGATTGTTGGACTGTTGGACTGTTGGACTGTTTGGACTGTTGGACTGTTGGACTGTTGGACTATTGGACTATTAAATTGGATTATTGAAATAATTCTTAATTATGAAATATGAATATGATATGTGTAACATGCTAAAGGTTGAGTCTGTGAATGTATGACATGCATCATATGCACATATTACTCCAGGTGTGCCGCTGAGGCCGCATACCAACGACTAACAAGGTGTACCTTTGGGTCACCCACGATATGCTAACGAGGTGTATGAACACCAGTGATAGGTGTGCCTTCGGGACACCAGTGATGTAACATGCTAACGAGGTGTATGAACACCAGTGATAGGTGTACCTTTGGGTCACCAGTGATAAATTCTGAAACTTCCGTATGGCGCCACATGCATACATTAGTGAGTCAAGTCAAGAAAATCATTATACATAAGCATATATGTGAGATTGATTATATATGTGAATTATATTGCGTGTGTGTGTGCTATTTAACTTTTATTTCTATATCTGCAACTGAGTGAGAAGTTTCTCACTCCCTTGTCATTTTTGTGTATATTTAAATTATGATGCAGATAATTAGCATGAGGCTGAGGATGTTGGTGGTGAAGCTTAGGCTTCTGTTTGGGTTTCGCTCTGATAGGATGTGACATCGGGATTAGCTAGACTTATTGTTAAATTATTATTATTTTTCTTTTGTAATTTTTATGTTATTTATGTTGAAAGTGTGTATTTTTGTCATATTATAATTTTACTAAAAGATTATAAGTTAATTCCTAACTAGGAGGTTCTGCCACCTTTACTGGGATTAATCTATAATCTTTATTTTATTATTTCTTGACAATTTGATACTTATAGTTGAAAATTATGAATGTGCATCTTTTACCCAATGATACTTGAGATAATTATTTTATATTAGACTAAGAAAGAATTTATATATAGATGGTTTATATCTATTGTATTTATGTTGGGGTAGAGGGTGTCACATTTAGTGGTATCAGAGCAAGTCGATTTTATCAACCGTGTGTGTTATGTGCTTATCATGACTCTGTTGTGTACTCTGACTATGTCTTGTTTGTTGTGTATTATGATGATGATGTTCGTCCTGTGTTGATATTGTTGAGTTTGAGATTGTTAAGTTAGTTTATATAATGGTTGATGCTAGAAAATTCATTGTACTTGATCATTTAATAAAAAGTACAATTAAGTCTATCAATAAATATATAAAAATATTATCATCATACTTTATAATACACTTAAATGGAATAATTTAATATATATTATATAATTAATAAAAGGTAAAAATATATATATAATTAATTATAAAGTGTATTATATATATTATATAATACACTTTAAAATTAACACTTGTATATTAAAAAAAAAGGTGAAAATAATATATATTATATAATTAATAAATCTGGAATAATTTAATTATTTTTTATTTAAAAATTAATAAAAATAAAAAATTAGGATTTTGTGACGGATTTTGAATCCCTCACAATTTGTGATGGATTCTGTCACGGAATATTTTTAAAAATTGTATTCCCTCACAAATTCCGTCACAATCTGTGAGGGATTACGTATCCCTCTCAAAATATAAAATTTTACTGCACAATTATTATATTTAAGAATTATGTATAAATACATCATATTTTGCTAAAAAATAATTAAAAAATTATGAAACTAAAATATTTTTTCATTAAAAGATTAAAAATTAAAACATAAGAAATGAATTAATTTAAATAATAAGTTGTCATTTTGAAGTATAAGAAATTAAAATATGAATTAGGAAAAAACTTTTAATTTAAAAATACTTATGAAATTATAAAAATACAATATTAATTTCCATTTTAACTAAAAAACTAAAAATAAATATATAAAAGTATATTTATAAATGATATATAATTATATATATATATATATATATATATATATATATAATGGTTGACGCTAAAAAATTCATTATGCTTGATCATTTAATAAAAGGTACAATTAAGTCTATCAATAAATATATAAAAATATTATCATCATACTTTATAATACACCTAAATGGAATAATTTAATATATATTATATAATTAATAAAAGGTGAAAAAAAAAATATATATATATATATTAGAAAATATATATATATATAATTAATTATAAAATGTATTATATATATTATATAATGCACTTTATAATTAATACTTGTATATTAGAAAAAAAAAAGGTGAAAATAATATATATTTTATAATTATAAATCTGGAATAATTTAATTATTTTTTATTTAAAAATTCGTAAAAATAAAAAATTAGAATTTTGTCATTTGCATTTATTTAAACTTCTTTTAATTTTTATAATTAGTTTAAAAAAATATTTATGATAATTTATAATATATAATTTATAAAATAATACATGAAAGTAAAAATACTCGTTAATAAATTAATAAAGATGTGACTCTAATATAGCAGATCAATATCTGTGAATGCAAGTAATGTAAAAATAATATATATATATATATATATATATATATATATATATATGGTTGATGCTGGAGAATTTATTGTAACAGCCCAAGCAACCCGCATGTGGATATTGTCCGCTTTGGCCCACGGCCTCACGGTTTTGCTTCTGGCAATGGCACGCATGCCACCCCAAAAGGCCTCCACACAAGGAAGGTATCCACACCCATATATATGGCATGCTTCGTTCGCCTTCCTAACCGATGTGGGACTTCACAATCCACCCCCCCTCAAGGGAGTCCAGCGCCCTCGCTGGCACACCGGCCCGGGTCCCGGCTCTGATACCAAATGTAACAGCCCAAGCAACCCGCATGAGGATATTGTCCGCTTTGGCCCACGGCCTCACGGCTTTGTTCTCGGGAATGGCCAACACCACCCCAAAACGCGTCCTCCAAGGCAAGTCCTGCCAACCCCATCAGAGTAGCGCAGCGACCCCACATAGCCAGATATTGTCCCCTTTGCCCTAAGGCCTCAGGGTTTTGTTCTAGGCAATGCCCTCATGGCATCCCTAAACGCGTCTTCAAGAGT
This sequence comes from Cajanus cajan, assembly GCF_000230855.2. Classification (NCBI taxonomy): domain Eukaryota; kingdom Viridiplantae; phylum Streptophyta; class Magnoliopsida; order Fabales; family Fabaceae; genus Cajanus; species Cajanus cajan. Next base: position 54,186,385 of record NC_138520.1, on the reverse strand, counting down.
AAGGTATCCACACCCATATATATGGCTGTCGCAACCGGCCCGGAACGGGCTTCCGGCATTCGCGAAGGATGGTTGGACTCTTTTATTTGTTTAAAATTGTGGATTGCTAGAACGACTTATTCTCAAACTGAGACCTCGTCAAACGAGCAATTTTATTAAAAGGCTCACCAATCCATATTAATCCCAAGCGGGACCCTCCATGGATTAGTGGTTTTCGTAAAAGGAGGGTTCGTGGAGTCGCCACCAATGTTTTACTCAAAACATTGGAAAAAAGGGTTTAAGGCAATCGATTCAAAAATCGACTTCGGCCATGACAACCAGAGTCGGGTAAGGGAGTCGGTTACGCGTGGGGAAGGTGTTAGCACCCCACAGCGCCCCTTTCGGGTTCCCTATGACAGATTATTTCTAAAATAACAGTGTAAAATTACTAAATTACCCCTATTTATTATAAGCAATTATAAATTAACTATCTACATGATGACAGTTAAATATACACGCAGAAAGCAGTAAAAGGAAGGACTTAAGAAGAAACCTCTTGAAGCGTGCTTTTATATATTGAGTAAAACTGGGAAGCTTTTTGGCGTTCCCTCGCTCTACAAGCTCGCTCGCTCCTTCCTAGAAAATTTTAACTATGGAAATCCGGAGGATTTCCCTTCTACTAAGTTCGATCCTCAAGCAAAATGGCTCGGGGCTCAAGAACTTCGCCGGATCGACTCCCAGAGAGATTTCTAGGGCAGAACACTGCTCAAAAACCCCAGAATACTCAAGAAGGGAGCCAAAACCGTGTGTAGAAGTGTGGTAGGACGTCCAAATGACCTCCTATTTATAGGAATGGAGCTCAGTACGGCCCCTGGGTTCAATACGGTCCGTATTGCATTTTTGCACTTCAGTACGGCCCGTATTGAATTCAGTACGGCCGTATTGAAGCACCGACGCTTGCCGACACTTCAATGCGGCCGTATTGATTCAATACGGCCCGTATTGTAGTGCAAAACATGCAATACGGCCGTATTGGTTCCAGTACGGGCCGTATTGGTTCCAGTACGGGCCGTACTGCAGTACAAAATGTGCAGTACGGGACGTATTGGTTCAGTACGGGCCGTATTGGTTCAGTACGGGCCGTATTGTAGTACAAAATGTGCAGTACGGCCGTACTGAACTCCAAGGAGGCCGTATTGAGCTCTAAACCTCCCACTTTCTTATTTTTTGCTACTCTAAGACCTCTAAACCTACAAATAGTCATCCTATGGTCTTCTGGGAGTCCTTCTGGCTGACTTTCCTTTGATCTTTGAGAGTCTTCGAGTCTTATTTCTGACCCGGACAATTTTAGGGGTCTACAGCTGCCCCCCCTTTACTTAGTCGGACGGTCTTTTGGTGTATCGGCTGACAAGTAAAGGAGTTGACCCAATTGTCCGGGTGATGTGCCAACCTTCTGACTTGTAGCGTCTTCCGATGGAAAATTATTGAGTAGCCTCTCCAGGTTGTTGCATACCTCGGCGCTTCTGACAACCTCGGTAGCTAAGTTTAACACCAACGTGCCTCTGACGACGTTGATGGTTGAGTATTGTCTCTCCAGACCTTGAGTATTGTCTCTCCAGACCTTGAGTACTGTCTCTCCAGACCTAGCTTCACTAGACGCCCTAGCCGGAAGCTGCGAGTACGGTCTCTCCAGATACAACTTCACTCGACGCCCGAGCCGGAAGTTGCATACCTCCATGTTTTCTGAACACTTCGGTACTTGAGTTTGCCCTCTCCAGGGTTAGCTTCACTAGACGCCCTAGCCGGAAGCTGCGAGTACGGTCTCTCCAGATACAACTTCACTCGACGCCCGAGCCGGAAGTTGCATACCTCCATGTTTTCTGAACACTTCGGTACTTGAGTTTGCCCTCTCCAGGGTTAGCTTCACTAGACGCCCTAGCCGGAAGCTGCGAGTACGGTCTCTCCAGATACAACTTCACTCGACGCCCGAGCCGGAAGTTGCATACCTCCATGTTTTCTGAACACTTCGGTACTTGAGTTTGCCCTCTCCAGGGTTAGCTTCACTAGACGCCCTAGCCGGAAGCTGCGAGTACGGTCTCTCCAGATACAACTTCACTCGACGCCCGAGCCGGAAGTTGCATACCTCCATGTTTTCTGAACACTTCGGTACTTGAGTTTGCCCTCTCCAGGGTCTGCGTCCGTGTCTTCTGATCACTTCGGCAATGCGAGTTTACCCTCTCCAGGGTTTTGAGATAATTTTTGTCTTCACAGTCCACTATGCTGCTTTGACAGTTTTTCTGATTTTGTGCCGCTGAGTGCTGGATAACGCAGGGGTCCGTCTAGGGGATGTGCAGTCATTCATAGGTTTCTGTGCTCCAACTTGCATTGCATTGTTGGTACCCATGGGGAATTTCTGAATCCTTGGGGTGTGGACACAGATGCTCTCTCTTTGAGTTGAGCGATGCCTTTTGTTTGGCTGACGTCCTTTGACGTTGGTGGAGTATCCCGGTTCATCCTTATTCGGGTAACTCTTTTTAATTTTTGGATTTTTGTTGCCTCTGTGTAGGCTGTTATCCGCTGGGGGATTCTGCTGTGATGATTTTGATTGGCCTCTTCTGTTAGGCGGATCATCTTGACGTTCAATGATCGGCTGAATGCCGAATTCCGCTTGGGGAATGATTATTTGATCTTTTTTGGATTTTCTCTTTTTGAAGGGGTGCCTCTTGAGTAGGCGACTGGGGATTTGAAGTTCAGTGTTCGGCTGAGTGCCAAATTCCGCTTGGGGAATGGTTATTGATTTTTTTTTTATTTTTTCTCCTTTTGCAGGGATGCCTCTTGAGTAGGCGATTGGGGAATGAGGGATCTTATGTATCCCAGAGTATTATTTAGGAAGCCTCTGCAGGCTTAGCCTCACTCAACACTTGAGTTGGAGAGCTATCTTCACTGAGGAAGTTTAAGTCCTTTGACTTGGATATTCTGCTTGGGAGATCGTACTTCCATTGGGAATTTTGTCGATCTTGCTTTGATAGCTCTCGCTGGGGATTTTGAATCCAAGAGCATGAGTTGAGGTTCCCTCTGGGGAGTATTATTTCTGCAAGCCTCTCCAGGCTCATTTACTCTGTACAGTTGGGGGAGTATTATTTCTGCAAGCCTCTCCAGGCTCAATTATTCTGAAAGAGTATTATTTCAGCAAGCCTCTCCAGGCTCAATTATTCTGAGAGTATTATTTCGGCGAGCCTCTCCAGGCTCAGTTATTCTGAGAGAGTATTATTTCGGCGAGCCTCTCCAGGCTCAATTATTCTGAGAGAGTATTATTTCGGCGAGCCTCTCCAGGCTCAATTATTCTGTACGAGGCGATTGATTTTTCTAAATCTTTTGCCTTTTTGTCGTTTTTGGCTTTTTCTGTATTTTTGCCTTTTTTGTCATTTTTTGGCTTTTTCTGTATTTTTGCCTTTTTTGTCATTTTTTGGTTTTTTCTGTATTTTTGCCTTTTCTGTTGTTTTTTGGCTTTTTCTGTACAGAAATGTCTCAGTTATTCTGAGAGAGTATTATTTCAGCGAGCCTCTCCAGGCTCAATTATTCTGAGAGTATTATTTCGGCGAGCCTCTCCAGGCTCAATTATTCTGAGAGTATTCTTTCGGCAAGCCTCTCCAGGCTCAGTTATTCTGTATGACGCCGTTGATTTTCTGAATCTTTGCATTTTGTTTGCTGCTGTCATACACAAGCAATTTTTTTCTATTTTTTCTATTTTATGCAATTGCCTCATGACGAGGTCTTTGAAAATTTCTTTATGGCCAATACGGCCGTATCCATTTCAGTATGCCCGTATTGAATTGAAAATTTGTTCATAACCCCAATTTTAGTACGGGTGTACTGAACATGGTACGGGCGCATTGTTTTTTCTGAAATTTATATTTTTTTTTATTTTTTTCAATAAACAGAGAATAAGTGATCTTCCAGTACACCTATCATCTGTATGCATGTATGCAGTATGATGCACCTAATTCTATTTGATTCTTTTTTTAAAAGAATTAACCGATGCGTTTTTGGATTTTGCCATTCCTCTTAGAAGGGCTGTGCGCTGCCGACTTCTGTAACCGAGGAATGATGCGTATTTGATTTTGGTGTCATCAACCAAATGATCCTTCCCTTTAGAAGATGTGTCAACCCTCCTATTGACTACTATATCTCCATGTTTCCACTAGATTATTCAAAAATCGTTGGGACAAGAGAGAAAAGAAGGAAAGGGTATATTTTTCAAAAGTTTGTGTTTTAGAGGGGATTATTTTATTTTTTGAAAAATGGATTTTGTAAGAATGGCTTGGCCATTGGTAGGCTTATTGTGTTTAGGCTTGTTCGATTAAACACTTATGAGGTTAAGCACATCTTTGTTATTAATGATTGTGCTTTGACAACTTGGATAGCTTCCCTTGAACCCTTCTTTTTGAATTCGGTTCATGGTACCATCATGGATTTCTTTTGTTTTTTTGATTGTCCTTATTTTTGCCTAAAACACCTTTTTGTGGCGTTTTAGCGGACCTTTGTTTTTGTTTATTTTTGTAACCCTAACTTTTGCCTAGGTCACCCTTTCGTGGGATTCCTAGCGGGTCTTTTGCTCTTATTTTTGCGCAGTCCCCTTTTTGGGTTTCCTGCCGAGCTTCTTTTATTTTGAAAGATTTCTTTTTACCCATGATGGCACTTGTCGAGGCCAAGGGAAGGTGCTCCAAGTTGTCACACACACCTCCACATAAAAATGATGTGGGTTTATTATCATTAAGATGATTTTAACCTCATTCATGTTTATTCAAACAGGGTTAAAAAATATGGCCTAGAAATTTATTGTAAGCAAGAAAAGAAGCAATGAAGAATGATTTTATTATAATCTAGAGGAAACATGTGCCCTATCGACGCTCGGGGGTCGGGCTGTTCCCGAGGAGTAATCTCTAATAGTCATCAGGTCTATACATCCCTATCGGAAGGAGAAGAGCACTTGATGACGACGACCGGCCTTGATGCTTGTGAACCGGCCTTTCTAAAGATCTGGCTTAAAGAACGTCGAGAAGGATCTTGGTTCCTCTTTGTTCTTTGATCTTTAACAGGGTTGTATCCTAACCCTTGTTTCCCCGGATTATCCTTGATAATGGGTAGCTCCGGGATTCCTTGGGAGTCCTTGCCTAATCCTTGTCCTGGCAAGTATCCGTTCTTTGTGAGCATATGAGCTACCTTCTTCATTTCTCGGGGAAACGTTTCAACATTGGCAATTTCCAATGCTTGGAAGGCGGTTTCCAAAGCTTCCTCTGCTGCATCCACATAAGGTATGGTGGATGGCTTGCTGATGAGTATGTCGTCTTCAGCTTGTACAGTCACCAGTTTGTCACCCACTATGAACTTGACTTTCTGGTGGAGCGTAGAGGGTACAGCTTTTGCATCATGAATCCAAGGTCGGCCAAGGAGACAGCTGTATGCCGGAGTAATGTCCATCACTTGGAATTCGACATTAAAGATAGTGGGTCCAATTTGGATTGGAAGATTGATCTCTCCCACCACTCCTCTCTTAGAACCGTCGAAGGCTCGAACGATCATGTTGCTCGGGCGCATTTGGACTCCCTTGATTGCCACTTGATCGAGAGTTCTTTTAGGCATCACGTTCAAGGAAGATCCATTATCTACCAAGACTTTAGCGATGTGATACTCCTTGCACTTTACCGAGATGTGCAAGGGCTTGTTGTGGTTTGGTCCCTCAGCGGGGATCTCTTCATCGGTGAAAGAGAGGTGATCATTAGCCGTAATGTGACTAACAATCCCCTCAAACTTGTCTTGGGAGATAGTGTGCGACACATATGCCTCGTTCAAGACTTTCAACAGAGCTTGCCGATGCGGTTCGGAGCTTAGGATCAACGACAACAGCGTAATCTTTGCTGGCGTCCTATGAAGTTGATCCACGATGGAGTACTCGCTCTGTCGGATAAACTTTAACAGCTCGTCAGTCTCCTCCTCGGATTCTTTTTCCTCGGTTTTCTTTTCTTCTTTTTCTTTATTCTTGGGGGTTTTATCATGAAGATCTTTGGGAGTGTAGATCCTGCCACTCCTAGTCATGCCCCCAAGTCCAGCGATGTTAGAGATATCGCTGTCGACAGAAGAATGGATGTCGTATATCCATGGCACAGCCTTATTCAATTCGTAGGGAAAAGGCCTTGGAGCGATGATCCTTAACGGCGTTGGACCTTCCCCTTTGTTTGTCTTGATTACCAACAACGGAGTTGACGTGTGCTCGCTTGGCGCGGTTGTTGGTTTGCATTTAATTACCAATGGCGTGCGATCCATTCTGAACATACGCATCGATTAATTCTTTCTTTTTATTAACATTTTAAATTACCGGGAGAGATAAATGCAAATGAATGACTATGAAATGCAAAGGCAATTGAGAGATTTCATAAATCACAACACTTGATCATAGAAAGTGTACAACTTATCATACAATGCTTTGAAGCAATTTTTTACAATATAAGAAAAGCCGATAAAAACCCACAGGCGGGTTCATTTTTTTTCTCCATTCGTCTTCGGCTTCCTCCACATGGCGTGCTATTGCTTCAACTTGCATATGGACGGCTTGGCTCATATCATCACTACCTTTCTGAGCATCCTTCGCCTTTTGAGTGTAATAGTTGATCATGGCCTGTAACTCGTTAAGCTCGTCTTCGGCTCGATCCTTCTCTTCTCGGAGTCTAGCTATTTGTGCTAGTCCCTCCCTTTCCCTTTTGCGGAAGTCGGAAAGGTTTGCGGCCTGTCGTTGAGCGACTTCCCGCCATTGCTGTGCATCAGATCGAGTCAAAAGCAAATCTTCTTGCATGTTCTTGATCAACTGTGCCTGCCTTGCATGTTCGGCTTCAAGGTGTGCTATCTTTGCGTTGACTTCTTGGAGTTGACTACTCGGTTCAACCTTTGGCATTTTGGATGCCCGAGTAGTCTCCTCATTGAGGTTAGCACACTCATCCTTGAGCCGCTCTATCTCGTGGTCTTTCTTCTTGCATTGCCTTTGAAGACCATCAATGAGGAAACTGGATTCTTCATTTTTCTCTTCAAGAACTCTCATTTGAGCTCCTTGGATTTCCAGTTTCTTGGTCAAGGTGTTGACTTGTTCTTGCAACACCTTTCTTGTTGCTGTAGTTGCACAAGAAGTGGAAGGCTGTGACACCCCCCTCTCGCTCCTCCATTTCTCATAATCAATGGAGACGGATACCCGAGGCTTTCCAAGCTCGAGATCTCCCTCATAGGTTGGTTTCTCCCACGCTCTTATGATAGCGTGCATGTCCCTCTGTTGCTCGGAATCAAAGGAGAAACACAACCCTCCAAGCTCCTCTTTAGTAGGAACAATTTGAGTCCTCATTAGTTGTCTCATAACCAATCTGGGTGAGTAGGCTATGCAACCTCTGAGGCCTATCAATGGTATGCTTGGATAACTGCCGCATCTCATCAACACATGGCTCGGATGGAACCAAGGGCAAACCCATGTAAAGTGGTCAATACTCCACTGTTCCATCTCTTCCTTCCACTCGGAAGCATATCGGCGGCGTACGGGAATCTTGGAGAAACTCCTCAATGGATCGGGCAAGGTCCCCATATGACTAGAGGCATAGAAATGAGTAATGCCCCACACATACAGCAAGGAGAAATCCATATTAATCCCAAGCGGGACCCTCCATGGATTAGTGGTTTTCGTAAAAGGAGGGTTCGTGGAGTCGCCACCAATGTTTTACTCAAAACATTGGAAAAAAGGGTTTAAGGCAATCGATTCAAAAATCGACTTCGGCCATGACAACCAGAGTCGGGTAAGGGAGTCGGTTACGCGTGGGGAAGGTGTTAGCACCCCACAGCGCCCCTTTCGGGTTCCCTATGACAGATTATTTCTAAAATAACAGTGTAAAATTACTAAATTACCCCTATTTATTATAAGCAATTATAAATTAACTATCTACATGATGACAGTTAAATATACACGCAGAAAGCAGTAAAAGGAAGGACTTAAGAAGAAACCTCTTGAAGCGTGCTTTTATATATTGAGTAAAACTGGGAAGCTTTTTGGCGTTCCCTCGCTCTACAAGCTCGCTCGCTCCTTCCTAGAAAATTTTAACTATGGAAATCCGGAGGATTTCCCTTCTACTAAGTTCGATCCTCAAGCAAAATGGCTCGGGGCTCAAGAACTTCGCCGGATCGACTCCCAGAGAGATTTCTAGGGCAGAACACTGCTCAAAAACCCCAGAATACTCAAGAAGGGAGCCAAAACCGTGTGTAGAAGTGTGGTAGGACGTCCAAATGACCTCCTATTTATAGGAATGGAGCTCAGTACGGCCCCTGGGTTCAATACGGTCCGTATTGCATTTTTGCACTTCAGTACGGCCCGTATTGAATTCAGTACGGCCGTATTGAAGCACCGACGCTTGCCGACACTTCAATGCGGCCGTATTGATTCAATACGGCCCGTATTGTAGTGCAAAACATGCAATACGGCCGTATTGGTTCCAGTACGGGCCGTATTGGTTCCAGTACGGGCCGTACTGCAGTACAAAATGTGCAGTACGGGACGTATTGGTTCAGTACGGGCCGTATTGGTTCAGTACGGGCCGTATTGTAGTACAAAATGTGCAGTACAGCCGTACTGAACTCCAAGGAGGCCGTATTGAGCTCTAAACCTCCCACTTTCTTATTTTTTGCTACTCTAAGACCTCTAAACCTACAAATAGTCATCCTATGGTCTTCTGGGAGTCCTTCTGGCTGACTTTCCTTTGATCTTTGAGAGTCTTCGAGTCTTATTTCTGACCCGGACAATTTTAGGGGTCTACAATGGCATGCTTCGTTCACCTTACTAGCCGATGTGGGACTTCACAATCCACCCCCCCTCGGGGAGCCCAGCGCCCTCGCTGGCACACCTGCCCGGATTGTGGAACTTTTCCAAAGGTTATATGATAAACCACTTCAGATGTTAGGTGGATTCTGAAGTACTCCTTTAAGTATTCTATTTGCTACCGGTATGGGGGCAAGGCCGAGTCATACCGATGGATGAAGTGGCCATGATCACCAGGGTTACGTGACGACGTAATCCAACTGTATATTTTCCATGAGAGGTTAGGTGTGGGACATGGGTTGCTGACATGTTTCACCGTATCAACACTTGGTTTGGATGGTGTTGAGGCCAACATTTGGTTTGGATGTGTTGGTTACATCATGGATTATACAGTGGTGTGACTTTGTTTCGGATATGGAATAAGTATACATATGGTATGGATTGTATACATTGGTTATGGATTATTTTATTATCATAAAATATGTATACATTGGCATGGACGTGTATACATTATATTTTGGGTTGGTCTATATTTAGAATGGAAATGACTTGTTGGTCTGGATAAATACTGTGGATAAATATTTGTTTAATGATATTTTATCATGATGTACTATGGTTGGTTTTATATGTGCTAACCCTTGCATGTTTTCCATGTGGTTTGGACTGTGATGATCTCACTTTGTGGGGGAGCAGATCAGGTATGAGGCTTCGGGTTAGCAAGGAGTCTTTTGGATAGCTACTTTGAGAAGTGGCTAGGTTTAGAGCTTGACCAGCACCTAGGGTGTCTTATTTTAATGTTTTCATGACATTGTAATTATATTATCTTTTGGATTACTGTATAACTTTACTAAGGATGATGACTCTGCCATAGCAGATTATATTATATATTTTGGAAACAATTTATATGTTATTGTATAATTACACTCTAGCGTAGCTGGCTTTTGCTCTATTTTCTTTATTTTATATTATTTTATTTTGGTTGGTTATTGATGTGACGGCCTAGGGTGGGTCGTTACAATTTTGGTATCAGAGCTGGTCAAGTCTCTTTAGGGTTTGTGGGAAATGGTCTTGTTACATTTCCGTTGTGTGGAAATGAAAGGAACTTCATGAGTTTCTTGATCTTGATTAGAAATTTCTTATGTGTTTTAGTGTAAACTCATGGGTTCCTTGATCTTTTATCTTTATTAGGATGGTTGGTAGGGGAAACCATTCTCATCCTTCTTCAGGTGTAGATGAGCAGCAGATTGCTCAGGCTATGGAGCTAATTGCTGCTGCTATTGGACAACAGAATACCTTGTTGGCTCAGATGGAGGCCAATCGGGCTGCAGCTGAAGCAGCTAGGACTGAAGTACATGATGAATATAGGGGCTTGTCAGAATTCAGAAAAGGGAATCCTCCTCAATTTACAGGTGTTAATGGACCTGAAGTTGCTGATCAATGGATTGAGGAGATGGAGAAAATTTTCATGGTGATGCAATGCCCCGAGGAGAGGAAGCTAGTTTATGTTGTTTATATGTTGGTGGGTGAGGCTAGTTTCTGGTGGAAAGGTGCTCAAGCTATGATGGAAGCTAGAGGGGAGGTGATAAATTGGAAAAATTTCAAAAAGGTATTTCTAGAGAAATATTTTCCAGATAGCGCCAGATATGCTAAGGAAGCTGAATTTTTGAGATTGCAACAAGGAAATATGTCAGTACAAGAGTATGTCAAGTTTGAACACTTGGCTAGGTATTATTCTCAAGCTATCACTGAAGCCTGGAGATGCAGGAAGTTTAGTGAGGGTTTAAGATTTGAGCTGAAAAAGACTATTGTCCCTATGGAAATTAAGGAGTTCCCAGTTCTAGTTGAAAAGGCAAAAACAGTTGAGAGATTTGAAGGAGGAAATAAAATGGCAAAGGGTCCAGAGGGATCATCTGGATTTGGTAGGGGGAAACATCCTCAAAAGAGACCATCTCAGTTTCAAATTGGAAATGCTAATAAGAAACCGATGGGGACTACTACCACAAGAGATGTTCAGAGTATTAGATGTTATATCTGTGGAGGCCCACATATGATGAAGGACTGTCCTACAAAGAACTATACGTGTTTTAAATGTGGCAAGGTGGGTCACATGGCTAAAGATTGCAATGTCAAAAATATTCCAGCTAGAGAGAACCAGAAAGTGGATCGGCCTACTGCAGTAGGTCGTGTCTTTGCTTTAACAAAGCCTCATACCTGATCTGCTCCCCCACAAAGTGAGATCATCACAGTCCAAACCACATGGAAAACATGCAAGGGTTAGCACATATAAAACCAACCATAGTACATCATGATAAAATATCATTAAACAAATATTTATCCACAGTATTTATCCAGACCAAGAAGTCATTTCCATTCTAAATATAGACCAACCCAAAATATAATGTATACACGTCCATGCCAATGTATACATATTTTATGATAATAAAATAATCCATAACCAATGTATACAATCCATACCATATGTATACTTATTCCATATCCTAAACAAAGTCACACCACTGTATAATCCATGATGTAACCAACACATCCAAACCAAATGTTGGCCTCAACACCATCCAAACCAAGTGTTGATACGGTGAAACATGTCAGCAACCCATGTCCCACACCTAACCTCTCATGGAAAATATACAGTTGGATTACGTCGTCACGTAACCCTGGTGATCATGGCCACTTCATCCATCGGTATGACTCGGCCTTGCCCCCATACCGGTAGCAAATAGAATACTTAAAGGAGTACTTCAGAATCCACCTAACATCTGAAGTGGTTTATTATATAACCTTTGGAAAAGTTCCACATTGGAATCCTCACCATGGGATTCCCAAATTTCATATTTTTCCAAAGATTATATCCTGATCTCACCAAGAGATCTAATCCATACCATAACCTTACTCCTTTAAGTCCTATTTACTTTTCCAAACCACATACATAGCATATTCCATAATTAAACATAACCATAACCATGACAATTTGTCAATAATAATAATAATATGGGTGTGGATACCTTACTCTTGAGGACGCGTTTTGGGGTGGTGTTGGCCATTCCCGAGAACAAAGCCGTGAGGCCGTGGGCCAAAGCGGACAATATCCTCATGCGGGTTGCTTGGGCTGTTACATTTGGTATCAGAGCCGGGACCCGGGCAGGTGTGCCAGCGAGGGCGCTGGGCTCCACGAGGGGGGGTGGATTGTGAAGTCCCACATCGGCTAGTAAGGTGAACGAAGCATGCCATATATATGGGTGTGGATACCTTACTCTTGAGGACACGTTTTGGGGTGGTGTTGGCCATTCCCGAGAACAAAGTCGTGAGGCCGTGGGCCAAAGCGGACAATATCCTCGTGCGGGTTGCTTGGGCTGTTACATTTGGTATTAGAGCCGGGACCCGGGCAGGTGTGCCAGCGAGGGCGCTGGGCTCCCCGAGGGGGGGTGGATTGTGAAGTCCCACATCGGCTAGTAAGGTGAACGAAGCATGCCATATATATGGGTGTGGATACCTTCCTTGTGTGGAGGCCTTTTGGGGTGGCATGCGTGCCATCGCCAAGAACAAATCCGTGAGGGCTGCGGCCAAAGCGGACAATATCTACATGCGGGTTCTTGGGCTGTTACATTAATGTAACAGCCCAAGAACCCGCATGTAGATATTGTCCGCTTTGGCCGCAGCCCTCACGGATTTGTTCTTGGCGATGGCACGCATGCCACCCCAAAACGCGTCTACACAAGGAAGGTGTCCACACCCATATATATAGCATGCTTCGTTCTCCTTCCTAACCGATGTGGGACTATATCCACCCCCCCTCAAGGGAGTCCAGCGCCCTCGCTGGCACACCGGCCCGGGAACCGGCTCTGATACCAATGTAACAGCCCAAGAACCCGCATGTAGATATTGTCCGCTTTGGCCGCAGCCCTCACGGATTTGTTCTTGGCGATGGCACGCATGCCACCCCAAAACGCGTCTACACAAGGAAGGTGTCCACACCCATATATATGGCATGCTTCGTTCTCCTTCCTAACCGATGTGGGACTATATCTTGGATTGTGAAGTCCCACATCGGCTAGTAAGGTGAACGAAGCATGCCATATATATGGGTGTAGATACCTTCCTTGTGTGGAGGCCTTTTGGGGTGGCATGCGTGCCATTGCCAGAAGCAAAACCGTGAGGCCGTGGGCCAAAGCGGACAATATCCACATGCGGGTTGCTTGGGCTGTTACATTTGGTATCAGAGCTGGGACCCGGGCAGGTGTGCCAGCGAGGGCGCTGGGCTCCCCGAGGGGGGGTGGATTGTGAAGTCCCACATCGGCTAGTAAGGTGAACGAAGCATGCCATATATATGGGTGTGGATACCTTACTCTTGAGGACGCGTTTTGGGGTGGTGTTGGCCATTCCCGAGAACAAAGCCGTGAGGCCGTGGGCCAAAGCGGACAATATCCTCATGCGGGTTGCTTGGGCTGTTACATTTATGGCACTTGATTATTATTTTGGATTTAAGTGTTACATGTATAATTTTAATAAATATTATAAAAAAATCATTATTTATAATATTTTTTATTAATTAAAAAATTAGTTAAAGGATTATAAGTATTAGAATTAAAGTTAAATTTATAAAATCATCTAGTAATCGAATATAAGGTTTTAGTAATTGATTACAAGTTTCACAATCTAAACAACTATTTATTCTTTTCATTTTTTCTCATGTAACCGTTTCGAATAAATTGTTTTAATTTTCAAATTATATTTATGCATTACAGTTTCGGAGTCTATTGTCCTTTTCTTTTTGGTGGAGTATATCACACTGAACTCAGTCCGTACGTATTGGGTAGTTTGGTCCAATCAACATTATTTTTTGGTCTTAATTTTTGGATGACTTAATTATCAAAAGGTTTGATCTTTTCTTTTTATTTTATTTTTTTTGGAAAAATAACGCAAACAAATATAAGTTTAGTTTTTTTTCAAAATTTTTACTTAAGTAGTGTTATGAGAGAAATAAATTTTAAAATAAATTTTTCATTTAATTATTTATAAAAAATACTTTTATATTCAAATATTTACTAAAAATATACTTTCAATTAAAATATATTTTAAAAATTTTGTTAATTCATTATCATTCATTCACTTGATTAAAAAGTGATAAAATATAATTAATTTTCAATTAATTTAATAAAATAAAAATTCTAAAATAAATTATATTATGATTTTAATTATGAATCTATTTTAAATTTATTAGTTTGATGTTTAATGATGTTTGATATTTTTGTGATAAAAATTGATATTTTTTCATATTTATATATATATTGTTAAATAAGTACTGAACTGATAAGGTAGTTCAGATGGCTGGAGAAGGAGTGTTAAGGTTAGAATGAGTAGAAGGTAAGAGGTTCGAATCTTACCACTGCCAATTATCTAAAAATTAATAATTAATACTTGTAGATTAGAAAAAAAATGTGAAAATAATATATATTGTATAATTAATAAATTTGGAATAATTTAATTATTTTTTATTTAAAAATTTGTAAAAATAAAAAATTAGGATTTTGTGACGAATTTTGAATCCCTTACAATTTGTGACGGATTTTGAATCCAGTTTGTGACGAATGCGTTCCCTCACAAATTGCGACGGAAAATTTATTAGTTAGTGACGACATATTTCCGTCACTAATTGTGACGAACTAAATTTTTCCGTCACAAAATATTTTGTGACGCCATTTTTTGTGACGACCCAAAATCCATCACAAATTCCGTCACTAATAATTTTGTGACGGATTTTCTTTAATTTTGTGACGGATTCTTTCCGTCTCTAATTTCCATTTTTCTAGTAGTGGAAATTTGCATTGTCTTAAATGTAACCATAGAATGGTCCATAGGAAGCATATAATGCTACAATAAAGACAAGTGCAAAATAAATTACAAAGAGATAATTTGCAAGATATTTTTCATGATTTAACCGAAGGAAAATCCTCCACTCGCTCCTCCACTTTAGATGTTTGGACAATGACAAGGCTCATTTTTTAAAAATTGGCATGACCTTCTTGTGAAAAGTTGTATATTCAACAAAAGAATGTTTTCCCACATAGATATAGGGTAATGTAGAGAAGCAAAAAATGAAATCATACCTAATAACCTTCATGTCTCTAGTAGACACTAAGTGCTTTAAAACTATACCTTCTACTATCGTAAAATGTAAATTTTTAAAATTTAGCACAAGGTTAGTTTCAATGCACCTATTTAACATCCTAAGCAACCTATTTAAACATATATCAAATAAAGATTCAAGTATAAGTTATAAGGACAGAGGTTGCACAATGGATGGTAATGGAGGCTTTTATGGTTGTTGAACATCCATTATTGTAGCTACATCTGCTGGTGAAACATCTGATACTATGACATTTGTTGTACCTACAATAGCAATACTAATCTTTACACATGTTACCAAAAAAGTCCACTAAAACAAATGTCCACCAATTCATCAATTTAAGACACTTCTAAATGTAAAATAAGCCCAATCAAATGTACTAAAATATGTATTAATTATGCACTATCAAATACTCCTATACTTAATCTTTTAAACTCCAGGAAAAACTCAATTATTCAATAAAACTCCAAAAGAAAGTGTGTACAAAAATTTTAACATTTTTAATGAATTACAAATGTATAGAAAAAGAGAGAATACAAACATTTCAAGCATCAAGGTTAAAAGCAATCTATATAGACATTAATAACATTGAAAGCAAGTAAGATGACAAGCTAAATTAAAGAATGATCAAAAAATGACAGTGCCCTCACAAGATAATGTTTAACTTTTAACTCTCAAGTGTTTAGGTTTGTATTTATTCTCAATTGTATCATGCAAACTATCACTACCAAGCTTTGACAAGCCTTTAATTTCAACAACTTAAACATGTGCAATTAAAGACCAAAAGGACTTTTATTAAGCTTGTAATGTGGTAGGCAAAGGTGGGATAAGGGAATGTTTTTTTAAGTTATAAACAAAAGAGTAAAGAAGGGTAGTGGAGAATAAATTCAATAAGCATGAAAGCTACCCCAAATAACATCCTTTTATTTTCTTTGGTTTCCCACTTATTGATGGAAACTCCAGGGAGAGACTTTATCGATGTAGTTCCTACTTCAAGCTTCTAGAATAGATCTTTTTCTTCTTCGTCTCCTTCTAGCTTCGTCCATGGCTTCCTAAGGTGTTAGAAGCCATTTCCAAACACACATGGAAGAGTAGGAATCTCCCTTGGTGATGCCACAATCATGCGAGTGATAAGTCCCTCCAATTCTCACCACACTCAAGAGAGGATAAGAGAAAAGAAACTTAAAACATTGGAAAAGGAAGATTTTTAAAAATCCAATGATGGCCTTAATAACCAAAAATGGGTTCGAGGATTGGTTATGTGTAGGGAAGGTATTAAACACCGCTACAATGCCCTAAATTGGTATCCTATGATGAATTTAGTGTGATAAGAATTAATAGTTAAAATATCTTTTCCCCCTTTATTATTTAATATTATTTATGTGACAAAAAAAATCTATTATCTACATGATTATTTATTGGTATATAAGAATTATAAATAAAATAATAAATAAAGAAATAAAATATTAAATAGAATAATAAACAAAATAATAAATAAAATAAGTAAAATAATAAATAAAAGAGAAGAATTTAGAACCTCTAAAGTAAGCCTTTTATAAGGGAATCTTCCCAAATGCGTGCGGGGCGTGTTTTGGCAGCCCTTCACTCTACAAAAATCTCACTATCACTCAAAAGTTTATATAGAGAGGGGAGAAGCTATGCAACTTTTTTTCTCCTCCCTAATCCCTTGGCCAGAGGGTTTCTTATATAGTCAACTAGGAGACAAAAACATAAGAAAGTTATCCTATGTGGGACTATATTTTATAAAAATACCATCTTTTACTAGGCACCATGCAGGACCTCTAGACAACTTGTTAATCGTCGGATCGTGCTGGTTTTTTTTATGGTATCATTAAAATATATTGATCTTCAATTTCAATGGTTGGATCATTGAAATTAGGTTTATAGTGTGAGATACTATGATAACAAAAATGTTGTCTAGTACAGGATTCATAATTTCCAGCTGCAATGCGAGGCCTCTAGAGAAATCATTAATCGTTAGATCATGCTAAAAATTTTATGATTTCTTCTTAAGCCATTTATCTTTAACTTCAATGTTAAGATCGTGAAAATTAGGTCTTCAAATGGAAATATTATCAAAACAAAAATTCCGCCTAATGCAAATTTTTTTGGAAAGGGGAATAAGCAGTTCTGGTTTCGAAACACCCGTTCCAACATTGGGAACGGTCCGGTCCAATATGGGAATGGCGGTTTCGCACCCTAGATCTATTTTTTTGAGTTTTTTGGGCCTTCTGGAGCCATCTTGGCCCGTTTAGGTGCTTTACTGGGCCCTTAGGGGCTGTACGTGCTATTGTTTTCTAGTTGCAGTGCGAGGATTCTAGAGAACTCGTTAACCGTTGGATCATGCTAAAATTTTGATGATATCTTCTTAATACATTGATATTTAAACTCAACAGTTAGATCGTCAAAATTAGTTATGTAACGAGATATATTATCATAACAAAACTATTGTCTAACATGTTCGGCCCCTCAAGGGTTGTTTGTCTCGCTCTAGTAGACCTTTGTCCTTGGTTTGGGTACCTCAGACAAAATTGGGTGTCTATAATACTAAGGTATCTTGTCTAAGGTACCCTATATAGTAACCTAGGCGCCTACAAGAAAACAATGTAAACAAGACAAGGAAATTATCTAAACAACCTTTAATAATATTATTTGTTAGATATAAAACGGAAGAGGGTGTAATGAAGAATCTAGAAGGCTCATATAATGTAATTTTGTCTTGAAGGGAAGTAGTCAAGATAAGTACAAAGAATTTTGAACTTTCCTTAAAATTAAAAATAGAAAATAGGACACCATAAGATGTATTTAACAAATAATATAAACCAAAGGTTATTAAGTGCTTTATTAGAACAACTAAAGTAGAAGGAGTCCCAAATAGACAATGGTTGTGTACTTTGGGCACCACCAAAGTAGTAGCATAAGAAGTAGAACTAGGTTAAGTCCATTTCTTCTTCACTAGACTAAAAACTTGAGATCCTTTCTTTTAAAATATATTTTAGTTTTGGATTTTAAGCTCTAAGCCTATGGTAGTAGTAAAAGAAAATCTAAAATCTTTGTGAAGAAGAAAATACTTTTTGCAATCATTTTTTATACAAAAGTGACTTTTCTTTATGACAAGATTTTTGGAGAAATCCTCGTTACTCCTCTCTAAGAATAGTGTCTTCTTTTTTATTTTCTTTATCATTTTGAGTTGATCTTATAAGACTTGTGAAGGT
Organism: Cajanus cajan; assembly: GCF_000230855.2. Taxonomy (NCBI): domain Eukaryota; kingdom Viridiplantae; phylum Streptophyta; class Magnoliopsida; order Fabales; family Fabaceae; genus Cajanus; species Cajanus cajan. Next base: position 54,168,186 of record NC_138520.1, on the reverse strand, counting down.
AATAGAGGAGTCAACACATATTTCTTTCCCATATGAGTGAGACCTATTTTGTTAGTAAGGCCATCACGAATATCTTTCCTATCATATTGCGAAGGTCTTCCAAGTAATACATGACTTGCCTTCATGGGTATGATATCACATAAAACTTCATCCTTGTACTTCCCAATAGAGAAATAGATGTTTACTTGTTCCTTGACTTCTAATGGTCCATCCTCATTTAACCACTGTAATTTATAAGCTTTAGGAAGGGCGATAAGAGTCAAGTTAAGATTGTTAACTAACCTTGAGCTACAAAAACATGTTACATGAATCACTATCCACGATGAGAGAACAACTATTTTCCAAAATTTTGCATCTAGACTGAAATAGGATCTCTGTTTAGGATTGGTCTTACTCATGGTGTTGGTTAGTAACCTTCTAGAAACTAATAAGTCTCTTTCACATGGAGAGCTTTCTTCATTAGAGTCTATGACTTCTTCTTCTTCACTAGAGGATGAAAAGGAGGGTGAAGCACTATCACTACTATAAATGTCATTGTCCCTCAAAATCAGAGTTTTCTTAGTAGGGCATTGGGAGGTTATGTGTCTTTTCCCTAGACATTTAAAGCATTTGATACTACTTGTCTTAGACTCCATTGAAAATTTCTCTTTTTGTTTTTCTTTTTCCTTTTCTTTTTCTAGTGACCTTTCTACCTTAGATTGAGAAGAATACCTTTCTTTCTTGAAGTCCTTTATAGGGTATGAAGTGGTAGATTCTTTATTAAGACTAGACTTTCTCCTTAATTGATTTTCTACCTTTACACAAAGTTGAACTAGTTCATTAAGGTCCCTATATGGCAAAAGCTCAACCTTGTCCCTAATGTCTATGTTAAGGCCACTTTGAAATCTTGCAATGGTGGTTTCTTCTTCCCTAATGCCCTCTCTTAGCTAGCATGAGCAACTTCATTTATTACCTATATTCCTCTACACTTTGATTTTTTTATTGGAGTCATTGGAGCTTGTCCATTAACTCTCTCACACAATAAGGAAGAATGTGCCTTCTCGTTAAGGCACTTCTAAGTCCATTCCAATATTTAATGGAGGGCTCTCTTACTAGGGAAGTCCACCAATGCATGGCACTCCCTTAAAAGGCTAGGGTGGCCAAAGGTACTTTTTTTTCTTCACTCACGTTATAGTAAGTGAAGATTTGTTCTACCTTCATCTCTCAATCTAAAAAGTCTCCTAAACTATCTTTACTATGGAAGGGAGGAAGGTCCATTATAAGTTTTCTATGGGAATGTTGTTCTTGACTAGGCCTATGCTACCTAGGGGGTCTTTGATAATAGTCATCATCATGATGACTATTATAAAACCCTTCACTTGAAGTGATGTGGGTGTGTGTATGTAGGCTTTTGGGCCTAGAGGCTCCTTTTACATGCTTGACTTTAGAAGGCTTAGAAGGTCCTTCACCATCATGGTGTCTAGGTAGAAGTTCTTTCACCATCATGGTGTCTAGGTAGAAGGTCCTTCACCATCATGGTGTCTAGGTTTGCAAGGCTCATCATCATTATAGTCCTTGGGTTTTCTAGTTTCATCATTCCCATTAGAATGGTTAACCATAAGTTTAGCCAACATTTCTCTATTAGCCTCATTATTCCTTATATTTTCTTTGTCTTTTTTCTATTTTCTTCTTTTTTTTATATTTTCCTCTTCCTTTTTCCTAATATATTCTTTCAATTGCCTAAGTTCTTATTTATTGGTACTCCTATCACTATGGGAATTATAACCATGCAAATTAATATTCCTAGAATGATCACCCATCTTTACTTGAAAAGGTTTTCACAAAATTTGCAAATAGAAGCAAAGATTGAAGTGATAAAGATTTTCACAAAAAAAAGTTTAGTGTGTGTGTGCATGAGACCCCTAGTAGGCAAGAAAATAGCCATCTAAATGAGTTAGCTAAAGAAGAATGCCCCTAACAAGTATACTAATATAAAGCAAGTAAAGGAAAGAAATTAAAACATAAATTAGTAATTTTTTCCTAAGGAGAAAGTCTAAGTGACACTTTGAGGCCCTTAGAACACCTTAGTGAGGCACCTCCAAACTTGAGAGAAACACCTTAGTGAGGATAACTTAGGTGTTCATTTTGTAGCAAAAAAAACAATTGAGGGAAGGAAGACTTAAAAACGAACTTAGAGACGGAAATAGTCTAGTGAAGAAAATCTATCACAAAATCAGTCACTAATTCTGTTTCCAAATTTGTTTCAAATTTCATTTTCAATTGTTTGAATTGTATTTCATTTTCATTTCAATTGTATTTCATTTACTTTCATTTTGGATTAGTTTATTTGACATTTCTTGCCTTCCTAAGCATGTACTTGACATTTAGGAGTGTTTTGGGAAGCCTTTAGAGTTCTCCCACCTCTTCTAAATATTATTGGTGAAACTTAATACTCGTTAGTACTTGTGGAACTGTCCTAAATTTGACCCAAAATACAAGGTCAAAAATAACATATATAATCACTACTAAGTAGGGATAAGAATAAACCAGGTCAAGCTAGGCTTTGAATATATAGGTTGGGTCTGTTCTACAAAATTAAAGTCTGAGCTTGGCCTATTAGAAATCATAAGCTTTTTTTATAAGCCTGACCTGGCCTTTTTAAAGCCTAGTCTAGCCTATTAGCCTATTTAAAAGCTTATTTAAATTATTAATGTTAATTAGGCTAATAAACTTAATTTTTAAAAATCAACAAAATTATTTTTAAAATATAGTTTACTCAATATTATTAAATTTTAAATTTTAAAAGAAATATAGGAGAAAAATGAAATCATTTTTTGTTGAAGGGAATTTTCATACGTAGTCATGTATGTTGATGTACATTCATGCACGTGTCATAATTTTATAAACTTATAATGAAAAAAATTGTATAAAAAAATATTTTAAATTTTAATTACTTATTTTTAGTTTATAATTTTTTTTGTTTATTTATATTTTTAATAATATACATATATATATATATATTAATTTTTTATTATATTAGATAAATAAATAGGCTGACCTATCAGGCCTAACAGGCTTTTCTATAAGCCTAAGCCTAACCTTTTTATATAAATAGGCATTTTTAAAAGCCTAAACCTGCCCTTTTTATTAAACTGGCTAGGCCAAGTCAGACTTTAAACAAGCTAGGTCATAGTTCCTTGTTTAAGGCTTGGCCTATTCCAATCCCTACAACTGAGACAAATGATAAACAACAATAGGAGTCCTTTAAGGTAGGATAGGCCTCCAAAGGTAGGGTACCCTACAAAATAAGAGTAGATGCCCTATAATTCTTTAAACCATCTTTATCATCTTTCACTCTTCTTGATCTTATCTCTTTCAAAGGGATCCTTGGGAAGTAGGTTTCCATCAATAACATACTAAAATATGAATTAATTATGCACTATCATAACTCGAGTGAGAAAACTTAGTTGTATGAGAACATAAAAGCAACCCTAAGATTATAATCAACTTATTAGACTAAAAAACTACAAAAAGAAAAAAGAAAAAGATAGCCATGTCCTGTTGCCATTATGGTTGTCTCTTCATTGCCATTGTCAAAATCGTCATCACTATTGTTGTTGTCACTACTATCATCGATGTTGCCACCACTAGAGAGAGATTAAATGTATAAAATAAAAATAAATGCTTTTCTAGTAAATACATTCAATAAATTCATATTTGTTATCATTTAATGAGGATTTCAAGAAAATTATTTAAAGTATGAAAAAAAAACATTAAATGTGACACATTAATTGTTGACATTAAATATATTCTACATGTTTAATTTTTTATTTATTAAAGAGTTAAATATTCCTTACTAATAATTTAGGGCTTCTTTCTTTATAAGCTACCAGTCAAAATGACTTACCTTGAATTTTTCCCCTTTGTTACCCCATTTGAGCTTATATGACCCAGTTTTTGATTTTTAAGTTCATTACAAGCTGTAAAGCAAAAAACCACACCTTAACCTAATGATTAAAGGAGCTTTAAAATTGCTACGATAATAGGTTATAAATAATTGAGGGGGTGTAACCCCAAAAGAATGGTTTTGTATTAATGTTATTGAGTCGTTTGGCATTAGCTTAAAATAAAAAAGAAACAAAGTAAGAAAGAAAGGAAAGAAAAATTAGAAATAAAAAATCAAAGAAATGCAATGAAAAAAAAAAGATAAGAGAAACGAAAAAAAAAAAAAAGTTGTGATTGAAATTGTTAAGTCAAAAGACGATCTTAGATCCCTCATTTTTCATAAATTTTAATGAAACAAACACTATGTCATTTGACAAGACACCATTTTTGAAAGTCACTATTTTAGACTTTGTAAGATGAAGTAGCATTTGTAAGACGGAGCAAATCAGATGAAGCATACAATTGTTCTTAATATCCATTATTTATTATGATTAACACTTTTGAATTTTCAAATGAATTCTTTACACCTTAACAAATTGAAAGTTATTATTTTGGAACTCACATTTTGTTAAAGGAGTATAAAAGAATGTAGAGCATTAGAACAAAGGACAAAGATTCTAGATTTCACAAAAAAAGTGCAGGAAAAGGATTGCATTCTCACTGCACACTGACTTTGTTTTCTACTTGATGGACCATGGGCCAAGGGCCCAATTACTAGAGCTATGGCCAGGAGCCTACAGGAGGGACTGGATAGCTTGAAGATTAATGGGCTTATTAAGCCCAAGGTACTCTTCATATGGACCACCCTATCTTGAAGAGAAGGCATAGTTCTTTTGTACATAGTTTTCTTTATATAGGTTTCTTTTTGCCCTTGTATTTGTAAGGCACTTTATTTCCTTTTTATAGAACATTCTATTATGTACTTAGAGTATGTTATTTGGAGACTTTTGCTCCATTTGACCTTGTATTAAAGGTTGCCTATTTTACATTTTTTAGTAGTAGAAGTGGGGTGACAAATAGCAAGGTATGAGGGTGTGATTAGCAATTGGGCCAGAATTGGGCCTAGGCCATATTTTACATATTGAACTTGTTTTGCTCCATATTTTTTAAGGAATTGATTTAGCTAGGTCTCACCATCATTGGGTGGACCTGACTAAACCAAATCAAAAATATTTGAAACAAATTTAGTGAGAAAAAAAGCCTAAGGCCACCTAGCTCTCTCCTTTGGCCGAATTGCTTCTTGAACCTTGGTGCCTTAGGAAGCTTTTTCTACAAGCTTCTAACTTAGCTTGCTTGGAAAACAACCTAAGCTATAAGCTTGCTCCACAAGCCTCCTAAACTAGAGCAGACGGTCAAGCTAAGCTAACCAAGGTTTGTTAAGTCAGGCAAAGAAATTCCCAAAAAGGTTTTGAGTCAAACAAATATAATATATGTGGTTATCTCTAATAAGTGCGTTAGTGTTTTGGAAAAACATAAGAATAGGTAAAATGATAAACAAGCATAAGCATCAGATGATACAAGATGAAAGGCTAGCATAAGCATTCAACAAGCCAAATCAAGAACAAGACCATGCCAAGCATAATCTAGGGCAACACATAAAGACTCATATGGAAGATGGTCAATGACCAAGAAGAAATTCCAGAAGAGATTGAAAGTCTGACCATATACAAGGTTGACCAAGATGAAAGGAAAAATCAAAATGCTGATGATCAGACAAAGGTTGAAGTATTAAACTAAATATCGACTACCAGATGTAGACGAAGAATGTCACGCAATCATCTGAGAAATCAAGCCTCAAAAGAGAATTTGAATATCGTCTACACTCACAAAAAACACACGAAGTCATTTGAATTGTTAGAAGAGAAGAAGAAAGAAGAAGAGCATGCTCAAACAGTAAATCATGCATATGTCAGAAAAAGTACATCACTTTTTCAGGCAAGGACAAAAGTTCCGTAGCTATAGGATCAGAAAAGGACAAAAAGTTTCCTAGGACTCTGCTACATTCAGATACAACTACTAACTGAGCAAGGAAACTTCATGCATTGTCTATAAACAGGAAGCAACATTTAATGCAAGAATCTGAGCATTAAATGAGAAGATAAAACTAGTCAAGAACGACTACATCATCTTTAACGGGCACTTGCAACTGGTAGATTTGACAAGACTATATATAGGTCTCAATATCAAACCTTAAGAGGCTGGTTTTTGATTGGAAGAAAAAGAGTGATATCAAGCCCACAAGACAGAGGCTAGAGATGAACATACATAGTCATATGTACAATGTAATATTGTATTTGTATCTCTGTAGACTAAGGTGTTCAAAATGTCAGTGATGGACTAAACCTTAGTGAGTGTTGTAAACTTATGTATCCTCTCCATGAGAGTAACTCACACACTCAAAATCTCTGTAAAACTATGGTAGAAAACCTTAATGTGTGTAAGAAATTTCCCAATCCTCTCTGTGAGAGTTATGTATACACTCAAACCAAAGTTCTCTAGCCAACATCGTAAAGCCTGAAGAGGCTAGGAAAAGAATACTTGTAAAGCCCAGAGGGGCTTGTCAAAGAATACTCACTACTAGTTAGAAGTGGCTGAGAAGAATATACTAGCATTGGTGAGTGAAGTCAATGGGCCAGGAGTGGTCGAGAATACTTGGAGAGCCAGAAGTGGTTTAAGAATACTAGCGCTGGTGAGTGAAGCTGGCGGGCCAGGAGTGGTCGAGAATACTTGGAGAACTAGAAGTGGTTTAAGAATACTAGCGCTGGTGCGTGAAGCTGGCGGGCCAGGAGTGGTCAAGAATACTTGGAGAACCAGAAATAGTTTAAGAATACCAGCACTAGTGAGTGAAGTTGGCGGGCCAGGAGTGGTCGAGAATACTTGGACCAGGAGTGGTTCTAACCTGGGTGGTTCATAATACTCACAGCTAGCCTGAAGAGGCTGAGAAGAATATACTAGCATTGATGAGTGAAGTCAATGGGCCAGAAGTGGTCAACAATACTTGTGTACTTCATTTCATATCTAGTGGAACCCTTCAGTTGAAGGAGACTAGACGTAGCTCAGATTGAGCGAACCAGTATAAAAATGATTTCACTGTTTTATTTATTCTTCAGACGTGAACACTTCTTAATTGACAAATCTTGTTGAAAACTTTGTCTACTGTATAATTCTCATTAAAAAAAAATTTCAAACGAAGACGCAAATCTTGTTTAACAAACATATTATATTGGAAGTTTCATCTACTATTTTTTCTTAAATGAAACTATCTTGAAAAGGAAAATACAAGAACCTTAATCACTATTGTTATATGAAATATTTTCCTACAGCAGACGATAAATCTTTCAGACGCATTAATTCTATGTTAAGCAATATCTACATAACCATCTGATATCCAAAAGTGCACTGGATGAAGAAAATTACTCTTGCAAAAATGCTTTTAAAATTCCTTGTTCACATACACATGTACACACATATTCAACCCCCCGTTCTATGTATATTTCTACTAACTTCATGGTTGACTTGAACCATGGTTAAGCTTAGCTTGTTCCATAAGCCATCTACTTCTATAAATTCCTAAACCTCACTCTTGTACTCACTTTTGAGCATATGAATTCAGAATTTTTCACTAAAATTCTCTCTCAAGAGTCTCAATTCCATCAAGAAGAAGTTTCTCCTCTAAGCTTCTCAACAAAGGAATTCCTCCTTTGTTCTTTGGTTCCTCAAGTTTCTTCCTCTTCAAGGAAGAAATCGAACCCCTTGTGTTGCTTCAACAAGCCTTGGAGCTTGTGGTTTATGCTTCCGCCATTGTCAAGTGTAAGACCTCAAGAGAAGAAGGACATTGAAGGTGGATAGTAAAAAAGAGCATCAACCACTTCTTCAACTATGTCCATCACTACTATTCCTATTTTGCTACTCTACTCTAATAAGTAGCTTGACCTAACAAAGATAAGGAGTACGTTTAGGTGAAAGGCATTAACTGAAGCATTTAATGCACCAATGAATACTTCCTCTCTCTAGATCAAACAAAGGAGTAAGACGAAACAGTTCTATGAATCAGACTCAAGAAGTTGTAATGGTCATCTCTTTCGAAGCTACTATATAAGAAGTTTTGGAACTCAAGAGACACAAGAAGTGACATATAGAGAATATTTTTAGATATAGAGAAAATATACAACTTAAGAGAGAACCACAAAGAAAATCTTCTTCAAGAATTTTCTTGTATTGAACGCTTATTATAATCACGTCTAAGAGACAATAACTGCAACCTTGTAATAAATTCATAATCATTGTTATAGGGTAGAGCTCGGAGAGGCTTGACTATAAAAGAATACTTGGGGTTAAGCCTGTAGAGGCTTATTTGTAAAAAGAATACTTGGATAATGGCTTGAAGAGGCCAGTCAAAGAAAACTTATGTTGAGCTATAAGTGGCTTAGTAAAATAATACTTGTGAGTTTGTTGAAAGTTAGTGGATTTTAATCTGGTTGGATTGAGAACTAGACATAGCCTCAATGGTAGGGATAAATCAATATAAAAACTTCTTATGTTCATTGATTACTCTTGCTAACCCTTCGTCTGATGCAGGTACTACTTCACTTACTTGCAAACGTGTCAGTTTTTGATATATATTATTCAACCCCTTTCTAGTGTCTATCTCTTCTCCACAAAAATAAAGTAGGAAACCAAGGAAAAAATGGATCTTAATTATTTGAGGTAGCTTTCATGTTTTTTGAAATTATTCTCCATTACTCTTTTTTTCCTTTGGTTTATAGCTTAAAAGTCCTTTTATTTATCTCACATTTACCTTGGCCATATTCACTAATGCAAAAAATAACTTTTATGAAATTGAGGCTTTAAGATCAGTAAAGAGGGAACCAATTTTGAAAGTGACATGATGACATTTTTGTAAATTATGTCACTATTTTTAAAATCGATTAAATTTTAACCAATTTTAGAAGTTATTTTAAAATCGATTAACCTTTAACCAAATTTAAAGGGTCTCTTTAGTACTACTTTTAAGATCGATTATTTAAGAACACTTTTTTATGTAGTATACAAAATTTGTTCTTAAATACCCAAATTTTCAAAGGCTTCTCTTGGTACTACTTTTAAGATTGGTTTTTTAAGAAAAAATTCGTATGTAGCATACAAAATTGGTTCTTAGATAATTGATCGTTAATAACCTTTAACTAAATTAAGGAAGAGACCCCTAGTTCTTTTCTCCCACAATTGTGTTTTCTTTCATCCCAATGAACTCTTTTTCTAAAATTTGTTGTTGCCCCACCTCCACCATTTTTCCTCACGCAACCTCATATCCTTGGGCCTATCATAAGGCATGGTGATGGCTGCGAGGTAGGCCCCACCTCCACTAGCAACATGGTCGTTTCGAGTCTTTAAAACCTTTCTCTCAACCTCCTTGAAAACCTCTCTTACTCTCCAAGTTGGAGTTGAGATCCAGTGGCCACATCTACGTACAATCCACACCATAATCTATTCTGTGTTACACACGCCCCCATAGGAATTGACCTAGCACATGATGAGAATCTCATCGAGGTAGATGTTGAGGAAGCTCTCATCGAGGCCAAACAATGGGGTGAGTAGTGCCATGGAGACTAAAGGTGGGGAAGTGGTAGAAAGAGCTAGGGAGGTGGGTAGACTGGGGTTATTGAGCATGGGGAACAATGGGGCCAAGGTCGAGGGCTTTCTTGGGCCAAGTGAGGGAGAAGTAAGGTAGGCAATGATGAAGGGGAAGGGTGTAGAGGTAGGGGAAGGTGTGGTGGTGGCAATTAGCTCATGCTCCATGTCGACAACCATGAAGTTTTATTTTTATTATATATATATATATATATATATAACTCAGCCATGAAGTTTTATTTTTATTATATCTATATATATATATATATATATATATATCTATATATATCTATATATATATATATATATATATTTGCTTTATTATTTTTTATATTTCTTTTTTCAATTGTTGGCTTAATCAAGATGCCTTTTTTTTCTACAATTGAGTTAGAAACTATAGTTACATGTTGTGTTGTGAAACTATTAAATATGATGTTGCTTTGTATTTTCTTTGATTCTTTTTTTTTTAATTAATTCAAGTTTGTTTTGTATAAAGATGCAAGTGAAATGTTTACCAGATAATCCTCTATTTAGAAACTTAATTCAATTATGAATTCAACAAGAAACCTTCATGGATTGATTTAACTAAAGACTCTTATGTTGTGAAATTTTTTTTGTCACTGGTAATAATAAGACAAATATGTGATTGTGAATTAAAACTAAGGTGAACAAATAAGTGCAACATTCTGAATTTTATACTAATATAATAGTTTAATTATTATTTATTTTTATATTTATTGGGATTATTATCTTATAATTTTTAATTAATTAAATGGGTTTAGGGTTTAATATTTTAGAGGTTTTCAATAATTATGAGTATTTTAATTAAATAATAAATATATATGGAATTATTTTGTATAATATTTATTAGAGAACTATGTATTCTTATAATATTTTTTTATAATAAGTATTTGGAGAAAATTATGTGTTTTATTATAATTATATATATTTTATTTTAATTATATTAATTATGTTGGAAGAAATAGCTATATTTTATATATTATATAATTGTTAATTATTAAATATTGTATTTTATAATAATTATTTGGATTTGAAGAAATATGTTTATTAGATATATTATTTAATTATAAGTTTTAATATTTGAGGGAAAGAAAAGAATAATCATGGTTAAAGTATTTTTACTAAAAGGTTAAAGGGAGGTTAAGTGTTTAAAAGAGAGAGAGCAGATCAGATTTTAGGTTTTCACTTTTCACGTACCCACTTCAGAGATCAGAGAACCTAAAGGAGAAGGAAACCACCTCAGAGTTGGTCGTTCATAGTTGTCTACTCAACAAGGTAAGGGGAGAGTGAGAAACCTTACTCGGGGTATGGAAATAATTGTTAGGTAGTCGGATTGACCTCTAATCCTTGCCTGATGTATGCGTATAGGAATAGACACTTTTTAAAAGTTTTCTGTTTTACTTTCTGATAGTTCTATTGTGTTTCTTATGTGATTCTAAGTATGAATATGTGTTCAATTTCAAGAATAAATGTTTTGATATAGATTAGAGTACTCTATGGGTTCCTGCCGGAAACCTTATGAGAATCAGGCAAATTTTGAATATTTTATATTTTGGCTTCTAAGTTTTCTGTTGTGTTCTCTAATGATTACTGAGCATGAATAAATGTTTAATTTTGAGTTTAGATATGTTTTGATATAGATTAAAGTACTCTATGGGTTCTTGCGGGAAATCCTATGAGAAATAGGCAAATTTTGAATATTTTTTGTTTTGGCTTCTGAGTATTCTATTGTGTCATCTGATGATTACTGAGCATGAATATATTTTTAATTTTGAGTTTGGATATGTTTTGATATGGATTAGAGTGCTCTATGGGTTCTTGCGGGAAACCCTATTAGAAACAGGTAAATTTTGAATGTTTTCTGTTTTGACTTCTGAGTTTTCTATTGTGTCCTCTGATGATTATTGAGCATGAATATATGTTTAATTTTGAGTTTGGATATGTTTTGATATGGATTAGAGTGCACTATGAGTTCTTACGGGAAACCCTTGAGAAATAGGAAAATTTTGAATGTTTTCTGTTTTAACTTTTGAGTTTTTTATTGTGTCCTCTAATGATTATTGAGCATGAATATATGTTTAATTTTGAGTTTGGATATGTTTTGATATGAATTAGAGTCCTCTATGGATTCATACAGGAAACCTTGTGAGAAATAGACTAAATATGAACGTTTTCAGTTTGAGTTTTTTTTTTGTGTTCTTTGATGTTTGCTAAGTGTGAATATGTGTTTAATTTCAAAAACATATAAGTTTTGATATGAATTAGGGTGCTCTGTGGGTCCCTATGGGAAACCTATGAGGAACCAATAATTTTGAAAACATATAAGTTTTAAGCTATGTTTGAAGGTGCTAATGGTGTGAGAATTGTCTTATTATGGTGTTTATACAACTGGTGTATTTTTATGAGCATGATGAGAACAAGAATCTCTAAATGATAATCTTATGAGTATGACTATGAGAAATGTGAAATGTGAACAAGTGACATGAGATATAATGTGATATGATAAGTGAAATGTTGAGTCCATGAGTTTGTGAATGTGTGACATGCATCATATGCATTTATGTGATGGGGTACGATATGGAGTACACCGTTAGGGAAGGTCCTCCAAGTGTGAAACATCTTGGAGGAGTCCTAGGGGATAGTGCGATTTGGAAGGCCCAGTTCTAGCCGTTTGTGTGCATGGGACATATCTTGCGCGGCTTCGCTATCGCGACAAGACCCTAGCAGTATATTCTTCTAGTTGAGAGTGTGCGGTTGAGTCGGCATGTAGTCCTAGACTACTCTAGGTATGTTTCTTGGATAACAAACCATGTGATATGTGATTATGAGACAGGTGACTGGCGCCACATGCATGCATTTATAAGTCGAGTCCATACATCATTGCATGATAAATGAATATGCATGTGATATTGATTGTGTATGTGTATTGTTTATATGAGATTTGTGTTTGTGACTTGTATTATGTTTTTTGTGTGTGTGTTGTCTAACATTTATTTCTACACCTAAACCTAAGTAGGATGTTTCTCACTCTTCTGTTTGCTCTATGTATGTCTTTTATTGTGTTGTAGGTGACCATCAGCATGAAGATGTTGGTGACGAAGTTTAGGCTTCAGTTGGGTGTGCTCAGATAGGACATGTGGCATCGGGATGTAATTAGGACTAGCTTAGGATGTTCTTTCCATTAAACTGTTTTGAAAACCTTAGTTTCTTTCCTTTTGTAATTTCTACATTGGAGTTATGGTTTATAAGTTATGAATGTGAATCTTTTACCTTATGATATTTAAGACACTTGTTTTATCCATGAAAGATGTTATCAACTGTGAAACAACAATCGGTCATGATCTTAGAGGTTAATTTTTAGATTTTGTTAGATTTAACATTTTTTACCATTATTACAAAATTATTGTACAATTATAGATAATTCCACACAAAAAAAAATCATGGTCCTTTGTGTTTGATAAAAATTAAAAAATGCAATTGAAGTAAGGATAAATGTTAATCCTTGTAGTGTGCCACTAATTATGTGTTTTCTTGTTGGTTGCTACTTGCTCATACCAAATATAATTATATTACGAACTATCTATTTTTTTTTCTTTTGTTTATTTTGGGGTTGTGGCATTTTTGAGATTTTATAAGCATAGAGAGTAGATGTAGGTGGCACAAGAAACTCCCTTAAAATCCTATATGGAATATTCATTGTTGCGTGATCATTATCTGTTGCAAGTATCTTAATCTTGAGTAAAAATGAGGAATGGTAAGAAGTTTAAAGGTGTATTAAGGGTTGAGAATTGTTGGAGAAAGAGATACACTCTAGAAGGTGGTTGAATAGTGTATATCAAAAACTTGTGCTTTTGAAATGCAGTGAAGTAGTAAAAGCTTTGACAAATGAAGTACTAGAAAGTAATAGATGAAGGGTATAGATATTTTATACTAGTTCATCTCAAACACAGAGACTATGTCCAATTTTCAATGCAACAAGATTGAGTGCCACTGTCTTTTTCAAGATACAAGTATTCTTTCAACAAGACACTTTTCGCTCAACCTAAGTAGTCTTTGACTTGTCTCTTCAAGCAACTACCAAAGTATTCTTTCAACAAGCCTCTCCAGGCTCAACACCAAGTACTCTTTTGAACAAGCCTATCCAAGCTCAAACATTAAGTATTCTTTTAAACAAGCCTCTCTAGGCTCAAACACCAAGTATTCTTTTGAACAAGTCTCTCCAAGCTCAATTGTTACAAATGAATTTGAAAAGAGTTACAAAGATAGCTTCGTCTCTTCTAGATGTGATGCTATCAAACTTATGCAAAAATAATTTACAAATAATTATGTACAAGATTTACAATGAATAGATTATTTGTAGTATTTCATCTTTTTTTGACTTAGCGTGTTTCTCAATATGCCCTTTCAATAAATGTTTTTCTCTTTTATTTACAACACTTCTTTCTCTATCTCATATCTATTTGTTGTTTGAAGGCTTGATCCTTTTATAGTAGTTTCATAAAAGATGACCGTTATAGCAACTTTGAGTTGATCTTTTCAATTTTCTTCATGAGTTGCTTCGGCTGTCTTATTTACTGATCCTAGAAATTATCATTGATGCATTTAATGTAAGTATTAAATGCCTTTCAATGAGGTATGTATCTCTTAATTGATCTTGTAGACTGCTTATCATTATTTCCTTCTAAAATGAGCATGGTAGAAGTAATCTCTACATAGAGCAGTTGAGGTCAGAGTAGAGCAATCTTTTGCATAGCCTTTTCTGTGATATTCAAAATTTTGCCTTTTGCTTCTTATAGAAATTTTGTTTTTTTCCTTCTTTAATAAACTTTGAGAGTTCCGAAGCTTCTGTCTTGTTCAATCTGTTAAGAAATAACACATTAAATAAAATTTAACGTTAGACTCATTTTGGAAGTATTCAATTTAATGTCCTAAGATGGACTGTATGCTTCGTCTGATTTCCTTTAAACACTATCTTGTGAGGGTTTTATCATTTTTGAATCATCATTTAATTTAGCTTGTCATATTACTTGCTTTTAATGTTATTAAATGTCTTCCTCGATTGTTTGTAACCTTGATGCTTGAAATGCTTGTACTCTTTCTGTGACACCCTTACTACCCCAACACATATATTGTAATAATATAAATAAACTAAGGAAATCAAATTTTCAAAATAGTTTAAAAGGGTTCACATAAAACCTTTAGAAACATTCTTCAATATCCAAAATATTCTGAAAATGAAACTTGGAAAATAAAACATAAGAGGTTACAAAATGTTTTCAAAATAGTAGGTTCAACTCCGCATACAAATACAATTCATGTCCTAGAAATTCTCTGTCCCGATGTCACAATATCATAGCATAGCCATAAATCATCTATTGACATTCTAGATGTCACTCATAGCCGGATCTTCCTCACCTAAAACATCCACAAATTATACGGTGAGAAAAGAAAACATCTATATATAAAATACATAAGGAAAACATAACATAATCTCGTCATTATTCATTACTTAATGAAATATTCACAAGCATTTATATATATATATATCATAATTAACAATCCTTTATCATCTTCACATCTCAATCCACAATTTCATCAATCCATCACAATCCACACAAATCTTACAATTAATACTATACCAAGGCCACGCTACAACTGACATAAGTGACACGGGTTAATTACCTCACTCATCCCACACCATGCCAGGGTCACGCCCTCCCTGTAGCATCACTTACCCAGGGGTCGTGCCATCCCTGGTCATTGATGTGAGGAACCACAATCACATCACAATCCACACAATCTCTTGCAATTAACCCTATGTCAGGGCTGCCATATTTGACATAAGTGATACGTGTCAATTGTCTCACTCATCCTACACCATGCCAGGGTCATGCCCTCCCTGTAACATCACTTACCCAGGGGCCATGCCATCCTTGGTCATTGATGTGAGGAACCACAATCACAATCATAATTACATCCATACAACATCTCATCTCATAGCTCAATTCCATATCACATACAAATTCCATATACACAACAGATAAGTCCAACAAAATAAGAGTTTACACACCCCTCAAGCAATTCACATATAGATTATCAATTCTTATCAAGTAATATAACAATAACATTCATAAATTGATATAATAATCAATGGAATTATCAATTTAATATATTTTTAACATAAACGGTAAAACCCCTAATTATTTCAAAACCTAGCTCATAGTCACTTTTCTACAATTTTTTTTCTCTCCTAAATCATCATTCTTACAAATTAAATATGTATTACTAATCCTCAACACATAGAGAATCTAATGGTATCATTAATTCCTCAAACAGAAATAATCTAATTTTTCCAAAACCTAACTTACAGGCACTTTTCTATAATTTTTTTCTCTCTCCCAAAGCATCATTTTTACAAATAAATCATATATTCGTAGTCTTAAATATATACAGAATTACATAAGATCAATAATTCTCCAAACAAAAATAATTATAAAATTACTCATAATCCTAAGGGACTCTTCCTCTACCCAATTCTCTCATGTAACTCTACATATAAATAATTCCCTTTTCCCCCGTACCTGGATAAACAGTAGTTAAAACTAAAATAGAGATCTCCTTGGTCTCCTCCTTGGTGTCCCTCGGTCTTCAGAGAGTGTAGAAGGAGAAGAAGAGAGCAAAGAAGAAAAGAAGAGAAAAGTGAAAAGTGTGCTTTTTGGGAGTGCCAGAGTGCTCTATATATAGGCATCAAGTGTCTCCGGAATGGCCCGTTTTAGACCCTTAAATCATAAGTAAAATTCACATCCAAAATGGCCCGTTCTCAAACCAGAATGGCCCGTTCTGGGTTTGCATTAAAAACTCTCAAAGGTCATAATTTGGAACGGCCCGTTCTGAAACCAGAATGACCCGTTCCCAACTAAGAATCATAGGCAAATTTAATGATTTGGAACGGTCCGTTCCGAGCCACTAAATCACCTTCATTTTAGTAACTTGGAACGACCCGTTCTAGGCTACTAAAACACCCCTGTGAATTACTAAATTACCCTCATTGGGCTTTTGGGCCCTCGTACATTCTATGAAAATTGGGCTGTTACAATTCTCCCCTCCTTTATGAAATTTCGTCCCTGAAATTTTTGCAATAGGTAGACTCCTCGCATCTTGCTTTCCAATTTCCATGCAACCTCACTACCTTATAGATGTACAACTCTATTAATTTCACCAAGGGATGTCTATTATCAATAAGGGTAAGATAAGTAAACGTGATGAGTCTATCCACTACAACCTAAATAGAATCAAATTCTTAAGCATCATAGGCAAACCTACAACCAAGGTCTATTCACACACTATCTCACTTCCGAACTAGGGCATCTAAAGGCTATAAAAATCTTAAAGACTTCTAGTGTTCCACCTTAGACTTCTAGCATACTACCCACGAGTACACAAATTCCTCTACTCCTCTTTTCATCTTAGGGCACCACTCTTTTGCTACGCCACTCTGATACATCTAAGTAGCTCTTAAATGAATGCTAAGAATACTCTTATGTCCTTTCTCTAAGATCATCTTCCTTAATTCGAGATTACTAGACACATATATTCTATCCTCGAACCCCTAAAACACCATCAACCTCCACTTGGTTCACTAAGAAAAGATCTAACTCCTAGGTTTCTCTAATCTCATCTGTTGCTTTTGACATACCCAACCCAATGCTCTTAAGGGTGAGCTTATACATCACGCTTATGTTTTTAACCTCCTCAATTAAATCCAACACATACATCATCCAAAAATGATATATCAGAGGTCATCATAATCAAGGCATATGCCACAATATTGGTTTTACTTCTATGATCATCTCTAAAGATCAAACACCTAAGCGTAAGTTCACTAGGTATACATATCATATCTCTAATTTCACCACTCCATCTACACCCAAGTCAAACTCTTATCCACCATCTTATCCTATAGCCTCATATCTTGTCACCAAAATGAATCAACTAATTATGTTTCTCCAATTTCCTTTAACAATCCATTCGTTACTCAAGTCATACTTAGTCTCACACTACTAAGGGTAACCTTATAAGCCAATTTCATTGTTGAATCCTACTTGAATATATAAGTTTAATAATGACAAACTCTTAATTTCAAATTTTAATATAGAAAAGTTCTCATATGAAGTAGTAGAAATTTTATTCAAGTGTTTCAAAATTAATTTTTAGTAGTTAGAAAGTTGCCTAAGTATTGTAGTTCAAAAGCTTCAGTAGATAACAATCATTTTTCTTAAACTGCCATGTAGCACCAACGTCTTAACTATCCTAAAGCAAGAAGTTGAGCATATTGTATCTCTAATCAAAAGGGTTCAAGCTAAACATTTTCTCTCAAGGGAAAAGTCTTGAAGACTTTGTTTATAAAACTAGTTCTTTGAACCATCTATCAAAAGGTCTTAGTTAAAAAACAATTTCTCAGAAGACTTGTTCTGAAGACTTTGCTCAGAAAGTTTGAAGAAAACATATTCTCAGAAGGTACCATCATCTAAAGAAAAAACTAACAATATCATAAAAGGAAAGTTCAATAAGGTTAGCACTACTTAAAAACTTAGCTATACCAACAATGAAATTATTTCAATGGCTATAAAAAAAAAAGACCAAGACTATAGTTTTAAAGCAAGTACAATCCAAGAGAGTAATCAAAATACCAACTATCAAAGTCGTAATCTTTGCTTCTTACTTTAATTATTCAAAGATCTCCACTTTAGCATTAAATATTGTAATAGAAAAATGAAATATGAATCTTCCCTAGAGGAATCTCCAAACTAAAAGAGTCTATTGTAACCTTAGAAGAGTGTAAGGATGCAAAACCCATTTTTGAAAAGCATCTTTCTTGCCCATATTTTAGTTATAAAGGTGTCGGAAGAAAGGAAAGCAATCACAACAATGGTTGTATGATCTCATAACAGGTGGTTGTGAGGTTGAGTATCTTAATAGGTTGTTGAGTGTGAATCACTAACACCAAGTGGTTGTGTAATGGTGTGATTGTATGATCTGGTGGCTAAGTTTTTGTTGAACAGTAGTTGGTTGTGATAGTGAAAATCCCAAAATTTTGTGTGATGACTAGATGTAGCCTAGTTGTAGTGAACCAATATAAAACTCTTTGTGTCTCTAACTTTATTCTCTACTTGCTCCATTTACTTTACTACATGTTATATTTATTACTACATAATATGTTGTGAAAACTAGCTTACTTAGAAATGGTTTTCAAAAGAATATCCTAAGTTTGAATACTTAGAAGTTTACCTTTTGAAGAATATATTATCATAAAGAACTGTTTTTTAAACAACACAATAATTTAACCCCTCCTCATCTTCTTGTTGTTTAACGTTCACGTTATGGTTCTTGCAATCTTCTTTCCATTCTTCATGGTGATGGAATTGCAGTGCACCATAAGGTTAGGTTGATTATTGGTAGAGAAAAAACCTTTAGGTTGATCAACTACTTATTGTGCTAGGTGTTTCACTTGGATCTCTAGGATTTTATTTGAAACTTTTGTGTTTTTCTAGTTTCCAAGTTAGGCATGCAAGAATTGAGTCAACATGCCTTCTAACTTTGTAACTTTTTATGAATGGAAGGATAATGACTCTGTTGTTAGTTTTGAAACAATTGTCTATCAGAGGGACCAACTTATTTCCAATCTTAGTTTTGATTGATAGTGTTTCTTGTAGTTACATCTAGGAGTATTTTAATATTTGGCTTTACTCCATTGCAAAAGAAGATCAGTTGGGTAATATCTTCAAATCCATGATTCAAAAACTTTTTTAGAAGAGACTTAAATCACTTTTAAGCTTCACAGAAGGGTTCATCCAACACTTGACGAAAGGTAGCTATCATTGATTTAACACTGATGTATTTCAAAGATGGATAGAATCTACTTACAAACTTGTCTCCAAATCCCTCCCACTAGTAAAACTCTATTTAGGGTGAGATTGCAACCATGTCTTTGCATTACCTATCAAATAGAAAGAAACAAACGAAGATAAATTGGTTCCTCATCACCTTTAAGAGTTGTCATGGTTCCACACAAATCATAAAAATTGGAAAAATGTGCATATGGATCCTTAAGGTCCATCCTTACAAATTGATATGCACTAACTAAACTGAGGAAGTCATGTTACAATTCCATTTCCCTTGAAGTTAATGGAGCTACTACGTTGGAAAAATGTCAAGGACCATGTTGTTAAGAATAATCCCATAGTTCTTTTTTGATTTCCCTAGTTTCCCTAACTTCCTCATTGATCACCCATAGTTGGTTCAAAATTTGGTTGAGTTGAGGTAAAGGTCAGGTAAATGAATCTTCTTGTTATTTTCTTTGCTTTTCTAGTTCTTTTCTTCTCCTTGTCCTACTATTGTTCTTGCTAGTTATTTTTTCTAGTTTAGGACTAAAGAGTAACTACTCAACCCGAGTCATACCTTGCATACATAAAAGAACTAAACAAAGAGATTAGCAAAAAAAGTAAAAAATAAACTAAATTTAACTAGCTAGCTAGAAAGTATATACAACTTAATAACAAACAAGCTTTAATAAAGGATAAATTGAAATTACTAAATATCTTGACACAAGTCCCTAGCAACAACGTCAAGAGATTTGTTGATATTCTGATAAGAACACCAAGTCTACTGCAATATAGTTGAAAAATGAGTTGTCCTATGTGCATGGACTTGTCAGATATTTTTTAATTTTTATTATCCTAATTCAAACTTGTGAAATAACAATTTACAATTATATGAGTTTGTAATTTTGAAATTGGAGCATTAAACTAACAAGAAGAAAAATATAAAAACACCAAATATAAGGTTCTAGAATAAGACATTGAGAATGACTTTTTTTCATTTATCACATTCCTGTACACTCCTAAGGTTCTCTACGCATGATTCCTATATATCAGTGCTATTGAATTTTTAAAATCATTCTAAGTTAATCCCTTAACTTTGAAAATTCTAAGGATCATAGTTTGATAACTAATTACGTTTTTGGTTTATTACCAAGTTGTATTCCACATCAAACGTAGGACAATCTCCTTTGTGGGTTAGACAACCATCGAATATGTGGGCATCGTCTCCTATCTTGAATTTTCTACATTCACAAGAGTCAGAATTTGAGCCTTGGCCACTTTCATTATCAAATTAATGTCTTTGCATTAAGTTAATGAATTTAATCAAATAACAACTTTAAATTTATTCCTAGCCTTTAAATTTATTAGGTGGTTTGACTCAATTGAATAATAGGATATCATATATATATATATATATATATATTAAAGAATTGCAGATGAGATGCATAAATTTACATTTAATCCCAACAAAGAGAAAGATTAGTTACTCATGATGGTAAGAGCAATCCCCATTACAATGAAAGTATGAGAAAAGAAAAATGAACCAAAGATATTCCCTCCCTAAAGGTCTTGAATGATTTCCTTCTCCCTATTCTTCGTACTCGCTCTAACTAACCTTGTGTTGTTTCCTTTAAATTTCCTTTTACATCTCCCAATCCCAAAAATAGAGCATGGCTTAAGTGGCCAATTTTGTTCGGTCATTTCTGATTTGGTTGAGTAGATTTCGAATTCTTCAAGTTGAAGAAAGTTAATTTATTGAGTCATTTTTTATCTAGCTCAACCATTTTTGCTCCCAAATATCTTTGCTTTCTAGACCAATTTCGTTCAGTCATTTCTGATTTGGCTAAATGCTTCTTTACTACCAATTTTTCTTGCTCTCTGGATCAAATCCTATAATATTTCAAGTTTTTAAGACCATGTTTAATTATATTATTATAATTTCAATTGTTCTTAATTTATTTTTAATATTTTTAGCAATTGAATGGATCTATATATAATATTTAATTTTTACAATAATAATCTAAATTCCTAGTTGTAAGATTTTTAAATAAATAGATATAATATATTAATTTTTACTATAATATTTTAATTACATTATTATTGCAAATACATTATTATTATTATTATTATTATTATTATTATTACAAAATGTAAATATTTAATTTTGAAATGCTAAATGTTTAGTTTTGAATATTTAGAATATATCATATGAGTAAAATATTAGAAATAAAGCTATTTTGAATTTCTAAAATATATATTATAAGCAAGATAATATATATATATATATATATATATATATATATATATATATATATATATTACTTGATTTACCATAGTTAGGAGTGTAATATTTCATTATTATTATTATTATTTTTTTAGTATAAAATGTGATCTTTATCAATTTATATGAATTAAGAAGTATTTTTTGATTTTACGGATAAGGGATAATCTAAAAGTTGAAGATTTTTTTTATTCTCGCTTATCATCTATTAACTAAATATTACATATTAACAAAACTAAAAAAATTGAAATGAAACTCAAGTTGTTGAAACATAACTAAGTAATTATTACATAAATCTATCTATAAATAGTAAGTGAAAGTTGATGGAATGCATAGTGAAACGAGAGAAAGTAAGAAGGTAGAGCAATAATAGAGTTCAAGAGAAGGTGAATCTAGAGCGTATGAAAGAGAATGAGAGAGTCTCGTCAAACTATTTTGGTTAGGTCAGTAGAAAACAATTTTCAAATTTCTATTTCTTCAAATTTTAAGATAATGGAAAATAGACTTTTATCACTTTTGTTATAAAATTAATATTTATCTATTTTATATTATGTTTATCTATATTTTATGTGCACGCGTGCATGTACTATTCAAAATTTTAAATAGATTAATCTATCAACTATACCTAGACCTTTTACAGTTATTTTGGTTATGTATTCTCTGATACTAATTAATTAGAGTATGGACATTATTACAAATTCAATTAACTTCCAAGACATAGGTTTATCAACTTTTGTATTTTCTCTAAATCAAGAAATTCTTACCGTTGTTGATGATAATCCTACAGTAGTTACGTTTTACCTACCACCTGCCAACCATACTAACCCAATAATAAACTTATTCCAACTTGAGATGAATATGAAGGAAAAAAATTGTTTGTAAATAAGACCTTTTTTCCTTCACTTAGATGATAAAACTAATACATGTATCATTATATGTACTTTTATACATGATATGATGTATTAATGATCTCCCTATATGTATAGTTCTGCATGTAATTTTCTTTTATTCTTATATTTGTATATATACATATTTTATTTTTATAATTACAAAATATTTTTTTAGGACAAAAAACAACCATTTTATAAATATTAATTTTATAATTGAATTAATAATTTATAAAAGATATACTATAAAACTAAGTTTAGAATTATAAAATAGGTGTGACAATTTGGCTTAGACATTTTTTTATTCAGTTGAGCGTTTTTGCCATTTTTTTATTCAGTTGAGCGTTTTTGCTCCCTAGATCAATTGCGATCAATCATTCTTGATTTGCTAAGCCAAATTATGCAGTGACTCGCTTTTATTTTTCTCTAATTTTGCTAAGCGAAATGTACTTTGCCTCAATTTATAAAAATCTTTGATGTTTGATCAAATTAATATGCAAAATAATGAGATATATTCATTAATCTAAAAATTATCAAATTTTGAAAACTAACTAATTCACGGATCGTTTTGATTTTTACAATATTTTTTAGAGTTAAAAATAAATTTTATTTTTAAATGTAGCCAAATAAATGTTAATAAGATTATATTTTTTTTAAGTAAAATTGACACTTTTCAAACCCTTGGTTCTATGAAAATGGATATTACATATTCATACATTTAACTTGTGTATTTAATTGTTAAATATCTTAACACCTTTTAATGGTGAAAAATGAAACAGGACACAAAGGTTAGTTCCAGTTAGACTTGTGTATTCTTGCTAAAGGTTTTTCCTACATGCAATTATATTCTAAATTTCTAATTGCTTGATTAGATTGTTGCTGACATGGACAGACACAAGAAATGAGTTAGGAAGAAATGGAGAAACAAAAGATCATCTATTATGTCATTGAACAAAAGATTTACTCTCCTCAGCCTATCTAATAATGCTACAAGTTCCTTCAAGACTCTTCAATAATTCTACCGAACTATTCATAGATAAGAATTGTCATGTAACAAGATTCATTAAGTTCAGTAGAAGCAGAAGTCAGAATTGGTATCTATTCCATGATATCACATTATTCATAATCACACCATTTCTTTTTCAAGACAGTAAAAACATAAATGAACCTCTGGAAACTCGAAGGTACTTTATTTCAGGCGATCTTGAGTCAGTACTTTCAATGCCTACTGGTGTTCTAATTCCTCAATATATCTTTAAGAAAAGTCGAATAATGTGTTATGTGCAATGTAGTTTCCTACCATGTCTTGTAATTTCGGTAGCTTGTGAAAGCAACTTCTTGAATTCTAGAATTAATTTTGAATACTTGCTGTTTAAATTTTTTCTGACAAAACAACATAACTACAAGCAGAGGCCTAAGAGCAATGTGAAAAAGCTCTTTATTTTTAAGTAACAAATTTTATTAGGAGCTTCAATGCTAACTTTTCCCCCAGACAATTTACTCCTACAGTCACATCTATGCACATCAATGAAACCAGAAATGCTGAGATGCTAAGTATGGTGTCAAGTGATGTGAAACCGTAAAACAATGTCGAAAACTAGAAACCAGTTGCTGTAAAGTGCTAACAAACCAGAATATGCTTAGACACCCTTGTACAGAGAAAACTGATATTAGGTATTTTTCTTCAATTCTTTCATTGTGACCTATATATAGAAAAGACTTCATTAGACACCCTTACACACAAAACTGATATTGGATGTTTTTCTTTAATTCTTTCATTGTGACCTATATATAGAAAAAAGATATCAAATACGTTTAAATTTGAAAAATTGCGAATTGTAAGACATATATCAAAAAAAAAAAAAAATACAATCCAAGTTCTCCCATTAGTCGAGGTCTCACAATAAGAACTACTTCCGAAAAAAAACTAGACAATACCATCACATGAAATTCTGGTAGAATTTAAAAAATTTGCGGTTGATGGCTAATTTGATCTTCACAAAGAAATTGATAACGTGATGAGTCATAAGAAAAAAATATCAAGAAGCATAAATGTTACAAAAATAAAAAAAAATGTTAACAAAGCACATTCCATCAGATAAATCATACCATTTGCAAAAGAACAAGAATTTTTACTCAACCCATATCAAACAAAAAAAAAAAAGTAAAAGGCCATCGTATTCACAATTCACCAAATGTTACATAATATCATTCCTAGTTCCTTACTAGTAGACACAATTTCATAAGTCTCAATGGAATTATATGCATAACAATTTACCAATTGCCACAAATTAATAATATTATGGAGATAGATTCATCACTAGCTAGTTGTAAATGTGAGTATTGTGTGAAATCTTATATCTATCTGAATACAATCTGACAATCCTCTGAGCACTTCTCGAAGGAGAGTATCTTGTTGCGATGTTTCGGTACAAACTCCCAATCATTTACACCAATAGCAATCTTTTCCAGAGATTTTCCATTCTTCAAAAAATATTCCACCAGCTTGAATTCAAGTTCTCCATACCTAAATTTGTTCAGTTCTATTACCTTAAGATGCTCAACAAATGACAGTGGAAGAGCCCGTGACAAAACAGAATCAAAATAGTCACCGTCGCCAAAGTAAACATCGGACACCTGTTCATATAAAGTATATAAGTGGCTGCAAAATGCATAGCAATTAACCTATGCACAAAATATCCAACACCACATACCGTATTGAAGATAAGGACTTCAAGGTTTGGAGAACATTCAAACAAGTTCAATAGCACCCGCGAGATCACCCCACCGTCAAACTGAAGGGTATAGTCAGGTTTAAGCTCTAGCTTGATCAAGTTCGTGAGAGTTGGCACCGATGGATAAAGATAGAGAGCCTTCACACATGCAAGAACAAGAATTACATAACAATTAAAGATAGGAAAAAACATAGATATCGACCATGTCTAGATACAAGTTAAAAACACTTTTGAAAACTTCTCTATTAAAAATAATAAGTATTTTCTTGTATCCAAACATACTTACACTACTATAGATATTGATATTGTTTTCCAAATAGAATTGGACTTTCACCTATGTAATATTTTTGAAGTGGAATCCCAATTCTGATAGAAAAACATTATCAAACAATATCTATGGTATGAATGGTAAGTTTGGTCCTTAAAGATAAGACTACCAAGACAAACTAGAAATGAAAATAGCACACCTTTATAAAGGTCACAGACAAACACAGGGATCTCACATGTTGAAAGCCACTAAAGAACGTAAAAGCACGTTGAGCACATAAAAAACGGTCATGTGGGTCGTTCGAAAGGCGCATAAATTTAGCTTCTACCCGTACCTCAACAATAGAGACCAGTTTTTGAGTCATGTTAAATTCAAACACCTCCCCATAAAGGTTCAAAGACTTGAGCTTTGGCGCATCTAATGTAACCTTGTACGGCCCTTCGAGTTCGCAAGAGAAACTCTCAAGATTTTCCGATGTCACAAAAACACTGAAGTTTGATTCAACTCTATCTTGCCACACAAACATCAACCACTTCAGGGAGGGACTGAAGATGCTAAGAGAATCGACTTGTACGGCTTCTTCTCCATTCTCGAACTCATCCAAAGACCGCAAAACTAGTATCAGATTTTCAAGCAAAGGACAACCTTGTAGAAGCCTCGGAACAGAATCTTGGTCCACCAATCTTAACGAAATCAAGTGAAGAAACTTGAGATTCGGCAACCAAACAAATTTTGGAACATCCCAAGCCACACGAACGTGTAAATGCAAATGAACTAGGGTCTCAGACGAGAACATTCCACGTGGCACCTTAATAAAAGTGCATGGCTCAAACTCATCAAACTCATTTAGGCTATCAATATCAACAATAATACACACAACTTGAACTTTGTGAGTGGAAAGTGAATGAGCCACTGTGGAGAACAACGATTCCAAACTGGGTCGAAACCTTTCATTGAAGAACTCCACGTTAAGCCGAATACCTTTAATGGGTGCATCATTTCGCTCTTGAAGAACTCGATTGGCGAAACGTGTGAAAAGAGGAAAGAGTCCACCGCGTTCAAAAGCATCCATTCTGGAGAAACAAAGGCGAATTTCGGGAACCGAAAGAAAAAGGTTTCTCCATGCAGTGGACAAAATTGATGTGACTGCGGCTTCTTTCGTATCCAATCGTGAGAGGATGTGAAGAAGAATACCCTCAGAGAGTTCACTTAACCTATCCACGCTACCACCACCGTGTTGTGGTGCTATTTTAAAGACCTTTCTTTCTGTCATTTGAATGCCTATACACAAGAATGAAGAGTGTGAAATAGAAAAAAAAAATACTAAACAATTTTAGTAAACAAAAAGAAAAACAAGCCAACAACGATGTTGCAGCAAAACCTAATTGGTACGATGACTATGATCGGAGGTTGCTTTCTAATTTACCACAATTGAATGATGGAGTTATGGAAATTTCAAAGACTGCATTAAAAAAGGAAAACAATTCAGCAAACAGAAATACCAGCAACAAGATTTTGTATGGCCTACACGGTTGTTACTCAGATAGCTCTAAATATCATGCACGTGAGGCTTTTAACGTGGGTGTATGTTGTTTACAAAATTTAGATACAAAAAAAAAATGGAAAAAATTCAAATTGGTACGTATTTAAATTTGTAAAATATAAATTGAATATTTATTTTATAAAATTAAAATTTATAATAAAAATATTTAAAAAAAATTAAATTATATGTTTATATTATTAAAAAAATAAAGAAGTTTAAGAAGAAATTTTTATAAACTTGAACACTATCTTTTTATAATAATTTTCTTCTTTTCTGCTTAAAATAATAATCTTATAATTAAATTATCTAGATAATTAAGGATATTTCTATTATTAAATTAATTGATTGCAATAAATTTGAAAAAGTAACTAATTTATCTTTCGATCGAGGTTAAGATCCTGCTGGAATTTCTCACGAGATATTTTTTTCAATTTATTCTAATCATTTATTGCTTATTTAAATTTGAATTAAATCTTAATATTTATTTTGTCCTATATTGTTGGAATATAAATTGATTTTGTATGTTGGGCTTAAAAGATAAAAGTCCAATATTAGCAAAGGCCCAAATAGAATTCTAGAAAATCCTATCTAAAAGATTCTAGAATGATGTACAAAATATCTATAGATGTTTATCCATAAGATGTTTCTAGATAAGTTTAGAAAACTTTAGAATTGTAGGAATGTTTTAGAAAGTTCTAGAGAATGAATTATAACCCTTAAATGAATGTTGTGGTTGCAAGATCCTAACCATTGGTTAAGGAGGTGCCACTAGTATAAATAGGGGATGGTTGTATCATTTGGATGTAAGCCAAAAAGTTTAGAAGCATTCAATACAACAAGCCTTTCTTTCTCTCAAAATCTTCCAACCTCTCCCAATCTTAAACACTTCCTTCTAGCCTTTAAAGTTTCTTCCCAACACTATATATCATTCATGTTTGTTTAGATAATTCAGGATATTTGTTTGATCAAATTAACTGATTGCAATAAATTTGAAAAAGTAACTAATAATTTATCTCTTAGAATTGAGATTAAGATCCTGTAATTTGTCACATGAGATATATTTTTCAATTTATTCTTATCAGTTATTGTGTATTTGAATTTGAATTAAATTATAACATTTAATGTGTCTTATAATTCTTTTTAAAAATTGGATCGGACCGGTTGAACCGGGAACCAGTGGTCCAGTCAGTATGAATTTTAAGTTGGATTGATTATGCATTTGATCCGTTTCAAGCTTGATTGAACTGGTTAATTTTTCTGTTCGATCAATGAACTAGTGGGTCAAACCAGTTCAACCATAATTTATTTTATATTTTTTTTAAGAGATTACAAATCACAAAAATAGTAATGAGAATTGAATTTTTTAATGGAAGAGCAAAAGAGTCTTATTAAAACAAGAATATAATGACTACTTATTCTAAAGTATTTGTAATATATGCAACTTAAATAACTTTTATAGTATATTATTAATTTTAAATTATATATTTAATAATATAATATCTATGTAGATATTACATATATTATTTTGTGATATCAATTGTAAGCATATTATATATGTAAATATTATCTATATATTTAATTTGTATTAATATACAGTTTAACATGAAATTTTTTTATGTATTTCTTTATATTTTTTATGTATTTCTTTATACAAAATAAAAATAAAGATAATTTTAAATAAGATGGAAATTGAAATTTAAAATAGAATATAAATTTATTGAAATTTAGAAGTATAAAATATATTTGAATTTCAATTAACTTATAATATTTATTTTATTCTATCATTATTCTTGATTTTATTTTCTATTTTATAAACAAACTACTCTCTTTTATTATACTCATCATAGTTCATTGTTTTCTCTCCTAAAGATATCAAATGAACGATTTAGCAAATAATAATTGTGCAATTGCTTTTTGTATTCTTTTATATCAACTAAACATCTAGTTCTAAAGGGTGATGCTTTAATTTAAAATTATATATATATATATATATATATTAAAATTTTAAATATTATCACTATATATCTATTTTATATTTATTTCAACATTTTTAACCTCTTAATTCTTTAAATATATCATTTTCATATTTCTTTTAATATTTTTGAAACTTCTTATTTACTTGAATTTATCATTTTTACATTCACTTCCATTATATTATTTTTATTTTTTGAAAATGATTATCAATAATTGAAAAAGAAATAAATGTATATAAAATATAATTTAAATATTTAAAATTATTTATTTATTATAAATTTAGTTATATAAAATAAATCAATATCATATATATTGCATAGACTAAAATATTAATGTGTATATGTGTGTAGTGATAATCCATAAATTCTAAGCAATTGGGTAATATATATATAATTAATATTTTGTCATACATAATATATGATAATAAATTAATTTTATATAATTTACGTTTAACAAATAATTTTAATATTTCAATTATATTATAATTAAAATTCATAAAAGAAAAGAATGATAAAATTTTACAGTAACTATGACCAAAATTTATTCATTATATAATAATTAAAAACATATTTAAACTTTAAATATACAAGTTAAATTTTGAATTTATTATCAATACTGAGTTTTGATATAAAATCAAAACCTTTATTTAACTCCTATACATTTAAAATTAATCAACATTTATCTTATGCGAGAATATTTTTAAGAGTTTTTTGTTTTTTAATGAGAGAAATTTTTAAAGATTTTTCTTAATTTCTTATCTAATTTATTTTTTTAAAATATAATAATTATTTAAAAATTAAATTTTGATATTTTAAAACTAAATTATTAATAAAAAAAATAATATTTTACTACAATATAAATTATTATTCAAAATTTCAAAATATAATTTATATATTTTAAAACATCTATTTATATAAATTTTAAATATGATTCAAAAGTAATATTTATTTATATAGATAAGTTATTATAAATTTTAGTTATATATACATGTTAAAATATTAATTGTTAGTTAAGGTTTAATAGTTATGTTCTGTGTAAAAAGTATGAATTATTATCAATGTGATATGTAAGGTAGCTATTGTAAAATTCAATAAACATATAATTCATGATGTTTTGTATTTAGATACCGATATAAATACACTATTAAAAAAATTATCGCTCTACATAATTTTATGTTTTATTTCTATATGTTTTTTTTTAAAAAATTATATCCCTGAAAATATTATTTTATATTTATTTTAATATCTTTATTTCATATTTTTTGACTGATTTATGGGTTTAGGGAATCTATTATTTTTTTTATATTTATTTTAATATTTTTTTAATCTAATATGCATTTAAATACAAAAGGTTTTCACTGACTTAGTGAATGGAAATTAAATTATGTTTAGGGTGTCGTCTTGCCCATAAATGCAATACGAAAACTAGTTTCTAGAATGTGTTGTTTTTTCATATATCATGAAAATTGATCTCTGTTATTACAGTTTATATTACAAAAACAATCTTCATAATGTAAATTTTGTATACATCACAGAAACTAGTTTCTGTAACATCCCAGTTTTCAAAATGGTTATTATTACTATTATTATTATTATTATTATTATTATTTAGTCATAATTTGGTGATTATATTTTACTTCAATTGTAGCTAATTCACACTCCATTTATGCTTAATTATAGGCTTTAGAAACATATGTATATTGTTGGGCTTAATTAGATAGTTGTCCACTTTCTTTTTGTTAAAATCGTTTTCGCTGGGCTGACTGGCAAGCCTCGGTTTTTGGGGCATAACTCGGTCTGTGGTTGTCCAAATGATACACACTTTATATCAATGGAAATCTAAGATAAAATACTATAACTTTTATGAAGAAACTATTTTCAAATTCCTTCATCTACCATGTTGAATATTCTAAAAACCGCAACATATTTAACTCACGCTGGCAGCCTGACCCCTGTTCACTAAAACAGTCATATCTGGAGTTATAGATCTCCTTTTTCGGTGATTCCAAAACGATTGAAAAGATAACATCCTAAGCTACAACTTTCATGAAAACCTCGTGACCAAATTCAGTCGTCTAGAAGGTCAAAATGGGAGTGCCAAAGGACGTGTCCACTAAACTCCACTAACCATCCACCATCACCACTAACTCCTCCACTACCACCACTAACTCATCCACTAAACCTAATTTCCTTATATTTTAATGTCTTTTGAAGGCTATAAATAGCCCCTCAATTCTTCATTTCAGAACCTCCCTAAAACACTTCTCATTTCTCTTCTCTTGTAATTTTTCTCTCTACGTTCTGCTTAGACTGAAGGAGCCTAGGGGAAGAAGTTCTGCTCTAAGTTTTAGCGAGATTCTGCCCAAATTTCTGTATATCCAGGTAAGGGGGGGAGTGGGAAACCTCGCTTGGGGGTGTGGGAGTAATCGTTAAATAGTTGTTTGTAGATTGGCTCCCGATCTTATGTCTGTTGTTTGTATGAAATATTGTTATTAATGTGCTTTGCTTTTTATATTACTTGATTTCTTGTCTGTAGTAAATAATAACTATACTATTTTTATAAAAGAAAAATAAATAAATTGTTTATTAATAAAGATATGGAAGGCTAAGCCTCCTATTAATTAATAAATATGTAATTGATGTTAAAAATGAATAAGTTTTAAAATAAAAAATACCTATACGAACTTATGAAGATCTTATTATGACTTGAGTATATGAAGTATATATGAGACCTGTGCGGACCTATGAGGATATGACTGTATGAAATATGTACTAATGACTTGTGACCTATGATCCATGAATGGACCATTGAACTGTTGAACTATTGGACCGTTGGACTATTGGACTGATTGGACCATTGGACCGTTGGACTATTAAAGTTGGATTAATAAAATAAATCATAATTATGAAATATGAATCTTATATGTGTAATATGCTAAATGTTGAGTCTATGAATGTATGACATGCATCATATGCATATATTATTCCAGGTGTGCCGCTGAGGCCGCATACCAGTGATGCTAACAAGGTGTATGAACACCAGTGATAGGTGTGCCTTCGGGACACCAGTGATGTAACATGCTAACGAGGTGTATGAACACCAGTGATAGGTGTACCTTTGGGTCACCAGTGATAAATTCTGAAACTTCCGTATGGCGCCACATGCATGCATTTTGTGAGTCGAGTCAATAAAATCATTGCATGAATTATAAATGTACATATATATATATATATATATATATATATATATATATATATATATATATGATATTGATTATATTGTATGTGTGTGTGCTATTTAACTTTTATTTCTATACCTGCAACTAAGTGAGAAGTTTCTCACTCCTCTTGTTATTCTTGTATATGTTTAAATTTATGTTGCAGGTAATCTTAATCATGAGGATGTTGGTAATGAAGTCTAGAGGCTTAAGTGGGCATGCTCTGATAGGATGTGACATTGGGCTTAGCTAGGCTTCTTTCTGGGATAATAATGTTTTATTTTCCTTCTTTTGAAATTTAAATATATTTGTATGATATAAAAAAGATTATAAATTGATTCCTAACTAGGAGGCACTGCCACCTTTACTGGGATTAATTTATAATCTTTGTTTTATTATGACTTCTTGAGTTTGGTATAAATGTTAATTACGAATGTGCATCTTCTACCTTATGATATTTATTATCACTCTAATATATTTTTTTTATATAGTTAATGCTTATTAAGTAATTATGTTGGGGTAGAGGGTGTCACAGTTTCTGTAGTGTTGAAATTTATATTACAATAACTAGTTCTCATCAATAATCTATAATTCTATAATTTCCATAATCTACACTATTAATAAATGGATAGGCTCACTTGATATTTATACTTTTATAGATAATTTTATCTTTATAATTATCAATTTATAAATTATAAATTTGTTATTCTTTTCTGTAAATTCCACTTTATAACCATCTATATTTTAATAATCATTCATTATTATATAATTTTATTATTTATTAATTTTATAAATGTAATTTATGGAGACATGGAGTACCTTTTGTATACTAGTATATATAAAAGCGATAACCTGATTTGGTCTACACATTTTTTAGATAATTTTATCCTTAAATTTTTAAATAACAAAAAATATATTAAAAATTAATTACCTTTACAAACCCAAAACTCAAACTCAAGACCTTGAGATTTGAAGATCAAGTACAACAATAACTAATTTAATAAATATTAATAATTTTTAAACACCTTTTATTAAATAAAATATACAAACACGGAGTATCATAATTTCACTAGGAATATAAAAAATAAATAAATAAATAAATAAATACATAACTGAAACTAATTTCTGCAATGTAAATTGTATTTTATGGACTAGTTTTAGTAAGATAAGTGAAAGGCTGAAGAAAAAAAAAGCTTTAAAGAGAAAAATGAGAGGAGAGGATGCACAAAGGCAAGGGAGCAGAGAAGATGGTGAAGGTGACTTAGGTTAGTATTGTGGGAATGTCAAATAAAACAAAAAACAATGAGGATGTGAAGAGAAAGTTAGGGACGCCAAAAAAAACTCCCTTCCTTAATAGGACACATGCACCAACACGTGTGATTGCCGTCCCCATGGGCTCCAATTCAACTGATTGAATCAACTAGTTTGAATTTTAAAACTATGGTCACATGTACCTCTATAAAAGCTCTTATAGCCTTTAAGCATATCCTAACCTCAGCGAGTCCTCTTAATTCCACTCCCCTAAAATTTCTGTAACATGACTTGATTAAAAAACTTTACCTTTTATTAATGAAGAAACGGGACCAGAAAAACAGCTCTGTTATTAATTGAGTAACCCGAAAACAAGAAACGGGATTGCAAGTTAGCCTGTGGAGACCCATTTTGCAACTCCAAAACTAGAAGTTCCAATTAGACTCGTGTATTTTTGCTAGTAAAGGTTTTTCCTAAATGCAATTGTATTCTAAATTTCTAATTGCTTGATTGGATTGTTGCTGACATGGACAGACACAACGAGATGAGGTAGGGAGAAATGGAGAAACAAAAGATCATCTATTATGTCATTGAATTAAAGATTTGCTATAAGTTCGTTCAAGACTATTCAATAATTGCTATCAAACTGTACTGCTGAATACTTGGGGGAATATATGGTCCGTTAACTGAGCTTACACTAGGCAATTAATAGATCAATAATTGTCATGTAACAAGATTATGCAGCATCATAAACGTTTAAATTTGAAAAATGCATAATGTGAGGCCTAGTTCCAAAATGATACACAATCCAAGTTCTGCCATTAATTGACGTATCACATTAGGAACTACTTAGCAGCATATATGCAATTCAGGTAGAACTTCAAATATGTGTGACTAATCTGGTCTTGACAAAGAAAAATGATAATGTGACGGGTTATTAAAAATAAACATTTCACAAACAAAACAAGAACCACTCTGCAACCCAATGAAGAAAAAGTAAATGGTTATCGCATTCACAATTCCCCAAATGTTGCTTAATCACATTCTTCCCTTTCATATTAGACACAAGTTCACAAGTCTAAGAGCTTTTGTTGAATGACATCCCATAGACTATGGTAACATTCCTAATGAAAACCAAGTCAGAAAGACAAACTCTAAATATCCAAACACTAGTCATAAGTTTTATTGGATGAAAGACAAACTATTCAAGATTAGATGTAGCACAGCACTATGTAAGCTTTCGGAACATCTTCCACAATTAGGCATGTAAATAAAGAAAACAATGAGAAGTTCCAAGGAACAGAACGATCAATGTTTCTGATTCTGAAAGTCAGAAACCTGAGAGAAATGGAGTAGCATCATACACATGAGAAGACGACTAAAACAATGAACTTCTTACAATTACAAAGTCCCACGCTCAAGTAACTCAAATCAGAAGCTTCAAATTAAGGAAGACAAAGTTAAAGGAAGAAATGCATGCTTGTTGACGGAAAATCTTGAAAGTGTATGTCCAAATCATTGTCAATTTGCCGTGTTAAAATAGTATCTTTCACCATACTTCCATAAAACAATTTCCCCTTAACTATCACATCCCATTAAAAAAACATTTCGAGTTAAGGAATTAAACAACGAACTATTCCCTCCAACCAAAGACCCTAGAAATTGCAGTCACATTAGATACCCGATCACCATTTTAACCAGATTTAGATTTATTCAAGTAATTGTTTTAAAATTAATCATGACTTCACCAAGAAAAAATAAAAACTGAAAGGGAACCAACATTCTCTTCAAAACTTGCTTACACTTCTACAGCAAGGTCATCAATCACATCAAAAAATAAAATATGAACGACCAATTTAGAAAAACTTCTAAACCGTGCATTAATACTAATTTCTAAATCTTAGAACAGAACACTTCTACACAAAAAAATTGGCTCTAAGATGTTATATCCATGAAAAGAATTTCTTAATCTGCAACTGAAATTACCGAAATAATGCCTATCAGTTTGCCACAAAAGTAAACCTATTAAGGATAAAGATTCAGGCACATTAAGGAGAAAGATTCAGGAACATTAAGGAGAAAGATTCATTGCCTGTCGCAATTCCGGGCATTTTATAAAATCCCATTTCTTTCTGAATACAATTTGACAATCCTCTGAGCACTTCTTGAAGGAAAGTATCCTGTGGCAATCTTTCGGAACAGACTTCCAACCATCTCTTTCAAGAGCAATCTTTTCCAAAGATTTACCATTCTTCAAAAAATATTCCACCAGCTTGAATTCATGCTCCCCACCTTTAAAATCATTCATTTCTATTACCTTAAGATGTTCAACGAAAGACAGTGGAAGAGCCCGCGGAAAAACAGAATCAAAATCGGCATCTTCGCCAAAGTAGTTGTCACTTACCTGTGCATAAAAAGTATATAAGGGGCTGTAAAATGCATAGCAATTAACCTCTAGAAATATCCAACACAACTTACCTCACTTAAGCTAAGCAGTTCAACGTTTGGAGAACTTTCAAACAATTTGAATAACACCTGTAGGATCCAGTTTCGAGGAAAATAATGGCAATAGACAGGCGTAAGCTTTAGCTTGACCAGGTTCCTGAAAGTTGGCATTACTGGTGGAGAAAAATACAGAGCCTTCACAAATATAAGAACAAGAATTAGATAACAACAAAGTTTTAGATCTTCTACTAAGAGCCTGTTTTGATACAAAAGTTAAAAAGCGCTGAAAAATAATCTTTATTTCCGACATAAAATCTTTCAAAAACACTTCTACCTTATATATATATTCAAACAGACTCTAAACATTGAAGGAAAACACTTGGATTTCAAATTCAAGGTTTTAAAAACTAGCCCACAATTTGGACTTCTCAAAATCATCACCCCCACCAAATATTGCAATCCATTTCTCCACATGCAACATCAAGGATCACCACAATTCAAAACCTTGGTCAAGCCAAACTAAACAAGACACACAACAACACAACAAAACAACCCACCTTCATAATATTCTCAGACAAACTAAGAGACTTCACATGCTGCAAGCCACTGAAAAATGTGAAAGCATGACCCGCGCGCAAAATCAAATCATCCACATCCGCCACCTGAAACAGAAACCCAGCTTTTATAACCGCCTCATCGATAGACACCAAGCTCTGAATTATGTCAACTTCAAGCACGTGACCAACAAGGCTCAAAGACTTCAGATTCGGGGCATCCACAGTAACCTTGTGCCGCCCCTGCAGAGAGCAGAACAAGCTCTCGAGACTCTCCGACCTCACGAAAACATTGAAATCCGATTCAACCTCCTCTTCCCAAAACAGCATCACACACTTCAGCGAGGGACTCGAGACGCGAAGAGTCTCAACTCCACCACCTTCCTCGCTCTCACCCTCATCCAACTCCCGCAGAATCAGCACCAAATTCTCAAGGGAAGGACAACCTCGGAGAAACCTCGGAACAGAATCCTCGTCCCCCAACCTGAACGAGACCAAGTGAAGATACTTCAAATTCGGCAACGAAACGAGTTCCGGAACGCTCCATCTCACGCGGAGGCTTAGATGCAACCCGACAAGAGTGTCCGAGGAGAACATCCCACGTGGCACCGAAACGCGGAACGGCTCGGTCGTTTTGTCGAGTTCGACGAAAACGCTAATGTTTTCGACCCTGTAAGTGGCCAGCGCGGCGGCGGCGGAACACAGCAAGGACTGAAAACCCGGTCGGAAGCTTTCGACGGAGTGGGTGACGCTTAGTCGAATCTTGTTGATAGGCGCATTGTTTCGGTGTCGGAGGACTCTGTTGGCGAAGGGCGTGAAAATGCTGAAGAGCCTCTCGCGGTGTGAAACGTCGTCGTTTGGGGAGAACTGTAGAGTGATTTGGGGCAGCGAGAGGAAAAGGTGTCTCCATCGGGTGGATAAAATCGAAGTGACCGCGGCTTCTTTTGTGTCCAAGCGCGAGAGGATGAGGAGAAGGACGCAATCCGAAAGTGCACTGAGTCTGTCACTGGCGTCGTTCTGATCGCTCTCTGGGGCTGCTTTGAGGAGCTTTCTTCTCTGTGGCCGTTCGGCCATTGGAATGGGTTTTGTTTGGGACGTGGAAATGACAAGTGCTTAAGAGTGCATTGCGAAACAGAGAATGGGTGTAACGCGATTAGAGAATGGGATGGAATTTCTTTGGCTTTCGTTTTGATCTCCCACTACTCTAATGAAACATTTTTGCTTTGCAAAACCTAACTGCTGTGAAATGAAGTGTCTTTCTGGTTTCTCGGGATTAATGGGATTATGGAGGGTTTAGTGGCTCCAAAACAAACACTAATCAACAAATGGTCATACTTGTGCAACCATTTGTATATATATATACACATATAAATAAAAATAAAAAAGTATATATTTTGTCTCATTATTTATTATATAATTAATGATAATATTAGGGGTAGGCATGCATTAGCTTGAATTGGATTTGCTCGATTTTTTATATTCAATTTGATTAAATTTATTTGGATTGATTTAATTCGTATCATTGGATTCTTCATTAAAAAAAAAAAGGCTAAAATTCTATTTTGGTCCTTTATATTAATTGTTTGTTTCAATTTAGTCTCACTTTTATTTTTTGTTTCAATTTGGTCTCAAACTAATTAATTGGGTTCAATTTAGTCCCAAATTAATTAATTGATTTCAATGTGAGACTTCCGTCCAAATTATTTAAACGGAGTTAATTTTTGGCCACGTGGATGCCACGTAGATGCATACGTGGATGTCATGTGGGTGCCACGTGGATGACAATTTTTTTGAAAACACCAAGACCCAGAACGGCCCATTCTGGTTGCACTTTTGGTGTGTTAATTTTGCAACTGAAACGGGCCATTCGAAAACTGACATATAATTAAAATATAATTAATAATATATATTTTTTAAAATTATTAATATTTTATATATAAAAAAAGATGAAATCGGAACGGCCCGTTCTATCTGCACTTTTGGTTTGTTAATTTTGCAGTTGGAACGGGCCGTTCCGGTTGTAAAATTAACACACAAAAAGTGCAACCGGCCCGTTCCGGTTTCAGAACGGACCATTCTGGGTCCAGGTGTTTTCAAAAAAATTGTCATCCACGTAGCATTCACGTATGCATCTACGTGGCCAAAAGTTAACTCCGTTTAAATAATTTGGACGGAAGTCTCAAATTGAAACCAATTAATATATTTGGGATCAAATTGAAACCAATTAATTTATTTGGGACTAAATTGAAACCAAAAATAAAAGTGAGACTAAATTGAAACAAATAATTATTATAAGGGATCAAAATAGGGTTTAATCAGAAAAAAAAAAAAAAAAAACTCAAAAGTTAGAAGAAGAAAAAATTAAATTAGAGTTATATTCATTCTTGTGCAGATTGAATTGCTATAGCAAATTTATAGTTAAACTTCAAGCAAAACGAATTGGAAGAGAAATAAAAGTATAGAGCTATAAAAGTATGTGTCTACTGTGAAATGTTAATTAAAATGTTATAATATTAAAAGCAAATGGAAAATTTGATAAAAAAAATTCCAAACTCTAAACCTTATTTTTAATGAAAATTTTATATTTTTATAAAAATCAATAATATATAATAATTGATCCGTTGAATTTGAATTAGACTGAATTTTCAACGGGAAAAATATATAAACCAATCCAAACTTATTAAATTTGTATATTTTCAACATGAATCAATGATTAAAATTAATTTAAATTTTTTAATTTAAATCAGTTCAGATTCATCGACTTTTAGATTAATTTGGATTTGTAACCTTCCTTGGATTTTTTTTTTGTCTTATGGTATATACACCTCCCTATATTAATAACATACTTTCATTATACTTTTTTCTCTAAATTATCTTTAATATTATTGATTTTTTTAATTTCTCAATTTTACAAATCCCTTTCCACTTACCATTATTGTTTAATTTTATTTTTCAAGTACTCACCCCCATTTTATATGTACATCCTTCGTGCCTCATTACTTTCAATGGTCATTTTTTTTTTTTAAACACTCAACCCTTTCACATGCATTTTCTTCCTCCAATTTTTCATGATTTTAAATTTTGAATTTTAAATATTGATTTTGTAAGTAAATAATTGACTCGTAATATATACACATCCCTCTCCTCCTCATCTTCCTTTTCTTCTTCTCCTCCTCTTCCTTCTCCTCCTCCTAGCTAGAATGAGACAGGGAGTCTCTATGTACTCCACACCTAATGTTACTGATCTTATTTCTAATTTTATTCAGGTAGAGAGTCTCCACTTGACTCGTGTCCAATGTCATTCAGGAAAAAAGCTATTGACTGGTTTATGCCTAATGGAACTAATCCAATTCCCAATGTCACCAACTTAGAAAGCTTCTTGAGTAATCAAGCTTGACACATCTCATTCCATGCCTGATGTAACAAAGTCAGCGAGCTTTTAACTAACTCACGCTCGATGTTGCCTATCCTGTGCCTAGTGCAAGTAAGGTAGACAACCTCTAACCTACATCAAGCTCATTGCCATGAAGGCACAACTAACATCAAGGAGATTCCACATATAGCAGGATCACAGTTTTGGCTCAAACCTACAAAAATCTCATACCAAACCAACATGCTACCATTTTTCATTCAATATATATACACTATAAAAAAGTGAGTTTGAGTGAAAAGAGCAACATGTAACCATCAAATTCAAAGATCACCAAATTCTCTTCATAACACCTTCAAATTAACACTTGGAACAAAAAGCTCTCTTCTCATTATTCATCCAAGTTTAGCCATCATAATGAATAATTCTAGGCAAAATTCAACAATTATACTTCAACAATATCAACCAACAAGCTTCTCTTACCTCAAATCATTCAAAGTGAGAAGATTGGAGGGAGAACAACGAAGAATGAAAGCTTTCCTAAAAGCTTGTTGTACGACCAACCATGACCTTGATTCTCAGCTCACAAGTTTGAATCCACCAATCTACCACTAGGAATCCAGTAAGTGGGGATTTGGAATGCCCTTGCAAAATCAGATGGAGAAAATAATTTTTTTGGCTCCAAAGCCACTCTCTAACTTTTCTTAAGATTTGAACTTATGAAGTTCACTTCTTAAGAAAAATCATAAATATTTTCCCTTAAACTTGGTTAACTTGACCCTGACTCAAAACAACTCAAAAACAACTAATGATGGAATCATGCCAAGGCCAAAAAGACCAAAAGGTGATACTTTAAAGAACCCAAGAGGAATCGGTTAATTTTGAAGATCTTTCGTATGATTGTATATAGTAGTTCATTGTATAGGTTTATTTTGCCTTTGTATTTGTGGGACACTTTCTTTCTTTTATTATAGGATATTCCTTTTAGATTTTAGGATATATTACTTGGAGACTTTTCCTCCATTTGACCTTGTATTAAGAGTCATCCATTTTTGTGTAGAAGTGGGGTGACAAATAGTAATGTGTGTAAGTGCAACTAGTAATTGGGCCTAGGCCAAATTTTACATATTGGGCTTGTGTTTCTCCATATTTTCCAAGGAATTGATTTAGCTAGGTCTCACCACCATTTGGTGAACCTAACTAAACCAATTCCAAGATTTTTGGATTGGAGAACTTGTTGGAAACAAGCCTAGGCCACCCATGCTTCTCCTTTGGCCGAATTAGTAGCTTGCCTTGCACACTTGGGAAGCTTGTGCTACAAGCTTCTAACTTAAAAGCTTGCTCCACAAGCCTCCCAAACCATGGTGGACGGTCAAGTTAACCTAACCATGGTTCTCTTGAACCATAGTTAGCCTAACTTGCTCCACAAGTTTCCATACGTTATATAAATCTTTCCCTAACCTTTGTATTCACTTTTGACATATATGAGATAGAATTTTCAGAATTTCTCTCTCTCTCTCAAGAGGCCCTAAACCGTGGAGAACACTCTCCTCTTAAGAATCTTCACAAAGGAATCCTTCCTTTGTGCCTTGGTTCCCTAATTCTTCTTCTTCTTCAAGAAGG
Organism: Cajanus cajan; assembly: GCF_000230855.2. Lineage (NCBI taxonomy): Eukaryota > Viridiplantae > Streptophyta > Magnoliopsida > Fabales > Fabaceae > Cajanus > Cajanus cajan. Next base: position 54,126,584 of record NC_138520.1, on the reverse strand, counting down.
AGACCGCGCTATTGTTGCTTCTTCTCCAAGTTTTTGAAGCTTGGAACCTTGCTTCCAAATCCATTTTCAACCTTAAGAGAAGATGTGGACATGAGAATGGCACTTGGAAGAGTTCAACAATCACTCCTACAAGTGATTTCCATCAACTAAACTTTCAAGGATCCCTTGATCCTTAAAGTTTTAAGAATAACAACAAATACAATAATTCAACATTTAAAATATCACATATCATATTATTAAATAATAAGGCATATAAAGCATGTAGTGTTACACGGCTGGAAATGATTAGATCCAAGTAGGGCTTGGTATGTTATGGAGAAGTCTAGACTCCTTAGTTTGGCAAAATCACCAAGTGGACATTACATTTATCGTGGTGTGGTATTGTGGTGTGTAGAGTCTGTGCATTCATTCTTTGTTTACAAGGTAGTGTGAATCTATGTTGGAGGGTCTCTATGGTCATCTATTAGACCTTAGGGTGTTATAGTAGTGAGCCTTTAACAAGGATGTGAGCAAATCATGACTGACTATAACGCTTTGACTGGATCCTATTAGATATCCTTTAGTTGAGAGTGCATTAATTGAAAGGGTCACCTAGTGTGTGGTGATTTTATTTCATGGCTCCTAAGCTACCTTGAGTTTGTGACAATGAGGATATTAGTATCATATGCATGTAAAGTTAAGTACATTCTTTTGCACAAGTCTTTATATTATAATAGGGATTGATTGGATTACATGAATGGTTGATGTTGATGTTGAATGAAAGTAAAGTGATTGATGTTATTGAGATGAATGTTTCCTTGGATGTTGAATATGAATATAAGTACATGTATGAAGCTTAATTATGATTTATGTCTTGTTTAGTGCTATCTTTATACCTCATATGTCTTATACATGAATGAGATATATTTTCACTCCTTTACATTAGTGTTTGTTTATTGTTTTTGTTTGGGTCGATCACTATTGCAAGAGTATAATAGGTATATGAGTCCAAGCATGAGGGAGTGGATGCTTAAAGTTTCAGTGACTATTTTGGGTCCTTGCTTTGATAATGTGACATTAAGGCATTAAGACTTTATTTTTATATGTTTTTATTAGTTATAAAGAGTTTATTTTACCTTATGGTGTTTTATGATTTTATGTTGGAAGTTTGGTATAAAAGGCATTTTGTGTCTTGTTTTTAGATTTATACTAAAAATTAACTTTTATTTAAGGAGTTTTCATTTGGCGAACTTGTGAACCCTTTTACTATGGATTTATACCTACATGTTTTAAAACATCTTTTTTTATTATTTATCTGTTATTTATTTTAAAAACCTTTATTTATAATTTTTTGGGTTAGGAGAGTTTCATATCATCACTATTTCTAATTATATACATATCCTTGTTGAAGGACAAATCAAACCCATTATCACATAATTGACTTATGCTAAGCAGATTATATGTTTGAGTCCATCAATGAAAAACACATTATCAATTGATAGGGAAAATGGTATATCTATCTTAGCTATACTTCTCATTTTGCCTTTTTGATTTTTGATGAAAATGACCTAATCACCACTTTTTGGTCTCAAGCTTTGAAACATAGACTTTTCTCTCATTACGTCATGTGCATCCATTGTCTAGGTATCATGACTGGACTTTTCTTATTATCAAAGATATATGCAACAAGAATTATTTTTTTTAGATACCCAAATGGACTTGGGTCCTTTTACATTAGCTTTAGAAACATTAGGAAGTCTTTTTTTAGATAGGGGACAGCACTTGGACGTAACATGTCCAATTTTCCACAAAAGTAGCATACAAACACAAAAACATCATGAATGTACTTCTTGCCTTTGTATCCGTGACCAGATTTATCATGGATGCACCTTTTATACCTAAAATATTATCAATTTTTCAAATCCCTAGATGAGCTTAGATAAGTTGATCTTAAGGGAATCCACTTCTTTCATGAGTTTATCTATTTCATCTAGAGGTTCTTTTGAAACTACTTATTTATGAGAGTTTTCTAAAACTTTTTTTCTTCAAGTAAGTTTCCAGTCTCCCTTTTCAAATTTTCATTTTCTTTTGATAAGTTTGAAATTTGTTTCTATAAATTTTGTAATAAAAAAGGAGATTTTGGAGGAATCAACAAGAAGCTTATCAAATGCATTTTGAAAAAAGATGTTATTATGGTTTACCTTTTGCTTGTCTTCTTGTTCACTTCAGAACCAGACTTATTGTCTTTGGGGAAGGATTTTCACACTTTGCAAATGGACCAAGCTTCGTGTAGTAATTTAAGATATCGTCCTTAGGGATTTTGAGATATTATGTAATTTCCCTCCTAATTCAATTTGCATAAACAACCATATGCAATTATATTGAGTAGATAATGTAAATAAGATAACTTGCAAATGAGATATTTAACAAAATATTGATTCAAGAAGTGATTCCTATGTAAGAGAGAGATTGGGTTTAATGTACTTTCGTAACACTTATGTTTTCCAATGAATTTTCTATATGAATTGAAGTTTTCATATTCCCACATCCGTTTAGTCACTCAAACCAATTCCTCAAGCTTGAATCTCTAAGGATTAAACCTTGAAACATGATTCCTCAATGATCAAGATTAAGTCCTCGCATTAAGCATAAGGTTGTAAATGACTAACAAATCTAAGTATATTCATAGCACAAGTCATTGTTAAGTGAAATGATCCAGACCAAGTTTAGAAAATGTTTTCCAACAAGATTCAAAACTATAAATCAAAAGATGAGTGATCAAATCGATTTAAGCATTAAGATCGAAATCACAACATAAACATGGTAAACTAAATATGTGTGTGTGTGTGTGTGTGTGTGTGATTCAAAGGATTACACAAGTGTTGGTAATTACATTCAAACTCAATCCAAGAGAAATTAGCCACTCATGATGAAGGCTCTAGTTGATACAAAGATAAAGAATACAAACAGAAAGAAGAAGAAAATGGATATGGCAAAGACCCTTATTCCCATAGGATATCAATCTTCCAAAATCTCCTTCGAAGGTATTTTTCTTTATTTTGGATTTTCTCTCTCTTTCTCATGCTTCTCATCCTCTTCTTTACTCCTTTGTTTGCTATTTTTATGATCTTTAAAAGCAAGGAAAAGCTAAAAATCTTAACTCTACCGCTGCAACCATGGATCACAACTACAATTGTGAGGAGTCCTTCAAAGTAGAGAAAGGTCTTACAATTTGGGTGTTGGTTGAGTGCTACAACGCTGAGATCCCTTATTCTTGGCTTTCTCTAGCTTGTCACCGCTATAGTTGCAGACCAACACTATAGCCATTATTCTCCGACTTGATTATTCTTTCTCCATCATTCATAGTTGTAGCCATGAGTGAGCATCATGGTGTTGGATCTTTGACTTTGTTGCATTTTCTACACAAAAGAGAGAAAATTTAATTAAAACTTCACCACACATTATTTAACATTTTCCTTTACATTACTATAAAATTATAGGTGAATTGTAGTTAAATATACACAATAACTTTAGAAAAAGCGCTAAATATAAAATAAAATCACATGTTCCATGCACTCATTAGTCTCCATCTACCATGAGGCAAATGTTTTCTTCTTCATCTAATTTTTCTTTAGTAGACATTCAACTTGTCCTTGTGAACACTTAATGGACATAGACATTGGTCATAATGCGTTGGATGTTAGGAGCTGACACTGACTAGTCTATATTAATAAGTGTTTCACTTGCTCAATGTTTCACATTTGTAGAAGATGTGTATTAGAAAAACACTTTTACTTTTCGTTCCTTCTACATGGTTGGGCACATGATTCCTAAAATATTTTAGACAAATATTAGTCTATCAAGGTCATCACTTTGTTATTAGCAAAATTGGAGTATTAGATGTATATTATCATCTTTGGTTCAACGTGGTCTTTTTTCATATTATTGTTTGCACATCCTAACAAAAACATCAAAATCTTAAAGTTTTAAAAATTTAAAAGTCCAAATACACTTACTAAACATCAAAGTATTAAATCTTAATGTCTTAAAATTTTAAATGTCAAAATACACCAATCAAATATCAATTAATGTCTTAAAAACAAACATTATTAAGTCTATAATGTTAAACAGGTTTTTAACCCACAAGCACCACAAATTTACCCTACAAAGTTCACAAGCTTAATAGATTAGGCAAAAAAATTTGTTATAATCATACAAATTTATAAAAAGAAAAAGAAAAAAACATGGGCCCTATGAAGTCAAAAGACGATCATGAATCCTTTAAACTTAGAGTTTTAATACTAACAAAAATAACATTTTTTAACAAGAAAATGTCCTTAAAATCGTCCTTGAAAAATATCTTTGAAAAGCACTTATCAAATGAAGTATAAGACACGAATCGTCTATAAGATGTTGTAAATCAAATGAAGCATACATTCTTTCTCATATACATTAAATGCTTATTATTCATTGAGACTAATGACAAAGGCTTTTGAATGTTTCATTCCTCAACAAATCGAACTAGAAGATCATCTTGGAACTCAAAAATATATTAAAGAGAACAAAATCATACTTTTTGTCAGGACCAAAAACAAAGATCCCTAAAATCAAAGAGTAAAACAACTAAAGTCTCTACTGTTGTTGCACTGTGCTGACATTATCTCTACAAGCTCCATTTGGTATGAAATGATGATAAGTAGCCCCCTTGATCAAATAAGAAGTACCATTTGATGAAATATATAATTAATGCTCGCATTAAATGAGCCAAATGGTTACCTACCATAACAAGTTAAAATGATGAAGACAAATGAAGTAAACTTGTACGTTGGAGTCAAAGTGTTACAATGGTCATTTCTCCAAGCTATTATATAAAAAGATTCAAAGCTTAAGAAAGACAAAGATGCTAATTTTAAGTGATACATACATTTTTTACAACAACATACTCTTTGAAAATTTTTTCTTTCTTGTAAACACTTGGTACTCTATATTAGTTGTATAATGTCTAAGTGAGACGAACACAATACTTGTGTAACCTTCATAACCATTGTTATAAGGTTGAGTCTGGAGAGGTTTGTCTAAAAAAAAATATTTGTCTTGAGTCTGGCGAGGCTGATTGTAAAAGAGTACTTGGTTGTTAAGCTTAGAAAGGCTTATTGTTAAAAGAATACATAGGTAGTTGTTTGAAGAAACAAGTCAAAGAATATTTAGGGTTGAACCAAAAGTGGTTTTTTTGAAAAAATACTTGTATCTTTGGTTAAAGATAATGGAACTCAAATTAATTGGATTGAAAATTGGATGTAGTCTTGATAATTGAGACAAACTAGTATAAAAATACCCAGCGTTCCATCTAACTAGAGTTACTACTTTAATTATAAAAAAATAAAATTATTCATCATTAAAAACCAAATCTCCAACCACATAAGGGTAAAGTGTTCACATTCATAAACTTAATCCAAATAACATGTCAGTGGAATTACAAAAGAAATAAGACTAATGTAACACCCAAATCTTTATTATTATTATTTTTGTTAATGGCATTTTCGTAATTTTAATAAAGTTATAGGGATATTTTGGGTTTCGGAACGGGCCGTTCCAAAAGTGGAACGGGCCGTTCCAAATGTTGAAAATGTGAGGTTTTTGTAGTCCCAGAACGGGCCTGGAACGGGCCGTTCTGGTATGGAGAACGGGCCGTTCCGGATGGAGAACGAGTCGTTCTGCTGAGATTAAGAACGGGCCGTTCTGGTTTTAGAACGGGCCGTTCTGCTTTTTGGGAACGGGCCGTTCCGATTTTGGAACGGGCCGTTCCAGTTGAGAAATTTGCCCACGTTTGAAGGATCCGGAACGGGCCGTTCCGAATTCAATACGGGCCATTCCGGGTACACCAGTTTGCCTATAAATAGGGCAGGGGGGTGAAAATTTTTATACAGAGGAAGAAAGTGATAATCTTAGAGAGAGAAAGAGGAGAGAGAGAGAGAGAGAGAGAGAGAAAGAAAGAGAGAAAGAGAGGGAAGAAAGAGAGAATCCAGAGGAGGCCCTGCCCAAGTTCCAGCTCCTGCTTATCCAGGTAAAGGGGGGAGTGAGAACCTCGCTCAGGGGTGTGGGGATAATTGTTGGGTAGTTGTTTGTCGGATTGGCCCCCAATCCCTTGCCGTTGTTCTGTCTGATTTTCTATTTACTCTATTTTGTTCCTTGTTGAGGATGCCGTTGTTCTGTTTGATTTTCTATTTACTTTACTTTGTTGTTTGTTGAAGGTGCCGTTGTTCTGTTTGATTTTCTATTTACTCTACTCTGTTTTTGTTAAAGGTGCCGTTGTTCTGTCCGATTTTCTATTTATTATACTTTGTTCTTTGTTGAAAGTAATAAATGAGTATGAAATTAATGTTAATAATAAATGAGTTTTAATATGAACAAAAATGCTCTCTGTGAATACCTATGCGGACCTTATGAGGAGTATTGATGACATGACCATGTGAAATATGGACAAATGACATGAGACCTAAGAATGGACTATTGAGACAAACTATGATTATGATACTATGACAAATAATGATATGATGTACTAAATGAAATTATGTAATAAGTTAAATGTTGAGTCCATGAGATTATGAATGTATGACATGCATCATATGCATATATTACTCCAGGTGTGCCGCTGAGGCCGCATACCCACGACTAACAAGGTGTACCTTAGGGTCACCCACGATGTAACATGCTAACAAGGTGTACCTTAGGGTCACCAGTGATGTAACCAGGTGTACCTTAGGGTCACCAACGATGAATTGTGAATCTTCCGTATGGCGCCACATGCATGCATTTATGAGTTGAGTCCATGACATCATAAGCATGATAAATGAGTATATATATATGATATTGACTATTTATGTATTGTTTACATGTGACTTATATATGTTGTGTGTGTGTGTGCTATCTAGCAGTTATTTCTGCACCTGAAACTGAGTGAGATGTTTCTCACTCCCTTGTTGTTTTTGTATATGTTTTAAATTGTGTTGCAGATGATCAGCATCATGAGGATGTTGGTGATGAGGCTTAAAGGCTTCAATTGGGCATGCTCTGATAGGATGTGACATCGGGACATAGTTATTTTTAGTTTAATATGTTATTGTTTTTATAACTTTAGTTTCTCTTCTTTGTAATTTCTAACGAAGAGATAACGTAGATAAAGTTTATAATTCAAGGAAAATGTATGTTAAGAATTGTAATTTAAACGTTCTTGATAAAAGACCAGAATGAATATCCTTGTTATATTTTATTACATGATTTGGAAAATATAAATTGATTCCTAACTAGGAGGCACTGCCACCTTTACTGGAGTTAATTTATATTTCCTTTATTATTATTTGTATATATATGATTTCTTGTTTTACACTAAATTGTATTGAAAATCTTAAGTTCTTTTCTTTTATAATTTCTACACTGGAGTTATGATTTATGAGTTACGAATGTGAATCTTCTACCTTGTTATATTTGAAATATTTGTCAACTATGAAAGATTTTATTTACCCAAAAAGAAGAAAAGAAATATTTTATTGTTGTATTTGTTGTATATTAATAATGGGGTAGAGGGTGTCACATTTAGTGGTATCAGAGCCAGGTTGATCTAATCGACCGTGAGTTATGAGTTTACTATGCTTACTTGATTTATTATGTTTATTTGGTACATGAATGATGGACTAAACTGATTGTTAAACTTGTTATGCTAGTATGATGATTGATTATGTTTATTGATTGTATTATTTTCTTAGACTATGGCTGGTAGAAATGATCGTGCGATTGCCGATGCTCTTCAAGCATTAGCACAAGCTATGAATAATAACAATAGGACTGAAGTTACTCCTAACTGGTTGGAGCAATTTCAACGAAATCACCCACCTACCTTTAAAGGAGGATATGACCCAGATGCTGCTATGAATTGGCTACAGAAATAGAGAAAATTTTCAATGTTATGGATTGTCCCATCGCTCAGAAGGTGAAGTTGGCCACATTCATGTTGACTGCTGATGCTCACTTTTGGTGGGAATGAGCACTTCGGAGGATGATTGATGGAGGGGTGCACTTGAATTGGGACAACTTCAAGAAGGTCTTTCTTGAGAAGTATTTCCCGGATGATGTGAGAAGTCGGAAAGAAATGGAATTCCTTGAGCTGAATCAAGGGAACGACACAGTGGCTGTGTATGCTGCCAAATTTGATGCTTTGGTTCGTTATTGCACACACTACCATGGTGAGGGTGGTGAAAGAGCTAAATGCATAAAATTTGTAAATGGTCTGCGTCCTGAAGTGAAAACTGCAATTAACTATCAGGAGATATATCACTTTCCCACTCTGGTCAATAAGTGCAGCATTTATGATCATGACAACCGTGCTCGTGCTGCTTTTTATAAAGGAGTTGGAGGTCCTATCCGTGCTGTGAGTTCTAGTACTTCGGGAAGGAGTAAGCCTTACTTCGCTTCTAATAGATTTCAAGGGAGTAAAGCTGCTGCTAATAAAAGTAAGTTGTTTACTAGAGGATCCACTGTTAGTGCTACTGGAAGTGTTGGAGGGTCTGTGTCCACTCCTTCAGGAAGATGTGGGAAGTGTGGACGTGTTGGTCATAATCAGTCTGAGTGTCTTGACAAGGAGATTACCTGCTTCAATTGCAGTGGCAAGGGTCACATCAGCACCCAGTGTCCTGAACCACGAAGAACACGTGTTATTGGATCGGGTTCGCAAATTGAGCGTTCAAAGACTGTAGGGAGAGTATTTGCTCTTAGCGGTGCTGAAGCTTCTCGGTCAGAAAATTTGATACAAGGTACTTGTTTCATAGCTGAGACTCCTTTTGTTGTACTATTTGATTCTGGTGCAACTCATTCCTTTATTTCTGTCTCTTGTGTCCAAAAATTGAATTTGCCTGTGTCTTTGTTAGATTTTGATCTAGTTGTTGAAACCCCTACTAATGGTCCTGTGACTACATCCCTAGTGTGTTTGAAATGTCCTTTGACAGTTTCTGATAAGCAGTTTCTAGTTGACTTAATTTGTTTGCCTCATAGTCAATTAGATGTAATTCTTGGCATGGATTGGTTATCTTCTCACCATGTCCTTTTAAACTGCTTTGAGAAATCTATTTCCTTTGGTGAATGTAAGAGTACGAAATTTCTTAGTGCTGCTGACATTAAAACTTGTTTAAAAGACAATGAAAGAGTGTACATGATCTTAGCTTCTTTAACACTTGAGACTGATAGTAAGCTAGACGAGATTCCCTTAGTGAGAGAATTTCCAGAAGTATTTCCTAAGGATGTGTCTAGTTTACCACCTGAGAGAGAGATTGAGTTTAGCATAGACTTAGTACCAGGTACCCCACCTATATCTATAGCACCCTATAGGATGTCCCCAACAGAGTTAGTTGAGCTTAAGAAACAAATAGAGGAATTACAAGGAAAACAATTCATTAGGCCTAGTGTTTCGCCTTGGGGAGCGCCTGTTTTATTGGTTAAGAAGAAAGATGGGAGCATGAGGTTGTGCGTAGACTATAGGCAACTGAATAAAGTGACCATTAAGAATAAGTATCCTTTGCCTAGGATAGATGACCTTATGGATCAACTAGTTGGAGCTTGTGTGTTCAGTAAGATAGATTTAAGGTCAGGATACCATCAGATTAGAGTGAGAGCTGAGGATGTTCCTAAGACTGCCTTTAGAACCCGCTATGGGCACTATGAGTATTTAGTTATGCCTTTTGGTGTGACTAATGCACCTGGTGTTTTTATGGACTACATGAATAGGATCTTTCACCCTTACTTGGATAGATTTGTAGTGGTCTTCATAGATGATATCCTAGTGTATTCCAAGACTAGGGAAGAGCATGTTGAGCACCTTAGGATCGTTCTTCAAACCCTTAAGGAGAAACAGTTGTATGCTAAATTGTCAAAATGTGAATTTTGGTTGGATAGTGTGAACTTTCTAGGACATGTGATATCCAAGGGTGGAATAGCTGTAGATCCTGCTAAGGTAGAAGCTGTGTTAGAGTGGAGAACACCTAAATCAGTATTAGAGATTAGGAGTTTCCTAGGACTAGCTGGTTATTACAGAAGGTTCATAGAGAATTTCTCTAGGCTAGCTCTTCCTTTGACTAAGCTGACGAAGAAAGACCAACCTTTTGTGTGGGATTCTAGGTGTCAGGAGAGTTTTCAAGAGCTTAAGAGGAGATTAACTAGTGCTCCTGTGTTAGTATTACCTGATCCTAGTAAGACTTTTGAGGTATTTTGTGATGCTTCTAAATTGGGTTTAGGAGGAGTACTTATGCAGGAGGGTAAGGTAGTAGCCTATGCTTCAAGACAACTTAAAATTCATGAGCAAAACTATCCTACCCATGACCTTGAGTTAGCTGCAATAGTTTTTGTGCTCAAGTTGTGGAGACATTACTTGTTTGGGTCAAGATTTGAGGTTTTTAGTGACCATAAAAGCCTTAAGTACTTGTTTGACCAAAAGGAATTGAATATGAGGCAGAGGAGATGGTTAGAGTTTCTTAAGGATTATGACTTTCAATTAAATTATCACCCTGGCAAGACTAATGTTGTAGCTGATGCTTTGAGTAGAAAATCTTTGAGAATGTCTTCCTTGATGATTAGGGAAATGCAAATGATTGAGGAGTTTAGGGATATGAGCTTAGGGTGTGAGTTGACCTGTAAGAGTATTAAGTTGGGAGCTTTAAGAGTGACTAATAGCTTGATAGATGAGATTAGAGAAGGTCAGAAGATGGATCCTTTCTTATTGAGTCGGGTAGAGAAGTTGAATCAAGGTGTGAAAAGTGAGTTTAGAATTGGAGTGGATGGAGTTTTGAGACTTAAGGATAGGTTGTGTATTCCTAATGTGTCAGAACTTAAGAGAGCAATCCTGGAAGAAGGTCATAAGAGTATCCTTAGTATCCATCCAGGAGCCACTAAGATGTACCAAGACCTTAAGAAGATGTTTTGGTGGCCTAAGATGAAGAGGGAAGTGGAGGAATTTGTGTATGCTTGCTTAGTATGTCAGAAAGCTAAGGTAGAACACCAAAAACCTTCAGGTTTGATGCAACCTCTAGATGTGCCTGTGTGGAAGTGGGATAGCATCTCTATGGATTTTGTAGTTGGGTTACCTAAGACTGTGAAGAACTTGGATGCTATATGGGTCATTGTGGATAGATTGACTAAGTCTGCCCATTTTATTCCCATTAATATTAGGTACTCTTTGGAGAGGTTAACCAAGTTGTACATCAGTGAGATCGTGAGGTTGCATGGAGTTCCTACTAGTATTGTGTCTGATAGAGATCCTAGGTTCACCTCTAGATTTTGGGAGAGTTTGCATAAGGCTTTAGGCACTAAGCTTAGATTGAGTTCAGCTTACCATCCCCAAACAGATGGCCAAACTGAGAGAACCATACAATCTTTGGAAGACTTGTTGAGGGCTTGCATCTTAGAACGTGGGGGTAGTTGGGATAGTTTCCTACCTTTGATAGAATTTACCTACAATAATAGCTACCATTCTAGTATTGGGATGGCACCATATGAGGCTCTGTATGGTAGGAGATGTAGAACACCTTTATGTTGGGTAGAACCTGGAGAGAATGTCATGTTAGGACCTGAGATAGTTCAACAAACTACTGAACAGGTTAAGATGATCCAAGAGAAGATGAGAGCAACTCAGAGTAGGCAAAAGAGTTATAATGATAAGAGGAGAAAAGACCTTAAGTTTAAAGAAGGTGATCATGTATTCCTTAAAGTCACTCCTTGGACAGGAGTAGGCAGAGCACTGAAATCCCGTAAGCTTACTCCACGTTTCATTGGTCCTTATCAAATTCTTAAAAGAATCGGTGAAGTGGCCTATCAAATTGTTTTGCCTCCATCTCTTTCAAATCTCCATAGTGTCTTTCATGTTTCCCAACTCAGAAAGTATGTCCATGATCCTTCCCATATCATTGAGTCTGACAACATTCAGTTGAAGGATAATCTTACTTATGAAACGGTTCCTCTAAGGATTGATGACACGAGAGTGAAACAACTAAGAGGAAAGGAAATCCCTTTGGTTAAGGTCGTTTGGGGAGGAAATATTGAAGAAAGTGCTACATGGGAATTAGAAAGCAAGATGCGAGAAGCTCATCCATTTGTTTTCAGGTAAATTTCGGGGACGAAATTTCTAAAAGGAGGGGAGAATTGTAACACCCAAATCTTTATTATTATTATTTTTGTTAATGGCATTTTCGTAATTTTAATAAAGTTATAGGGATATTTTGGGTTTCGGCACGGGCCGTTCCAAAAGTGGAACGGGCCGTTCCAAATGTTGAAAATGTGAGGTTTTTGTAGTCCCAGAACGGGCCTGGAACGGGCCGTTCTGGTATGGAGAACGGGCCGTTCCGGATGGAGAACGAGTCGTTCTGCTGAGATTAAGAACGGGCCGTTCTGGTTTTAGAACGGGCCGTTCTGGTTTTAGAACGGGCCGTTCTGCTTTTTGGGAACGGGCCGTTCCGATTTTGGAACGGGCCGTTCCAGTTGAGAAATTTGCCCACGTTTGAAGGATCCGGAACGGGCCGTTCCGAATTCAATACGGGCCGTTCCGGGTACACCAGTTTGCCTATAAATAGGGCAGGGGGGTGAAAAGTTTTATACAGAGGAAGAAAGTGATAATCTTAGAGAGAGAAAGAGGAGAGAGAGAGAGAGAGAGAGAGAAAGAAAGAAAGAGAGAAAGAGAGGGAAGAAAGAGAGAATCCAGAGGAGGCCCTGCCCAAGTTCCAGCTCCTGCTTATCCAGGTAAGGGGGGAGTGAGAACCTCGCTCAGGGGTGTGGGGATAATTGTTGGGTAGTTGTTTGTCGGATTGGCCCCCAATCCCTTGCCGTTGTTCTGTCTGATTTTCTATTTACTCTATTTTGTTCCTTGTTGAGGATGCCGTTGTTCTGTTTGATTTTCTATTTACTTTACTTTGTTGTTTGTTGAAGGTGCCGTTGTTCTGTTTGATTTTCTATTTACTCTACTCTGTTTTTGTTAAAGGTGTCGTTGTTCTGTCCGATTTTCTATTTATTATACTTTGTTCTTTGTTGAAAGTAATAAATGAGTATGAAATTAATGTTAATAATAAATGAGTTTTAATATGAACAAAAATGCTCTCTGTGAATACCTATGCGGACCTTATGAGGAGTATTGATGACATGACCATGTGAAATATGGACAAATGACATGAGACCTAAGAATGGACTATTGAGACAAACTATGATTATGATACTATGACAAATAATGATATGATGTACTAAATGAAATTATGTAATAAGTTAAATGTTGAGTCCATGAGATTATGAATGTATGACATGCATCATATGCATATATTACTCCAGGTGTGCCGCTGAGGCCGCATACCCACGACTAACAAGGTGTACCTTAGGGTCACCCACGATGTAACATGCTAACAAGGTGTACCTTAGGGTCACCAGTGATGTAACCAGGTGTACCTTAGGGTCACCAACGATGAATTGTGAATCTTCCGTATGGCGCCACATGCATGCATTTATGAGTTGAGTCCATGACATCATAAGCATGATAAATGAGTATATATATATGATATTGACTATTTATGTATTGTTTACATGTGACTTATATATGTTGTGTGTGTGTGTGCTATCTAGCAGTTATTTCTGCACCTGAAACTGAGTGAGATGTTTCTCACTCCCTTGTTGTTTTTGTATATGTTTTAAATTGTGTTGCAGATGATCAGCATCATGAGGATGTTGGTGATGAGGCTTAAAGGCTTCAATTGGGCATGCTCTGATAGGTTGTGACATCGGGACATAGTTATTTTTAGTTTAATATGTTATTGTTTTTATAACTTTAGTTTCTCTTCTTTGTAATTTCTAACGAAGAGATAACGTAGATAAAGTTTATAATTCAAGGAAAATGTATGTTAAGAATTGTAATTTGAACGTTCTTGATAAAAGACCAGAATGAATATCCTTGTTATATTTTATTACATGATTTGGAAAATATAAATTGATTCCTAACTAGGAGGCACTGCCACCTTTACTGGAGTTAATTTATATTTCCTTTATTATTATTTGTATATATATGATTTCTTGTTTTACACTAAATTGTATTGAAAATCTTAACTTCTTTTCTTTTATAATTTCTACACTAGAGTTATGATTTATGAGTTACGAATGTGAATCTTCTACCTTGTTATATTTGAAATATTTGTCAACTATGAAAGATTTTATTTACCCAAAAAGAAGAAAAGAAATATTTTATTGTTGTATTTGTTGTATATTAATAATGGGGTAGAGGGTGTCACAACTAAGGTTTTCAAAATAATTTAATAAAAATAACATCCTAATCTAATCTTATCTACACCTCGATGTCACATAGCCTATCTTGTTTTGAAGTTTCAAAATGTGAAAATTATTTATAACATTTTCAGAACTAGATAATCGATTATTTTGTTCTTCATGATTTCTAGAAATCAACCAAGAACAGATTAATCGATTATTTTGCAGGATAATCGATTATTCCAGAGAGTGATTCCTAGGATAATCGATTATTTCACAAATAATCGATTATTACAGCAAGGCATCATTTTCACTTGTTGCTGGAATAATCGATTATATTTAATGATAATCGATTATTTTGAGTAGGTTTTCAAAAACTCTGTTTTATGTCTCAAAATAACTTCTCAAGTTTCTAACTCATCATCATACTCACTCTTAGTCAGATCAGATAAAGATTAACGCATGCACAAAACACACACATCCAAAATAAGCTCAACAAAACAATACAACTTATGAGCTACTCCTATTACACATCATAATAGCCATATTTTCTTCTTGACTTTATTTTTGACTTGTTGATGTCCTTGGTCAGCTTTGATTCTCAGAATCCATACTTTGTTATCATCAAAACCTTCATTCTCCAGGTTTGAGTTGATTCACCACTCCATGAATCTCAACAAGTTATACTTTTTTCACAGCCCCTCCCTCCTATTTATAGGCATTCAGGGGTACCCGGAATGGCCTATTCTGAATCCGGAACGGACCGTTCTGGAGCCATTCGTTATATGCAAAATTTACAACCGGAACGACCCATTCTCAAAATGGGAACGACCCATTTTAAAAATCTGAACGGCTCATTCTCAAAAGCAGAACGGCCCGTTCTAGGGTTGATTTAAACACACATTGACCATAATTAGAACGACTCGTTTCCAACTAAGGTTTTTAGGCATTTTAAGAATCTTGGAAAGGCTCATTTCACTTTGGGAACGACTCATTCTGGAATAACCAAAATTGGCCTCTTTACTACTTTGGAACGGGCCGTTCCACATTTGGAACGACCCATTCTGGTCCTTCAAAAATAGTTTACTTTCATCGTTTGAAATGGCATGTTCCACTTTTTGGAACGGCCCGTTCTGGTCCTCCAAAACACAAAAAATAATATTTATTATTTAATTATAAACCCCTTTAATAATCTATAGAAATAAATAATAATCAATTATTAAAATCTCTAAAATGTACTATAAAAACCCTTTTATTAATTAATAACTATAAGAAAATAATTTTCATAAATATAAAAATAATAATTAACTATTGTATAAAATTTGGGATGTTACAATTCTCCCATATTTTTAGAAATTTCGTCCCCGAAATTTTCCTGAATGGGTAAGCTCCCCGCATCTTGCTTTCTAATTCCCATGTAACCTCACTACCTTATTGATGTACAACTCTATCAATCTCTCCAAGAAATGTCTAATGTTAATAAGTACAAGGTATGAAAACTTGGTAAGCCTATCCATTAACCAAATAAGATCAAATTTCTTAAGTATATCAGACATAACTACAACTAAGTTCATAGATACAGAATCTTACTTCCAAATTAGGACGTCTAAAGGTTGTAAAAAACTTAAAGACTTCTAGTGTTTCACCTTAGACTTTTGGCATACTATATATGAGTACACAAATTCCTCTACTTCTCTTTTAACCTTAGACCACCACGTTTTCGCTGTGTCACTCTGATACATTTTAGTAACTCCTAAATGAATGCTAAGAGTACTCTTATGTCCTTTCTCTAAGATCATCTTCCTTAATTCGGGTTTACTAGGCACATAGATTCTATCCTTGAACCCCAAAATACCATCAACTTCCACTTGTAAAGGGCTATTTATATCCCTACCAATCTTTTTTTCACTTGGATCACTAAGAAAGGATCTAACTCCTGGGTCCTCTAATCTCATCCATTAATCTATTAGTCCTTTCAACATCTTCAATTCAATGTTCCTAAGGGTGAGCTCACACATCACGCTTAAGTTTCTAATCTCCTCAATCAAATACAACCCTTACATCATCAAAAATGATAAATGAATGATCATCCTACTTAAGGCATTATCACCATATTAGCTTTAATTTTATAACCCTCTCCAAGGATTAGGCGCCTAAGTGTAAGTTCACTATGTACTCATACTCGGTCTTCAAATCTTACCATTTCATTAATACCCCAGGCAAACTCTTATTCACTACCTTGTCCTATAGCCTCATGCTTTGCCACCAAAATGAATCGACTAATTATGCTTATTCAATACCCTTCAATAATCGACTCGTTACTCGAGTCATACCTAGTCTTCCACTACTAGGAGTAATTTCACAAGTTAAACTTAAATTCCTAATTTGAGCCAAAAGATACATCTCTTTAACCATAAAGAAAGATAAATATAGAGGTTTCCTACTCAAAGCATCGACCACTACACTAGATTTACCCATATAACAACTAAGATTAAAATCCTAATCCTTAAAAATTTCCAACTATCTCTTCTGTCTCATATTCAACTCCCTCGGATCAAACAGATATTTAAGATCCTTATGATCACTAAATACCTCAAACTTAGAATTATACCAGTAATGTCTCCAAAATCTCAAGCGTAAATATTACAACCTCTAATTCAAGGTCATGGGTAAGGTAATTTCTCTCATGAATTTTCCATTACCTAGATGATTAAAAACATAAGTTACTACCTTTTTTTTCTTGCATCAATAATCCACCCAAACCTGTCTTTGAAGCATCACTATATACCACATAAGACTTACTAGAGTCCGGTAATATTAACACTAGTCAATTTTTTCTTAAGAGTTTGGAAACTACTCTCACACTTACTATTCCAAAAAGGCAATTATCTATTCCTGGTCAATCCAGTCAAAGGTAATGTTATCTTAGAAATTTCCTCAATAAATCTCCTATAATAAGAAGTTAATT
The DNA here is from genome assembly GCF_000230855.2 of Cajanus cajan. Taxonomy (NCBI): domain Eukaryota; kingdom Viridiplantae; phylum Streptophyta; class Magnoliopsida; order Fabales; family Fabaceae; genus Cajanus; species Cajanus cajan. Next base: position 54,109,363 of record NC_138520.1, on the reverse strand, counting down.
CAAGAAAACATATCCACACTAACTGACTTTGGTATCTCCCATTTAAGCACAACTTCTACCATAGATAGATCTACATTATATCTTCACTAAAAGTTACAAGACCTAGAAAATTCACTTCATACAATAAAAATCCAAACTTAGATAACTTGGCGTAAAGCTGTCTTGGATATATCTTCACCCTTAACTCTAATATGATGATATCAAATCCTAAGGTCAATCTCACTAAACACACAACATTCATTAATTGATCCCTAAGGTTATCTATCCACATATCAACATACATGCATATCAAGTCATATTAGAATATAAAATGTAATTTATATGTTAAAAAGTATCTATTTATACAATTTTAAGTATGATTTATATATTCAAATATAATATATATATATATATATAATTTATTATAAATTATAAATCATATATAATTTAGTTACATATAGTTTATTATAAATTATAATTTATTTATAAATTTTATTATAATCATAAACATAATATTTATATATAATTTATTATAAAGTTTAGTTACATATAATAAATATTAAATTTGTACATTGTGCATGCTAAAATATTAATTATATATAGAATAAGAAATGAAAAATATTTTTTAAAATCAATTGCGCCTCAATTTACACCATAATTTTCTTAGAACATTATATTATTCATATAATAAATTTTTACAACATTTTTTAAAATATTATTTCTCTCGATCTCTCTATGTAACAAGTACTCATCTGTATTTTTCTCTCCCTCTTTCTGTATTAAAAGTATTATATAAAAATGTTTTCTCTCAAAATTTTCCTTGGTTCTACGTACCTCAATTGAAGAAATTGTTAGAGGCGTGTTGTGTTGGCTGATGCAACTTGCAAGGTATGGTTCAAGGTTTGAAGTTATCCCCAAAAAAATAAATAATAATGGATATTCCATACTTATATGAGGCTGGTTCTATCTTTGCTTGACAAAATACTTATATATATATATATATATATATATATATATATATATATTTATTTATTTATTTAGGGAGATTATACTGAATATTTAATTGTTGTAAAATGACTACAAAAATGTCAGCTTGAGATACATGTGTATGAACTGTTTATAAAGATTTTTTCTAGAAGATTTATAAAGATTTATTCACCTTTAATTTTGCAAAAGTCTCTTAAAATATGAGAATTCTTCATTTTGACATTAACTCAAACACATTTCTCTCAAAAAAAAAAAAAACAATCAAACATATCAAACTATGTAACAGGTAAATAATTTATAATCTACTTTTTTTAATTACTTTTATTTTATTTTTTACAAGGAAAAAGAGCCATAAACATATAACTTGTTGAACCCTTCTTAAAAATGCTGTATATATAGAATTTTTTAAGCAAATAATATTATTTTAAAAAAAATTAGCAACTGTGCAAATTTATTTCTCCAACTAGCATCATTTACTGTTCACGTTTGGAAAGGACCGTTCTGGATTAAAAAATAACATATGAAAAATGGATCAGAACGGACTGTTCCAAAATCAAAATTAGCACATAAAAAATGGAACCAGGCCGTTCTACAAGCAAAACGAGCCGTTCTGACCTACAAATAATTTTTTTTTCGATTTTCACATATCAAATACCAAAACTCAGAAACTAACATCAAATAATTAAATTTATTGAATATTAACATTATAAATATATCTAAATAAATTTATTAAAATTCAATACAACAACAAAAATCAATGGTGGCAAAAACTGATTATGTTGTTCTCTAATGTCCATCGCTGTTTTAATCCTGCTGGACTTTGGTCGACCCTTGAAAGTTCTCTTGAGTTCTGGATTTGGCCACAAAGCTAAAAGAAACGTAACATTCGAAAAAAGTTTGACCCGCTGGGAGATTTATAGTAAGGCTAAATGAAATGTGGTATGATTGCGGCAAGTTCCAGAAAGGTATATGAAGGACAGTTTGGAGAGCTCCGACATGAAGATTATTGACCTACTTATATTGGTCCAACTTTGTGGCCAAATCCAGAACTCAAGAGAACTTTCAAGGGTTGGCCAAAGTCCAGCAGGATTAAAACAGAGATGGACATTAAAGAACAACATAATCGTGTAAAAAATTGTTCCTATTGTCACACCCCTGGTTACACTAGGAAGACATATCCAAATATTGGTCATGAATTCAATTTCCGCCACCATTGATCTTTATTGTTGTAATGAATTTTAATAAATTTATTTAGCTATATTTATAATGTTAATATTCAATAAATTTAATCACTTGATGGTATTCTCTGAGTTTTGATATTTGATAAGTGAAAATCAAACTAAAAAAATTTTATTTGTAGGCCAGAACGGCTCGTTTTGGATGCAGAACGGCCCATTCTGGATGTAGAATGGTCCGTTCTGGTTCTACTTTTTATGTTCTAATTTTGATTTTGGAACAACCTTCTAATCCATTTTTCATGTATTATTTTTTAATCCAGAACGGTATGTTCTAAACATGAACAATAAATGATGCTAGTTGAGAAAATAAATTTGCACAATTACTATTTAGGTAAAAAAAATTTAAAATAGTATTATTTGTGTAAAAAATTCGTATATATAAGCTCCTTTTTTTTTTTAATAGAATATAAGCTCCTTTTTAAAAACGTGAGATGATGCTGCCGGGTCCAATAAAAATTTAAATGCAGTGCAGCTCCTTAAATTAATTAGTTGAAAACGTGCACGCAGAATATTATTAACAATAAAGAAATAATCATGGGAAACAAATATATAATAGTTAATTAGAATTTTTTTGAGTAAGAGATGTTTATAGTTTAAATATGACATTTAATCTCCTTTTTATTTTAAATGTGTGACATTACACTTCAAGTTAATTAATTAATTCCTTTCCATGTCAAGAAATAGACATGACTTTTTGTTTTTTCAATTAGTGTAAAAATACAATAAAGTAAAAAAAATTACCATATATAAAGCACAATTTAAAATACTAAGTTATAAATATATCATAATATATTGGACTCATTTAATATTTTATATATATATATATATATATATATATATATATATATATATATATATATATATATATATATATATATATATATATATATATATATATATCGTTTTAATGCTAAGGCTAATTAAAAAGAGAATGGCCACGTGAGAATTGGGTGAGGCACAAAGATAAAAAAAAAAAAAAAAAAAGACAAAGCAAATGTTAAAGAATGAGGGAGAATATAATAACTAAAATTAAATTAAAAAATGTCGATACATAATAAAATATGAGTTCTATCATATTCCTTCCACATAAAAAAATAAATTGTGAATAATGAAATAGGTCCACCATTTTTAATACACTATCTTAATGAATTTTAAAAAAAGAATCATTTAAAATTCCCCTCGATTCCATTCCAATTTCCATCTATCATCTTACCGTGAATCCGAACATACCTTGAATTGTCCAAATTCACTTAATCCTTTCAAGCTGGTAAATCAAGCCATACGTGATGTGACTTTGAATACTTTTTAAATACGATAATATCACAACAATTTGAACTTTCATATTAAATTAAATGAAATTTATTGTTACCAAATTTCTAATTATTTAATTGAAAAGAATCACTTTTATTAGTTTCTTTAAATAATGCTTAAATTTATTCAATCAATGTTTAAAATAATAAGATCTTTGTATTTTTTTCTCTATTATTTAGATTAATGTTCGTCATTTTCAAAAAGTAAAAATTTTAAACATCAATACTTTTATATTTAATCTTTTATTATTAAAATAAATTTTATCAATTGAATTAATTCTCTTAAAAAATTCAATTTAGTTAGTTACATTTTATACAAATAACCATATAAAGCACCAAAAACATACTAGTATGCTTTATTAATTATTGACTTATTAGTCGGTTATTGGTTTTATTATTATGTATTCGAATAATTTATAATTTAAAATAATACTCCTACAACTCAAAACTGCCATAAAAGTAAGAAACTTTTTGCTAACAACTCAAGCTTTATAATAGGTGTTGTACTCATATACATTTTCTCAAATTTTTTTAAAAAATAATTAATTGACTATACAGCAATGCAAGAGCTGGAACTTGTGTGCTTTTGAGTGGCATGACATTTACGTAAGACTATAACAACCCAATTACTTTCTGTATGTACGCCCATGATTTAAAGGGACAACTGATTATTTTCTTTAGAAGTTTATATTTTTTGGCTAACCATATTCTCATGAAAGTTTAATTAATAATTATATATTAATGAATAAATATGAAGGTACGTAAAGTCTCTATATATTCCCATATTGCTTCTGAACGAAGTCGAAATGATGTGGTTTGTCATGGACGATAATATTGATAAGTCAATGGCGTATTGGCATGGCAATGCAATTATGGGTCATAGTCGACTCATGCATGGCGTTTTATGCATGTCCATGTTTCCCATAACCCCATTAAACACAAGCTTACATCATCATCCTTTGTATATATATACATCACATGCATATGTATAACTTGCCAATTAATAATAATAATAATAATCATATAGACCTTGATGTGCTAAGAGTCTTAACTTAGATATGGGTTCTCTATTTTTAATTTTCCTTCTTCTTCTTCTTCTTCATCTTACCGACGGTGTCCTTGTTCGAGGAAGCATGAACACAGAAACAAGCTTCGATCAAAACTATGAGGTTACATGGGGTGGTGATCATGTTTTGTCCTTAAATCAAGGGAAAGAAATTCAGCTCACAATGGATAATTCTTCAGGTTTGTAGCATTTCCTCTTCTTTTATATCATGTGCAACTACTTTTTATTTGTAATTTTTCTCAATTAATTTTACTTTATAACGTAGATTTCTTCCCCCAAATCACACATATTTTTGTCTTTAATTACTATTCCATTATGTTTGGATTGGTACTAGAGGGTGAATTGTAAAGATTATAGAGATACAAAGTATATTTGAATATAAATTAGAAACACCTTTTAGAGTTTTTTTTTTTTTTTTTTTTACTGAGAATAAAGAGTATATTTTATAAAAAAAGATTAAAAAAAAACCTTTTAAATTTATCTCCACACAAACTCATAATAGAGTGTGAGGTTGTTTCATTATTTAGTTTATACATTTAATAATATGAAAGAAAAGAGATTATAATCTTTTAATATTACCTAATCCCAATTTGGGTGCACTTTCTTCTCTACGAATATTATTAGGTGCACTTTATGGAAAAAATTAATTTTTATATTATAATTAAAATTATTATTTCATCATCATAAATTTTATGTTATTTTTTAATATCTAAAAATAATATATTTAGAATAAAAATAATATGTTATTTTTCATTTTGTTTGATATTTGTTTTCTAAACAAGATGATACTGGTATAATTTTTATTAATTATTATACTACTCAACAACTTTATACCATATGTAAATTTCATCGATCCAACCATTAAATTATAATTTCATATTATTTTGTATATTTATATTAAATTTTGTTAAAATTAAATATTAATTTAAATATAATTAAATTATTCATATATTTTTTTTATATTTTTAAAATACATATTTATGTCAATTTTAATTTATATAAATGAAATTTTAAATTATCTTAAATTAATATAAAATTTTGTATATATAATTTAGAAATAAGAATCTTTCAATATTAAAAATTATTAATCGATATAATAATTGATAAAAAAAATTATATATATATATATATATATATATATATATATAATGTTTACTCTTTTCCTTTATAAAGAATTACATTTTTATTTCATTTCATTCTAGCTTGTTCATCTCATTCTATTCAAAAAAAAAAAAAATTTGTTACGGCTACATATATGAGGCAAGTATTTTTATAAACGTTTTTTGAATCTTGGACTTGTCCCTATTTTAGTAAGTCCAAGTAACCAAACTCACTTTATATATATATATATATATAAATTTTCTCTCACTTGATTAATTTAAGAATTATATTTTAACCCTCTCATCTCTCATAATAAATTCCCTCTCATTTGATATGCTCTATATATATATATATATATATATATATATATATATATATATATATATATATATATATATATATATATATATCACGTGTATGCATTTTACTTTGATGTTTATATTCGTCATTTGCACGTGTACACATGCACTTGCATAATTAATTTCAATCAATCAAATAAAAAATAAAGTTATTCAAAGTTTTCTCATGTGATCAATCTAATGAGAAGCAAATAATAAAAGAATGATGTTATTTCTTGAGAAAGTAATAGCTTCCTTCCAAAAGCATAAATAGTTAACACTTGTTAAACTTACCAACTAATACACTCGATCGGAAAAGGTTTCAGAGTCTTGCTTTTGGAGGATGTATCATTATTTTTCATAATATAAAAACAATGGTAGGGAAATAAAGCCGGTGGGATTTTTTGAACACGTTTGAAATAGGAAAAAAGTGTATGATAACTTTCCTTAAAGGTTATCAAAACATGTTTACATAAACTTCTATGTAAATATTTATAGATGAAGAAAAAAATTATTCAAACTTAGCCATGGCAAAGAGAAACCTTGAAGAGTATTTGATTACATATTGATATAGCGATGCAAAGTTTCATTTCTTTCTGCCTCACGGTTTCAGTCTAGCTAGTGATGACACTTTCATTAGAAGTCCAGAACATGAAAAATCATCATTTGCCGTTAAAATTAGGTATAATATTGAACTATGGCTTCGAAACAATTGAAGTGCATATGATATAGTTGTGTTATCAAGATCCAATCCACCATTATGAATTTGTCTAAACAAGAAATGATGGGTTCACTATCATAAATTATTGTTTTTATTTGCCGAATTACAATAATTATTTGTCTTTCAACACAAAAGTTTAGTTCTAATGTATAATGAATAAAATAATATATTTATAACAATATATAAAGGAAATACATTTTTTGATGTCTATTTTTTTAAAGACATTTATATTCTTATGTTATATTTTATTTTATTTTTCTATTATTTATATTTAAGGATAAAATAATATATATATATATATATAATAATAATAATTATTATTATTATTATTATTATTCTCTTTAAAAATTAATTATTCACTTTTTTAAAAAAATTACTAATTTATTTTTATTTTTTTTACGGAAGCACAAAGTGTCGTTTCTTCTAGTAGTGATAAAAAAAAGATGTTTGATTCACGTAAGAATTGAGTGAAAGAATTGTTATATAAAAAATCTTAAATATTAGATTCTATTATAATTAAATAGTTAAAATTAAATAAATAATAACTTATTTAAATGGTCATTGACTTTAAATAGTTTTTTTTTTGGGGCAGTGGACTTTAAATAGTTTTTAATTTTGACATTTTATTACATTGTATTTTTGAATTCATATTTTATTATACTGGATGATCAAATTTTACATCTCGTATTTTTATTTAAAAATATTGATTAGTTGAGAATTTAAAGTGAAATAATAACAATTATTTAAAATATCAATGGCCAAGATTATAATTAACTTTAAATTTTGTTATATATATATATATATATATATATATATATATATATATATATCAATCATTAGATCGCAATTATCATCGGTTGATTTTTTAATTTTATTCTTTAATTTTATTCTCACACGTTTGTGTAACCAAATCCTTAAAATTATCTATTTGATGTGTACCTATATGCTTATATATATGTTACGATTTTTTTGTCTTTAAAAATGAATTAATTTTTATTTTGATATACTTTGTACCTTTCTTCATTTTTTGACAGCACCTTTTTCATGTTATATTCCTAATTTTATTTTACTTTTTTACACCAATCCCTAATTTTATTAAAAGGTCTATTTTTAGCCCTTGATGTTAATTTTATTATTCCATTAAGTGATGTGACAAATAGATCATGAACTCATGGATAACTTGATAATATCAATGCATCACTTAATAGAGTAAAAGTAACACTACAATAAAATAGATTTTTAGTAATATTTAATATGATTTTTAATGGTAATAAAAATCATTATAAAATCTTTTACTGTTATTTCACATATTAGTCATTATATGTATTGTTGCTAAAATATTTACTAACAATTATTCTATATGTTGGTAAAGACCCTCATAATGATTGGAAAAAATATATAACTTTTTGTGTCATTTGTTACTGGCATTTAAAATTGCCGCTAAAAGTTTAAGAAAAGATTTATAATACTCTTTAATTATCTTATTTATAGTTGATGTAAGACTTGTAAGATGAGTACAAATACTCTTTAGTTACCTTATTTCTAATTGATGTAGGATTTAGAAGATAACGGTTATCTTCTAAGTATATATTCTTTAATTTTTTTAATTATCTTATCTTCTAAATACCAATTTAGAATAGTAAGTTATAGGCTTAACTCAACCTTATAAAACATACTTGTAAAGTGAGAGTTATCATTCACTTATATACTCTTTAATTATTTTATTTCTAGTCAACGTGAGACTCAAGTTTTTTCTAACAAATAATTGTCGCTAATAATAAATTTTGATGTGATGTAAATACATTTTTAATGATCATTATATAATAATCATTAATATTTTATTAAATAATAAAATAGAAGCAATTAATTTATTGTCATTAAATAATTGTCAGTAATACTAAATTTTGTTGAAGTGTAATAATAAGGACCAAAAACTTTACGGATCAAATGAAAACAGTTTTTTAGAAAGCTAATTAAATCAAAATGGTTAATTTTAAGGAAGAAAGTGTATTTAAAGATAAGTGAGTTGATTTATTATGACTATACACAGGATCTGGTTTTGGATCCAAGATGGCATATGGCTCTGGACTATTCAATATGATGATCAAAGTACCGGGTAGGAATTCTGCTGGAGTTGTCACAGCTTACTATGTGAGTCCAATTTCAATTTTGGTTTTTAATTCCTAATGAAAACATCTTAGTGGTTAATTATCTCATCAATTCGATCTCAAATACTTTCTTTAGTGATTACACTACTAACTGTAACACTCTATTATTTTAATATTATTATTGAGTCTTTTCGAAAATTTATTAAGTTTTAGGGGTATTTTTGTAAATATTAATGGCATTTTTGCAGTTTTATTAAAGTTTGAGGGGTAAATGGGTAACTTGGAACGGGTTGTTCCAAAGTTGGAACGGGCCGTTCCAAGCAATAAAAGGATACTGAAATTTTAAGTTGGGAACGGGCCCAGAATGGGCCGTTCCAGAAGGAGAACGGGCCGTTCCGGAGGGAGGACGGGCCGTTCCGGAGGGAGGACGGGCCGTTCCGGAAGGAGGACGGACCGTTCCGGAGGGAGAACGGGCCGTTCTGCTGAGAGTGAGAACGGGCCGTTCTGGTTTTAGAACGGGCCGTTCTGCTTTTTGGAAACGGGCCGTTCCAATTTTAGAACGGGCCGTTCCGGTTATTGTTTAAAGAGAGAAGTGGAGGTTCTGCCCTAATTCCGGTTATTGTTTAAGGAGAGAAGTGGAGGTTCTGCCCTAGTTCCAGTTACTGTTTAAGGAAAGAGAGGAGGAGGTTCTGCCCAAGTTCCTATCTTTTCAGGTACGGGGGAAAAGGGGATTATTTATATGTATAGTACATGAGGGAATTGGGTAGAGGAAGAATTCCTTAGGATTATGATTGATTTTACAATTATTTGATTTGGAGAATTATTGGTTCTATTAAAATTATCTGTGTTGAGGTTTATAAATATGCCTAAGTGTAGGAATGATGATCTGTGAAGAAGAATGAATTGTAAGGAAAATGCGGTGAGCTAGATTTTGGAATAATGAGGGGTTTTACTGTTTATATTAATTATTCTATTGATTATTATATTAATGAAAGTTATTGTTATATTACTTGTTAAGAATTAATGATATTGATGTGAATTGCTTGAGGGGTATGTAAACCCTATTTTATTGAGCTTATCTGTCATCTATGTGATATGGAATTGCGTACGTGATATGAATTTGAGTTATAAGATGAAATGATGTATGAATGTGATTTTGATTGTGATTGTGGTGCCTCACATCGATGACCTGGGATGGCACGACCCCTGGGTATGTGGTGCTACAGGGAGGGCGTGACCCTAGCATGGTGTGGGATGAGTAAGACAATTAACACACACCACTTATGTCGTTTATGGCAGCCCTGACATGGGGTTAATTGCAAGAGATTGTATTGATTGTAATGTGATTGTGTTTCCTCACACCAAATGACTAGGGATGACATGGCCCCTGGGTAAGTGATGCTACAGGGAGGGCATGACCCTGGTCTGGTGTGGGTTGAGTGAGGCAATTAACCTGTATCACTTGTGTCAGATATGGCGAGGTCTTGGCATAGTGTTAATTGTGAAATTGGCATGAATTATAGATGTTGAGATAATTGTTATATTGATGTGAATGAGGAAAGGTAAAAATGATAATGTTAATTATAAAATCTAAATGGATTGTGATGGATTGATAAATTATGATACATGCTCGTAAATATTTTATTAAATAAAGAAAATATGATGAGATTTTAACATGGTGTGTTTGGATGTACTTTGCATATAGATATCTTCTTTTCTTACCGTATAAATTGTGGATATTTTAGGTGGAGAGGATCCGACTGCAAGTGGCATATAGGATGCCAACAGTTTTATTTTGGGAAATGCTCTGATATTGTGACATCGGGGCAAAGGATTTTTAGAACGAAATATTCGTGTGAATTTGGTACTGTAATATTATTTTGAAAACAATTTGTAAAAACTCTTGTGTGTTATGTTTTATATTTCTGCTAATGTGGTTGTTCGAAGTTTCTCATGTGAACCCTTTTACTGTAATTGAAAGATTTATTACAATATATGTGTTGGGGTAGTAAGGGTGTCACACTAACAATTAAAATAAACACAAATAAAATGTTTTTTCAATATTCAAAACTTACAATACAATATATAGAAATAAATGACCACCATGAAAACCTTTGTCATAGTACCTAATTTTATTATGTATTAATTTGATGGCAGTTAACTTCACAAGGAAAAATGCATGACGAGTTAGACTTTGAATTCTTGGGCAATAGAAAAGGGAAGCCATATAGATTACAAACCAATGTATTTGTGGATGGCCAAGGAAACAGAGAGCAAAGACATCGCCTTTGGTTTGACCCTACTGCAGATTTTCACAATTACAAAATTCTTTGGAATCAACATCAAATCGTGTAAGATGCATCTTTATCTCTCTCGCTAGAGAATGTTTGTTCTCTGTTCGTATAATCTACTTTGGATTTTTAATAATCTTTCAATGTCGTAGGTTAGGTAGGACTTAAGAACTTTTTTATATTTTTTTTTATTTCAATAAAAGAACTTACTTAACTTGATTTTTTTTTTCTAATTTACTTTAATTTATGAGTTTCACAAGTTTGGTTGTTTCATTGGAGGAAAAAATGAAATAAAAAACTCTTAAATTCTACATAGCAGTTTAAGATTCATAAAAAGTACATTAAGAATTAAAAATAGGTTCTGTTATTGTAGATGCCTTTTCTCATAAAAGAACTAAAATCAGTTGTACATGCGAAAATCATGTAAGTGTACTTCGATGATAAGAAAAATAAAAATAAAAATAAAAATGGGTTCTTAAGAAACTATATAATGCTTCACAAAAAAAAAAAAGAAACTATATAAGAGCATTTTATTAGAAATGAGTTATTATAAAAAAGAATTGTCATATAGTGATACATGATATAATATTTATTACTAAAAATTACTTTGATCTATTTTATAGATTTAATATATGTTAATATATTATTAAAAAGTATAAATATATGTTATAATACTACATAATATATGTTATTAAATTTCATTCAAAATCAATATTAAAATTGTATGTCATCTTTTATATTTATATATATTTGATCTATAATAGTTTTTTTTTATGTTATTATATGTAATATTTTTTTAGTGAGTTTATTTTGTGAAAAAAGTGGTTAATTATTTTTTTTATCATATTTACATGTGTCTTTCTCTCACTTATGCATGTTTTATTTATTTTTATACACAAATCTTAAAAAAAAGAAAAGAAAAAAAAAAAAAAGAGTAGAAGAAGAAGAAGAAAAGTGGCATTGTCCTTAAATTTAAATTGGAAAACCCGATAACTAACCAAATATTTGGATTATTGGCAGATTTTACGTGGATAACATCCCCATTAGGGTTTACAAGAACAAAAGCAATATTGGTGTGGGATACCCTTCAAGGGCAATGCAAATAGAAGCAAGTTTATGGGATGCAGAGTGGGCAACTAATGGAGGCAAAACCAAAACTGATTGGAGCTATGCACCATTCAAAGCAAATTTCAAAGGTTTTGATGTTAGTGGCTGTTATGTTCCAAACTCATCAAATAATAGCCAACATTGTTCTTCTGATAACTACTGGTGGAATAGGGAGAAGTTTTGGCAATTGGACCCTGTACGAGAAAGACAATATGAACATGTCAAACACAAGTATATGACCTATGACTATTGTGCTGATAGGAATCGATATCCAGAAACTCCCTTGGAGTGCCTTTAATTATCCAAATACTGTAATTAACTCGTATATATATGCTTCAAAAAATGAACCATTTAGGGTTATTGTTATGGAAATGAATTGCCACATATCCATCTTTCAGCAACTCAGGTGGGAAAAAATTTGATAACATTTATATTTATCAATTATCGTTGAGTATCGATTGTTGTTCTTCTTTATCCAAATTTGATATGTGGAGCAATCATTTTTCTGTTAATATATCGCTCTTTTATAGTGTATTGCTTGATTAATCTGAAATTGTTTTAGATGAACATTTTTTTTTACGGCAGTAGGTCAAGATTGATGAGCTATTTATCTAATTGTTTTTCCTTATAAATCTTTTAAAACTAACTTTTAATTTCAATTATTGCTACAAATGTGCGTATTGTGTTTTGTTTTAATAGCAAAAAGTAAGTTTATTAGGACGGCCCAATTGACCCACTTAACCATGTATGGATCGTTTGGATTAACTAATTTTAAGAAATAAAAATATAAAAAAAAGTGAAAATTAGTTTAAATATAAACTAATTTGTACACGCTTTTATATGTATAAATTCTTTATAATGTGCAATTTTTTAAAAGTATTCTTTTTATTTTGGAATATTTATCCAAAAGTGATAAACCATTAGTGTCTAGATATGAGACATTAATGACACGTTGGGGACATGCATATGTATGGAGGCAGAAATTATTTCATTTTTCTTTTAAATTTTTTTTTTTTCTGGAAAATTTATCCAAAAGGGCTAAACTATTAGTGTCTAGATAAGACACGTTGACACATTGGGGACATCCATAAGTATGGAGGCTATGATATATATTGAGATCCATAAGTAGAGGTTGCATGCAAATAGATCATTAAAATAGTTTAATCTTCTATCAACATTCTTTTAAGATATGAGTTGTTAGTCATATATGAAGACTACGTAGTGGCAGATTTAGTAACTTATAGTCAGTGGAGACAGTTTATTTAAAAAGTAAAAAAAGTATTTATTATTATTATTATTATTTATACATATATAAATTAAAAAATAAATATTAAAACACTTAAATGAAAAGTGAATTAAAAAGAGGCTCAAAAGATAATAAATAAACTAGCAAATAAAAGCTAAAAATTAAAAACTGGAACAATAGAGACAAAGGGTTCAATATAAAAATTTAGAAAGAGAAAAGATCATAACTCAACACATTCATGTATTATCTTTAAAGTTGAGAGATGCAAATACATCCCTCTATATAGATTTTCCATTGACATTACGGATAATATGCTACAACTTAAAAGTGTTCATAAAACTATTTTGAAAACTAAGCAAAACTATTAAAAAATTGAACTAATTTTTTTTTTATAAAATTAAACTAAATTATATTTTAAGTTCAGCTTAAAAACCTAAATTACTATAAAATGTAGTTTAGTGCACTATAATTATCTATCTATCTATCTATATATATATATATATATATATATATATATATATATATATATAGTTTGCATAAATTTGCACAAATAAGGATTTTTATTATAAATAAAATTATATATTTTTAAGATTCTTTTAAATCTTGTTGTCCAATTATATACATTAATATAAATAATTAAAATATTATCTTTTTAATAATTATTTGATAAATTATATTTATGATAATTTTAATTGATTTAACATTATAAACAATATATTAAAATTAAACTTTCTTTTAAAATACACCAACTATAAATCAAATTATTTAGCATTTTAGAAAATTCTAGGGGTAATTTTAAATTGTTTATTGTTTTTATTGTCTCGTCTATGAATGATTCACTTTTATTGTCGTCTTTACTATTTTTAGTTAAATATAAAGAGAAAAATGATATATTTCTAGAAGTAACATATTTTTTCCTCTAAATATTTCACATAATTACACATCTATATATAACTTAAACTCATAAAAAATATGATTAAGTTAAAAAAAATTCATTACTGGTTAATAGGACTATTCAAAAAAAAATTTGAGACTAAACTACTAGAAAATTAAATTGAACTATGTAACATCCCAAATTTTATTCAATGAAAAAGGGTTATTTTTATGTATTTTAAATATTTATGAAATTATTAAAGGGTTTAAAAATGTAATATCCCAAATTTTAATAAATAAAACAAGTTATTTTGATTTTAAATATTTATTGAGATTATTAGAAGGTTTGTCATATTTTTATTTAAGTATTTTACTATTTACGTATTTTACTATTCATGTATTTTACTATTCATGTATACGTTTTTCACTATTCATAAATACGTATTTACGTATTTGTAAATAGTATTTTACTGTGCATGTGCACAGTAACTGGCGGCTACAGAGGGGCTGCGGATCTGAAGTTTATAAATTTTAATAAATTTTATTATTTTAATGAATAGTGCATAGTGCATAGTAATTTATAATATTATTTTAATGAATAGTGCATAGTGCATAGTAATTTATAATATTATTTTAATGAATAGTGCATAGTGCATAGTATTTTCAAAATTTCTATAAATAGGGGCCTAAGGTTTTGAAAATTTAGAATTCTAGAGAGAAGGAAATTCTGGAGAAATAGAGAGAGAAAGTAAGAGAGAGAGAAGGAGAAAGAAAAGGAGGTTCTGCTCTAGTGCCTTGTTTAAGGAGAAAGAGGAAGAGATTCTGCCCTAATTCCGATTCCTTTTAAAGAAAGAAGAGAGGAGATTCTGCCCAAATTTCTGTAAACCCAGGTAAGGGGGGGAGTGGGAAACCTCGCTTGGGGGTGTGGGAATAATTGTTAAATAGTTTGTTTGTTGGATTGGCTCCCTATCCCTTACCTGTTGTTTATTTCTTTGAATATGTATTATTGATGTGTTTTGTTTTATATCTTATTTATTTACATATTAGAATCTGTTATTTGAATGGAAGGCTAAGCCTCCTAAGTATTTATAAATTTGTAATCTATTATTTAAATGGAAGGCTGAGCCTCCTTATTATCTTATATTACCTTTTAAGCTTCCTACTTTACTTAAAAGATCTTAATATATTATTATTGAAAAATATGATACCTAAGCAACCTCTGGACTGTTGGATTGTTGGATTGTTGGACTGTTGGACTGTTGGACTGTTTGGACTGTTGGACTGTTTGGACTGTTGGACTATTGGACTATTAAATTGGATTATTGAAATAATTCTTAATTATGAAATATGAATATGATATGTGTAACATGCTAAAGGTTGAGTCTGTGAATGTATGACATGCATCATATGCACATATTACTCCAGGTGTGCCGCTGAGGCCGCATACCCACGACTAACAAGGTGTACCTTTGGGTCACCCACGATATGCTAACGAGGTGTATGAACACCAATGATAGGTGTACCTTAGGGTCACCGACAATTGTATAGGTGTGCCTTCGGGTCACCAATGATGATATGTGAACTTCCGTATGGCGCCACATGCATACATTAGTGAGTCAAGTCAAGAAAATCATTATACATAAGCATATATGTGAGATTGATTATATATGTGAATTATATTGCGTGTGTGTGTGCTATTTAACTTTTATTTCTATATCTGCAACTGAGTGAGAAGTTTCTCACTCCCTTGTCATTTTTGTGTATATTTAAATTATGATGCAGATAATTAGCATGAGGCTAAGGATGTTGGTGGTAAAGCTTAGGCTTCTGTTTGGGTTTCGCTCTGATAAGATGTGACATCGGGATTAGCTAGACTTATTGTTAAATTATTATTATTTTTCTTTTGTAATTTTTATGTTATTTATGTTGAAAGTGTGTATTTTTGTCATATTATAATTTTACTAAAAGATTATAAGTTAATTCCTAACTAGGAGGCCCTGCCACCTTTACTGGGATTAATTTATAATCTTTGTTTTATAATAACTTCTTGAGTGTAATATTTATGTGTATGTATTATGAATGTGCATCTTCTACCTTATGATACTTATTGTTTTATATCATTCTATGAAAATCTTTTATAAATATAGTTTATGTTTATTAATGATATTGGGATAGAGGGTGTCACAGTTGGCTAACACTATCATGACTATCTTTCCTCTAATTACAAACTAACTTAACAATCTCAAACTCAACAATATCAACACAGGACGAACATCATCATCATAGTACACAACAAACAAGACATAGTCAGAGTACACAACAGAGTCATGATAAGCACATAACACACACGGTTGATAAAATCGACCATGCTCTGATACCACTAAATGTTGTTTGGTGTAGAAAATATTTTCGCTACAGTTTTGACAGTTTGAGTATCATATTGACATAATTAGATTTTTTTTTTTTTTTTTTTTTTTTTTTTTTTTTTTGCGGTCTTTATGAAGATTATGGCTTTGGATATTATTTTCTCAATGGAATTGGAAAAAGATAAAACAGAGGTTTGAAACTTTAGTTATGACTGCTTCGATGATCAGAAGTTTAGTTGTAAGCGCTGAATATACTTGAAGTGATTTTTGAATCTTTAGCTAAGGAGATGATCTTTTTGGAATCTTATGTCTTTCTAAGAGTTGTAGTTTAATCAATTAGTTTTCTTTGATGATAGGATAAGATCAAATGGAAGAATTGAACTCTCTATGTGTTGTTTTCTTTGATAGTTATTTAAAAAAAAGAAATTAGGCTGTATAATAATATTTTTGGGTTAGTAGGCAATGCAATGATAAGAATTGACTTTGTTAAGATATTTGGGATGTTATCATGTGGATTAAGAGGTTGTTTAAGGTTGTATGATGCTATGTGGTAAAGGTTGTTCATGTACATACTTATGAATGGTATATAAACAGGTTTAAAGTAGGTATTCTAATATGATTTAATATGCATGCATGTTGATTTGTGGATAGATGACCTTAGGGATCAATTGGTGAATGTCGTGTAGTTAGTGAAAGTGATTTTAGGGTGTGATATGATCATATTATAGTTGAAGATGAAGATATATCTAAGATGGGTATATGTTAAATTGTCTAAGTATTACTATTATATTTATTTTATTTTATTATATGAGGTAAGTTTTCTAGTTCCTGTAAATTCCAGTTGAGGTAAATATGGATCTGTTTAGGTAGAAGTTGTGTTTAAAATGAGGAAATATCTAAGCCAGTTAGGAAGGATAAGAGTTTTATTAGGTTAGCCTATTATTATTAAAGAATTATTAA
The DNA here is from genome assembly GCF_000230855.2 of Cajanus cajan. NCBI lineage: Eukaryota > Viridiplantae > Streptophyta > Magnoliopsida > Fabales > Fabaceae > Cajanus > Cajanus cajan. Next base: position 54,091,672 of record NC_138520.1, on the reverse strand, counting down.
AGGAATTTCTAGGATAGTATTGCCCTTAACTACATTCACTAGGAGGAAGTATTATCTTTATGTGGAATAGTAGGTTTGAGAGTAGTTTCAACTCTTATGGAAACATTGACTAGTGATAACGTTACCGGACTTTAGTGAGTTTTATGTGGTATAGAGTGATGTTTTGAAGACAAGTTTGATGAATTATTTCCATGACCTTGAGTTAGGGGTTGTAATGTTTACACTTGAGATTTTGGAGACATTACTGGTATAATACTAAGCTTGAGGTATTTAGTGATCATAAGAACCTTAAATATCTTTTGACCAAAGGGGTTGAATACGAGATAAAAGAAATAGTTGAAATTTCTTAAGGAGTAAAATTTTGATCTTATTATTTGGCTAAAGCCATTGTGGTGATTGATGTTTTGAGGAAATCTTTATCTTTCATTATGATTAGAGAGATGAATCTTTTTGGCTTAAATTAGAAATTTAAGTTTGGATTATAAGGTTACTTCTAGTATTGTGAGATTAAGTATGAATAGCGAATGGATTGTTGAAGAAAATTATAGGAGCATAATTAGTTGATTTATTTTGGTAACAAGTTATAAGGCTATAGGTTAAGGTGATGGATATGATTATGACTTGGGTGAAGATGAAATGGTGAAACTTGAGAACTGATATGGATACCGAGTGTACATTATGCTTAGGTACCTGATCTTTAGAATTGATCATAGAAGAGTTTGAATTGGTTGTAGATAGAGTAGTAAAATTAGTGATCTGATATGTGTATCTAATGCTTAGGTGTTGATGTTGTGGCAAATATCTGGATTACAATGATAACCAAATTATTATTTTGATGATTTAAGGATTGAATTTGATTGCAGAATTTAGAAACTTATGCTTGATGTGTAAGATTACCATAGTAGCATTGAATTATTTATGTTGGAAGTAACTAATAGATGAGATTAGAGGAACTAGGAGTTAGATCCTTTATTAGTGACCCAAATAAGCAAGAGATTAGAAAGGACACAGTTGGATGTTTAGTTATAAAACTTGAAAGGACATAAGAGTACTCTTAATATTTATTTAGGAGTTGCTAAAATGTATCAGAGTGGCGCAGCAGAAGCGTGATGGTCTAAGATGAAAGAGAAGTAGAGAAATTGAATCAAGGTGTGGAGAGTGAGTTTAAATTTGGAGTGGATGAAGTTTTGAGATTTAAGGATAAGTTGTGCATTTCTAGTATGTCAGAGCTTAAAGCAATCCTAGAAGGAGGTCATAAGAGTATCCTTAGATATCTTTTGAGTTGTACATCAATAAGGTAGTAAGGTTGCATAGGATTTAAAAAGCAAGATACGTGAAGTTTATTCATTCATATTTTCAAGCAAATTTCAGGGACGAAATTTCTAAAAGGAGGGGAGTAAATGTAACATCCCAAATTTTATTCAATGAAAAAGGGTTATTTTTATGTATTTTAAATATTTATGAAATTATTAAAGGGTTTAAAAATGTAATATCCCAAATTTTAATAAATAAAACAAGTTATTTTGATTTTAAATATTTATTGAGATTATTAGAAGGTTTGTCATATTTTTATTTAAGTATTTTACTATTTACGTATTTTACTATTCATGTATTTTACTATTCATGTATACGTTTTTCACTATTCATAAATACGTATTTACGTATTTGTAAATAGTATTTTACTGTGCATGTGCACAGTAACTGGCGGCTACAGAGGGGCTGCGGATCTGAAGTTTATAAATTTTAATAAATTTTATTATTTTAATGAATAGTGCATAGTGCATAGTAATTTATAATATTATTTTAATGAATAGTGCATAGTGCATAGTAATTTATAATATTATTTTAATGAATAGTGCATAGTGCATAGTATTTTCAAAATTTCTATAAATAGGGGCCTAAGGTTTTGAAAATTTAGAATTCTAGAGAGAAGGAAATTCTGGAGAAATAGAGAGAGAAAGTAAGAGAGAGAGAAGGAGAAAGAAAAGGAGGTTCTGCTCTAGTGCCTTGTTTAAGGAGAAAGAGGAAGAGATTCTGCCCTAATTCCGATTCCTTTTAAAGAAAGAAGAGAGGAGATTCTGCCCAAATTTCTGTAAACCCAGGTAAGGGGGGGAGTGGGAAACCTCGCTTGGGGGTGTGGGAATAATTGTTAAATAGTTTGTTTGTTGGATTGGCTCCCTATCCCTTACCTGTTGTTTATTTCTTTGAATATGTATTATTGATGTGTTTTGTTTTATATCTTATTTATTTACATATTAGAATCTGTTATTTGAATGGAAGGCTAAGCCTCCTAAGTATTTATAAATTTGTAATCTATTATTTAAATGGAAGGCTGAGCCTCCTTATTATCTTATATTACCTTTTAAGCTTCCTACTTTACTTAAAAGATCTTAATATATTATTATTGAAAAATATGATACCTAAGCAACCTCTGGACTGTTGGATTGTTGGATTGTTGGACTGTTGGACTGTTGGACTGTTTGGACTGTTGGACTGTTTGGACTGTTGGACTATTGGACTATTAAATTGGATTATTGAAATAATTCTTAATTATGAAATATGAATATGATATGTGTAACATGCTAAAGGTTGAGTCTGTGAATGTATGACATGCATCATATGCACATATTACTCCAGGTGTGCCGCTGAGGCCGCATACCCACGACTAACAAGGTGTACCTTTGGGTCACCCACGATATGCTAACGAGGTGTATGAACACCAATGATAGGTGTACCTTAGGGTCACCGACAATTGTATAGGTGTGCCTTCGGGTCACCAATGATGATATGTGAACTTCCGTATGGCGCCACATGCATACATTAGTGAGTCAAGTCAAGAAAATCATTATACATAAGCATATATGTGAGATTGATTATATATGTGAATTATATTGCGTGTGTGTGTGCTATTTAACTTTTATTTCTATATCTGCAACTGAGTGAGAAGTTTCTCACTCCCTTGTCATTTTTGTGTATATTTAAATTATGATGCAGATAATTAGCATGAGGCTAAGGATGTTGGTGGTAAAGCTTAGGCTTCTGTTTGGGTTTCGCTCTGATAAGATGTGACATCGGGATTAGCTAGACTTATTGTTAAATTATTATTATTTTTCTTTTGTAATTTTTATGTTATTTATGTTGAAAGTGTGTATTTTTGTCATATTATAATTTTACTAAAAGATTATAAGTTAATTCCTAACTAGGAGGCCCTGCCACCTTTACTGGGATTAATTTATAATCTTTGTTTTATAATAACTTCTTGAGTGTAATATTTATGTGTATGTATTATGAATGTGCATCTTCTACCTTATGATACTTATTGTTTTATATCATTCTATGAAAATCTTTTATAAATATAGTTTATGTTTATTAATGATATTGGGATAGAGGGTGTCACAAACTAGAATATAAAAAAAAAAAAACTTAACTATTTTTAATAAAATCTAAATTGAACTTAAGTTTGATTTTAAAAACTAAATGATTACCAATATCAGTTTTGTTTAGTTCAAATCCCATGAAAAATTTGATTTAAAATACAAAAATAGTTTAATTAAGCACAAAGTGTATTGCAAGTAAATGAAATTATCAACGACTAGTGATTACATAATTACTACATTATATGAGCTTGAATTATTTTTCTTTATTTTCTGATAAACAATTTTAATTGACTTACCACTTTAAATTTTTTAGTTTTTCCAAATTAAACAACATTTGACATTTTTTAGTTTATTAGTATAAATTTAAAAATAAGAGTTAATTTGAAATAACTTTTAGAAATATAGTTGACTAAAATTGAAAATAGTTTAACTTGATTTTTTTTAAACTATTTTATAGTTTAATTCAATTTAAATGAACTACTTTTATAATTCAATTTAATTAATATATAATTTAGTCTACTTCAACATTTTAAATACCCCTAATTAAAACATTAGAACGTGATTTGTTAAGTTCCAATTAACTGACTTAATAAACATCTCAACAAACCTCAATGAAATCCCGATAATAGTAACCCTTCATCTTGATATAGTACTAATTCATAGAAATGAAAAAAAAAAAAGAAAAGAAAAAAGACCAAATCAAATTTCTAGCATTATCCTACAAAACTCTTGCATTTGATCCGGAGGCAAATCCAAGCATATGTTAAGACCCCCTTGGTCTTGTGGCCCTGGCAACATCATGACCAAACCAGGCTTAACTGCAAGTGGGGTGGCACACTTTAGTCTACCCCATGCAAAAAGTTGCTCCTCTAACCCTAATCTCCACCATGCCACCAAGGAGAAACTATCTTCCATGCATGGTGCCCCTTTGTTCTCCTCTAACCAGTCCAAACCTGACTTAATGTACTCATCATCCAACCTTTCAATCCCTTCTTTCACTTTCCTTATGTGACAACCATCTTCTAGCTCCTTTAGCTCCCTCACTGTTGCTCTTGCAAAACCAGGCACCAATGCATTGCCTACAAATAGAGGTGATCATAATAATTGGTTATAAAAAAGTTAAGTATAACTATAAATATTAACTAGTTTATAATAATCCATTAAGTAAAATATGGTTATAAAAATTAATCATATATGATAGGTGATTATTATAATCAAACTATAATTGGTTTTGATTTGGAAGAAGCAGTTTTAATTTATTATATCCAAAATTAGTTATAACTAAAATTAATTTTAAAACAAATATTTTTTTAACCTTTAAAATCAATGTAAGAGAATTTTTTATTTTATGTAACTAAAATTTATAATCTTTTTAGGATAATTTCAATTTATAATAAATAAATGCCTTTTAATATATAAATCATATAATAATTGAAAACAGTAATAAAAAAATATTAGAATATAGAGTTATTTTTTGTTATTGATAATTTGTTTAAAAATTATTAAAATTTAATTTAAATGATATTTAAAAAAGATTAGATGTTAAAAACATCCTTAAAAATGTTGTTGTTAAAAAATGGATAAAATACTATAGTGAAATAATAATTCCTAAGAACACTCATTTTAAGTTATTCTAATTTTATATATATTGTCAAACTTTTAAAAGAAATTAGTGTCTGTATTTGAAGGAGAGGAACTCCTTAATAATGAAAAAAAATGTAAAAATGATTATTAAAACATAAAAGTAAATGTAAAAGTGTATTTAGTATATAATCAATTTTATTTATAACTAATTACATAACCAGTGTTAGATATATAACCGTTATATAATCAATTTTATCAAATGAAAATCGATTATCTTAATTATCAACTTTGAATCATTACTGTATATTATGTTCATGAACAAAAAAATATCCTTTATATAAAATCGGTTATGATTTGGAAATAAAAACCATTGGTTAATATCAAACCTGCAAAGCCATCTGGGAGTTGAGGAACAACCCTTTTCCTAACATCCACAGGAAACAGCATTGTGGAAACTCTATCATCTTCCATACATGTTGCAATGCTTCTTGCCTTCCATATCTTTGCAGCCACTACCTGAAAAGTTGTGGTGCCCCTCAAAGTGTTGTCCTTCATCAGAGCCTTGGTTTTTAAGCTAGCAATGTTTTGTGGCGACAAATAAAGCACTTGAATCTGATTTTCTGGCACGGTAACATTATTGGTGCCACTTTTGCCTCGGAGGGTGAACAAGTTGTGTGTGTGAGGGAATTTTGAATACTCAAAATGTGGATGTGATATCTTTGGAGGGTTTCGAGCTCTCAGAAGTGCCCTATCTGCATTAGGCACTATGATGAGGCTATCACCACGTGTTAGTGCAGCTAAATTTACCTCGAAATCTTTTATTGCTATACCGTCCAGTGTACAGTGATTGTAGTGAGAAGCAAGTGCCAAACTTCCGCAACCAAATTGAGTTAGCTGTCATAAATAACAAATAATTATGTAGTTATCTCAGAGGACTTCTTTTGTGTATCCTTTGAATAAAATTTAAAAGGTTTTTATAAACATCTTTTTCGTCACTATAATTATATAAAAGTTGGTTTTTAGTTTTTAATTTTTAAAATATCAAACTTAGAACAAGCTTTTACATCATATTTGCGAAGATAGAAAAAATATTTAACTAAAAGATAAAACTAGTTGTTAAAGTTTTAATTGATGGAACATCATGATAAGTCAATGATTCTTTATTTTTGTATTTAACTATGGAAGAGTATTAGTAACATTTCGTAACATTTTTATTTTATATTCTATAATTTTTTATTAGTTAAAATTTATTAAAAATCACAGCATCATAAATGAGATTGATTATAGAATGGGTAGATATATAAACAGACTCATTTAGGTTGATCAAGTTAATTTGAAACGATAATCACATAAACATGCAAGCTGTAGCAGCACACAACAAGATTTAAAATCCATTTCTGACATTGTTTTAAACAAACTTTTTTATTAGTTTAAAATTTGTTAAAAATAACAAAATTTTGTAAGCTTATATCTCTTATTTTATGAATCTCTTATAATTTTGTGATTTTACAATAAATTAAAACCAATAAGAAAAAATGAATTTAAAAGGATGTATTGTAGACTATGTGACTAATACTCCTAGTATTGTCCCAATTATTTGGAGAAAACCGTCACTTAGTAAAAGGAACTCACTTTCAATCTATATTAGCTATGTCATCACATGATAAGAAACTCACACGTTTGAGAGTAAAATGAGAAAATAAAAATCAACAGAAATACCAACAGATAAAATAATTAAGAGAACCAAAACAAAGTTATATATATCATTAATTAGTACTAAATTGTTATTTAAGAAACGTCAACTTTATATTTTGTGATCAGTGCAATCATGGAACAACAGAGTTTGAAAGAACTGAAGGTAGCATTAACCTGTAAGGATGCAAGGGGCTTTTGACTCAGGTCAGTTTCTTGATCACCCCCTTCATGCAAGAAAACAACCAATTCCCTCAACTCCTTATTAGGTGCAGAAATCACACCAAACTCACTCAATTTTGTGTCAGTTCTTGCAGCTGCAACCACAACACCAGCACCATTGCAGTCTATTTCGAACCGATGAGCGTCCTCCAAACACGGCACTAGCCTGCCAGCCATAAAGTCATACTGCACAAGCATTTTACTAAGTGCACTGTACAATTTCCCACAAATCTCATCAAAACTCATTTGGGTGTTTGGAGGGTCAAAAAATGAGGCAGAGTCTTGGTAAACTACAAGGGACAAGTCAATATTGGACAAGAACATTCGCTTTCGTGGTGTAGGTTGCTCAGGAGAAACTACAACTTTCTCCACTAGTTCAATCCTTCCCATTGTGCACAATTATTACACGACCAATTAATATTGTTGTCCCCTTACTATAATAACTTTGGTTAATAGTACGTGGGAATTTGGAAAAATATATATAAGGTGCTTTTGACAATGTCTTGAGCTGCAAATTTATTTAGTAAGTCAGTTTCGTAATGTTACTTTGAAGTTAGGCTTATTTCTCAATGTAACTGTATGAAAGGAGTTGTTTAATAATGCTTTGTTAGACAAATGTGTGTTTGATTATTTGTTCATAAATTTGCTGTATAACTGACAAGTGACAACTGTTATATTTTGATTAAATGAGGAATGTGGTAACAGTTTAGGTGTTATATTTTGGTATTGTTATGCTCATTCATTTTGAGGGGGTTAGCGTAAAAGGTCATTATTACTAAATTTTGAAACAACCCAATTAAACAAGGCTACGGTACAAAGGAACCCAAGTACCTGATCCATAATCATAGATGAACAAACTGTCACTATAACACAAATAACTTTTAGCAATATTTGAAAAATATTACTTAATTATGTATATATGTTACTAATTTGCTTTTACAACATATTATTAAATATTGTATATAGTCTATATTGTTAAAGATTTTTAATAACGTTTTTACACAATTAGACAATATTTTTCTAATGTTATTAAAGTAATATTTTTGTAAAATTTTAATGATGATACTAACTTTTTGTTAAGTTTATAAAATGACAATTAACTTTAATTTAGATATTACTATCAATTATTATATTTTTATGCCTCCTAAACTCCTAAGAGTTCTTTAAGAGAAGATTAAAGATATTCTTAGTTAGTCACCACCAATTATATATTAAATATCAAAGTTTGTTTATTTTAAGTATAACTATATGATTATATATACTCTTTATGAGTTATTCATTTATTCCATGTGAGACTTTAATTATGGGTAACAATTAGAGATGAGAGAAATATATTTTTTTACTCGATGTAAGAATTTGATTTTAGAAGTAATTATAATAACATTTTTCAAAAAAATATTGAAAAATAACCTATGTGACATTTTTTTACTCGATATGAGACTTTGATTTTGAAAAAAATTAAAAAAAATAATATTGAAATAAAAAGTGTTACTCTATCTATAATGACATTTTTCAAAAAAAAAAAAGTTACAAAATAACCTATTTATTCAATATATAGTAACATTTTAATAAATGTAAGAAAGAAAATGTTGCTAAAGAATTAAAATGTAGTAAATTTAAAGTTCTACGTCAAATCCCAACGATCTAGCCGTTAATTTAAAGTTCTTAATGCACAGATCAAATCTGTAAATTTTTAAAAGTTCTGAAAATCATTTGATACTGCATTTCATTAATTCAAATTGACGAATAACATGTTTTTATGATTATCCTTCAGTTTGAATTAATGAAACGAAGTATCAAATGATTTTAAATTTTTTTAAAATTTTCAGACTTAATTTATGTATTAAGAACTTTAAATTCAACAATTAAATCGTTGAGATTTGATGTAGAACATAAGTTATTAAACGGAGTAAGTCTAGGTAGACTTACTTATGAAGTAAAACGGATCCTTCGTCATATATATATATATATATATATATATATATATATATATATATATATATATATATATATATATATATATATATATATATATATATATATTGAGTGATTTGGATACATTAGGTTTGATTCACACATTTGAAGTTGGGGTTTGGTTTTGGTTGGAGATAGGGGTTTGTTGAAGATACCAAGGGAAGAAGAGTTTTCGAGGCCTCCTTTGAATGTGAGTGTTGACTCTGGGTAGGTGAGTTAAAGTAGCCTTAACTTTGAATGCAGGTAACAACAAAAAGTTGGTTACATGATTCTCTAATGGTACATAAACTTTTTTCTCATGTCATATGTCACATGCCACACATTTTAACTATAAAAGTTATGCATTTCAAACATGAAACAATGGACTCATGCTCGTGATCTTCAACATATCGTAACCACCACTTATACGCAAATAACCATAACTTATCATTTAAGTAATGACTTTATTGATTTGAAAAATAAAAATTCTTAAATCACATAATTTTTTATTTTAAAAAGTATTGAGTGTATATCATGTGTGTGTTACTATTATCAAAGTGTTTAGGATGATGATTTTTTGTTATAATTTTCAACAAAATAAACGTTTGTTTGTAAAATAAAATATATATCGAATATAACCACTTAAGTGACAAATGTAACCTTAACATTGAATATTGCAAGCAATAACTAAAGGTTGGTGACACAATTCTCTTATGATATACATGTTAACTTTCTTTCTTATGTCATGTCACACCTTTTTAATATGTGTGTGTGTAAATGGAGGAATTTTAAAATCGTTTTTGCAAGTGGAATCTTTTTTGTCCAGTAAAAATATTATTTTGAATTCTTAAGAACTATACAGGATTTGCTTAACCAAGAATTTTGAGTCTGAAAGTTCATCGTTTGCACAAAGAAAATGTTTCTTAAAGGAAAATTGTTTCTTAAGGTAATGAATTAAACAAGGGTATTTTTCGTCTGAAAATAGTTTTAGTGAAAAATAAAAAATGGACGAAATTTTCAATATGATGTAGTAGTTAAGCGAGATTGCATCTGAAACATAAATAAATAGTGCAAGGATTTTTTATACTGATTCCCTCAGACTGAGTTACGTCCAATCTCTTTCAATTGAAGGGTTCCACTAGATATTCATTAAAGTACAAGTATTATCACCACTTCTGGTTTGCCGAGTATTATCGACCCCTTCTGGCTCATCAACTTCACTCGTCAACGTTGTAGACACCCAATTTCGTCCGGGAGGCACAAAACAAGAAGATAGGACATCAGAGGGCCTAAAAGCCCAAATTTGCTATTTTCAGTGGCCCGGAACGGGCCGTTCCCAAGTCTGGAACGGGCCGTTCTCGAATTGGAACGGGCAGTTCCGAGGCTTCTAAAAGGCCTAAAATTGTAGATTGGAACGGGCCATTCTAAACCAGAACGGGCCGTTCCAACCTATCAAAAGGGGGCTTAACTTGAACCTTGGAACGGCCGTTCTGAAATCAATACGGGCCGTTCTGGTTACCCGGAACGGGCCGTTCTGATTTTAGAACGGGCCGTTCTAGGGTTCAAATTAACACACAACGGCCATATCCAGAACGGGCCGTTCCAATTTTGGAATGGGCCGTTCTGGACCCTTTCCGAAGTCTATAAATAGACAGTTAGGGCTCATTTTTCTGGACTCCAAAATTTCGTCCAAACTCCTTAGAGTACGAAATTTCTCTCTTTTTCTCTCTCTCCCTCTCTTGTATTTCTTGAGATTTTTGTTAGGCATTGTAGTGTGAAGGGTTGCCACAAAGCACCTAAAATCTTCCTTTGAAGATTTAATAGAGCTCATTCAAGAGGTATTTCAGTTAATCTCTTTCTCCTTTTTTATTTATTTCTTCTCTATAATTAATATTGTTATAATAAAAATAATCATGTAAACATTTTAGGGTTAATTGTATAATTTAAATTTCAAGCATGTAAATAATTATTAATAAAAGGGATTTAATATTTCTATTATTATTATTTATAATTCTAACTTCATCATAGGGTACCGATTAAGGGCGTTGTAGGAGTGCTTAATACATTCTCTACACGTAATCGACTCCCGAACCCAATTCTGGTTATCAAGGTCATTATTGGATTTTTAAAAAACATTTTCTTTTTCCAATGTTTTGAGTAAAATATTGGTGGCGACTCCATGAACTTATTTTCAAAACCATTAATTAAGGATTAGTCTGGTGTCCGGGCATTCCTTAATTGATGAGACTTTTAAAAGGATGTCTAAACCATTAGTCGCGAGATCGGAAATTTTCGGGTTGCGACAGATGGCGACTCTGCTGGGGACGTTTTAAGAGGGTCAGGCCCATTTAATTGATGAAGTTAATAAAATAAAAATAATAATTTAAATATTTTTCCCCTTTACTTTGTTTACTTTATTTGTTTGGCTTTAATATCTATTTGCTTATTTAAATTCTGCACTTTTTGAGATAAAAATTGTACACAAACTTTTACACACAACAGTTCCCCCTACACCCGGGGGCATGAGGGTAATAAACATAGGGATTGGTTGACGTACGACTGGCCCAAGTTTGGCCTTGGAGCCTGCGAGCCTTGTCAGAAATCACACCCAAGGTGATAACCGGTTACTCTAGCCCGAAATACTACGACAGACCTTAGAGTTTGCCAGGTGACGGCGACAGAGATACTGGGTCCCTATAATGGGGGCACCTTGGGGGCCTTAAGACCAGTGAGATTAGAACTTTCCTATACAATGCACTTTTCTTACAGGGACCACAGACCAAGGATTTAAACGTGACTGTTCGTGGGTGTACATTTGTTTGAGCATATGTGTGTTGCATTTGTTTGTGTTTATTTATTTCAAATAGAGAAGAATTATAAACAAATAGATATTAATAAAAAAAATATGATAAAAATTTAACCCCCTTCTATATACCCTAACTCTAAAGCATCATATAGGGTAGTCTATCTAAAAAAAACAAAAAAATATATAAAAAAAATCATGCATCATAACCCTTAGTATAAAAAAACATGATAAAATTTAGGTAAAAAAATAAATATCATGCATCTCCTAGGATAATGCATTAGCATACATTCATTAGAAATGAAGGCACATATAATAGTATGCAAAGAATGTTCTCTAAACAAAAATCAATGAGAATGATATCCGTCGAATTTCTCATATGTCTTTGCATCCTATTTTACGTTTCATATAGATAACATGCCTTCCTTGTAAATAATAAATAAGAATAAAAAGGAAAATCTAATTTGTGCGTGTTAGCCGGATAATGGAAATCACTGGTAATCAAGTGCAAACTCGATACATCAAATTGGAAGCACTTAAAAAACCAGTAATTGTGCAAGAAGGCTGGGGGGCATAACACACCCAAAGTGACGATTCAAACACCGAGAGTTCCCCATGCGGAAATGACAACTGTTGGGATATAAGGAATGATCAAGAATGAATGAATCCCTGCTTTTAGGGAATCACAACAAAACCCCAATTGAAGAATAAAGGCATTGCAGGACAAAACCCGCTAGGACGAAAACCTGTAACGGGCGTCCTAGGCAAAAATTAGGGTAAAGAAAAAGAATCAAAATCCCAATAGGATACGTCCTATGCAAAAGTTAGGGATACATAAAAAAAAGTAATGCCTGCTTGAGTTGAAAATCGAAAGGCGGCTTGAGTATTCCCTTTAGAAAGCAAGAATTCATAAAGGTTTCACTCCGAAGTTGAAACACCCACATTCAAGCAAGTGGGAATGCATTTCTAATATAGTTCAACCAATCGTCAACCATGCCTCTCTAGGGGGCAACCTCGGTTAATCTCTCTGTGTACGAATCACGAACTCGGGGCATGCCCAGGCCTTCGAGCTTTGTTAAAGGGGCACGTGTAAATTGAAAGTATTGTTTTAAATGCCATAACACTCTTTCGTTTCTCTTCTCCCTCTAAATATCCACTTTAGGCCTCATCCATCAACCCTTAACAAACAAAATGTATTTGCAACAAAGATGTTACTCAATAATAACATGGAAAGGATAACAAAGGAACAATCAGGAATTCAAACATGACTAGGGTTTGATAAAATAAAGAGACCCCATACCTCATGAGTACTGCAAAAAAAAAATGAAGGCCCGGCAGGAAACCCCCTAAGGGGGCTGCGCAAAAGTTAGGGCAAGATCTGCTAGGCAACCCACAAGTAAAAATGGGTAACCTAGGAAAAAGAAAAGATCAAAAGAAAAATGTCCACTAGGGAACACATCTCAAGTGACCTAGGCAAAATTTAGGACGTTAAAGCAGCAACCTGAGTAGAAAACTGAAAGGCAGCTCAGGGGAATCATTCAATCAAAGCGCAACCCCAAGTCATCACTCCACTTTCCAAAAAGGCTAAAACACAATGATAGCTTCCTTGCAGCAAATACATTTTGTTTAATAACCCTAAACACCAAAGCCTACCTTGGCCAGCCCTTCTTCTAAAAAACCCTTTTTGAAAAATCCCTACTAACAACCTTTTTGAAAAAAACAAAATAATAATAATAACATTCCTTCATTTATCTTGACCCTTATGTCATTAAAATAACACTGAAAAGATACACGAAAAATGCACAGTGAATACTCATAGAGGGAGGGCCGAGACGTCCCCGAACGGAGTTGGGAGACGCTTGACTACACATTGACTAGGTAATCAAGGAGCCACTGAAACCTTGAGTTCAAAAGAACATATCCTGGCGATAATCACAAATGACATGGATAAACAGGAATCGTCAACATTAACCTTAATGCGCACAGGTTAATTTCCCGACATAAAAAAAAATTGCATTTTTTAGGAACAAACACATGAGCATAAATTGCATCGCATGCATATGAGGTAGGGGCATATGGAAGGGCGTTACAAAAAAATAATAATAATAATAAATAATAAAATCATTCTTGTCTTGCATTTTCATTGCATCCATGCATCCATGCATTCTACTTGCTATGGGTCAAAAGGAGTCATCAGGACAAAGCACTCGTAAAAGCTAAATAGTCAAGCATGAGCCGAATGGTGTCCAATGGCAACCCTAAGTGATTCTATATGCCTACTAATCAACAGTGGAATAGAATGGAATCAACCAAATAAACAAGTCTGTAAGTAGAAAGAGGCCATCATGCCTCACTTCTTAACCAAATGAAGGATGATTCAAGAGAATGCCAAGATCATGAATGGTTTCCTTACCAAAAGCCAGGAGTGGCTTCCGAAATAATACTCATTAATAAAGATTCAACAAATAACATCATCATGGGATGAGATCCCTCCACCAATGATGACAATAAAAAGCAAAAGTAACAACATGAAAAAGGCAAGCTTCGTAAATGTTGAAAAAGCCGAAGCAATTTATAAAAATGGCAGAAAAAGGAAAGCTTCAAACATGAAAGAGTTGAAGCTAAAAAAAATGAAATTTAGAAAAAACCCTACCACAAACAAAGCCTGGAGAGGCATCACAATACTCACCTTGACAAGAACAACACCAAACTCTTACCAACCATCCCACAATAAAGGCGCCTGGAGAGGCATCACAATACTCACATGGCAGGGGCAACACTAGAATCCCTGTCATCCATCTATCTCTGCCCACCAACACAGGGGCACATCATACATCTCCTGCCCATCCATTTAGGGGCAGCCTTTCATTCCACAACACCCACAAGAAGACATCAAGTGCAAGATCGGAAAGGGTTGCTAGATCCCCAAAACTAGTACAAGATCGGTAAGGGTTGCTAGATCCCTAAAACTAGTACAAGATCAGTAAGGGTTGCTAGATCCCCAAAACTAGTACAAGATCAGAAAAGGTTGCTAGATCCTCAAAACTAGTACAAGATCGGTAAGGGTTGCTAGATCCCCAAAACTAGTACAAGATCAGAAAAGGTTGCTAGATCCTCAAAACTAGTACAAGATCGGTAAGGGTTGCTAGATCCCCAAAACTAGTACAAGATCGGTAAAGGTTGCTAGATCCACAAAACTAGCACAAGATCGGTAAGGGTTGCTAGATCCCTAAAACTAGTACAAGATCATAAAGGGTTGCTAGATCCCCAAAACTAGTACAAGATCAGTAAGGGTTGCTAGATCCCTAAAACTAGTACAAGATCGGTAAGGGTTGCTAGATCCCCAAAACTAGTACAAGATCGGTAAGGGTTGCTAGATCCCTAAAACTAGCAATGGGCCGGCCGAAGCCCTAAATATCAGTCCAGCCTGGAGAGGCTGAGCTCAGAACATACTCCCTCTTTAACAAGCTACAAATAAAGAAACACACTACCATGAGACATGCAGAAGCAGTAGGAAGCATCTACATCAATACCAGAAGCCTAGATGTTTCGGTTTACCATCCTTATCACCCGACGGAGCATATAAACCAACACTCAATTGCTTTTAGGGACAAGGATACTGGTAAACACCATCTACCCGAAGGAAATGGTGTGGGGCATCTACACTGCTGAAGTAAAGGAGAAGATTTGGATATAGCAAGCAACATAGGGAATTCACATGGATCTTGAAGCCTAGATGTTTCGGTTCACCATCCTTGGCACCTAATAGAGCATACAATCCAACACTCAGTTGCTCCATGGGGCAAGGATATAGGGAACACCGTCTACCCGAAGGAAACAACGTGAAGGTATCTATTGTCAAAATAAAAGTGAAGATCCGAATTTTCACCTCACTATCACAAGAGAAACAACAGAGCTTCTACTTGAAGACTGAAGATCAGGTGTACAGTTTGTCAACCTTGTTACCCAATAGAGTACGCACCTGCTTTAAAGGGTGAGGATACGAGCAGATACATCTATTCAAGGGAAGCAACATAGAAGCATCACACAAAGAGACAAAGAGAAGACCCGGATGAAATGTCTACGTCTTTACTTGCCTTTGGAAAAGCAACACAGTTATTCCAAAGGACAAGTAAAGAGGGGCAGCTGTAGACACCCAATTTCGTCCGGGAGGCATGTCGCCACCCGCCGAAACGGACCTTGGCATTCGCGACGATGGTCGAACTCTTTCTATAGTTTGAAAAGTGATGGATTGTTAGAACGACTTATTCTCAAACTGAGACCTCATCGAACTAACAATTTTATTAAATGATTCACCAATCCATGTTAATCCCAAGCGGGACCCTCCATGGATTAGTGGTTTTCGCAAAAAGAAGGGTTCTTGGAGTCGCCACCAATGTTTTACTCAAAACATTGGAAAAAGGGATAAGGCAATTGATTTTCGCAAATCAACCTTGGCCATTACAACCAGAGTTGGGTAAGGGAGTCGGTTACGTGCGGGGAAGGTGTTAGCACCCCACAACGCCCCTTTCGGGTTCCCTATGACGGATTATTTCATAAATAACAGTGTAAAATTACTAAATTACCCCTATTTATTATAAACGGCTATGAATAAGATATCTACATGATGAATAAATTAAACATGCGATGCAACAATCAGAAAGCAGTAAAAGGAAGGATTTTGAAGAAGAAACCTTTGAAGCGTGCTTTTATATATTCAAATGTTAGGAGGCTTTTTGGCGCTCCCTCCTACTACACGCTCGCTCGCTCCTTCCCTAAAAATTAATCTTTACTATGGAAATCAAAAAGATTTCCCTTCGACTAGTTCGAATTCTCAAGCTAAATGCTCAGAACTCAAGAACTTCGTCGGATCGGCTCTCGGAGAGAATTCTAGGGCAGAACACTGCTCAAAAACCCCAAAATACTCAACAAGAGGGTCCAGAAGTCTGGAAAAAGTGTCAAAATGTGTGGAATGACGTCCAAATGACGTCCTATATATAGGGGTGAGGCGCAGTACGGCCTCTGACATCAATACGGCCCGTACTGAAGTTTTGAACTACAGTACGGCCGTATTGAATTCAGTACGACCGTACTGAAGTTTCAAAAACTTCAGTACGGCCGTATTGGTTTCAGTACGGCCGTACTGAAGTTCAAAAACTTCAGTATGGCCGTATTGTAGTTCAAATTGTTCAGTACGGCCGTACTGAACTTCTAGGAGGCCGTATTGGGCTTCATTCCTTCCACAACCTTATTTTAAGCTACTCTAAGACTTCTAAACCTACGAATAATCATCCTAGGGTCTTCCAGGGTCTTCCAGGAGTCCTTCCGGCTGACTTTCCTTTGGTCTTCGAGAGTCTTCGAGTCTTATTTCTGACCCGGACAATTTTAGGGGTCTACAGCTGCCCCCCCTTTACTTAGTCAAACAGCTTTTTAGTGTACCGTTTGACAAGTAAAGGAGTTGACCCAATTGTCCGGGGAATAAGCCATCCTTCCGACTTGTAGTGTCTTCCGGTGGAAAATTGTTGAGTAGCCTCTCCAGGTTGAGTATTAGTCGTCGCCTCTCCAGGCTCGTTGCATACCTCGGTGTTTCTGACAACCTTGGTAGCTGAGTACCGCCTCTCCCGGCTCAACTTCACTCGACGCCCGAGCTGGAAGTTGCCTACCTCCGTGTTTCTGACGACGGGGTAGTGTGAGTATTAGTCGTCGCCTCTCCAGGCTCGTTGCATACCTCGGTGTTTCTGACAACCTCGGTAGCATGAGTTTGCCCTCTCCAGGGTCAGCTTCACTCGACGCCCGAGCCGGAAGCTGCGTACCTCCGTGCTTCTGGTCACTTTGGTAACGTGAGTTTGCCCTCTCCAGGGTCAACTTCACTCGACGCCCGAGCTGGAAGTTGTATACCTCCGTGTTTCTGACGACGGGGTATTGTGAGTATTAGTCGTCGCCTCTCCAGGCTCGTTGCATACCTCGGTGTTTCTGACAACCTCGGTAGCATGAGTTTGCCCTCTCCAGGGTCAGCTTCACTCGACGCCCGAGCCGGAAGCTGCGTACCTCCGTGATTCTGGTCACTTTGGTAGCGTGAGTTTGCCCTCTCCAGGGATTTGCGATGATTTTGTCTCCACAGTCCACGATGCTGCTTCGACGATTGTTTTTGATTTTGATGCCGCTGAGGGCTGGATAACGCAGGGATCCGTCTAGGGGATGTGCAATTATTTCATAAGTTCTTGTGTCCCAACTTTCCATTGCGTAGTTGGTACCCACTGGGGAATTTCTGATTCCTTGGGGATGCAGACACAAAGATGCTCTTTCTGATGTGAGCGGTGCCTTATGATTGGCTGACGTCCTTTCGACGTTGGTGGAGTATCCCGGTTATCCTTATTCGGGTGACTCTTTTGATTTTTTGATTTTGTTGCCTCTGTGTAGGCTGTTATCCGCTGGGGGATTCTATCGTTTTGATCTTGATTGGCCTCTTCTGTTAGGCGGATCATCTTGACGTTCGGTATGTGGTTGAATACCAAATTCCGCTTGGGGAATGATTATTGATCTTTTTTGGATTTTCCTTTTTTTGGAGGAGTGCCTCTGAGTAGGCGAATTATCTTGATGTTTGGTGTTCGGCTGAGTGCCGGATTCCGCTTGGGGAATGGTTATTGATCTTTTTTTTTATTTTCTCTTTTTGAAGGAGTGCCTCTGAGTAGGCGAATTATCTTGATGTTCGGTGTTCGGCTGAGTGCCGGATTCCGCTTGGGGAATGGTTATTGATCTTTTCGATTTTTCTCTTTTTGAAGGGGTGCCTCTGAGTAGGCGAATGGGGATTGAAGATCTTATGTATCCCAGAGTATTATTTAGAAAGCCTCTTCAGGCTTAGCTTCACTCGTCGCTCGAGTTGGAAAGCTATCTTCCACTGAGGAAGTCAAAGTCCTTTGACTCGGATATTCTGTTCAGATGATCATGCTTCCATTGGGGAATCTTGCTGATCTTGTTTTGATAGCTCTTACTGGGGATTCGGCCCAAGAGTGCAAGCTGAGATGTCTCTGGGGAGTATTATTTCGGCAAGCCTCTCCAGGCTCAATTATTCTGTACAATTGGGGAGTATTATTTCGGCAAGCCTCTCCAGGCTCAGTTATTCTGTACGATTGGGGAGTATTATTTCGGCAAGCCTCTCCAGGCTCAGTTATTCTGTATGATGAGGGAGTATTATTTCTGCAAGCCTCTCCAGGCTCAGTTATTCTGTACAATTTGTTGAGTATTATTTCGGCAAGCCTCTCCAGGCTCAATTATTCTGTACGAGTATTATTTTGGCAAGCTTCTCCAGGCTCAGTTATTCTGTATGATGCGGTTGATTTTTGTCGATTTTCGGCTTTTTCTGTTATTGATTGCCTTTTTTGTCGATTTTTGGCTTTTTCTGCTATTGATTGCCTTTTCTGTCGATTTTGGCTTTTTCTGTATTTTTGCCTTTTTTTGTTGATTTTCGGCTTTTTCTGTACAGAAATTAAAATGCTAAAGAATTTGGATTCAAAAGTGAAAAATTTCATTTATTAAGTAAAATGAAATTTGTACAATGGAAATGAAGAAAGTGGGACACAGCCCAATCAAACAAATACACAAAAAGCAAGAAAAATAGCCGGTCTTTACTCCTCTTCCGGCGGGTCCTGTGGAGGGTCTGGGAAGCGGCGATGCAGCCAGACTGACAGGCTGTCAAAATCCTGTCTGAGGGCGTCGATACTGTGCTGGGCAGTATCGAATCGAGCGTCGATGCTCTGCTGCAAGGCGTCAAAGCGAGCATCGAAGTAGGCCCTGTCCTGCTGCGAGGTGCTGGCCTCTGGCTGCGGGTCCACATCACCCGGGAGCTCGATATCTGCGAAGAGCTCGCTGAAGGTGTCTTGGGTGGTCGCCCGTACGTATTGCCTCCCTGCCCTGGCGATGATCTTCATGTTGATCAGGGTGGCAGCATTGATGGGCTTGGGCGCCAACTCCCCCGCGTCTACGCCATCGGGGCACCCCCAAGTCTCGGCGAGTTGTGAAAGGAGCGTGGAGACCATAATGTATCCTCGCCGAGCTTCACTTCCCTCTCTTGCCCCCAGATTCTTTATGTGCTCGAGGAAGAAGAATCTGGGGTTGGCCTTCTGTCCAGTGGCCATGCAATACAGAGCCAGCAGATCCTGCCGCGTCACTGACTCTGGACTCTTCGGCCTGGCGTGAATGGAGCCGGTGATCAGTTTGTGGCAGATTCGGAGTACGGTCGGGAGCCGAGTACCCTTCACCCCAGCATGGTAATCCGTCTGACCCGTAATCTCTCTCCACATCTCAGTCTGGGTCGGACTATCAGGGTACTCGCAGACGGCGTCCCGATACTCCAGCTGATCGGCTCGTGGAAAGAAGCTGGCTTGGACGTTGAACTCGTCCAACGATAAGGATCGGTATCCTCCATTCATCCAGAAGTCCACCGAGTAGACCGTCTCTCCAAAGCTGTTCGTCGACTCTGTGACGCCGACGGTAGCCAAAAATTCCTTCGTCGCAGTCGGGAAGATCTTAGGATGGGGGTTAAGGAGGAACCCCCATCCTATGGCGGCGATGTAGCCCCGAACCTCGTCTTCCCACTCCATTGCTTGGAGGATGCTGAAATCGAGCACCCTTGATGGCATGAAGACAAACGACTCAAGAAGTTCCAGCCTCTCTAGATGCCGCGCGGTCATTTCGCGTTGAGCGGGAACCCTCTGCCTTTTTCTCGATGACTCGGCCATTTCTCGGAATTTGGGAAGATCTCAGACTCACTCACAGACAAGATATGCAGAGGAATGAAGAATGCTGTGCAGAAATGAGAGGGGAAATGGGCTATTTATAGAAAAGTTTACGTCAGTACGGCCCGTATTGAATTCAATACGGCCGTACTGACAGTGCCGTTATTGTACAAAATTGGAGACCAATACGGGCCGTATTGGATTCAATACGCCCGTATTGGTGTGACCGTTGGGGTCAATACGGGCGTATTCAGTTCAGTACGCCCGTATTGAACTGAAGGGTTGCCCGTAATCCTAGTTTCAATACGGGCGTATTGAACGGAATACGGGCGTATTGAGTTTTTTTTTTTTTTGATATAAACAGAGAATAAGTGATCTTCCAGTACACCTATCATCTGTATGCATGTATGCGGTATGATGCACCTAATTCTATTTGATTCATTTTTCAAAAGAATTAACCGATGCGTTTCTCTGTTTGGATTTTTGCCATTCCTCTAGACGGGCTGTGCGTTGCCGATTTCTGTAACCGAGGAATGATGCGTGTTATATTGAGATGGGCGTCATCAACCCAGTGATCCTCCCCTTCCTTTAGAAGACGTGTCAACCCTCCTATTGACTACTATATCTCCATGTTTCCACTAGATTATCCTAAAATCGTTTGGGACAAGAGAGAAAAGAAAGGAAAGATATTTTTGTTCTGAAGTTTGTGTTTTAGAGGGGATTTATTTTTCAAAAATGGTTTTTGTAAGAATGGTTGGCCAAGGTAGGCTTATGTGTTTAGGCTTGTTTGATTAAACACTTATGAAGTTAAGAAAGTCTTGTTATTTGACGTTGTGATTTGACAACTTAGATAGCTTTCCTTGAACCTTTCTTTTTGGATTTGGTTCATGGTACCATCATGGATTTATTTTCGCTTTTTGATTGTCCTCATTTTTGCCTAAAACACCCTTTTGTGGTGTCTTAGCGGACCTTTGTTTTTGTTTATTTTTGCAACCCTAACTTTTGCCTAGGTTACCCTTTCGTGGGATTCCTAGCGGGTCTTTTGCTCTTATTTTTGCGCAGCCCCCTTTTTGGGTTTCCTGCCGAGCTTCTTTTATTTTAAAGGATTTCTTTTTATCCATGATGCCACTTGTCGAGGCCAAGGGAAGGTGCTCCAAGTTGTCACACACACTTCCACATAAAAATGATGCGGGTTTATTATTATTAAGATGATTTTAACCTCATTCATGTTTATTCAAACAGGGTTAAAAATAATGCGGTTTAGAAATTTATTATAAGCAAGAAGAGAAGCAATAAGAAATAATAAAGAATGATTTTATTATAATCATAGTGGAAACATGTGCCCTATCGAGGCTCGGGGGTCGGGCTGTCCCCGAGGAGTAATCTCTAATAGTCATCAGGTCTATACATCCCTATTGGAAGGAGAAGAGCACTTGATGACGACGACCGGCCTTGACGCTTGTGAACCGGCCTTCCTAAAGATCTGGCTTAAAGAACGTCGAGAAGGATCTTGGTTCCTCTTCGTCCTTTGATCTTTATTAGGGTTGTATCCTAACCCTTGTTTCCCGGGATTATCCTTGATAATGGGTAGCTCGGGAATTCCTTGGGAATCCTTGCCAAGTCCTTGTCCTGGCAAGTATCCATTCTTGGTGAGCATGGAGGCTACCTTCTTCATTTCTCGGGGAAACGTTTCAACATTGGCAATTTCCAATGCTTGGAAGGCGGTTTCTAGAGCTTCCTCCGCTGCATCCACGTAAGGTATGGTGGATGGCTTGCTGATGAGTATATCGTCTTCAGCTTGTACAGTCACCAGCTTGTCACCCACTATGAATTTGACTTTCTGGTGGAGCGTAGAGGGAACAGCTTTCGCATCATGAATCCAAGGTCGGCCGAGGAGACAGCTGTATGCGGGAGTAATGTCCGTCACTTGAAATTCGACGTTGAAGATGGTGGGTCCAATTTGGATTGGAAGATTGATTTCTCCCACCACTTCTCTTTTAGAACCGTCGAAAGCTCGAACGATCATGTTGCTCGGGCGCATTTGGACTCCCTTGATTGCCATTTGATCGAATGTTCTTTTTGGCATCACATTCAAGGAAGATCCGTTATCCACCAAGACTTTAGCGATGTGATACTCCTTGCACTTTACAGAGATGTGCAAGGGCTTGTTGTGATTCGGTCCCTCAGCGGGGATCTCTTCATCGGTGAAAGAGAGGTGATCACTAGCCGTGATGTGACTAACAATCCCCTCAAACTTGTCTTGGGAGATAGTGTGCGACACGTGTGCCTCGTTCAAGACTTTCAACAGAGCTTGCCGATGCGGTTCGGAGCATAGGATCAACGACAACAGAGTAATCTTTGCTGGCGTCTTATGAAGTTGATCCATGATGGAGTACTCGCTCTGTCGGATATATTTTAACAGCTCATCAGTCTCCTCCTCGGATTCTTTATTTTCCTCGGTTTTTTCTTTTTCTTTTTCTTTTCCTTTATTCTTGGGAGCTTTATCATGAAGATCTTCGGGAGTGTAGATCCTGCCACTCCTAGTCATGCCCCCAAGTCCAGCGATGTTAGAGATATCGCTGTCGGCAGAAGAATGGATGTCGTATATCCATGGCACAGCCTTATTCGATTCGTAGGGAAAAGGTCTTGGAGCAGTGATCCTTAACGGTGTCGGACCTTCCCCTTTATTCGTCTTGATTACCAACAACGGAGTTGATGTGCGTTCGCTTGGCGCGGTTGTTGGCTTACACTTAATAACAAATGGCGTGCGATCCATTCTGAACATACGCATCGATTTAATCCTTTCTTTTTATTTATGTTTATTAATGAATTACTAGGAGGGATGTATGAAATGCAAACCTAGATCCCTCCATGATCTTTGATAAGAATGCATGATATGAGATGATGACGTTGAATATGCATGCATTGTGTTTATTGAACTAAGCATTATCATGTTTTCGGGATGTCCCTAAGATGATGCATGATATTGCTTGGTTTGGATAAATAACCCTTTTTTTCTTTTTTTGGGTATTTTGTTTTTTGTATTATTATTATTTTTTTTGGGTGAAAAGGGAATCTACCTATATGAATGTGATGAAGGTAGATGTTAACACCATGTAACGGAAGATTCTTATTCCTATTTATTCTTATTTTAAAAAGGAATGTTGTATTTTTAAAGAATGCAATGTATGCTCAAACAATGTCACATAAACAATGCACAAACAATTCACTCATCCACGAACAGTCACGAGCGAATCACGAGGTAGGGGTATCCTGCAGAAAAGTGCATATTCAAGGAGGTTCTAGCTGTTCTCACCGGTCTGAGGCCCCCAAGGTGCCCCCATTATAGGGATCCAATCCCTCTCGTCGTAAGTCGATGGAAAGTTCCAACGCACTGTCGGACTTGAGTTCATGGTTATCACCTTGAGTGATGCTTTCCGACAACGGTCTACGGGCACCTATAGACCCATTCGACAATCGGCCGTACTAACATCCACTCCCTATGGCTTTCCACTCATGCCCCCGGGTATAGAGGGAACTGTTGTGTGCAAAGGTTTGTGTGCAGTTTATATTTCAAACAATTGCGGAAATTTAAACATACAACAGTTATTAAAGCCAAATAGATAAAACATGCTATCATACAAGTGAGGGGTAATGAAGTAATTTTAAACTATTATTTTAAAAAAACAATCCATCACTAAATGGGACTGACTCTCGAGGCTTCCCCAGTGGAGTCGCCATCTGTCGCCACCCGCCGAAACGGACCTTGGCATTCGCGACGATGGTCGGACTCTTTCTATAGTTTGAAAAGTGATGGATTGTTAGAACGACTTATTCTCAAACTGAGACCTCATCGAACTAACAATTTTATTAAATGATTCACCAATCCATGTTAATCCCAAGCGGGACCCTCCATGGATTAGTGGTTTTCGCAAAAAGAAGGGTTCTTGCAGTCGCCACCAATGTTTTACTCAAAACATTGGAAAAAGGGATAAGGCAATTGATTTTCGCAAATCAACCTTGGCCATTACAACCAGAGTTGGGTAAGGGAGTCGGTTACGTGCGGGGAAGGTGTTAGCACCCCACAACGCCCCTTTCGGGTTCCCTATGACGGATTATTTCATAAATAACAGTGTAAAATTACTAAATTACCCCTATTTATTATAAACGGCTATGAATAAGATATCTACATGATGAATAAATTAAACATGCGATGCAACAATCAGAAAGCAGTAAAAGGAAGGATTTTGAAGAAGAAACCTTTGAAGCGTGCTTTTATATATTCAAATGTTAGGAGGCTTTTTGGCGCTCCCTCCTACTACACGCTCGCTCGCTCCTTCCCTAAAAATTAATCTTTACTATGGAAATCAAAAAGATTTCCCTTCAACTAGTTCGAATTCTCAAGCTAAATGCTCAGAACTCAAGAACTTCGTCGGATCGGCTCTCGGAGAGAATTCTAGGGCAGAACACTGCTCAAAAACCCCAAAATACTCAGCAAGAGGGTCTAGAAGTCTGGAAAAAGTGTCAAAATGTGTGGAATGACGTCCAAATGACGTCCTATATATAGGGGTGAGGCGCAGTACGGCCTCTGACATCAATACGGCCCGTACTGAAGTTTTGAACTACAGTACGGCCGTATTGAATTCAGTACGACCGTACTGAAGTTTCAAAAACTTCAGTACGGCCGTATTGGTTTCAGTACGGCCGTACTGAAGTTCAAAAACTTCAGTATGGCCGTATTGGTTTCAGTACGGCCGTATTGTAGTTCAAATTGTTCAGTACGGCCGTACTGAACTTCTAGGAGGCCGTATTGGGCTTCATTCCTTCCACAACCTTATTTTAAGCTACTCTAAGACTTCTAAACCTACGAATAATCATCCTAGGGTCTTCCAGGGTCTTCCAGGAGTCCTTCCGGCTGACTTTCCTTTGGTCTTCGAGAGTCTTCGAGTCTTATTTCTGACCCGGACAATTTTAGGGGTCTACAAGGCACAAAACAACAAGATAGGACATCAGAGGGCCTAAAAGCCCAAATTTGCTATTTTTAGTGGCCCGGAACGGGCCGTTCTCGAATTGGAACGGGCCGTTCCGAGGCTTCTAAAAGGCCTAAAATTGTAGATTGGAACGGGTCGTTCTAAACCAGAACGGACCGTTCCAACCTATCAAAAGGGGGCTTAATTTGAACCTCGGAACGGCTGTTCTGAAATCAATACGGGTCGTTCTGGTTACCCGGAACGGGAAGTTCTGATTTCAGAACGGGCCGTTCTAGGGTTCAAATTAACACACAACGGCCATATCCAGAACGGGCTGTTCCGATTTTGGAACGGGCCGTTCTGGACCCTTTCCGAAGTCTATAAATAGACAGTTGGGGCTCATTTTTCTAGATTCCAAAATTTCGTCCAGACTCCTTAGAGCACGAAATTTCTCTCTTTTTCTCTCTCTCCCTCTCTTGTATTTCTTGAGATTTTTGTGAGGCATTGTAGTGTGAAGGGTTGCCACAAAGCACCTAAAGTCTTCCTTTGGAGATTCAATAGAGCTCATTCAAGAGGTATTTTAGTTAATCTCTTTCTCCTTTTTTATTTATTTCTTCTCTATAATTAATATTGTTATAATAAAAATAATCATGTAGACATTTTAGGGTTAATTGTATAATTTAAATTTCAAGCATGTAAATAATTATTAATAAAAGGGATTTAATATTTCTATTATTATTATTTATAATTCTAACTTCATCATAGGGTACCAATTAAGGGCGTTGTAGGGGTGCTTAATACTTTCTCTACACGTAATCGACCCCCGAACCCAATTCTGGTTATCAAGGCCATTATTGGATTTTTAAAAAACCTTTTCTTTTTCCAATGTTTTGAGTAAAACATTGGTGGCGACTCCATGAACTTATTTTCAAAACCATTAATTAAGGATTAGTCTGGTGTCCGGGCATTCCTTAATTGATGAGACTTTTAAAAGGATGTCTAAACCATTAGTCGCGAGATCAGAAATTTTCGGGTTGTGACAAACGTTAGTATTCTTTGATCAGCCTCTTCAAGCTCGTAGTGAGTATTTTCGACCACTCCTAGTCTCGAGTATTCTCAACCACTCCTGGTTGGCTATTAGTACTAGTATTCTTTGTTCAGCCTCTTCGGGCTCTCAATGAGTATTCTATACCACTCCTGGTCCCAAGTATTATCAACCACTCCTGGTTGGCTAGCTTCACTCACTAACTCTAGTATTCTTTGTTCAGCCTCTTCAGGCTCTCAATGAGTATTCTCGACCACTCTTGGTCCCAAGTATTATTAACCACTCCTGGTTGGTTATTAGCATTAGTATTCTTTGTTCAGCCTCTTCAAGCTCTCAGTGAGTATTCTCGACCACTCATGGCTCGCTAACTTCACCCATTAGCACTAGTATTCTTTAATTAGCCACTTCTGGCTCTCAGTGAGTATTGTCGAGCAACTCCTGGCCCGCTAACTTCACCATTAGTGCTAGTATTCTTTAATCATCCACTTCTGGTTCGTAGTGAGTATTCATTAACAAGCATCTCCAAGCTTTTACAAGTATTCTTTTCCTAGCCTTTTTAGGCTTTACAAATGATAGATAAATGATTTGGTTTGAGTGTTTGGTTTACTCTCATAAAGAGGATACAAATGTTTGCTACACTCACTAAGGTGCATATTCCTAAGTTACACTTAGAACTCCTTAGTCTACAGAGATAAATATACTATGGTACATTTGACTCTATAAGCTCTATCTCTGGTTTCATTGCTTCATGGGCTTGATATCACTCTTCGCCAACGCCAACCTTTCTAGGTTTTAAGTTATGACATATATATAGTCTTGTAAAATTTGCCCGTTGCAAGTGTCCGTTAAAGCAGGATGTAGTCGTTCATGACTAGCTCGATCTTCTCATTTAATGCATTAGATCTTGCATTAAATGTTGCTTCTTGTTTATAGACATTGCATGAAGTCTTCTACGTTTGTTAGCAGCAGTGTCTGACTTTAGTTGAGGCCTAGGAACTTTTTATGCTTTTCCGGTCGCGTAGCTGTAGAGCATTGTCTTTTTCTGAAAAAGTGATGTACTTTTTCTGACACATGCATGCTTTTACTTTTGACTTGCTTTTCTTCTTCTTTGTCTTTTCCTTTAATCACGCGATCATGTTGAGAGCTTTCGTATAATCGTAGACGATGCCTGATTTGTCCCTTGAGACTTGATTCTTCAAATACTTGTATGACAGTCTTCATCTGCGTCTGTTAGTCCATGTGCATCTCAAGTCTAGATCTTCGTCTAAGCATTAGTCATTAATGCTTTGACTTTCTTTGGTCTGGTCAACATAGTAGATGAACAGACTTTGTTTCCATCTGGAATATTTTTCAGTCTGTGCTGTCCTTCGTCTGATATGTTGACTTTCTTATGATCTTTGACCAGCCTTCGTCTGAGTTCTCATGTTGCACTCTAGGTTGTCCTTGACACACCTTTGTCTGACATTTGATTCATTTTCGTCTGGCGCACATTCCATATTCCATCTATCATTTGACTTGCTTTGTTTGATCCTCGTTGTATTCTTTGCTTTGACTAATCTTTGTCTGGTACTTGAAACTTTTGTTTGTTGTCTATATCGTCTGAAGCTTGTTAATTTGCCTTTTGTGCTAGTCTTGGCTTGTTTTGGCCTTTTCGTCTGATGCTTGAAGCTTTTACCCTTTATCTTGGTTCTGGTGTAGGAAGTGGCACATGCTCTATTCTTCAACTTGCCTATACTTATGTTTTTCTGAAATACTAACACACTTGTTAGAAATAACAACATGTATTATATTTGTCTCGTTCAAAATCTTGCTGAAAATTGCTTCGTCTGGCTTAACACATTTAACTATAAAAGTTAAGTTTTTCAGGCATGAAACAAATGAACTCATGCTCACATGTGATCTTCAACAGGTCGCAACCACTTGAATTAGAGGTAACCATTAGTTGAACACAGATAACCACAACATATCATTGATGTAACCACTTTTATTTATTTGAAAAATATAAAATCTTAAACCACATAATTGTTTATATTAAAAAAAATACATCATGTGTGTGTTACAATTATAAAAGTGTTTATGATGATTTTTGTTATACTTTCAAACAAAATAAAACTTTTGTAAAATAAAATATATATCGAATGTAATCACTTATTTGACAAATGTAACCCTAACTTTGAATGGAGGTAACAATGAAAGGTTAGTTACTTGATTCTGTTATGGTATATGTTGAATTTTTTTTCTCATATCATGTCTCATGGCACACCTTTTAGCTATAAAATTTAAGCTTTTCAGGCATGAAACAAATGAACTCATGCTCACATGTTGAACAGATTTAAGTTATTATTTTATTAAGGTTTAGGCACGTAAGTTTCTTTCATTTGTGGGTCATTTCTTTGTTATGGCACGTGACATTTGTTGCTTAAGTCATTTTTTATTTTTTATGCAAGTAGCATTTTCAGCTAGGACATCCTTGTTGATTCAATTAGCCATGAAAACAACAAAGCATAACCAAGGCTTTAATGGTGGTCACTCTAAAAATGTATTTAATTAATGTTATAAATTTGTTTGAATTAAACAATTGCTTATAATTTATTGTCATTTGATAATTGTAATACTTTTTTTTTCAAATACGTATTAGGCATGTGTGTATGTCAAAGCATTTGCTTCAACTTAATCAATCTTTGACTGTTGCTCAAAGGACAAATAGAAACCACTCCATTTGGTTAGTCTTCAAAAATACTAGACAATTTTGAAATTTGTAGCCAACTATTGACTAAATTAGCTTGTAGGTGGTTTGTGACTCGTGGGTCATTTAAGGACAGAACAAAATATGTTGAATTTAGTCTTTTAGATGTTTTGCGCTAGGATTAGGCATAAGAGGTGAAAAAATGTTTTTTTACAGAGGAAGAAGAAGTTGAAACTTATGTTGGATCATTATTTGGAGATAGAGTTTTGACCATTAATGCAACTATTGATTATGTTGGATATATATTTTATTTTGTTTGAAATTACAACAAACTGTAACACCCAGTTTTTATTATTGATGGCATTTTCGTAATTATTGATGGCATTTTCGTAATTTTTAATAAAGGAATAAGGGTATTTCTGGGTGTCGGAACGGGCCGTTCCAAATGCAGAACGGGCCGTTCCAAAAGAGGGAATATGTTTTTTTAAAGTCCCAGAACGGGTCTGGAACGGACCGTTCTAGAAAGGAGAACGGGTCGTTCTGAAAGTAGAACGGGCCGTTCTGCTGGGTTTTGGAACAGGCCATTCTGGTTTCGGAACGGGCGGTTCCAGTTGAGAAATTTGCACAGATTCGAAGGATCCGGAACGGGCCGTTCCGAATTCAATACGGGTCGTTCCGGGTACTCCAGGTTGCCTATAAATAGGGCCAAGGGGGGTGAAAATTTTATACTGAGTAAGAAGTGAAAATTTTAGAGAGAGAAAGAGAAGAGAGAGAGAGAGAGAGAGAGAGAGAGAGAGAGAAAGAAAGAAAGAGAGGGAAAGAAAGAGGGAATCCAAAAGAGGAGGCTCTGCCCAAGTTTCAACTCCGCTTATCCAGGTAAGGGGGGAGTGAGAAACCTCGCTCGGGGGTGTGGGGATAATTGTTGGATAGTCTGTTTGTCGGATTGGCCCCCGATCCCTTGCCTGTGGTTCTGTTTGGTTTACTATATTCCTTGTTACTTTGTTCTTGTTACTTTGTTCTTGTTACTTTTACTTTGTTCTTGTTACTTTGTTCCTTGTTACTTTGTTCCTTGAAAGTAATAAATGAATATGGAATTAATGCTAAAAATTAAATAAGTTTTAATATGAAAAAGAATGTTCTCTGTGAATTCCTGTGCGGACCGTATGAGAAGTATTTATGACATGACCATGTGAAATATGGACAAATGACATGAGACCTAAGAATGGACTATTGAGACAAGTTATGATTATAAGAATATGGAAAATAATGACATGATATACTTGATGAAATTCTCTAATAAGTTAAATGTTGAGTCCATGAAATAATGAATGTATGACATGCATCATATGCATATATTAAACCAGGTGTGCCGCTGAGGCCGCATACCAACGATGCTAACCAGGTGTACCTTCGGGTCACCCACGATGTAACATGCTAGGTGTACCTTATGGTCACCCACGACGTAACATGCTAGGTGTACCTTATGGTCACCCACGACGTAACAAGCTAACAAGGTGTACCTTAGGGTCACCAGTGATGTAACTAGGTGTACCTTAGGGTCACCAACGATGAATTGTGAATCTTCTGTATGGCGCCACATGCATGCATTTATGAGTCGAGTCCATGACATCATAAGCATGATAAATGAGTATATATATGTGATATTGACTATTTATGTGTATTGTTTACATGTGACTTATATATGTTGTGTGTGTGTGTGCTATCTAGCAGTTATTTCTGCACCTGAAACTGAGTGAGATGTTTCTCACTCCCTCATTTTTTTTGTATATGTTTAAATTATGTTGCAGGTGAACAACATCATGAGGATGTTGGTGATGAGGCTTAAGGCTTCAGTTGGGCATGCTCTGATAGGATGTGACATCGGGGCTTAGCTAGCTTAGTCTAATATGTTATTATTTTAATAACTTCAATTTGTTTTCTTTTGTAATTTCTAGCAAAGAAATAACGTAAATAAAGTTGTAATCTTCTTTTGTAATTTTGAACGTCCTTGATAAATTCTTAACGTCCTTGATAAAAGATCAAAATATGCATCTTTGTCATATTATTTTATTATATGATTTGAAAGTTATAGATTAGTTCCTAACTAGGAGGCACTGCCACCTTTGCTGGAATTAATCTATATTTTCCTTTTATATGATCTCTTGAATTTTGATACTTACAAGATGATTTTCTATGATTTATGAGTTACGAATGTGAATCTTCTACCTTACAATATTTGAGATATTTGTTTTATCATGAAAGATGGTATCAAACTATGAAAGATTTTATTTACTCCAAAGAGAAAAAAAAAGAAATTGTTTAAATTTATTGTGTATTAATGTTGGGGTAGAGGGTGTCACATTTAGTGGTATTAGAGCAGGTCGATCTAATCGACCGTGAGTAATGAGTTTACTATGCTTATTTGGTTTACTATGCTTATCTGGTATATGAATGATGGACTGAATTGATTGTGAAACTTGTTGGTATGCTAGTATGATGATTGATTATGTTTATTAATTGTATTATTTTCTTAGACTATGGCTGGTAGAAATGATCGTGCGATTGCTGATGCTCTTCAAGCATTAGCACAAGCTATGAATAATAACAATAGGGCTGAGGTCGCTCCTAACTGGTTGGAACAATTTCAACGAAATCACCCACCTACCTTTAAAGGAGGATATGACCTAGATGCTGCTATGAATTGGTTAACAGAGATTGAGAAGATCTTCAATGTTATGGATTGTCCCCTCACTCAGAAGGTGAAGTTGGCCACCTTCATGTTGATTGCTGATGCTCACTTTTGGTGGGAAGGAGCACTTCGGAGGATGATTGATGGAGGAGTGCACTTGAATTGGGACAACTTCAAGAAAGCTTTTCTTGAAAAATATTTTCCGGATGATGTGAGGAGTCGGAAAGAAATGGAATTCCTTGAGCTGAATCAAGGGAACGACACTGTGGTAGAGTATGCTGCCAAATTTGATGCTTTGGTTCGTTATTGTACACACTACCATGGTAAGGGTGGTGAAAGAGCTAAATGCATAAAATTTGTAAATGGTCTGCGTCCTGAAGTAAAAACTACAATTAATTATCAGGAGATATATCATTTTCCCACTCTGGTCAATAAGTGCAGTATTTATGATCGTGATAACCGTGCACGTGCTGCTTTTATAAAGGAGTTGGAGGTCCTATCCGTGCTGTGAGTTCTAGTACTTTAGGTAGGAGTAAGCCTTACTCCGCTCCTACTAGATTTCAAGGGAATAAAGCTGCTGCTAATAAAAGCAAGTCATTTACTAGAGGATCCACTGTTAGTGCTACTGGAAGTGTTGGAGAGCCTGTGTCCACTCCTTCAGGAAGATGTGGGAAGTGTGGACGTATTGGTCATAATCAGTCTGAGTGCCGTGACAAGGAGGTTACCTGTTTCAATTGTAGTGGTAAGGGTCACATCAGTACCTAATGTCCTGAACCACGAAGAACACGTGTTATTGGATCGGGTTCGCAAATTGAGCGTCCAAAGACTATAGGGAGAGTATTTGCTCTTAGTTGTGCTGAAGCTTCTTAGTCAGAAAATTTGATACAAGGTACTTGTTTCATAGCTGAGACTCCTTTTGTTGTACTATTTGATTCTGGTGCAACTCATTCCTTTATTTCTGTCTCTTGTATCCAAAAATTGAATTTGCCTGTGTCTTTGTTAGATTTTGATTTAGTTGTTGAAACCCCTACTAATGGTCCAGTAACTACATCCCTAGTGTGTTTGAAATGTCCTTTGACAGTTTCTGATAAGAAATTTCTAGTTGACTTAATTTGTTTGCCTCTTAGTCAATTAGATGTAATTCTTGGCATGGATTGGTTATCTTCTCACCATGTTCTTTTAAACTGCTTTGAGAAATCTATTTCCTTTGGTGAATGTAAGAGTACGGAATTTCTTAGTGCTGCCGACATTAAAATTTGTTTAAAAGACAATGAAAGAGTGTACATGATCTTAGCTTCTTTAAAAATTGAGACTGATAGTAAGCTAGATGAGATTCCTTTAGTGAGAGAATTTCCAGAAGTATTTCCTAAGGATGTGTCTAGTTTACCACCTGAGAGAGAGATTGAGTTTAGCATAGACTTAGTACCAGGTACCTCACCCATATCTATAGCACCCTATAGGATGTCCCCTACGGAGTTAGTTGAGCTTAAGAAACAAATAGAGGAACTGCAAGGAAAATAATTCATTAGGCCTAGTGTCTCGCCTTGGGGAGCGCCTGTTTTGTTGGTTAAAAAGAAATATGGGAGCATGAGGTTGTGCGTAGACTATAGGCAACTGAATAAAGTGACCATTAAGAATAAGTATCCTTTGCCTAGGATAGATGACCTTATGGATCAACTAGTTGGAGCTTGTGTGTTCAGTAAGATAGATTTAAGGTCAGGATACCATCAGATTAGAGTGAGAGTTGAGGATGTTCCTAAGACTGCCTTTAGGACCCGCTATGGACACTATGAATATTTAGTTATGCCTTTTGGTGTGACTAATGCACCTGGTGTTTTTATGGACTACATGAATATGATCTTTCACCCTTACTTGGATAGATTTGTAGTGGTCTTCATAGATGATATCCTAGTGTATTCCAAGACTAGGGAGGAGCATGTTGAGCACCTTAGGATCGTTCTTCAAACCCTTAAGGAGAAGTAGTTGTATGCTAAATTTTCAAAATGTGAATTTTGGTTGGATAGTGTGAACTTTCTAGGACATGTGATATCCAAGGGTTGGATAGCTGTAGATCCTGCTAAGGTAGAAGTTGTGTTAGAGTGGAGTACACCTAAATCAGTATTTGAGATCAGGAATTTCTTAGGACTAGCCGGTTATTACAGAAGGTTCATAGAGAATTTCTCTAGGCTAGCTCTTCCTTTGACTAAGCTGATGAAGAAGGACCAACCTTTTGTGTGGGATTCTAGGTGTGAGGAAAGTTTTCAAGAGCTTAAGAGGAGATTAACTAGTGCCCCTGTGTTAGTGTTACCTGATCCTAGCAAGACTTTTAAGGTATTTTGTGATGCTTCTAAATTGGGTTTAGGAGGAGTGCTTATGCAGGAGGGTAAGGTAGTAGCCTATGCTTCTAGACAACTTAAAATTCATGAGCAAAACTATCCTACCCATGACCTTGAGTTAGCTGCAGTCGTATTTGTTCTTAAGTTGTGGAGACATTACTTGTTTGGGTCTAGGTTCGAGGTTTTTAGTGACCATAAAAGCCTTAAGTACTTGTTTGATCAAAAGGAATTGAATATGAGACAGAGGAGATGGTTAGAGTTCCTTAAAGATTATGACTTTCAATTGAACTATCACCCTGGCAAGGCTAATGTTATAGCTGACGCTTTGAGTAGAAAATCTTTGAAAGTGTCTTCTTTGATGATTAGGGAATTGCATATGATTGAGGAGTTTAGGGATATGAGCTTAGGATGTGAGTTGACCTCTAAGAGTATTAAGTTGGGAGCTTTGAGAGTGACTAATAACTTGATAGATGAGATTAGAGAAGGTCAGAAGGTAGATCCTTTCTTAATGAGTCAAGTAGAGAAGTTGAATCAAGGTGTGGAGAGTGAGTTTAGAATTGGAGTGGATGGAGTTTTGAGATTTAAGGATAGGTTATGCATTCCTAGTGTGCCAGAGCTTAAGAGAGTAATCCTAGAAGAAGGTCATAAGAGTATTCTTAGTATCCATCCAGGAGCCACTAAGATGTACCAAGACCTTAAGAAGATGTTTTGGTGGCCTAAGATGAAGAGGGAAGTGGAGGAATTTGTGTATGCTTGCTTAATATGTCAGAAAGCTAAGGTAGAACACCAAAAACCTTCAGGTCTGATGCAACCTTTAGATGTGCCTGTGTGGAAATGGGATAGCATCTCTATGGATTTTGTAGTTCGGTTACCTAAGACTGTGAAGAACTTGGATGCTATATGGGTCATTGTGGATAGATTGACTAAGTCTGTCCATTTTATCCCCATTAATATTAGGTACTCTTTGGAGAGGTTAACCAAGTTGTACCTCAGTGAGATCGTGAGATTGCATGGAGTTCCTACTAGTATTGTGTCTGATAGAGATCCTAGGTTCACCTCTAGATTTTGGGAGAGTTTGCATAAGGCTTTAGGCACTAAGCTTAGATTGAGTTCAACCTACCATCCCCAAACAGATGGCCAAACTGAGAGGACCATACAATCTTTGGAAGACTTGTTGAGGGCTTGCATCTTAGAACATGGGGGTAGTTGGGACAGTTTCCTACCTTTGATAGAGTTTACCTACAATAATAGTTACCATTCTAGTATTGGGATGGCACCCTATGAGGCTTTGTATGGTAGAAGATGTAGAACACCTTTATGTTGGGTAGAACCTAGAGAGAATGCCATGTTTGGACCTGAGATAGTTCAACAAACTACTTAACAGTTTAAGATGATTCAAGAGAGGATGAAAGCAACCCAGAGTAGGCAAAAGAGTTATAATGACAAGAGGAGAAAAGATCTTGAGTTTAAAGAAGGTGATCATGTATTTCTTAAAGTCACTCCTGGGACAGGAGTAGGTTGAGCACTGAAATCCCGTAAGCTTACTCCACGTTTCATCGGTCCTTATCAAATTCTTAAAAGGATCGGTGAAGTAGCCTATCAAATTTCCTTGCCTCCATCTCTTTCAAATCTCCATAGTGTCTTTCATGTTTCCCAACTCAGAAAGTATGTCCATGATCCTTCCCATATCATTGAGTCTAACAACATTCAGTTGAAGGATAATCTTACCTATGAAACGGTTCCTTTAAGGATTGATGACACGAGGGTGAAACAACTGAGAGGAAAGGAAATCCCTTTGGTTAAGGTCGTTTGGGGAGGAAATTTTGAAGAAAGTGCTACATGGGAATTAGAAACCAAGATGCGAGAAGCCTATCCATTTCTATTTTCAGGTAAATTTCGGGGACGAAATTTCAAAAAGGAGGGGAGAATTGTAACACCCAGTTTTTATTATTGATGACATTTTCGTAATTATTGATGGAATTTTCGTAATTTTTAATAAAGGAATAAGAGTATTTCTAGGTGTCAAAACGGGCCGTTCCAAATGCATAACGGGCCGTTCCAAAAGAGGGAATATGTTTTTTTTAAAGTCCCAGAACGGGTCTGGAACGGACCATTCTGGAAGGGAGAACGGGTCATTCTGAAAACAGAACGGGCCGTTCTGCTGGGTTTTGGAACATGCCGTTCTGGTTTCGGAACGGGCCGTTCCAGATGAGAAATTTGCACAGATTCGAAGGATCTGGAACGGGCCGTTCCGAATTCAATACGGGCCGTTCCGGGTACTCCAGGTTGCCTATAAATAGGGCCAAGGGGGGGGTGAAAATTTTATACTGAGTAAGAAGTGAAAATTTTAGAGAGAGAAAGAGAAGAGAGAGAAAGAGAGAGAGAGAGAGAGAGAGAGAGAGAGAAAGAAAGAAAGAGAGAGATAAAGAAAGAAAGAGAGGGAAATAAAGAGGGAATCCAGAAGAGGAGGCTCTGCCCAAGTTTCAACTCCGCTTATCCAGGTAAGGGGGGAGTGAGAAACCTCGCTCGGGGGTGTGGAGATAATTTTTGGATAGTCTGTTTGTCGGATTGGCCCCCAATCCCTTGCCTGTGGTTCTGTTTGCTTTACTATATTCCTTGTAACTTTATTCTTGTTACTTTGTTCTTGTTACTTTTACTTTGTTCTTGTTACTTTGTTCCTTGTTACTTTGTTCCTTGAAAGTAATAAATGAATATGGAATTAATGCTAAAAATTAAATAAGTTTTAATATGAAAAAGAATGTTCTCTGTGAATTCCTGTGCGGACCGTATGAGGAGTATTTATGACATGACCATGTGAAATATGGACAAATGACATGAGACCTAAGAATGGACTATTGAGACAAGTTATGATTATAAGAATACGGAAAATAATGACATGATATACTTGATGAAATTCTGTAATAAGTTAAATGTTGAGTCCATGAAATAATGAATGTATGACATGCATCATATGCATATATTACTCCAGGTGTTCCGCTGAGGCCGCATACCAACGATGCTAACCAGGTGTACCTTCGGGTCACCCACGATGTAACATGCTAGGTGTACCTTATGGTCACCCACGACGTAACATGCTAGGTGTACCTTATGGTCACCCACGACGTAACAAGCTAACAAGGTGTACCTTAGGGTCACCAGTGATGTAGCTAGGTGTACCTTAGGGTCACCAACGATGAATTGTGAATCTTCCGTATGGCGCCACATGCATGCATTTATGAGTCGAGTCCATGACATCATAAGCATGATAAATGAGTATATATATGTGATATTGACTATTTATGTGTATTGTTTACATGTGACTTATATATGTTGTTTGTGTGTGTGCTATCTAGCAGTTATTTCTGCACCTGAAACTGAGTGAGATGTTTCTCACTCCCTTGTTGTTTTTTTTGTATATGTTTAAATTATGTTGCAGGTGAACAACATCATGAGGATGTTGGTGATAAGGCTTAAGGCTTCAGTTAGGCATGCTCTGATAGGATGTGACATCGGGGCTTAGCTAGCTTAGTCTAATATGTTATTGTTTTAATAACTTCAATTTGTTTTCTTTTGTAATTTCTAGCAAAGAAATAACGTAAATAAAGTTGTAATCTTCTTTTGTAATTTTGAACGTCCTTGATAAATTCTGAACGTCCTTGATAAAAGATCAAAATATGCATCTTTGTCATATTATTTTATTATATGATTTGAAAGTTATAGATTAGTTCCTAACTAGGAGGCACTGCCACCTTTGCTGGAATTAATCTATATTTTCCTTTTATATGATCTCTTGAATTTTGATACTTACAAGATGATTTTCTATGATTTATGAGTTTTGAATATGAATCTTCTACCTTACAATATTTGAGATATTTGTTTTATCATGAAAGATGGTATCAAACTATGAAAGGTTTTATTTACTCCAAAGAGAAAAAAAAAAGAAGAAAGAAATTGTTTAAATTTATTGTGTATTAATGTTGGGGTAGAGGGTGTCACACAAACAATCATTCTAAATACTTTGATAACTGTAACACACACATGATATACTCTTTTTTTAATATAAACAATTATGTGATTTAAGATTTTTTATTTTTCAAATGAATAACGTAGTTATATCAATAATACGTTGTGGTTATCTATGTTCAACTAATGATTACCTCTGATTCAAGTGTTTGGGACCTGTTGAAGATCACATGTGAGCATGTGTTCATTTTTTATGCCTGAAAAGCTTAACTTTTATAGCTAAAAGGTGTGCCATGTGGCATATGACATGAGAATAAAATTGAACATGTACCGTAAGAGAATCTTGTAACCAACCTTTACTTGTTACATGGATCTAGAGTTAAGGTTACCGTAAAATTAAAAGATGATTTTGGATCCCTCAAGAGTCTATAAGTTTTAATGATAATAAAAAAAATATTTTTTAAGAGACTATTTTAGATGAATCAAACATCCTATTTCATTTGTAAGACGAAGGACATCAGACAAAGCATACAATCTGACTCACTACTAAATTTATTCCTCATTATCAAGTTAGATTATCATTTGAAAGAACATTGAATATAACAAATCAAATGAAACAACTTCCTTTACGCATATTAATAAAGTTAGTTATTTGTATTAAATTTTACTATTCTTATAAGATTCTATTTAAATTGTCTTTACTATAAATGTCAAAAGAAGTAGTGCAATTAAAATGTTATGCATCAAAGGAGAAATATTTTAGAGAAAAGTAGTTAAATTTGTTTATATTTAAGAACAACAAATGTATATTGGTTTTTCTTATAATAGACAACAAATGGAGCATGTGTGTGTAGAATTGTCAAAGCTAGCCAAAACCCATGAGCCAACCTGACTTGTCACGGATTTGAGTCGAGTTAGGTTAGAAAATTTTGGTTTGTTCAAGTTATAATAAATATTCAGTCCGACTCACTTGCAACTTGACTCACCACAAGCCAACCTGTTGTGAGCCGACTTGACTCACAAGTTGGCTCACATAGTATACTTTTTTTTATTTTATTTTTTAAGTTCTCAAATGTTACTTTATATGATTATACATTTATACCATTAACTAAATTTTGTACATATTACTTGTGAATTATGATAATTAATATCAATTTAATATTATTTGTCAATATTTTATACAAAAACTTTGATTTTATATGTTGATTAAGTTGATTGTAGATGATGTCTATTTTTTTTTAAAATAAAATTATTTGTTCTATTTGTTAATATAGTTGTTATTCTAAAATATATAGAATTATAAAATATATTTTTATAAAGTTCAATAATTTTTTTTATATATATTTTTTTAATTTAAGTCAACCCGTTTAACCCACTAACTTGTGGTAGGCCAAGTCGAGTTGGCCTTTTTTAAGCTCACCTAAAGGTGAATCAAATTGGATTAGTCCACCTATTAACCAACTCATGGTGGGCCAGATCGGGTTACCCATTTTGACAGCTTATATATATATATATATATATTTATATATATATATATATATATATATATATATATATATATATATGTGTGTGTGTGTGTGTGTGTGTGTGTGTGTGTGTGTGTGTATTTATAAAATAACCACTTTTTAATAAATATATTACTAAGTTGTTTGCTCAATCCTACTCTTAATTCAGGATTTAAATTCTGACTTTAGGTATGGAAGAGACTATGTTAAGGGGAATATTCATCTTGTATAAAGATTAGTCATTACTTTTGATAGTAGAGATTTTGTACCAATATCATTGATTACCTAAAAAAAACTTCATTGTGTTTTTGAGTCAACAATTAGTCAAATTCAAATGAACCACAAAATTAATCTAATAAAAAGTTAGTCAAAGAATAAAATAAAATGGTCAAAAATTAATTAAAAAAATTACCAATCAATAATTTTTAAATACATTAATATTTTAATTTTTTTTAACTAAAATTAAGTTAAGTTGTGTTTGAATTGAGTATTTTAAAAGCAAAGAATTTTAAATTTTAGAAATTTCAATTACTACAATTGAAATTTCTTCATTTTTAAATTCTTGTTTTAAGATAAAGAATTTTTTTTTATTTTTGTGTTTCGATCAATTACTTAGATTTTTTCATCTTATAAATAACTGAATTCTTTATTTTTATTTAAATAAAATAATTAAATTTATTTTATTTATAAAATATTTTATTTAAAATAAAATAATTATTTTTTACTTATAAATTATATTATTTGGAATAATAACATTAATAGTTGCATTTATCTTCATTCTCAAATCTGTATTGATAGTTTCATTTTAAATGATAGTGACAAACACAATAACAGTTATTTTTATAGTTACATTTTTGGAAAGGGCGGAAATTGTAGTGAAAATGAGAATTCTAGTTCTAGTATAATAACTAGTACAAATGATACAAATAATAAAAATTATATGATAGGTGAAAGTTTTAATAATCTCGATGAAAGTAAAAAACATAAGCATTTGTGGGTTGAATGTGTATTAAAAAAATTAAATACAAAATAAATATTTATGAACACTGTAAATATCATTTGAAAATGAGCAGTTCTAATAAAATCGAACTTTCGATTGCTACAGGTACAAGAATAAAATGGCCGCTAAGTAATGAAGATTCATATTTTTTAATTTGTTTAACATTAAAAATATTAACACTATTGATAATTATTTTTATTAATATAAACAAGCTAATTAATACTTTCTGTAACAACTCTTGTTATTTTACAAAATAAAGTACTAACATAATAGAAATTAGCATTTTTACCTGTAAAATGCACAAGTAAATATTTATGATATATAACAAAAAAATTTTAATAAATTATATATGTGAATTAAAATTATGTTTGAATATATATATTATATTTAAAATTTATATAAATAAATACGTTTAAGTGTATAAAATATACTTTAAATTTATAATAAAAATTTATATTATAACATAATATTTATTTTTATTTATTAATAATTTATTTTAAAATATTAAAATTTAATTCTTAAATATATGCAATAAATAAAAATTAAATTAAATAAAAAGTTAAAAAAAATTAAAAAAAAAAATCATTGAAGAAAAACCTCTAAAATCACTCTGATATAAAATAAAAACTCATGTTTAATATATAAA
Source organism: Cajanus cajan (assembly GCF_000230855.2). Classification (NCBI taxonomy): domain Eukaryota; kingdom Viridiplantae; phylum Streptophyta; class Magnoliopsida; order Fabales; family Fabaceae; genus Cajanus; species Cajanus cajan. The sequence continues at coordinate 54,050,466 of NC_138520.1, read as the reverse complement.
AATTAATATTTTAAATATCTATTGAAGTATTAACTTGATAACAATTCCAAATTATAAAGGATTTGACGTGATAAGATGCAAGAGATCGGAGCAAAGCAAGGTCAAGCAGAGAGGAAATGAAGACGGTAGAAATTTTAAAATTCCATCTTTTGCGATGAAAATTGGAATCCCGTATTTTTAGTTAACTAAAATTCTAATTTGAAATCATAAAATTGTAAATTCTTTCTAATAAAATATTCAAACAAAAAAATTTATCACATAAAATTTTAAATCCCTATTTAAATTACATTATTTTTTCATTTAAAATATCCTATTGAAGCAAAACATTAAAGAATTTTTCGTTTTGCTTACTATTAGAAATGTAAACATACTATTAGTAAATGTTCCTACAATTGAACTATTACACCTTAAACCTGGATCATCACTGACTGAATTAGCGATACAATTTTAAAAGTATTGAATATTCTATTTTCAATTTTATTGCCGGTAATCAAAGTTTACATTTGAATAATTTGTCTTAAAAAACTATAATTTATGTTTTTGCTGAAGTATATTTTATATGGAAAATACACAAATAGTTTGAATTGCAGAAGTTTTTTCGAGCTTTTTATGCACAAAAAAGTTAAGTTAGCACCTGTTTTAGAGGCATTTTGATACATAATACACTCTAAAGGCATTTTGAATCATTTTAATTTAAAACTTCTATTTTACAGTTTTTGTCTAACTTGATGCAAGAACATTTCAATAATGAAACTTCATCACGTGCTTCAGCATAATTATTTTGCATTGTTAATTCAAATTGTTAGTATTCTCGAAATTAGAAAATGAAAAAAATTATTCTCTACAGCGGATGAATATCGTGTACATGAACTGTTTCTATGCATGAACTTGTTAACACTCAATTATAACTACATTCAAAGTTATAAGTAAAATACATCAAAAAGAAATAAATTTACTTGGTTTCTAGATAAAAATAATGATGATAAAAAAATTGTAGAAAAAAGGTCAATCAATGCCCTTCAAAGGAGGCCCGTACATTAACTTGCATGTGCTATAAATATTGATGAAAATATCACCTGCGGAGTCTTGATGAATTTTATGATATCTGCCTAATAATGCCTCTGACATGCTAGACAGAAATGTTACTCTTGAAGATAAAGCCAAGAAATAAAAAGACATGACATACATAGAATGAGATTGAGAGAAGTTCAGAAAGAAATGGAAGCAATGAAGTTAATGTGAGACGGGAAAGATGATTCAAAAGGAAAAATAAATATTTATAAGAGCTAAGCAGTCACACTTTAAGATGCATCCATTCATCTATCACTCATCTAAAACAAGCCCTTCCAGCTAAACAATAAACTCTATCAATCAATTTTCTAGCTCTCAAGCTCCTTTTTCAAGTATCAAAGCTTGTTTAGACCACTTTTCAGTAATGTAAGGGAGGCAAGATTGAAAATGGTAATAAAAAGCACCAAAAGGATTTAAAAAAAATTACAGTCAAGAGTATAAACAGAAGCACACTAATGTATTATATAACTAGGGTAATATAACCTTGATAGTAATACAAGAGACCAAAATGTCAGCCTTTTGACTCCAAGGCTAAAAGTATCTTCTTTCTCGGACCCTGAAATCAACAAAGCAAAATCAAAATCGAATTAATAAATGCAGAATGTATTAATAATTACTGTATGAAAACGAGAGCAGGGTTGACAAAAACTAATAAGAATTTAAGAATTAGAAGTGCGGATTCCGCACTCCTTGATGATGCGTACCATTGGTATACCCATAGCCTTGAGATCATCATCAGTCATATGCTTGAGTGCAGTCATGTCAACCTGAAGAAATAGCTTTTAATCATAAATATTAACTCTTTAAGGTGGAACTAAAATTCAGTTATAATATTGTATTTTAGTCTGACTACATATTTGGATTATTTTGAATAAATAATCATTTCTTTTTGCAACTTATTAAAAGAACATTAAAAACCAAAAAATAAGGCAAAAGAACATGCATATCGAGAGGGGAGGGTTAAATAGATGTATGACATACTTCTTCAGCCTGAAAACCTATAAGATACTTTTCAAGACCCAAGGACAGCAAAAAATCATCCAATGGAGCATCAGCCTGTCAACAATAAACCAGGATTTAAACCGCATTAGTTTCCTCAAGTAAAGGAAAGCATATTGCTTAGCAACGAAATTTGGGAGACAAAAACAACAGTACATTTCACAGAACTGACTTATTTTGCACATATGAACAAAATGTAACAGTTTTATCCATTAATCGAGATACTATAATAAAAAAGATAAAGATAAAAAGATTGGGAAAATTTAAAGGATAAACCAAAATACATTAGATGAGACTAGTATCTAGGATAATCACATTCCAGGTCACCTCCATTTAATCAACCAGTTTGTTTGGATCACAGTATCACACACAAAATTAAGGCATCATCCGCTTTCATTTTCAGTATCAAATACCAAGTATCATAATAGCAAAATTTTAGTTATTAGCATTATTAGTTTATTTCAGCCTGCCATCAGTACCACATTGCCCAGAAGATTAATAATTAATTATGTAAAACTGTGAATATTAGGACCATGGGGTAGTTAGAAAATTATTTAGTTAGTTTGTTAGAGGGAGTTAGTGACATGGAATGGAGAAATAGGAGGACTGAAAGTAGGGGAATTCATTCTGTATCACTTGTAAATTGAGTTTTGCTCTTTGTTGAAAGGAGAGATCCTTTGTGAAGGAGAAATCCTAGGAGGAGAAATTTCACTGTTGTGTTGTGTTCATTTCTATTCTATCAATAATATCTTTCTTTCTTATTCCCCAATTTTATTCTGGGTGCGTAAGTAACAGTGACTAACACCCTCCCTGCCCTGGTACCAAATTCATTGCTACCTATTTTTTCTCTATCCTACCACAGGTATTCCCCAACTCATTGGACTAGAGACTAATCCTGCTCACAGTACTACTACTGCTGGCCCAATGAGTTGCTGCACACGGCAGGAATCAAACATGAGTTCTCCGCTAGATAGATCGTCCTCACATGTGAGGACAGGGTTGCCTATTATTCTTAAATACCTATACTTGCAACCCTTATCTAGATATTATTCATGCTTCTGTTTCAAATCAAATAATTCATTTCCAAAAAAAATATATAGAACTACTGAACTAATACCAAGCTGACAAGCTCAGTTAAATACATGACAATAGTCAAAAAGAAATTCATTTGGCTTACAAAAATCAATCCTAGGATTGGGAATACAGATTTTCAGATTAGATTCTCTGTATCTCATACCCTTATTAGAGATCAACATAAAAAAAGAAAATTCCCATGATGAATGTAGATTGTTGTTTGTGTAGAACAATCATAAAAAAATTCTCTTTCTTTAAAACATTTTTTTACCTAAATAATAAAAGGAAATTTGTAAAGAGAAAGGGCAGGAATGGTGCATTAAGAGTATCAACTGGTTTTATTTTTTCAAGTTTTCCTCACAGATACCAGTCTCACAAGTGAGGTTTAGTCTCACAAGCTTTATGTGTGATGAAACTTTTCTGTTTCAAGAAAGATGAATTCAGCAAATATAAGCCTCTGGCAGAGAATACCATCCATATTTGCTGCTGTTGCATTAGACAAAGCAAGAAATTACATGAACTCATATGACCACAAACAAATACAGTCCTCGGTTCTCACCCTCTCAAAGCATCTCAAAGATGCCAAGGTCAGTTCATTAATATATAGAAGACCCATGAGTCTATCTGATATATCACAGTAATAATATAATAAATTACTAATGCAGTCATCATCAAGTTTTTTTGGGGGTAAAGTCATCACTAGTTTAAATTGTCAATGGAAATGGAATGCTGAGTGTATAGTAATGAAAAGGTGGTGACAGAACATGACATACACTACAACCAACATCCTTGCTAGATCACTCAAAAAAAAAATCTCATCAATCAATAACCAAAAAATTATAAGTCAATTATAATACCTTCCGGGACCTTTTAGGAGTTGGGTTAGCTGATTTTTTGATATGTACATCAGGAGTCTCAGCATCAATACTTTTATTGCTAGGTTTAACAGCTACTTTAGGCTTTGGTGGGTCATAGTTTTTAGGTTGTGGAGTCATTGTCCCTGAAAGCTTTTCACGGAGATCCCGCTGACCAGGAACAGAACTCCTTCCAGTTTGACCTCCAGGGTGAAGACCTTTCTTTTGAAGCTTCAAACGAAGATCATGAGCAGTAACCTTGCGATCTTCACAAGTCATTAACACACAATCAAAACCCATAAAATGAACTATCGGTATCCAACAAGAGCAGCAACTTATACTTGCATATGAGAATAACATAATCAATCCATACTAGAGATCCGGGGCTCGTCATCCTCATAGAGATCATGTTTCCACTTGTCATCTTGCCTCTGCCTGCAAAAAACCATGATTTGGAATACATCAACAAGTTTTTTGTGTAAGTAACCATTTTACAAGATGAACATGCAACATAAAATGTAGTGCTAGACAATCAAGTAGTACATTATAAATACAACTAAAACAGAACCCAGTCAATGAATGAGCATTGCTCCAACAAGTTTGTCCTCATGAATAAGGTTGCCAAGTGTATTTTGTGCTATACTTCCACTCAGCAAGATCATAGGATCCCATAGATTCCACATGCTGAGAAACAATCCCGGGACAATACATGTAGAAACACATTTCTTCAGAGATCAGGACCACACCAAGTTACCAACCTTCCCACCCCACCTCATCAAATCAAACAATTCAATGTGTAGGATAACAATTTTGACAACCAAACTCTTTGCGGTGTGCCAGTAAAGAAAAAACCCAACAATTAGAACCCTCCCTCCACCATACCAAAAACAATTTAATTTACAGTTGCAGCCAGGGAAAAATATCTACCCAAACCATCACCAAAACCCCACATACAAAAAGTTTACAATCACACAACAAAATAGTAAAATGCTAAAGGGATAACTCCAATAAATAACCTTGCACCGGCTAAATATTCAAAGGCTCAAAGCCATTCAAACAATGCGAATCGAATAATCCTCTGATTATTGACATCAATCAATCCTCACTACATCATCATAAGCCCCAACCCCAGCCAAGTATTCACCAACGGTTTTAACTCTCAAGGCACTCCTCCAAGGCCCAGGCCAAGGAAATTTCCCAATTGTTAACTTTTACACACAGAATAACACACAAAGATAAATCAATCAAACACCATCATTAACCTAACTCATGAACCCTTATCACCACAATTCCTTGCCACCACCCCTAAGCAACGACATCCTAAAACAAAAACTGAACCCCTCACAACCATCACAACAATATCATGAAACCGCTAGCATAAAAGCTTGCTCACACCATCTGAAAAATGAAGAATGTAACTCAACACAACACCAAAGCCACCAATATTAAGCATACCCACAACGAATAATCCACATATACATAGTTTTCCACAGTGAGAATGGTTTACATGCAGTAACAACATTAATAACAACAACAACAACAACAAAAGAACCTCTTTCCGGTGATTTTGTGCTGGCGCGTAGAATCAGAGGCGAAATTCCCATCAAGGCGTTCCTTCACTGATCTCCGAGTTCCACTTTCCACTCGATCAGAATACATCCTTGGCGTTAGTTCCAAACGAAATCAAAACCTAAACACTAACACTTATTTGGTTGCGGGGGTGCAGGAACCCAGATTGTGAAAACGGCTGCAGAGAATGAAAACCCTAATTCGGTTTGATCGAAGGTTGATGGATAGAGAATCGGTGGAAACGGCTTCTTTGTGGCGAAAAGAAAACGAAAACAAATGGAGAGAGGAAATTTGGCGTTGGGAGTTGGGACCTGTGAGAGTCTATCAGGTCTCCATGCGGTCGCAGTTAGAAGAATAGAGTGAGTGAGTGAATGGTGTTCATCACGGCAACCAATCGGGTTGCGTTTGATTTGGATGCATTTATAGTATATGTGGATTTAGGTGTCGTTTGGAATAAGCAACTAGTCATTTTTTTCATGCACGAATTTTTATAAATTTTAAAAGATTTTTGAAAAAAATGTCATGATTTTTAAGTTTTTTTTAAATGATTTTATGAATTCAACCGAAAAACAAATTTGTAAAAGTGATAAAGGTTGACGATGCTAAAAGAATAAGCTCAATTGGCTAAAAGGAGTCAGGAAGCAAAAATATGATAGTTATTAAAAAATGAAAAATATATTTTAGAGAAAGCAAATATTGTGCATAAACAAGAATAAATAGTTGAGAGAAGTGGTTTTAAGAGAATAAATTTTTTAACTTTAGCTAGTATAAAGACAAAATAAAGGAGAAAATTGCAAAATTGAACATGGTGAGAAGTGTTAAAAAAATCTTTGATTTAGAGTTGGAAGGTGTTGAATAAAAAATATGAAATTGTGAAGAAATATTATCAATGGAGTTTAAAATCAAAGAGTTTACTAAGAAATTGATGGTTGAAAATTTCAAGGCCCAACAATATGAGAGGAAAGGATTAGTATTTTAGCAAAATATATATATATATATATATATATATATATATATATATATATGTACTATCCGCGCCTAGCACCGAGCTCGAACTCGACACTGAGCCCCGCATGACATTGGATAAGTACTACAAGACATCGGCCAAAACAAAGGCCCATCATCTGAACGGGTCACAACTGACCTCAAGTTCAAATAAATCCTAATTCATACTAAGGTACGTGCACTACATATATGAGACCCATACACCCACAAATACTAACTTTAGCATCGGAATCTCTATATATATATAGAATAGAAAATTAGGTTGTTTATGTTTTCACCAAATTTTAAATCGGTGGGTTAAAATTTTGAGTAAGAAGTTAGGAGTTTGTAGCCTCCAATGCAAGGAGGAGTATGGAGAGATTATCTTTAGATGTTGTCCATTCATAAGTATGTTTGGCTAAAATAGTATTTTAGTACCTTATAATAATTGTTTGTTTCAATTTAGTCCCACTTTTATTTTTGGTCTCAATTTGGTCCCTAATAAATTAACTGGTTGCAATGTCAGACTTCTGTCCAAATTATTTAAACGGAGTTAACTGTTGGCCACGTGGATGCCACGTAGATGCATAGGTGGATGCCACGTGGATACCAAATTTTTTGAAAACACCTAGAACCAGAACGGGCCGTTCTGGGTGCACTCTTGGTGTGTTAATTTTGCATCCGGAACGACCTGTTCCAGGTGCAAAATTAACACACTAAGAGTGCAACCAGAACGGGCTGTTCTAGTTTCAGAATGGGTCGTTTTGGTTCCAGACTGCTAAACACAAACAGTCAATGATTATAGTTCACGGTTGTGAATCGTGGAAGGAAAAAGACCCAAGGTACAAAGCATTTCAAACACTGGATTTGGTAATATTGTCAATGAAAATTGATAACTTCAATTGTTAAACAGTTGGGCTATATAGTGTATCATTAAGGACAAATGCAGTGTATCACTAAAGACAATGGTAGCAGATTTTATTTCATTGTTAGTCAAACTAAAGTGAATCACTTACTACCAAATTGACACTATACAGTAAAGGATGAAATGACATGATATTTTTCCTTGAAATCATTAACGATATACCCCAACAACAACAACCTGTTCTTGAAGAGGTAGAACCTGAAGTAAAGGAAGAGGATACACAGGACTAACATTTCACCACACAACCACATGCATGGACGAATCTAAGTTAATCATAGTGGAGACACTTGCTCCCACTAAAATTTTTTTCATTCTTTTTTTATATATAAAATATTAATAATTTTATAAAATATATATTATTAATTATATTTTAATTATGTTGTTATATCTAATATAATAAATACATTAATATTTTTTTATATTTTATTTTATTGTTTAATTGTTTTTTATTTTTTGGTAAAAATTATCTTCATTTTTAATGAAGAAAAAATTTACTTACTTCAAGAGTAAGTCTTGATAAATTTATTATACTTAATAATTAATGTTCTATATCAAATTTTTAAAAATTTAATTTTTAAATTAAAAAGCTTTTCATGTATAGATCAAATTTATAAAAAAATTTAAAAAAAATTAAAAATCATATGATACTTCGTTAAATTAATTCAAATTAACATATAAAATATTTTTGTTTTAAATGAGTATAAAAATTTAGAGGACACTAAAAGAAAATAAATTAATAATTTTATTATGTTTATCCTATTAATTTTTATCATTTTATTCTTCTAATTTTAAATAAGTTGCAAAAAATTATAAAGTGACACTTAAATATTTCTTCAGACAGAAAGAGAAAAAGGAAAAGTTATCACTCTATTTATAAGACAATTGTATTTTATAAAAATAAGTAATTTTAAAATTTTTACCATAAAAAAATATTTTTCAAAATTATTATATTTTTTAATAAAATTAATATAGAATATTCTATTGTTTTCACTTAACAAGTTGGCGTTCTGGAACGGGTCGTTCCGAATCTAGAACGGCCCGTTCTGGGTGCACTCTTGGTGTGTTAATTTTACATCTGAAACGGGTCGTTCTAAATGCAAAATTAACACACCACCAGTACATCAGATGCAAAATTAACACACCAAGAGTGCACCCAGAACGACCCGTTCTGGTTTCAGAACGGGCCGTTCTGGTTCCAGGTGTTTTCAAGAGATTTGGCATCCACGTGGCATCCACCTATGCATCTACGTGGTATCCACGTGGCCAGTAGTTAACTTCGTTTAAATAATTTGGACGGAAGTCCGACATTGCAACCAATTAATTTATTAGGGACCAAATTGAGACAAAAAATAAAAGTGGGACTAAATTGAAACAAACAATTATTATAAGGGACCAAATTAGGTTTTTAGCCAGTATGTTTTTATGTTATTAGTGAACTAGTTAGTTTCAGATTTTATTATTCAACTATTAGTAAAAACTCCTAAAATCATATAGCATTATTTTAATTGTAAAAGGATGCATATTTTCTAATTATTTTTAGTCTCTATTGTGGAGAAAAGATAACACTAAAAGGGGTGTTGAATAGTATGTATCCAAAACTCGCATTTTTTTGTAGTGACTATGGAGGTTTTTGAAAACCTCTGCGATTTTTTAAACTCACACTTTCTAATTATTTTTAGTCTCTATTGTGGCGAATGTAACTATGGAGGTTTTTGAAAACCTCTGCGATTTATTTTGCAGAAGGTAAAAACCTCCACTAAACGCAAAATTAACCTCCATTATTTAGCACATTTGTTGTAGTGGTAGTAACACTAGTCAAATGGAGTGTGAAGGGAAGTCAAACAAAACACTGCATATTTTTATACTGATTCGTCTCAACCACCGAGACTACATCCAGTTCTCAATATAATTAGATTGAGTTTCACTATCTTTCAACAAAAATACAAGTATTATTTCAACATGCATTCAACATGCCACTTTTCGCTCAACCCTAGGTGTTCTTTGACTTGTCTCTTCAAGTAACTATCCATGTATTTTTCCACAACAAATCTCTCAAGGCTTAACAGCCAAGTATTCTTTTTCAAATAAGTCTCTCTAGGCTCAACTAAGTATTGTTTTACAAACAAGCCTCTCTAGGCTAAACCTTATAACAATGGTTATGAAGATTACAAAGATCTTGTTTTCGTCTTACTTAGATGTTATACAATCAATATAATATACTAAGTTGTTTAAAAGAAAGAATAAAGTTTATACACTAGTATAATTTACAAGGTGTGTTTCTTCGTGTATACTTTAATACATGTGTCTATCTTCTTTCTTGAGCTTCGAATCTTCTTATGTAGTAACTTTGGAGAAAATGACCATTGCAACACTTTAAGTTCGGCTTATAAGTTTGTTTCGTCTGTTTTCAATGTTTTTCCTTGTGATGGGAGGTAATTGTTGACTCATTTAATGGTACTTATCTAATCAAGGAAGTTAATTATCATCTTTCCATACTAAACAAAGCTTGTAGAAGCAATGTCAGCACAGAGCAGTAACAACACTTTTATTTGCTTTTCTTCGTGATTTTAGGGATCTTCATCCTTGGTTCTGACATAAAGCATGATCTTGTTCTCTTCAACAAATTTGTGAGTTCTAAGATGAACATTTAATGAATAAAGCATTCAGATGGATTTTGTCGTTAATCTTAATAAATAATGAATATTTAATGTATATGAGACAAACTATATGTTTTGTCTGATTCACATTGTCTTATAGACAATTTGTATTTTATACTTTGTCTGATAAAAATTTTTGAAGACATTTTCTATTGTAAAAATATTTCGTTTATAACATTAAAATCCCAAAACTTTAGGGATCCAAGACTGTCTTTTGACTTAACATCTATTTTGTTTAAGATTGTTTTACCCTTTACTAATTGTACCCTAATGAGATTTTATTTGACCTAGCAGTTATCTAGGAAAAGTGAGATATGGTGATAAAAAAAATACATGAATTAAATTATTTTTTAAAAGTATGGCAAAATAGGTGGCTAAAAAAAGAGATAGAGAAATAAAGATTAATGGTTATGATAATTGCTTCGAGATATAAAACAACAATAAATACAATGAAGAAAGGAGACGTAAGTGTTATGGTGATGACTATGTTTTTATTTGAATCAAAAGTATAGTCATCACCATAACACTTATGTCTCCCTCCTTAATTGTGTTTGTTGTTGTTTTATATCCCAAAGCAGTTATTATAACCATTATTCTTTATTCTTTATTTCCTATTTTAGCCACGTATCTTGCCACGATTTTAAAAAATAATTTAATAGTTATATTTTATTAGAACCACCATATCCCACTCTTCATAGATAACTTCTAGGTCAAATAAAATCTCACGAGGGTACACAACATCCTAGTCTTGAGTGTTTTCAAGACGAAGAGACCAAGTAAAATTAAATTTTCCATAGTAAAGATATGAATTTAATTAGCCACACACAAACCAATATATTTGTTTTCATAAAATAGTGAGAATTAATACTAAGTGATTTTTATCTTTTATATTTAGGGTTTATATCTCGTAAAATAATCTTCATCCATGAGTTAGCCATAAACCTAGGAGGTCAACACACAACTCATTCAACCTACAGTTTAATGAAAGCAGGGTTTGAATAAATATTAATAGGTCGATTTTACATTTTTTGATTAATTATCAACTACATGTCAATTTTTGCTATCAAAATTTAACTTTCCATCTAAAGCATTTGTCTTGCAATTTATTTTATAAGACTCATTCTTTAAGACTTTTAACAATTTTTCTAAATATTGAATCATTTATCTTATTGAAAAATCATGATCAAGATATTCTTAGAATAGTGAATTTAAGCCTAACTCAACCCTACAAAACCGGCTTGTGTAACACCCCGAATTTTTCTACTAATACTACGAATAATTATTATTTATTTTTTGTATTTATGAAGATTATTTCCTTATAACTATTTTGATTAATTAAATGGATTTGATTGAATTTTTAAAGGTTTTTAATAATAATCATTTATAAAAATTATTTTGTATAATATTATTAATTATGATATTTTGTTATACTTATTATTTAAAGAAAATCATGTTTTAAATTGTATTGATATTTTATTTTAATTTGATATATATATATATATAAATGTTATTTATTTATTAATTAGTAATTCTGGATTTTCATAGCCCCGGAACGGGCCGCTCCACTTTGGGAACGGATCGTTCCAACTCGAGCATGCATAGGTAAAATTTCAACCCCAAAACGGGCCGTTCTGGTTTTGGAACGGGTCGTTCTGGGAGAGGCTTTTGTACATGTTCTATGGGCCCAGAACGGGCCGTTCTGACCAAATCTTGATGCCTATAAATGCGTTCCGGCACTCTAGAAAAACACATTTTTTCAATTTTGACCTTTTTCTTCTACACTTTTTGGAGACCAAGGGGAACCCAGTGATCGAAGCCGTATCCAGTCAAATAAATACAATTAAGTGTAGTACTAGGAAGTGACTCCTAGGTCGTTTCCCAAGGACCGTCTTTTACTGTTAAAGGCTTAAACACACGAAATGGGGGGTTGGTTCAGAAATTCAGTTTGTAACAAAATAAACGCAGATAACACAGTAAGTAAAATAGATTGGCTCCTTGTTTGGATTATAACTCTCTTATCCCTGGTTCTCAAAAGATTACTCCATTAACCACTTAATCCTTGTTCCATCCGAGTTAACCAACTAAGCGAAGATTAACTCAAGATTTCCCTACACGAATTAAGCAAACGTATACAACATCAACCTCTTCACAGATTAAGCAAATGTGACATTGATATAGAGGTTAAATGAAGAAGACAAAGCAGAACAGAGATATACAACCATAACTGAACCTCAAACAGAGATTACAATCCACAACAAGAAGCCAACCCAGGGGTTTTTAGCCTTCCATTAAAATACAACAGAAACAGAAACGAAAATAGAAAAAAAATGGAAACGAAAATGCAAGGCAGAGAAGAGAAACGAAAATGCAATGTATTCTTCAAAATGTAAATATTCAATTTCCACAACTAGAGAAGAAGAGGCAAAACGAAAATGGCAGCAGAGCAAAACGTAATATATCAAAGAAGGAAGCCAAAAACGTCCACAATAATGAAGGGGGCTACTGTTCACGTAGTCACTTCAGAATATTCAAACTAGTGGCTACCAAGTCAGCCCTACCCTAGACCTATGACCTAAAAAAAACGAAATTGGGCCCAAATAAAAATACAAGTCTGACCCAAGTTCAATAAAATAAAATACAGATTGCAATTAAATGCTGAGGTGGAAAAAATGGTACAGTGGTGACATGGAAGATGACGTGGCAGCTACTCTTGAAGTCCAAAAATTAATTCCAAACCCAATTAATTATTAAACTGCCCTGAAAATAAAAATTTGGAATAATTAGATTCAAAAAATTCAAATTAGTTAAAATACGAATTACCGGTCCAATTAAAGCCCAAATAGAAAATAGTGCAAATAATCAACAATTAAGCGCAAATCAGAGATTAAAATAAGTACAGAAAGGTAAGAAAATAGGGGAAAATAATGACTCATCACCCAGATGAGGAGATCCTGCTTCAGTTTCAACCCCTATTTATCGAGGTAAGGAGGGGAGTGAGAAATCTCGCTCTGAGTGTGGGATTGTATGCTGGGTAGTGGGATTGGCCCCCAATCCTGTGTTTGTTGTATGTCATATTTTTCTTGTATGTTCCAATTACTTAATTAATATGCATGTATGAATAGAAACTTTGTTTAGGCTATGATTATGGAATTTGGTGCTCTTATGGGTTCCTACGGGAAACCCTAAGGGAGTGCATCGGTGCTTGTATGAGTAAATTAATTGTGATAATAATTATATACGTGAATTGTCTTATTTTAAATGTTTATTGCATAAATTGGAACGCTCTATGGGTTCTTGAGAGAACCCTATGAGCAGAAGGAAAAATAGGAATATTTTTGTTTTGCCTTCTGCCTGTTCCGTTATATTCCCTATCAAAAGAGATGTGTGAATATGTGTTTGGTTTTGCAAATGGGTGAGTGTTGTTGTGAATTAAAATGCTTATGAATGCCTTGGAATTTTGAAAATTACGTAACCATGATGCGAAACGTGAATATGAAATATGAGAAGCGAGAATAACGATAATGTTACATGAAATATGATGATGTGTTAATGCATAGAGTCTTGTTTAACATGCATCATTTGCATAAATGTTTTAAGGGTACGATATGAAATAAACCGCCAGAGAAGACCCCCTAGTGTAAAAGCTTTGGGGATTAGTCCTTGGGGATAGCTCGGTTTGGAAGTCCCAGTCTCGCCCATTGTGTGCATGGGATGTATCTTGCGCGGCTTAGCTATCCTAACGAGACTCTGGTAGTATATCCTTCTAGTGAGGGTGCGTAGAGGGTGTGACCCGACATGTACTCCTAGACTACTCTTCATGTATTGCTAGCAGCAATATGCCATGTGATGTTTTACTGGCGCAACATGCATGATAATATGTAGTCCGTGTCCATGCATGTGCATTCTTATTATTAAATGATGATAAATTACTATTTGTATGACTTGGATGATTGGATAAGCTATTTTGATTGATTGATCTATGAGGTAACTGTATTGTTTGTCTTTGGCTATCTGGTGTGCGTTCGTACACCGTGAGCCAAAGTGAGATATTTCTCACTCCCTTCTTTTGTGTTGTTTCTCTTGTTTGATATACAAGAGACCATCAACAACATGAGACTGAGGATGTGGACGATGGAGCTTAGGCTTCTATGTGGGATCTTGCTCTGATAGGACATGTGACATCGGGACATAGATAGAATTAGAATATGATGTTGTTTATGTTTCATTAAAGCATATATTTTGGAAAATTCAATTTTTATTCTTTGTAATTTTATTTTCTATTTGGATTAAGTGCATGAATGTGAATTCTCCACTCATATGATTATTGGAATTGTCATTTCAATTTTAAATATTTTGTTTATCCAATAAGATATTTCTTTTTATTATTATTATTATATATATATATATGTTGGGGTAGAGGGTGTCACATTAAGTGGTATCAGAGCCAGGTTGATTCAAACCGAACGTGTGTGTTATGTGTTTATCACGACTCTGTTGTGTACTCTGACTGTGTCTTGTTTGTTGTGTACTTTGATGGTGTTTTGCGTTGATGATGATGATGTTCTTCTTGTGTTGATATTGTTGAGTTTGATATTGTTAAGTTATTTTGTAATTAGAGGAATGATAGTCATGATAGTGTTAGCTAATACCATTATGATCGCTCTTCTTCATTCTTATGATTGCTTATTTGTTTGATACTTCTTGCTTACGTAAGAAGTAGTGGTTGAGTGATATCGCTTGTGTTGCAAGCATATGTGCGAGTAGTGGTAGACGAGATATTGTGCTAATATTATAGGAACTATTGAGGCCTTAGATTTGGGTAAGACATTGATTTCTTTTTTAGTGTATTAAGAGTTTACGATTGGTAGAATTTTTGAAGGCTATAGTTGTAGCGATTGAATCCAAGGATGATGTATGTTGAGAATTGGAATTTTTGGTTTTCTTAAGGAGAGATTGAAGTGTTGATGATTTCTAGAGTTTGATGGTTGCATGTTGACCTTTTATGGTTTAGATAGCATGTGAATTTTATTTTCTAAGCCTTTTGTACTGAATATGTGAGTTGTTTGGTTTAGATTTGTAGTGGGAAACTTTGATATGAATTTGAGGTGGAAAGGAGTAAGTTTGGAAGGATTGAGGTATTTTGTGGCCTAGATGTTGATGCGTTATTGTGTAGGGGATGTTTGCACTCCAATTATAACTACTTTGGTGATCAAAGGTCTAGTTGTAACCGTTGAATATATCTGTGGTGATTTTTGAATTTTTAGCTAAGAAGATGATCCTTTTAAAATCTCATGTATCCCTAAGAGTTGTAGCTTATTCACTTAGCTTTCTTTGGTGATAGGTTGAGATCACGTGGATGAGTAGAACTCTCTATGTGTTGTTTTCTTTGATAGTTGTTGTAAGGAGAAGTAGGTTGTAGTAATGTTTTCGGGTTAGTAGGCAATGCAAAGATAAAAATTGATTTTGTTAAGATGTTTTGGGGTGTTTTCATGTGGATTGAGAGGTTTTTTAAGGTTGTATGATGCTATGTGGTAAAGGTTGTTCCTGTACATGTTTATGGATGGTATATATGAAGATTTAAAGTAGGTATTCTAATATGATTTAATATGCATGTATGTTGATATGTGGATAGATGACCTTAGGGATCAATTGGTGAATGTCGTGTGGTTAGTGAGATTGATCTTAGGGTGTGATATGATCATATTGTAGTTGAGGATGGAGATATATCCAACACGATTGTATGTTAAGTTATCTAAGTATTACTATTTTATTTTATTTTATTTTATTTTATTTTTTTATTTTTATTGTATGAGATAAGTTTTCTAGTTCCTGTAAATTCTAGTTGAGGTAAACATGGATCTATCTCAGGTAGAAGTTGTGTTTAAGTGAGGAGATATCTAAGCCAGTTAGTGAGGATAAGAGTTTTATGAGGTTAGCTTATTATTGGAGATTTATTGAAGGAATTTCTAAGATAGCATTGCCCTTAACTACATTCACTAGGAGGAGTATTGTCTTTATGTGGGATAGTAAGTGTTCTTACCAGAAATCTGTTGTAGAGCTGATCCGTCAGGTAAGATCGGTGAGCCTCCTTCACTGGTACGCTGGTGCTCCAAGATGGGGGTGGTACCTGCAAAAGAGACTCCGATGCTAAAGTTAGTGTTTGTGGGAGTATGAGTCTCGTATAAGTAATGCACGTACCTTAGTGTGAATTAGGGTTACTTTGGGCCTTGGGCCTGAGATAAGATATGATAAGATTAGATAATGGATCTCGTCTGGAGCAAGGTCCCTTGAGATCAGTTATGATCTACTTAAATGTCGAGCTGACGTCGCGTAGCGCGTGCCCGAGGTCATCTTACGCTGTGAAGCCGAGCTTGGAGCTCGGCTTCGCAGTACGGACAGTACACTAGCCCCCCGAGCTCCGAAGACCGTAGGTCGAGGAGTTAAGACCGAGCTCGCTGGAGGGGAGTGACCTTTTCGCGTACGTTGGCCTGTCAGGGTGCCATGTGTCATAACTGTCGTTTCTCATTTCGGTGACCGAGGTCGGCGCGTTAATGGGCGTGACGGTTATGTGATGATGGCCTTATTTAATGCGTGATCAGGTGTGTCCTCTGGCTGACACGTGTTGTGGCCGTTTGGATTTTGGAAAAACCCCCTTTTCTCTCACTCGCGCCTCTTTACCTTTCACTTTACTCTTTTCATTTTCTTTCTCCTTTGGCTTCTTGCGCAAGCGAATTTTGTGCACCTTCGCTTCTGTCCAGTCTCCTTCGTTGTTTTCACAATTTTCGCCGCCGTTTCCGGTAACCCCGTCATTATTAGGGTTATTTTGTGAGAAAGAGTACCAGGTACTTCCTTTCTACAATTTTCTTTTTTCCTCTTCCCCAGATCTTCTATTTCTTCTTCTCAAATCTTCTCTTTCTTTAATGGCTGGTGGAAGTGGTGCCAGTTCTTCTGCACCTGTCAGGGGTAAGGCGCGCGGCAAGGCAGTGGCTGCCGGGAAAGCCGCTACCGAGAAGAAAGACCCGCCTCCGCCCAAGGACCTGGAGCCAGGGATCCCTAGGTACGACTGGGTCAGGCGTAAGATGGCGGGGGTCCAGAGCATTTTACAGTCCTTTCTTGAGGTTAATGGGATCCCGAGGTCGTGTAGGGTTTGCGACCCTTCTATTTCCCGGATGATCCGGCTTGAACCCTGTCAGGCCGGTGAGGGCGTGTACATGGGGAGGTCTACCGACCCTCCCCATTTCTATATGTAGCACTATTTTTTCAGGGATTTAGGTGTCTGTCTTCCCTTCACTCAGTTCGAGTGCGATTTTTTGAATTTTGTCAACTCGGCTCCTTGCCTGTTACACCCCAATAGTTGGGGTTTTTTGAGGGCTTTTCAAGTCCTGTGTACAGTTTTGGGGATAGAGGTGTCTCTTCCGGTCTTCCTTCATTTTTATCAATTGAAGTTAGGCGTTCTGCCATACGACATACTATCTCTGAGTGGGAGTAGGGATGAGGGTTTGTTTACTCTCTACTCCCAGTCGTACAAAAATTTCAAACAAGAGTTTTTTCGAGTCGCTCTTGTGAATGTGGACCCCTTGGAAGATGGGGCGTTCTACTTCGACGGTCTGCCAAAATTTCCCTTCTATTGGTGCCCCCGACCGTTAGGTTTCATGGGGTGGGCCAAGTGAAGCTGACGGCTTCGGAGGCGGCCGCCATCGAGAACCTCACCGCGCTTCCTCGTCCACTGGATTGCAAGCTCGTTTTGTCGCTTGCGAACTCGGCGTACAGGGAGAGGGGCTTGGAGAGTGAGTATTTTGTTTTTTGGTGGTTTGTTGGAGTTTGTGTAAGTTCCACTTGCTGATGTGTTTTATTTCCTGTCTGCAAGTATCATGGGGAAGAACTTGTGGCGTGAGCTAAAGCATCGCTACAATGTTACTGAGCTTGAGGTCCCCGAGCCTCGAGAGGAAGATGCTTCCCCCCTGAAAGTGAATCGAAAAAGAAAGAGGGGAGCAAAGGAGGTCGGGGGGACCTCTGTCCCTCCAGATGCTGAGGAGGTGACCTCCAAGGTTGCCGACACTGGTGCGGTGGACCTTACCGAGAGTCCACCGCCCAAGGGGGCTTCTCGGGTGGCCACTGCGGAGATGGCTCAGGCTGCCGAGCAGGTTGCTCAATCTGTTGAGGTGGTAAGTACCTTGTCTCTTCAGCTTTTTGATGTCTTCTATTGTGCTTTTCTGTGTTCTGACCTAGGGCCGTCTTTCGTAGGCAGGAGATGCTGTCGAGGCGGCGACCCAGGCTGCTGGGCAGGCCACCCAGGCTGCCGAGGTGGCAGCTCCAGCCACCGAGCAGGCTGCCCATGCCGCTGAGGTAAGTAGTGTTCCCTGATTTTCGTGATTTCCTGTGTGTTGTCCTATTTTTTTTTTTTTGACATGGCGCTAGTTTTTGCAGGTGAGGTTGGAGGTTCCTATTGTGGACCTTCCAGTTGCCGAGCAGGGGACACCGGCTTCCGCCTCTGTCGAGGCTCGTGGCGAGGGGCTGAGTCTTGAGGTCCCCGTGTCCACCCCTGCAGCTTCGGCGCCACCGTCTGGCTCGTCGTAGAGGGCTTCCCGGAGCCGATACATAGCCCACTGTTTCGGGAAGGGCTTTTCAAAGGTGCGGTTGGACCATGTGAGCACCTCGGCTGACATGGACTCGTTGTGGAGCGCGGGGGTGACTTCCGAGAAGTTCTTCCCTCAAGGCTCGCTGAGCTCCGAGGACTAGGGGCTGATAGATGAAGCTGGGCCCGAGGATAGTTTTGACGCTGCCCAGGTCCTTCTACAGAGGGCTATGGCCATTGTGGGCCACTGGAAGCCTCAGTGGTCCAAACTGTAGGAGGATTTAGCCAGACTGAGGGGGCGAGTTCAACCCCTAAGGGACGAGAACAAGGTCCTAAAGGGGGAGAATAAGGTCCTGAAGGAGGAGAACAAGGGCCTAAGTGTCGAATTGCGAGCCGCGAGGGGGGATCTTGCGAGGGTGCAGAAGTCCCTAGAGATTGCTCTACGCTCGAACGAGAACTATGCTTCTCAGGTGGGCGAGCTGCAGGGGTTGGCCTCTTTGTCCCGAAGTCGGGTGCGCTTCCTCGAAGATAAGGTGACGTCCTCCCGTGGTCGGGTTCGCTCTTTGGAGGATGAATTGACCTCTTTGAAGATTGAGCTGGCGACGGCGACTGAGAAGCGCCTCTGTGACGAGGTCGTGATCGGCGGCAAAGAGGAAGAGGTCGCCGCCTTAAAAGCGGAGCTGGCCAAGCAGGAGGCGGAGAGGGCGGCGCTGGAGCAGAGGCTGGGGGAAACCGAACGAGCTATCGTGGTTGAGCATAAGCGTGGTTTCCTCAAGGCGACTCGTCAGGCAAGGCTTCTCGCCCCGGGCTTCGACTTCTCTGCCATGCATGTGGAGAAGGTAGTCTGCTTTGGGAAGTTGGTAAAGGAGGATGACCTCGAGGGTAGCTCCAGTAAAAACGCCTCTGCGTAGGCCAGTTAATGTTTT
This sequence comes from Cajanus cajan, assembly GCF_000230855.2. NCBI lineage: Eukaryota > Viridiplantae > Streptophyta > Magnoliopsida > Fabales > Fabaceae > Cajanus > Cajanus cajan. Next base: position 54,030,832 of record NC_138520.1, on the reverse strand, counting down.
TCTGTTTTATTTTTCCGTTCTTCGAATTCATGTATTGGACTTGGTAAACATAGTTTTGTTTGTGCGTATTTTGCTTTGTCTATTTGCGCTTAATTTTTACTATTTTTGCGCGTTTTGAGACACGTTTGGTGTCTGTTGTGTGTTTTTATGCGTGGTGATACTTTGCTCCGAGTTGGTCATGTCGAGGTTAGACCTCGACCTTGGTTTTTCGCTAAATGACTCTTTTCGGGAAGGTTCGAATTCGACCTGAGGTTCGGACTCGACCTCGAATAAGAGTATTAAGGTTCACTTTTGACCTCATAACAGAGTTAGGTGAATTTTCACGAGGTTCGAACTCGACCTCGGGTAAGAGTATTAAGGTTCGTACTCGACCTCATAATAGAGTTAGGTGAATTTTCATGAGGTTCGAACTCGACCTCGGGTAAGAGTATTAAGGTTCGTACTCGACCTCATAATAGAGTTAGGTGAGTTTTCATGAGGTTCAAACTCGACCTCGGGTAAGAGTATTAAGGTTCGTACTCGACCTCGTGATTTTAACGAGGTTCAGACTCGACCTCGGATAAGAGTATTAAGGTTCGTACTCGACCTCGTGATTTTAACGAGGTTCGGACTCGACCTTGGATAAGAGTATTAAGGTTTGTACTCGACCTTGTGATTTTAACGAGGTTCGGACTCGACCTTGGATAAGAGTATTAAGGTTCGTACTCGACCTCGTGATTTTAACGAGGTTCGGACTCGACCTCGGATAAGAGTATTAAGGTTCGTACTCGACCTTGTGATTTTAACGAGGTTTGGACTCGACCTCGGATAAGAGTATTAAGGTTTGTACTCGACCTCGTGATTTTAACGAGGTTCGGACTCGACCTCGGATAAGAGTATTAAGGTTCGTACTCGACCTTAGATAGGAGTAGAATGATTTTGTTGAGGTTCGAACTCGACCTTGGATAAGAGTGTTGAGGTTCGTATTCGACCTCAAACTTTAACGAGGTTCGGACTCGACCTCGAATAAGCGTGCTTAAGGTTCGTACTCGACCTTATATTGGAGTAAAATGACTTTATTAAGGCTCGAACTCGACCTTGGTGAGATTGAAAGAGATTGGTTCGATTTCGTCCTTTATAAAAACATAAAATAAGAATATGGATTGAGCAAAATGAGCCATTTTATTGATTATGTCTCTGTGCCTCGTTAAAAACCCTCTCAGCCAAAGACTGAGGCGGGAAAAGAGTGTACAACTTCGTTAATACAGAAAAAAGAAATGGAACTTAAGGAAGACTACAGGGATCGGTCCTCGGGCCAAGGTTAGTGGCCTCCCTGCAGGCGATGTGAGCTACGGTGGGGGGATCCCCCTTGCTTTGCTTGCCGGACGAGGAGATCTTCAGACTCTCGGCGTAACACTGTCGAGCTGTCTTCTGATTTGCTTTGACGGAGATGATTTTCCCGTCATTCCCTGGGAACTTCATGGTGAGGTGTGGAGTGGATACCACCGCTCCGAGATGATTCAGGGTTGGCCTCCCGATGATGATGTTATAGGAGGTGTTGGCCTCCACGAGGAGGTATCGAACCATGATTCTCCTTGTATCTGGAGGTACTCCGAAAGTTGTCAGTAGGTCTACGTACCTGCGAGTGTGAACTCGCTCTCCTGCGAAACCGACTAGGGGCTCCGTGTGAGGTTGGATGAGAGAATGAGGGACGTCTAGCCTGAGGAACGTCGGCCAATACAGGACGTCGGCCGAACTCCCTTGGTCAATGAGTGTCTTCTGTACCTCCCAGTTGGCGACTTCCACGACGATGACCATGGGATCATCTTGGTTAGGGCTGACACCCGCGTAGTCCTCGTCAGAGAAAGAGATCAACGGTGAGCTTTGGTGCGAGGCTGAGGTGGTAGAGTGGATACAATTGATGTTCCATAGGTGCCTCTTCCCGGCCGAGCTGCTGGCACCTCCCCCAGCGAAACCACCTGCGATTGTGTTAATCACTCCCCGTAAGGGGGCTGTCCCTGTCTCCTGGCTTATCTCGGCTTGCATTGCGCCGCCGGCATTTTGTTGGGAGCCAGAGGGTTGATCCGTGCGAGCTCCCGAACCACCATAGGCCCCTCGGTGACCCTGCTGTTGCTGGATGTACTGGCCGAAGTGACCTGCCTGGATGAGCTCTTCGATACGGTCCCGGAGCGTGCGACACTCCTCCGTGGTGTGACCGTGGTTCCTGTGGTACCGACAGTGCTTGGACTTGTCGGCGCTGTTGGGAGTGTGGCCTGGTGGTGGAAGGGCGAGTAGGTTGCTGTTGCTGGCTTCTTCCAGGATGTGGACTCTGGGTGCGTTCAGGGGAGTGTAGGAGTCATATCTCCCCCCTCTGTTTGCCCTGGCCGACTTCTTGAACTGGCTGTCATTGTTGACTTTGATTTTATCGTTGTTCCCCTGTTCTGGCTTCGCGGGTCCTTTTCCGCGAACCTGGTCACGGAAGGCGGAGTGTTCCTCCATCTGGATGTAGCCTGCAGCGCGGGCGCGGAGCTCGTCCATGTCGCGGGGAGAATCACGACACAGGCTGTCGACGAATGGCCCGGGCTTGAGTGCCATGAGCATGGCATGTAGGGCGACCTCGGGATTCAAGTTCCTGATCTTAATCGACGTGGCGGCGAACCGTTCCATGAACGCCCGGAGTGGTTCGTCGTCGTTTTGCCTGAGACTGGCCAGGGCGGCTGAAGTGACATTGTGAGGTCGGCTCGTCGCATATTGCGCGGTGAACCTCCTGACTAGGGTGCCGATGTTGTCAATGGACTCGGCAGGCAGTTGGGTGTACTAGTTGAGCGCGGCCCCCTTAAGTGAGGTCGGGAACACCCTACACAAGATAGCGTCATTGTTAGTGTAGAGGTTTACCTACGTCGTGTACAGACCGATGTGCTCATCCGGGTCCGTCGTGCCATCATAGCGATCGAGGTGGAGAGGCTTCCACCCATGAGGGAGTGGTGTCTCCATGATGCCATCCACAAACGGGTGGCGGAGAAAGGTTGCCTGATCCCCTGGGACATGAGTAGGGGCCTTGCTGACTTCATGGGTTGACTTGTGCGTCAGTGCATGAGACCGATGCGTGGCAGGTCGTTGAGTTGGTGCCTTGGTCGTAGTCCGAGGTTGAGAGACTGAATGTTCTTCCACTACAAGAAATTCGTCATTTTGCGGCGGTTTTTTTTTCATATTGCGGCGGTTTACGCCCCCCTCAAAATAAATAATGGCGTTTTAAAAAAATGCCACAGTTACGTTCGCCACTAGCATTATACGGCGATTTTTACCAACCTCTGCTACCTTTTTCCATTCTGCGGCATTTTGTTTAGCGGGGGTTTTTTACCTCCTCAATTTGAATGATGTTTTTTTTTTTAATTTCACAATATATATTTTTTTTAATCTAAATTACATTTAACCTGTATACAAGAAAATAAGGAGGTACTCATAACATAATCCAAATTCCATTGTTTAGTGGGGGTTTTTGACCTCCTCAATCTGAATGTTGTTTTTTTTTTTTTTTACAATATATTTTATTTTTTAATCTAAATTACATTTAACCTGTATACAAAAAAATAAGGAGGTACTCATAACATAATCCAAATTCCATTGGATAATATTAACTTTTTTATAAGAAAAAAAAATTAATGGAAATACAAACTATCAATAGAAACCCATAATATAGACAACAAGATGTCAAATAAAAAAGACAATAACTACATAAAAAATAATGGTAATCAAACATTTAATATCTGTGGCAACAAGACCACATTGAGTGGACAATTTAAATTTAAATTTCTGCTCCATCCATAATAGTAATGGACAATGGATTGATAGTAATGAAAGTTACATAACTACAAAAGAGTAACAACAATCAAAGCTAATTCAGAAGTCCAAGTTGACAGCAAATACAGCACCACAATATATAACCAAAAGAAACTAAGTTTTTACAACACTATAAATTCAAAAACCATGATAACCTAAAGCAGTCTACAATATAAGAAACTAGGTCTAAATATTAGACTGGCTATTCAAGTTGCTACCACCAGATGATCCTCTAGCATCTAACGGCGATTCAGGTTCACTTCCAACGTCACTAGGCTAAAATAAGAAAAATTTTCTCAAACCATTTTTTGCATTTTTTTAAAATCCTTTTATATGAAATTCACCTTTGAGTCCTTTGAAGAGATTCAAATCTTCCTTTTAGCTTCAAGTACTCTCGGTAGCTGCTCTGCTATATACAAAGGCAAATGACAAATGAAAAATAATAAAGGAACTTTTTGGAACATATAATGGGAAACATATTTTACATAAGATTATTTTAAGTTGGCATCAAATTTCTAGGAATTAATAAGACTTTCCAAAGTGAAATTTCTAAGAGATGTTATTAACTTAATGTGAAAAAAAGATGGCATTCACTAATCACTACCTCAAGCTCTTTGGCTGGTTTGCTAACTTCAACTGCACCATAGCTGCACTTTTGGTACCTTTCAAGTGTTTTGAGCATGCTGCAGATTGAAGAAAGAGAAAGAAATAACTGTTCAAATTCATCATGGTGTATGGATTAACCATACCACAATTCTGAAAGAACTGCAACAGCAAATGAGACATATATCTTGCTATGCATCAAACTTAAAATGAGTTGTCAATTTGTTGAAGACAGTAGAAATTAAAGCAGAAAGCAAACATGTCAGCCCATTTTCTTTAGTGTTTGCTGATATAAAATTGTATGTAGAGTTAAGAATATAATATGTTATTAAAATAAAAAATAAAAACTTTTTATGTTAAGCTTCATATTTTATCTCCTAGTAAGTATAAATGAAGCACTATTTTCCCTGTATTGAAGGAAGAAAAAAGAGAATAATATAATCTCCCATTATATATACATGTTACTTTATCAGATGGAGTTGGTGACAGGCTTAAAGTTTGAACATATAATTGCATGACATGACAAGATACTTTCATGGGCAACTTTATAAATTTAGAAGATAAATATACAACTCAGATATTTTAAAAGTATAATTTATTCATTTGGATAATCAACATGCTAAAATAAGAGAGACTATAGACAATAATATGAAGACTGAAATGTACAAATTTGTTGTAGTTACACTTACACACAAATTCATGCATGCACCCCATATCTTAATTTTTTTCTTAACTAAAACTCATTAAAAATGAAGATAGAAATGAACAAATAGCATTACTTATACAACAGTCGGTGGTGTTAGATATTCTTATATCTTAGAGGTCAGTTACACTAATCTTAAAAAAATAATAATTATAAATGATACTTGTATAACAAATTTTACAAAGAAAAATTAAAATATAATAAGATATAGTAGCATAAAGAGATCATAAATACATATTTTACAGTATGTGTATCACATCTCAACAAAAATTATGCCACAATTAATTATGAATTAATCTTTTACATATTGCCAACAAATAATTTTCTACGGTTAAATCCCAAGTTATGCAGCCTTTTTACTTGTGTTAGTTTTGCCTTTCTAGACTCATTTACTAGCAAAACTTGTACGTAATCCCCTACCGTTGAGAAAAATATCTGCATTAATTCTTTTTACTAGCTTTTCACAATACGTGTAAAGTGTAAACAATCTCATATAGAACTCAAGCAGTAACATAATCATATTGATAAATAAGTAGACCTTAAAAAATAATGTTTTGCAATAATTATACTATAATATAAATGATTTAATAAATATGCTAGGCTCATATCGTTGTAAGAACTTATTTCAAACAATTTGATTATGATATATAAAAAAGTTGAAGACTTTAAGTAACCAAGCAACAAGCTTATTGTTGTACAAGAGCTCTCCCTTAGTTTTTAATGGAGAAATAAACCATGGTAGCCACAAATGGTATGACCAAATACACCAGGGACTGCAGCCTACCAAACATTGGACTAATATAGTACTACCCTTGTTAGAATCACTTGCAATAATAGCAAGAATTACAAACTTTTTCCAAGTTAAAACCAGTTAACAATCAATTTCATTCATAAGGCATCCATGATGCAGGTGAAAGAGAAAATCAAACTTCATACGGATGAGAATATGTAGTGAATTTGTAATGAAATTTTTTTCATCATTTAATAGTTATAATTAAAAACAACAATTGGTTGGTTAAAGGGTAAAAGTAAAGTCTAAGGTGCATCTCATTTTTAATCACCCATTATTATTATTGCAGTATTAAGCAAGTATAGAATGATTTGCATATGAAATGTTAAACCATCTAATTTTCAACAGTTTGAAACACGGCCACAGCTAGCTTCTACTTGAGCAAGTGTTGCATAAAGCATGAAGGGTCACAACAACAATAATACCCTGTCAAGTTAGTATAGGCTGAGTCCAATATTTTTTTTACCTAGAATCAATTCAATGTAAATACAAGAATAAATGAGGGGGAATAAATAAAGTCTTCCACTTTCAGAACCATGACCATGAACAAGAAAGCAATAATAGGAAGCACGCATCACTTCCTCCTCTTCAACCTCTAGAGGAGTTGAAGATACCTCTCTATTCCTCTGTTCATACTTCTGCCCTTACTTCTTCTCATCTAAGCATTTTCTTTGGCCTACACTCAGCCGAGTGGGGAATATCAAAAACAACTTGAACAAGGCAAGGTCAACCGACTTAGAAGACTCAGAGAGATAGATCCATATTATGGGATTTAATTAGCAATTATTATATTGTAAAATAACTTGGGAAAAACTTATGAGAATGAGTTTTGAAATTGTCTTATGCTCTAATTTAAATCCCAGTAAGTCAAAAATCAGTATACTCTTTGTTCCTTATTGTTCTCAATCCTCAGAATCAAGATTAAAAAATTCAAAAGATGCATAAAAATTACTAATACTTCTGATCTTTTTTATAAGAAACAAGTTATATGTTATAGTGTAGTATTACATAATATATCAATAATTTATTGTCATTAACATATCTCATATGCCAAGATAGTATTTTCAATTTCAATTTCCAACAAAAAAATCCAATTGAACAGGTGCATGAGTGGTGCATTGAGAAAAAATTCAACATCGTTTCATCTCGCATATTTCTCCATTATATTGCTTTCAGTTTGCTAACAGGGAAACGAGTGCCCTTTTTGAAAGATAAACTATAGGAGAAAATACTTATCCAAGTTGGCGCTGGAAAACCCTAAACACAAATTCCATCCATGCCATACAGAAGCTAAACAAAAGCAACATTCATACAAGAATCCAATCAATTTAAAGATTTCATTAAAGTTATTAGGATCCTCACCATTTACGATACTTCCCTTGCAATGCCCACGATGTACTCAAACTCCTTCCACTATTTCTGAACAGAGGTTGTGACCACTTTTTAGAGGAAACGAAGAGGAAACAACTACCACATTGAATCGAACCTGAAATGCCAGAAGCGAGGGCAACAGAAATAGTCAAGAAACCAACCACGAATGTCTTCGAAAATGCGAAAAGGAGGGAGATTGGCCCTACCGTCTTCGTCTACAGAGGAGAAGAGGAGAGGTGCATGCGGATGGGAGGAGCGATGGTGCACGAGGATGGGAGGCGCAGAGTGATAAAAGGAAAACGTGGTGACTGAAGGAGGGATTGGGTGCAAAAAAATTGTGGGTGAAAAATAAAAGGGGGAAAGTGGTGAATATTTTTCCGGGAAAAATTATATCTGAATTTGGGAGGGCATAAACCTCCTCAAAAAATGATATAAACCGCCGGTATTTTCCCAATTTTAAGCGTTCCTCCAAAACGCCACAACTCATGTTAATTTGAGGGGGTTTTTAAAACCCCCGTAAAATAACCTTCGATAAATAGCTTTTTTTTTTTGTAGTGTTCTTCCTCGTGGTGGCTGCTCACATGAGGAGGACGATCGGAGTGGCGTCGAGGGAGTTGAGCGCGAATATGCTCGTTCACGGCGCGTAGCGCTACCAGGTCGGCTTCATTAGCGGTACGCATTGCCGCTAGATCAGTGTCGTGCTGGGCACACATGTTTTGTAGATCGGTGGCGTGTTGCTGCCGCATCTGTTCGACCTGATCGATCAGCCTCCTTAATGTCGCTTCACTATCCATGGTAGTTGTATGATCTGCGTCGTTTGTCGCGCGTCTGCTATGGCTTCTGGTGCAAACCATAAGCGTGGCCGATAAGAGCTGTCTTAATCGGCCCCACGGTGGGCGCCAAATGTTCTTACCGAAAATATACTGTAGAGCTGATCCGTCAGGTAAGATCGGTGAGCCTCCTTCACTAGTACGCTGGTGCTCCAAGATGGGGGTGGTACCTGCAAAAGAGACTCTGATGCTAAAGTTAGTGTTTGTGAGAGTATGAGTCTCGTATAAGTAATGCACGTACCTTAGTGTGAATTAGGGTTGCTTTGGGCCTTGGGCCTGAGATAAGATATGATAAGATTAGATAATGGATCTTGTCTGGAGCGAGGTCCCTTGAGATCAGTTATGATCTACTTAAATGCCGAGCTGACGTCGCGTAGCGCGTGCCCGAGGTCATCTTACGCTGTGAAGCCGAGCTCCGAGCTCGGCTTCGCAGTACGGACAGTACAGTAAGTATGAGAGTAGTTCCAACTCTTAAGGCAAGATTGACTAGTGTTAATATTGGATTTTAGTAAGCCTTTTGTGGTATATAGTAGTACTTATAAGGTGAATTTGGATGCATTGTTGATGCAAGAAGGAAAGGTAGTAACTTATGTTTCTAGGAAATTGAAAATTCATGAGAGGAACTACCTTATCTATGAGTTAGTGGTTATGATATTACATTAAGAATTGGAGACACTACCTATATGATTCTAAGCTTGAGGTATTTAGTGATTGTTAGAGTCTTAAATATCTTTTGACCAAAGGAGATAGTTGGAATTTCTTAAGGACTAGGATTTTAATCTCAGTTGCTATCTAGGTAAAGGCAATGTGGTGATAGATGCCTTGAGTAGGATGATCTTTCATCTATCGTTTTGATGATTTAAAGGTTAAATTTGATTGAAGAGTTTAGAGATTTAAGCTTGATTTGTGAGCTTACCCTTAGAAGCATTGAATTGAGTATGTCGAAGGTGACTAGTGAATTAATGGATGAGATTAGAGGAGCCTAAGAGTTAGATCCTTTCTTAGTGAACCAAGTGGAGAGGATTGGTGAGGGTATAGGTAGCCCTTTTCGAGTGGAAGTTGATGGTTTTTCGTGGTTTCAGGATAGAATCTATGTGCCTAACAATCCCGAATTGAGGAAGATGATTTTAGAAGAAGACAATAAGAGTACTCTTAGTATTCACTTAGGAGCTATTAAGATAGATTAGGACCTTAGGAGGATGTATGAGAGTGGCGTAGCGGAAGCGTGGTGGTCTAAGGTGAAGAGAGGAGTAGGGAAAGTTGTGGACTTGTGTGTAGTATTCCAGAAGTCTAAGGTGGAACATTAGAAAGTCAAATGCAGGAGACATATCCATTTTTATTTGCTTCAGGTAATTTCGGGGACGAAATTTTTAAAAGGAGGAGAGAATTGTAACACCCCAAATTTTTCTACTAATACTACGAATAATTATTATTTATTTTTGTATTTATGAAGATTATTTCCTTATAATTATTTTGATTGATTAAATGGGTTTGATTGAATTTTTAAAGGTTTTTAATAATAATCATTTATGAAAATTATTTTGTATAAAATTACTAATTATGATATTTTGTTATAATTATTATTTGAAGAAAATCATGTTTTAAATTGTATTGATATTTTATTTTAATTTGATATATATATATATATATATATATATATGTGTGTGTGTGTGTGTGTGTGTGTGTGTGTTATTTATTTATTTATTAATTAGTAATTCTGGATTTTCATAGCCCCAGAACGGGCCGTTCCACTTTGGGAACGGGCCGTTCCAGTTTGGGAACGGGCCGTTCCAACTCGAGCATGCATGGGTAAAATTTCAACCCCAGAACGGCCCGTTCTGGTTATGGAACGGGCCGTTCTGGGAGAGGCTTTTGTACATGTTCTATGGGCCCAGAATGGGTCGTTCCGTATTCGGAACGGGCCGTTCTGACCAAATCCTGATGCCTATAAATGTGTTCCAACACTCCAGAAAAACGCATTTTTTCACTTTTGACCTTTTTCTTCTACACTTTCTAGAGACCAAGGGGAACCCGGAGGAGGAGATCCTGCTTCAATTTCAACCCCTGTTTATCGAGGTAAGGGGGGAGTGAGAAACCTCGCTCTAGGTGTGAGATTGTATGCTGGGTAGTGGGATTGGCCCCAATCCTGTGTTTGTTGTATGTCATATTTTTCTTGTATGGTCCAATTACTTAATTAATATGCATGTATGAATAGAAACTTTGTTTAGGCTATGATTATGGAATTTGGTGCTCCTATGGGTTCCTACGAGAAACCCTAAGGGAGTGCATCGGTGCTTGTATGAGTAAATTAATTGTGATAATAATTATATACGTGAATTGTCTTATTTTAAATGTTTATTTTATAAATTGGAATGCTCTATGGGTTCTTGAGAGAACCTTATGGGCAGCAGGAAAAATAGGAATATTTTTGTTTTGCCTTCTGCCTGTTCCGTTATATTCCCTATTAAAAGAGATGTGTGAATATGTGTTTGGTTTTGCAAATAGGTGAGTGTTGTTGTGAATTAAAATGCTTATGAATGCCTTGGAATTTTGAAAATTACGTAACCATGATGCGAAATGTGAATATGAAATATGAGAAGCGAGAATAACGATAATGTTACATGAAATATGATGATGTGTTAATGCATAGAGTCTTGTTTGACATGCATCATTTGCATAAATGTTTTAAGGGTACGATATGGAATACACCGCCAGAGAAGGCCCCCTAGTGTAAAAGCTTTGGGGATTAGTCCTTGGGGATAACTTGGTTTGGAAGCCCCAGTCTCGCCCATTTTGTGCATGGGATGTATCTTGCGCGGCTTAGGCATCCCGACGAGACTCTGGTAGTATATCCTTCTAGTGAGGGTGCGCAAAGGGTGTGACCCGGCATGTACTCCTAGACTACTCTTCGTGCATTGCTAGCGGCAATATGCCATGTGATGTTTTACTGGCGCCACATGCATGATAATATGTAGTCTGTGTCCATGCATGTGCATTCTTATTATTAAATGATGATAAATTACTATTTGTATGACTTGGATGATTGGATAAACTATTGTGGTTGATTGATCTATAAGGTAACTATATTGTTTGTGTTTGGCTATCCGATGTGCGTTCCTACACCGTGAGCTAGAGTGATATATTTCTCACTCCCTTCTTTTGTGTTATTTCTCTTATTTGATATACAGGAGACCATCAACAACATGAGTCTGAGGATGTGGATGATGGATGATCGAAGCCGTATCCGGTCAAATAAATACAATTAAATGTAGTACTAGGAACTGACTCCTAGGTCGTCTCCCAAGGACCGTCTTTTACTATTAAAGGCTTAAACACACAGTGGGGGGTTTGTTTTTGGATTTTCAGTTGGTGACACAATAAAACGAAATAAAACAGCAAGTAAAACGGATTGGTTCCCTGCTCAGATTGCAACTCTTTTATCCCTGGTTCTCAGAACATTTCTCTGTTCATAACTTAATCCTTGTTCCATCCGAGTTAACCAACTAAGCGAAGATTAACTCAAGATTTCCCTACACGAATTAAGCAAACGTATACAACATTAAACCTCCCCACAAGATTAAGTAACTTGTGAGCAACCTGATTCATTAAGCATGAACAACTATCAAAAACGAAAATGTTTCAGAGGTTCAATGAAGAAGAACCAAGTAGGACACAGATTCAAATACAAATAAAACCTCAAATAGATATTGCAATCTGCTCAAGGAACCAACCCCAAGGGTTTTTAGCCTTCCATTAAAACAGAACAACAAACAGAAACGAAAATGCAGCATGGCAGAGAAGGAAAACGAAAATGAACAAAAACGAAAATGAAGGAAAACGAAAATGTGTATTCTTCAAATATAAATGTTCAAGTTCCACAACCACAGAGGAGAAGAGTAAAACGAAAATACAATGGCAGCTCAAAGAGAACAAAACATAAAAGAAAGCAACAAGGAAAACCCAAAACGTCCAAACTGTAGCTACATGAGAGAAAACGTAAAACAGAAGAACAAAGAGAGAAGCCAAAAACGTCTGGAATGATGAAGGAGGCTACTGTTCACGTAGTCACATCAGCCCCCCTCCTCTAGTGGCTGCCAAGTCAGCCCTAGCCTAAACCTAAAATGACCTAAAATGAGATTGGGCCCCAAAACAATTACATGTCTGACCCAATAACAATAAAATAGCCTAAAAACTAAAAATAAATGCTGAGGTGGAAAATGGTGCAGCAGTGACATGGAAGATGACATGGCAGATGACGTGGTAGCTCCACTTGAAGTCCAAAAATTAATTCCAAGCCCAAATAATTATTAAACTGCCTTGAAAATGAAATTTGGAATAATTAGATACAGAAAATTCAAATTAGCTAAAATATGAATTACCGGTCCAATTACAGCCCAAATAGAAAATAATGCAGAATATAAGCAATTAGGCACAAATCAAAGATTAAAATAAGTACAGAAAGGTAAGAAAATAGGGGAAAATATTGACTCATCAATGGAGCTTAGGCTTCTATGTGAGATTTTGCTCTAATAGGACATGTGACATTGGGACATAGATAGAATTAGAATATGATGTTTATGTTTCATTAAAGTATATATTTTGGAAAATTCAATTTTTAATCTTTGTAATTTTATTTTCTATTTGGATTAAGTACATGAATGTGAATTCTCTACTCACATGATTATTGGAATTGTCGTTTCAATTTTAAATATTTTTTTTATCCAATAAGATATTTCTTTTTATTATTATTTATATATATGTTGGGGTAGAGGGTGTCACAACTTGTAAGGTGAGAGTTATTTTCCACTTATATACTATTTAATTGCCTAATCTCTAGTTGATGTGGGACTTGGGTTTTTCCCAATACACCCCTCACATCCAACACTATTGGGCTTGGTACGTGGATAAATGGTAGGTGGCCCTTTTTCAATGATCTAGGATTGTAGGGACTTGAAATACACCCCCTCATGCCCATGGTGCATGTATTAATGAATGGTGGGTGACCCATTTTTAAGAATCTAGGATTGCTCTGATACCATTTTAGAATAGTGGATTTAAGCCTAACTCAACCCTACAAAACTGGCTTGTAAGGTGAGGGTTATTTTCCACTTATATACTATTTAATTGTCTAATCTCTAGTCGATGTGGGACTTGGGTTTTTCCCAATAGATATATTTTAATATGAGGATGATAATTAGCTAAACCAAGCATCATATAAAAGACAATATCAATTTGAACTTGCTAAATAATTTCATAAAATCATAAAGTATGTATTTAAATTAAGTCATTAGCAACTTTAAGATGATTCTTAGCTCACTCTAGGGTTGATTATAATCTAAGTCATTCACAACCTAAGTAATACTCTTTAATCATACTAGGTCATTTTTTATCCGAGTCATTCATAACCTTAACATGACTCTCTAATCATACTAGGGCCAATTATAATCAAGTTCATTCACAACTTAAGCATGACTTTCTAATTGTACTAGGTTTGTTATAATTTGAGTCATTCACAACCTCAACAAGACTCTCATATCGTACTAGGGTCGATTATAATCTGAGTCGTTTACAACCTTAACACGACTCTCGAATTATACTAAGGTCTATTATAATCTAAGTCATTTACAACCTCAACATGACTCTTGGATTGTATTGGGATCGATTATAATTCAAGTTTTTCACAACCTCGATATGATTCTTTGATCATACTAGGGTCGGTTGTAATTTGAGTCATTTGCAATCTCAACACGACTCTTTGATTTCTCATGGATTAAAAGATTTTGTCCTTGCTCTTAATTGTGAACTTCATTGGATTCGATACAAAGATCAAAGGAAAATGTAATCATTTGAGAGGTGAATGTAATTATGAGATGGAGAAAAATTGCAGGCATGTAGTGTCTAACATATTTGAGGAAACTTTTTTGAATGCTTAAAACAATATTGTCATGGAGGACAAGCATGATGGTGACATGAATGCAAACCTGATACATAAATATTTGATGGGTTCAAAGGTCATTAACCACAAGGTCACTATTTTAAGAGTGTGGTCGCTAAAAAAGTTTTATCGGAGTACACGACAAATGCCAAAATGTCTTGATTAAAAGTATACTCATAGCTGAAGCACTTATGTCTCCTTCCCTCCTTGTATTTGTTGTTGTTTTATATCCTGAAGCAATTATTCTAACTATTATTTTTTATTCTCTACTAGGTCAGATAAAATCTCACGTAGGTACGCAGTCCCCTAGTCTTGAGTCTTTTTAAGACAAAGAGACTAAGTAAAATTAAATTTTCCATAATAAGATATGAAGTTAATTAGCCACATGCAAACCAATATAATTGTTCTCATAAAATAGTGAGAATTAATACTAGAGCATTTAAGTGATTTTTATCTTTTATATTTAGGATTTATATCTCGCAAAATGTTGCTCACCCATAAGTTAGTCGTAAGAGGTCAATACACAACCCATTTTGCCTAGAGTTTAATGAAAGTAGGGTTTGAATAAATATTAATTCAATTTACATATTTTGATTAATTGTTAGCTACATCAATTTTTTCTATCAAAATTTTAACTTTTCATCTAAAGCATTTGCTTTGCACTTTATTTTATAAGACTTATTCTTCAAGACTTTTAACAATGATGACTATACTTTTAACTATAACACTAACTATATAGTGTCTTACTTGATTTACATATTGTAACTTCTATTATTTCTATTATTTTTTTTATTTTAAAAAAATCATAAGCATTATTTTTCACTTGTATTCAATAACATGTTACGTTTTCGAGTAAAAACAAAAAAAAAAAAAAGATATCAAAATTGAACTAGCCAGTTCTGCCGAAAATCATCTTGGTGACCGGTTCATTAACTTTAAAAAGCCAATATGTTTTAGAACAAGCACAATTGGTTAAGTATTGGTAAAAAAATTAGGTTGAACCATTACTAATTAAAAATATTTTTACATATTTTTTAATTTTAAAATGTAAATATTTTTAAAATAAATAAAAGCATATTTTAATAATTTTTTATCAATTTTTAATTAAGTTATTTATATTAATTTATAATTTTTTATTTCATGATATTTTTAATTTTATAGTATATTAATTTGACATATTTTACTTTATATGTAAATTTGTTATTATTAATAGGCATTGTTATGTTTTATTAAAATTTAAATTTAAATATTATATTTGGACTATATGTTTACTTGAAATATTAAAATTTTATCTTAATTTTTAGTGTTATAAAAATCATGATAATATTTATTTAATATTATTTTATATCATAATAATAATAATATTATTTTTTTTTTTATTAATATCAGTTTAATGTATGCTTTATCTCTCATTGGTGGTCATGTGATGGACCTCTTTCATAGATATGGATTCATCATCACCCCCATTTTGGAAATGAAGCACTGGCGTTGGAAGTTGGAATTTTGTCACTCGTAAGATAGGGTAATCAGTGTGCAGATTTTTACTCCAAGCTCCGCCCAAATTCTAGGGAGGATCTACACATGGTGATCCAAGCACTTGAGCATTTAAAGAGCACCTAGTTGATGCTATGAGAATTACTAGTTTCTTACATTTATTGCTCTTGCTTTTCTTTGTTGTTTCCCAAAAAAAATATCGATTCAATTACGATACAACTATTAAATTAAACTAATATCTTGACCAATTTAATGATTTTGATTTGGTTTTAAAAAAATATTCGTATTCTCATGTATGTTTTTAAAAAAAGAAGCAATAGTTAATAAGATTTTCTTTCTCATGTTTTTCAATATTTTTAATTTTGCTCCAAAAATAAGACTAGGGACAAATTTATTCATAAAAGAGAGTGGGGCAGTTGTCCCAACTAAATTCTTTTTAACATCTATAAATATAATATATTTATAATTACAAATTATAAATAATTTGAAATATGATTAGAAGAAAATTTATATTATAAATACTATTCTCACTAATTCATTTTAATTTATTTATTTTCATTTTTAATTAAATATTCTTAATAATATTTTTTTTTCTAATACTAATTTTACACTTTACTTTTGTAGTTTAAAAATTTCTCACTTATGTTAAATTATATTTTTTTTATCTTTATTTAAATAAACAACTATTTAATTGTCCAATCATTAGGTCTAGTATATTTTAACTTTGTTTTTAAAAATTATTAATATTTCAAAAAACTTTACATCAAACTTGAATTATTGATTATAAATTTAAAATGTAGTTTATATATCTAAAATTATTTATTATGAATTTCAATTGTAATACAAACATTAATATTTTTAAAATTTTCATTATTTTAAAAAATATCATGTATCGATACTAATATGTAAAAAAATACTTTTTCAAAAAATTACTATGATCCCTATATTTAATAGATCATTATACTTTTTTATTATTAAAATTAATATTTTTATCAAACTCAAAATTTACTTAAGACCTTAAGACCCACAAGCTATTACAACACTTGTTGATCCATCATACCATTATTTCTTAATCTCATTTTTATTTTATTTTGATAGAGACAAAATATCTTGATCCCATTAATAATGTATAACTAAAATACTAATTATATATAACATTATTGATTCCCATCAATTTAAAATAATGTTAGGTTAGGGGTGTTTATCAAGTATAAATTAATCTTTAATTATAAATTTGAAATACTACATCAATCGTGTTTATGAAATTATATATATATGTGTGTATAAGAAGAGATCTATTTATCTCAAAAGTAAATCTACCTAGACTTACTTTATTCAATAACTCATGTTGTACATCAAATTTCAACAATTCAATTGTTAAATTTTAAGTTCTTAATACATAAATTAAGTTTGCAAATTTTTTAAAAAATTGAAAATTATTCAACATTTCATTTTATTAATTTAAAATGAAGGATAATCATAAAATCATTTTATATATTGATTTGAATTAATAAAACAAAATATCAAATAATTTTTAAAATTTTTAAAAATTTATAAATTTAATATATACATTAAGAACTTTAAATTCAATGATTGAATTGTTAAAATTTAATGCAAAACATGAATTATTAAACGAAGTAAGTTTAGATAAATTTATTCTTGGAGTATTCCGATCCTAAGTTATTGCTACCACTACATAAAATTGCTGTCACCGTCACAGAATAAGGTTGCACTGGCTTACAGTGAGATAAGAAAGAATAACAATGGATGTAAATATCAAATACTTCGTATTACGTTAAGAAATCACAGAATAATAAGCACAATTCAACAAAATCTAGTCAACGGCGTCATTGTTCATTCACAATATGATTTTAGTGCGCAGTACAGTACAATTAAGATACTTGATTGATACATTTCACAGATTCGCAATGAGATTTTTCAATAACTCAAAGTATGAACTTTCAGTAAAGTGCATTTTTTCCCTCAATCTACCCATAACTATGGTACAACCAAAAGCCGCCATGCCAACATTACCTTGCTCCAGTTATATCTCATAAGGATCGTGTCAACATTGTCATTTTCAACAAAACTTACAATGCAGCAGGTCTTGGGAAGAGAGAGGAAGGAGGCTTTACTTGGGTTGAAGTGCTTCTCCACACGCTAAGCCCCATCCACCAGGAAACTTGCTTCGTCTTGTCATCTCAGATAAAGAGGATTATGAAACTTTTTCTTTGGCCTTCGATGCCAAGTACTTCCTATTTTCTTGCTTGTACCTTTTCCATTCTCGTAAAGCAGCTAGGAGGACATGCATAGTAACTGGCAGAAAAAATGGCTGCAAGGATAGAAGGAAAATAGTAATGACAATCAATTGCAGCTTAGAAATTAGAATTGTGTCTCAACTCAAGTCCGTGAACAGCTCATTGACAGCAACAGGGGCAGTAACAACAAAAATTGAGGGTGGCAAAGAAACAGGAATTTCGGGGGTGTTTCACAGAAGAATTTTTTTTTCATGTCGGGGAATCATGTCTTTTGAAAATCATAAATTTTGGAAATTATGATTTCTAGGAATAATTAAATCTGTTTAATTGGTCATAAATGGTTTTGAAAATGTATACAAAATTACTTGGAAATCAAAGATTTTTACTATAATAATTAAACAAATTAAGATAATGTAATATTTTTCTACAGTAAAACATTTCTTTTAATTTAAGAATGTTAGTTTCCCACTTATCTTCATAGGAACAATATGGTGGGAAACTTGTATTAAAGCAATCTCGAAAAACCATGTTCCATAATAAATCAAACGTATCAAATTAATATTTCCAACTTCATATTCCTAAGAAAGTAAAAATATTTAGTGTACCAAAACCTCTTAGATTTACAACAAGAACAAAGAAAAGTCAATTTCAAATAAAGGCTAAAGAGAACATTCAATTCAAGCTTCCATAAATGACATCTTTTTATGGGCACCATGGTTCTTCCAAAATCTTATTTTCATTTGTCTTTTTGTGATAAAAATCTTGTCAAATTAAACAAGAATCATGTCAAATGCATAATCTACATTCCCTAATAATGCATGCAAAATCGTAAAGATGACCATCCATATATCCCATCCACAGAAGCCAGACTATAGGGCAGAGAGAAGAGTTCAAGGACAAACCGAATATATGGCAAAACAATGCTCAAATGAATAATAGCTTATGGACATTATTGAAGGATGAAAAAAGGCATCCTCTGCCAGAGATCTTGATTGCCTTGATGATACTGACATGAAAAGAAATTAACCATATTTTAGCAGTAGAAATCAGGCAGTAAATCTTCTTCAAAGTCGATAAAGTCTATGAAAAGCGTACCAGCTGAAGCATCATATATTCCAATAGATGCATTACTTTGAGCAAATTTTGCAGCTTCAAGAGAATACTTCACCTGCTCAAAGACCATAAAATATTGAGAAGAAAAGGTATTCAACAGACTCATTTAGAAGCTACAGATAAGAACAGAAAACATTTTTATATCAATTCACTTCATATACAACCAATTCAATTATATTAATACAGCAGAAATTTAGTGTACCGTGGTTCTGACCAAAATCTGAAATTAAATATCAGAGTTACAGATCTTTACATCTAAATGCTAAGGGAAAAAAGACTATTTTACCTAAAATGAATAGTAACATATGCACTAAACCCAGCAGTTCAGCACCCTATCAGCTAAATAGCATATGATGGACATCATAAATACTTAAATAGTATCATCCAACATAAGTTTAATAGACAAGAGTCAAGAAACATTTAGTCCAAAAATTCACCTGTTTTCCAATCTCTTCCATGATAATCATCCTTGGCAACGATTGTACCTGCATGGAATGAAAGTTTGACAATATTTCAATAAACAATAACCAGCTGAAACAGACAAATGAAGAAACTTATTGACAAACATACCAATCTAGAAAGTGATCCAAGCGTTGTAGCACATGAATGAAGATTAAAGCATATATGCTTCCGTGATAAAACATCCAACTCCCTACACACAATTCCCCACAAGAGTAACTTCGCAGTGATTTAATATTTACACAAGAAAATTCTTTTTATACAACACAGATTAGGCCTCTAACACACATGCACACAACAGAAATGTATTGAGTTTCTTTCACCACCATTCCAAGCAAAATGTGCAGCTTTAATGGAATCAACCAATACCATGTGGTCTAGGGTCCCTCTATTTAATCATCATACATGTATTGATTCTATTGAATCATAAGATTCAGAGACACATCGATAGATAAATTAAAGTAAATCATATAAATGATGTATAATGCTCATTTTAGAGATTTTACAAAATCAAAGAGAAGTCTCACACCATATGACATATCACAAGTTAGAAGGGAAATAAAGCATTGATATAGCCAATTACGGTGTGAATAGAAACTACTTGAAGCCCTCATCTTAGAAGAATGAAAATAGAGAAACACAAACAAGCGAACCAAAACAATACATAGAGTGAGTGAGCGATTATGTAAAGTCTCTACTGTATAAGAATGAAAAAAAGCAAAAGAATAATCAAATTGGGGTGCTTATTGGACTCAAAAAATAAATACAATGAATTCTGGGAAAATTATACAAATATTCTGGTCTTTTAGACAGATTTGAGCAAGTAGTTATTCATACCTTTTTATTTACAACCCATTTAATTTGGAATTAAAAGAATACATAATTAATTACAAAAAAAAGTATTCAATTCAATAAGACGTTCCCCTTCAATAATTGTGTATAACATAAGTAGCCAGTATCAAGCTTTCAAAATTATCCTAGTAGAACACAACAAAGAAAATTACTTCATAAAACATGTAATTAATAATTTATGAAGCATAGGAAAAGGACTATTATTCTCACCATTCTGTGAAACCTCTTTCACTGCCTAGGAGAATGGACGTGCCTGACTGACCGACATAAAGGTTATCAGACTTCAAACCAAGGAGTTGCCTCAACTGCCCCATGAGAACTTCAAAAAGCTTCTGGAGATCCTGTTTCAGAATAGGCATGCTTCAATGTTTGAAAAGAGAATTAATGATAATCTACAAGACTACAATACTGGGACTAAGTGTATGTCTAGATTAGCTTAATATGGAGAAATAATTGTCATTTTGCAAGCTTCATGGGCCTATATTTTTAAATGGCTATTTACTAAAGCTAAGCAATTGCCGAACATACACTAATTATAACTGGCATTAAATTAACTATTTTATAAAAAAGAAAAAATATGATTTTCCAAATTAAAGAACTGAAATGCCTTTGAATGAAAAAATTTAAATGACTATTTACTAAAATAAGCAATTGCCAAACATGCAAGCATATCTGCAAAAATAACTAGCATTAAATTCACAATTTTATATAAAAGCAAAAAATGATTCCGAAATTACTGAAGAAATGCCTTAGAATGAAAAAAATAAGACTATTTACTAAAACTAAGCAATTTCCAAACAAGCACCAAGTATATCTGCAAAAATAACCAGCATTAAATTCACTATTTTTTAAAAAAGCAAAAACTGGTTTTCCAAATTACTGAACTGAAATGCCTTAGAATGAAGATCTATCAATTATTACTTATAAGAGAATCAAGACTGTAAATGTACTTGTGTATCACACAAGCAATAAAAAGTTCCATAATACTTGTGTTATAAATGTAAACGATGAGAAGCAATTATTGTCAACAACATAGAGTACTGAGTAAAAGACATACCTGGGGAGAAATCATATGTCTAACTGGATCCTTACTTTCCAAATCTTTTATACAGCTTTGGGGATTCCAGACAACCACACCCCCCCACATCTGCAACATTCCAGAATAGGTGCTTCATGAAGTTAACAGACTTGGTAAATTTATAAGATTATAATACAACGGAATTTTGAAGGTGAGATGAATAACTGGAGATATAAAGCCGTTTGTTTTAGAGATCTCTCCATTTGGCAGCTCAAGTTGAAGAGGACACTCCTTTGCAGATGGTATATACCTGACATGATACACAAGGAAGCTTAAAATGTAAGCTCTATCATACAGCATAATATAATCAAACGTTGGAATCAGACACTTGAGATAAGAGAATGAGTAAGAAGTAATTTCATTCCCTAACCATTTATTTAATACTAATACTATGAACAGTAAACTGGATAAAAACCAATTGTATGTTCAGGTTTGTGGCAATCAAAAAGTAAACAAAAGTAGGATCAAGTTAAAGTAATATACACCACGAGTTGCAATACTTTTGACCTTCCACCTGCCGCAACAGAAGTATCCAAGTGCCACTCATTTGAATTCACCTGTTTTAGATAGAAACATTCATGTCATAAGTATACTATTATAGTATCACACCAGATATGAGAAACATTGAAAGAACATGACACGGAAAAAAAAAAAAAAAAAAACAGCATAGCAGGTTTCCCATAAATAATTATATAACTTGAACTAAAATTAAAAACAACTCAATTCTATGTAATGTGCTTTGGATGGAAAGTTACATCAAATATCCAATTGATAAAAGTTTGCATAGTTACAAGTTAGACCTAAATACATAGTAATTTTATCCAAAATAAACTTAATATTATAAATGATACTCCAAAGCCATAGAACATACAAAGAAAGGAAGATCCTCGGTTCTAAATATGTGGCTTCCATGTTCATCATCCCAGTAAGAAAATGAAGACTTTGGTGTATGGTACAAAACCTACAAAATAGGAGGAACAATAAAATCATTCAATCTAAGTATCCAATGAGTCATCTTGTAATTATCGCATTTATGAGATTTCACCTGGCTTTCAACAGTGATGTTTGCTATAGGTTGTAAAGCCTCAATCACAGGTCGCAACAAAGTCTCATCCATTTCACGAAAATCCCTACAATTTGATCGTCACAAATACTTCAAATTGATACTATTCAAAAGATACCTAAGCAAATATTACTGACTTGAAAGAAAAGGATGGACCTATATTATGTAGCAAGTTCGGTGATTATTTAACAAATCAGCAAGACCAATCTTCGCCAACTCTGGCATGAGCATATCTTCCCAACTTCATAACATATTTTACAATTACAATAAGGATTTTTTTTGTCATGAAAGTGCCCACATCTAAATTACTGGTCTCTCAAAGTGACAAAATACCAACTTTCTCTAGTAAGTCATCAACATGCAAATAATTTCATCCCTTAAAGAACTAATTTGTAAACACGAAAACTTCCAAGCACCAAAGCAATCATCATAAACTCTTTATAACACAAACAAAACCAAATGTCCAAGAGTTATAACAACATAAAAGCAAAAATTTCCATTTCACAATCCATTCAAACAATCATACCAATCATAAATCCAATCTCGAGGGTCTGCATTGAGCAAACTGAAAGATAGGACAATCCTCCCATCAGCACCAACAGGCATAAACTCGCTGCGAACCGAACTCTCCTCATCGCCACCGTTAACAAAAACCCTAACAAAAACCTCCGCCACACGCCCCACTGCCTCCTCCGCCCCAACCCGCCCTACAATCCACGCGTGCCGATACTTCCCCACCACACTCCTCACCTCTCCCTCTCCATTCACCACCACAACGCTATAAGCATTCCCTCCTCCATGCTCACTCACCACACTCTTCACCAATTCATCAGCATCCTCATCACCACCCCTCAACTTCCCGCCAAAATCGAATGCATCAAGGCCGCCACTGTCCGCCGCCACCGCGACGGAGAAATTGCCGCCGCAACCGCCGCAGTCGCCGCCGCGACTTAGGTCGGACATTCTCCTCGCAATCGCCGCTCCTACATCTGCGTTTGAAGCCTTGAAATCGAAACCTATGAATATGGCTTGAAAGTGGCATGGGAAGGAGAAGGGTTTGGATTCGATTTGGGACGAGAATGAGTCGATTCGATCGAAAGGGAGTGGGGCGCGGTAGATTTCGATGGATTTCCACAGAAGAGGAAAACCTGCAAAGACCAAAAATAAATAAATAAATAAATAAAATTGTTGAAGATGAGAAGTGTGTGTGTGTGTGTGAGTGAGGAAGTGACCTAGGATGAATGAGAAAAGCACTGTGACGCTGTTGATGAGGCGTTTGACACCGGGTTTTGTGTTTCGTGTGGTTTTCGTGTCGAGTTCTAGTGTCTGAGTTTGAGTGTTTTCTTCGACGGGTTTTGATGTTGTTGGAGAATCGGAGATTTCCGCCATTGTTGATGCAGGTTTTGCCGATTCCTATTTCCAGGAAGTAAAGACAAGATGCACAAGTTTTTGAAATTCAGCCCACAGATGGATATAAACTTATAAATGTCTCAATATTTAGCATCTGGCCGTCTTAGCTCAGCCGGTAGAGCGCGTGGCTTTTAACCACGTGGTCGTGGGTTCGATTCCCACAGACGGCGTATTTATTTTCTCAACTTTATAAAAGTGATATAATATTTTTGTGTATATATTTTTATTTACTCTTTATAATTTTATAATTTTCATGTATAATATTATAGTTTTCTTTAGTTTGCTATTATAAAATAAAATTAATAAATAAAACTGTTAAGAAATTATTTATGAAAAATATTCGTGATATTTGTGTTTTTTTTCTTTTAAGACCGATTATCAAGTTGCCAACATAGTTTAATGAGGTTGTGGTTAAAAACAAAATATATCAAAATAATCACATTCAAAATAGCTTATTGTAAATCATATTTAATGTAGTTACATTTTCCCTTTATATTCAATAATTACAATTATCAATTCTGGTAATAATATAACTTGACATATATAATGTCATATATATAATTATGATTATACACGACAAAATATTGATAATTAAATAGTTTACTGTAAATTATATTTTAATATAAATTATATTTTCTCCGATATTCAATAATTACAATTATCAATTATCACTTGTACTATTTACTTAAAGCAGAAGCCGCGACCTCACATGGAAGTCATCAATAATTATTAACTGGCTTCCATAATTTGGAACCTACTTGGAAAGAAAATTTGCGCATTGGCTACCTTCACGTACGGAGTGCACCTATAACATTCTGAATTTTCTACTAGTATAATGGTTAATTATTATTTATTTTGATATTTATGGAGATTATTTTCTTATAGTTATTTTAATAGGTTTTATAGGATGTTTTAAAGGTTTTTAATAATTATTAGTATTTTAATAATAAATATTTATGAAAATTATTTTTGGATAATATTTTGATTTTTAGTAGCCCAGAACGGGCCGTTCTCAAACTGGAACGGACCATTCCAGACTACTAAAATGGCCTATAAAGACTAGACTGGAACGGGCTGTTCCAGCACATGATTCTATGAGTAAAATGCGAAGCTAGAACGGACCGTTTCGATTTGGGAACAGGTCGTTCTAAATATAGCCGTTGTAGGTAAAATGTGATTTTAGAACGGGTCGTTCTAGTTTTGGAACAGACCGTTCTGAATGTGAAATTTACGCATGACAAACGAGTCTAGAACGGGCCGTTTCGGATTTGAAACGGGCCGTCTACACACTCTCTGGAAACCAAGGAGAACCGAGAGAAGGAGATCAGGCAGATCCAGCTTTAGCGTCATCTTCTGCTTATCCGGGTAAGGGGGGAGTGAGAAACCTCGCTCGGGAGTGTGGGAATAATTGTTAGGTAGTAGGATTGGCCCCCAATCCCTTGCCCGAGGCATGCTTCTAGGAACAGACAAAATATGAATGTTTACTGTTTTGCTTTCTGAATGTTCTGTTGCGTTCCTTATGTGATGTAGAGTGTGAATATGTATTTGATTTCAAAATTAAATATGTTTTGATATGAATTAATGTTTTCTGTTTTGCTTTCTGAATGTTCTATTGCGTTCCTTATGTGATGTAGAGTGTGAATATGTATTTGATTTCAAAATTAAATATGTTTTGATATGAATTAGTGTGCTCTGTGAGTTCTTGAGAGAACTCTATGAGAAACAGACAAAATATGAAAGTTTTCTGTTTTTGATTCTTCTGTTGTATTCCTTGTTGAATGAGATGTATGAATATGTGATTAATTTTGAAAATAGACAAGTCTTGATATGAATTAGAGTGATCTATGAGTTCTTGTGGGAAACCCTATGAAGTAAAATTAGGAATATGACATGTGGATGATTTGAGACATTAAATGTAAAGTTGATGATGACTTCATGTTTTGGATAAGTTCTTGGCATGATTTATGTACTATTTTGATGTATATAATTACGAGAAGTTTCTTGTATGAGACTATGTGAATATGATATGAGAATGTGAAAGGTGAACATATGATATGTGATATGACATTGTGAAATAATGTGACATGAGATATGATGAGATGTGAAATGTAAAATGTTGGGTCAATGAAATTGTGAATGTATGACATGCATCATTTGCATTTATGAGCTAACCAGGTTTACCTTGGGTCACCACGTGATGTAACAAGCTAATCAGGTGTAACTTTGGTCACCAAGTGATGTAACAAGCTAGTCAGGTGTACCTTTTGGTCACCAAGTGATGTAACAAGCTAATCAAGTGTACCTTTTGGTCACCAAGTGATGTAACAAGCTAATCAGGTGTACCTTGTGTCACCGAGTGATGTAACAGGTGTACCTTGTGTCACCAAGTGATGTAACAAACTAACAAGGTATATCTTGGGTCACCAGTGATGAAATGATGAGAAATGAGATTATGAGACACGTGACTGGCACCACATGCATTTATTAGTCGAGTCCATGAGATCATTGCATGATAAATGACTATGCATGTGTTACTGTTGTATGTATAATTGGAATTTGTACTTAAATAATGTGTAGCTAGGACTGTGCTTGTATGATTTGTGTGTGTGTCGCCTAACTGTTATTTCTACACTTAGAACCAAGTGAGATGTTTCTCACTGCTTTGTTGTCCTTTGTATGTGTTTAAAATTGTGTTGCAGGTGATTATCAGCATAAGGATGTTGGTGATGAAGCTTAGACTTAGGTTGGGCATGCTCTGATAGGATATGTGACACCAGGGCATAACTAGGTGTAATTAGGATTTCATTATTGAATTTTGTTTTGGAAGAACTTATGTTTCATTTTTCCGCATTTGATCATGTTTTAAGTTGATGAATGTGAATTCTCTACTCTCATGTTATTGGAATTGTTGTTTTAATTCTAAAGATTTTTTAACCCAATAAGATATTTCTTTTAATTATTATATATTTATGTTGGGGTAGAGGGTGTTACAGCACCAGTGACGTCCTCCACTCACGACCCAACAAATCTTTTATCTTTGTGACTAACACCGCATACCTGTGAAAAAGCTCCCTTGACCCCAAAACTAGGTTGACAACACGGAGGGAATTAGACATGCATATCATGTTCTTGAAGTTTCTTTGCCAAACAATCATTAAACCCTTTTGCATAGCTCTCAATTCTGCATGAAGATTATCCGTAATTCCTGCATCACCATAGAAACCACATTGTCACCTCCTAGAACTATCCCTACATAATCCCCTATATCTTGCTGGACCAAGAGAAACTAACGCACTCCCATCTACGTGAATCACAACCTGGGCCAAACTGGGAAGGATACAAGGTACCCATCTTTCCTCCTGGTGCATGACCAACTAACAAAAAGTCCTCAATATTAGACCATATAGTCCCCAAGTACGCGAAGCAATCATATGCGCTGGAAATTTCTTCTTAAAAAAGTATAATTATTTTTTTTAAAAATAGTTTAAATAAACACATAAATTATAAATAAAATTGTTTATATTATAAAAAATGTAAAAAAAAAAAAAGAAGATTGAATAATATCAAATATCATACATTTTTTATTTATAAAAATCAAACTTGGTAAATAATTTATAATACGTTATGTATTTTTTTTAATTAATCAACTGAGAAAGACTCATTTATGGATTAATATCATTCTTAATCATGTGTTATATATAATTATTATTTATACATAATGAAATATAGTATCATACATTTTATCAAATTAATTTAAAAATTTAGACATTTTTATGATTTTTTAGTGCATTTGATTTTTCATTATGTTAATATCATAATGATTGATTTCACCAATAACGTGATCTCTAATGGAGTGAGTATTAATTTTTTTTGTTGCAAATACTTTTTTATCTCATCTTTGTTGTTGAAATTTTGGATATGCATTATGTAATGATTTGATATATTATTATACTTAGTGTCGCCACCGGCCCGAAACGGGCTTTCGGCATTCGCGAAGGATGGTTGGACTCGTTTATTTGTTTAAAAAATGTGGATTGCTAGAAGGACTTATTCTCAAACTGAGACCTCGTCAAACGAGCAATTTTATTAAGAGGCTCACTAATCCATATTAATCCCAAGCGGGACCCTCCATGGATTAGTGGTTTTCATAAAAGGAGGGTTCGTGGAGTCGCCACCAATGTTTTACTCAAAACATTGGAAAAAGGGATAAGGCAATTGATTTAAAAATCAACTTTGGCCACTACAACCAGAGTTGGGTAAGGGAGTCGGTTACGCGTGGGGAAGGTGTTAGCGCCCCACAGCGCCCCTTTCGGGTTCCCTATGACAGATTATTTTTAAAAGAACAGTATAAAATTACTAAGTTACCCCTATTTATTCTAAACAATCATGAATTGACTATCTACATGATGATAGTTTAAATATGCACACAGAAAGCAGTAAAAGGAAGGATTGAAGGGGAACCTCTTGAAGCGTGCTTTTTTATAAAAAATGAACTGGGAAGCGTTTTGGCGTTCCCACGCTCTACAAGCCCGCTCCTCGCTCTCCTAGAACAAAATTTTAACTAAGGGAATCAAAAAGATTTCCCCTCGACTAGGTTCGATCCTCAAGCAAAATGGCTCGGGGCTCAAGAACTTCGTCGGATCAACTCTCCGAGTGATTTTTAGGGCAGAACACTGCTCAAAAACCCCAGAATACTCAAGGAGAGGGTTCAAACTGTGTTGAAAAGTGTGGAATGACGTCCAATTGACGTCATATTTATAGGGAATAGGCGCAATACGGCCTACAGGGGCAATACGGCCGTATTGAAATTTTTGAACTTCAATACGGTCGTATTGAAATTCAATACGGTCGTATTGAAGTTCAGAAATTTCAATACGCCCGTATTGAGTTCGCCGCGGTCGTATTGAAGTGTCAATACGGTCGTACTGACTTCAGTATGGCCGTATTGAAGCTTCAATACGGCCGTATTGAGTTCAGTACGGCCGTATTGGGCTTTTTCCCTCGACTTCTTTATTTTGAGCTATTCTAAGACCTCTGGACCTACAGAGAACCCTCCTAGGGCCTTCGAGGGGTCCTTCTGGCTGATTATCCTTCAGTCTTCGAGAGTCTTCAAGCTTTATTTCCGACCCGGACAATTTTAGGGGTCTACAGCTGCCCCCCCTTTACTTAGTCGGACGGCCTTTTGGTATACCGGCTGACAAGTAAAGGAGTTGACCCAATTGTCCGGGTATTGTGCCGACCTTCTGACTTGTAGCGTCTTCCGGTGGGAAAATGTTGAGTAGCCTCTCCAGGTGGGTGCATACTTCGGCGCTTCTGACATCCTCGGTAGCTGAGTTTACCTTCTCCAAGGCCAACTTCACTCGACGCCCGAGCCGGAAGTTGGACATCAACGCGCCTCTGATGACGCTGATGGTTGAGTACCGCCTCTCCAGGCTTAGCTTCACTCTTTGTTCGAGCCGGAAGCTAAGTACCTTTGTGACGACGGTGAGCGGTGTGAGTTTCGCCTCTCCAGGCCTTGCTTTGCTTGTTGCCCAAGCTGGAAGCTGTAAGTACCGTCTCTCCAGGCTTAACTTCACTCTTTGTTCGAGCCGGAAGCTAAGTACCCTTGTGACAACGGTAAGCAGTGTGAGTTTTGCCTCTCCAGGCCTTGCTTTGCTTGTTGCCCAAGCTGGAAGCTGTAAGTACCGTCTCTCCAGGCTTAGCTTCACTCTTTGTTTGAGCCGGAAGCTAAGTACCTTTATGACAACGGTAGGCGGTGAGTACCCTTTTTCCAGAGATAGCTTCGCTCATTGTCCGAGCCGGAAGCTGCATACCTCCGTGTTTGTGACGACGGGGTAGCGTGAATATCTCCTTTCCAGGGATTCGTGATGATTTTGTCTCCACAGTCCACGATGCTGCTTCGACGGTTGTTTTTTGATTTTGTGCCACTAAGGGCTGGATAACGCAGGGATCCGTCTAGGGGATGTGCAATTACTCATAGGTTCTTGTGTCCCAACTTTTCATTGCGTAGTTGGTTCCCACTGGGGAATTTCTGATTCCTTTGGGGTGCAGACACAAAGATGCTCTTTCTGATGTGAGCGGTGCCTTATGATTGGCTGACGTCCTTTCGACGTTGGTGGAGTATCCCGGTTATCCTTGTTCGGGTGTCTCTTTTGGTTTTTTGATTTTGCTGCCTCTGTGTAGGCTTGTTATCCACTGGGGGATTTTGTCGTTGATTTTGATTAGCCTCTTCTGTTAGGCGTATCAGCTTGACGTTCAATGATTGGCTGAGCCAGATTCCACTTGGGGAATGATTATTGATTTTTATTTTCTTCTCCTTCTGCAGGGATGCCTCTTGAGTAGGCGACTGGGGATTTGGGGATCTTATGTATCCCAGAGTATTATTTAGGAAGCCTCTACAGGCTTAGCCTCACTCGACACTTGAGTTGGAGAGCTATCTTCACTGAGGAAGTTTAAGTCCTTTGACTTGGATATTCTGCTTGGGTGATCGTACTTCCATTGAGAATGTCGTCGATCTTGCTTTGATAGCTCTTGCTGGGGATTTTGAGTCCAAGAGCGTGAGTTGAGGTTTCTCTGGGGAGTATTATTTCTGCGAGCCTCTCCAGGCTCAATTATTCTTTGATGTGGAGTATTATTTTGGCGAGCCTCTCCAGGCTCAATTATTCTGAATGAGTATTGTTTCGGCAAGCCTCTCCAGGCTCAGTTATTTCTGAGAGAGTATTATTTCAGTAAGCCTCTCCAGGCTCAGTTATTCTGATGAGAGTATTATTTCAGCAAGCCTCTCCAGGCTCAATTATTCTGTACAGTTGGGGGAGTATTATTTCTGCAAGCCTCTCCAGGCTTTAGTTATTCTGAGGAAGTATTATTTCTGCAAGCCTCTCCAGGCTCAATTATTCTGAAAGAGTATTATTTCAGCAAGCCTCTCCAGGCTCAATTATTCTGAGAGTATTATTTCGGCGAGCCTCTCCAGGCTCAGTTATTCTGAAAGATGTGAAATCTTTGTCTTTTTTGTCGACTTTTGACTTTTTCTGTATGTTTGCCTTTTTTGTCATTTTTTGGCTTTTTCTGTATTTTTGCCTTTTTTGTCATTTTTTGGCTTTTTCTGTATTTTTGCCTTTTCTGTTGTTTTTCGGCTTTTTCTGTACAGAAATGTCTCAGTTATTCTGAGAGAGTATTATTTCGGCGAGCCTCTCCAGGCTCAGTTATTTTGAGAGTATTATTTCGGCGAGCCTCTCCAGGCTCAGTTATTCTGAGAGTATTCTTTCGGCAAGCCTCTCCAGGCTCAGTTATTTTGAGAGAGTATTATTTCGACAAGCCTCTCCAGGCTCAGTTATTCTGTGGGAGTATTCTTTCGGCAAGCCTCTCCAGGCTCAGTTATTCTGTATGACGCTGTTGATTTTCTGAATCTTTGCATTTTGTTTGCTGCTGTCATACACAAGCAATTTTTCTATTTTTTCTATTTTATGTAGTTGCCTCATGACGAGGTCTTTGAAAATTTCTTTATGGCCAATACGGCCGCATCCATTTCAGTATGCCCGTATTGAGTTGAAATTTTGTTCATAACCCTGATTTTAATACGGGTGTACTGAACATGGTACAGGCGCATTGTTTTTTCTGAAATTTATATTATTTATTTTTTTTGTTTTTTCAATAAACAGAGAATAAGTGATCTTCCAGTACACCTATCATCTGTATGCATGTATGCAGTATGATGCACCTAATTCTATTTGATTCTTTTTTCAAAAGAATTAACCGATGCATTTTTGTGTTTGGATTTTGCCATTCCTCCAGACGGACTGTGCGCTGCCGACTTCTGTAACCGAGGAATGATGCGTATTATATTTGAGATTTGGTGTCATCAACCAAATGATCCTTCCCTTTCTTTAGAAGATGTGTCAACCCTCCTATTGACCACTATATCTCCATGTTTCCACTAGATTATTCAAAAATCGTTGGGACAAGAGAGAAAAGAAGGAAAGGATATATTTTCAAAAGTTTGTGTTTTAGAGGGGATTATTTTATTTTTGAAAAATTGTTTTTGTAAGCATGGATGGCCAAGGTAGGCTTATTGTGTTTAGGTTTGTTTGTTTAAACACTTATGAGGTTAAGCACATCTTTGTTATTAATGATTGTGCTTTGACAACTTGGATAGCTTTTCTTGAGCCCCTTTGTTGAATTCAATTGATGGTACCATCATGGATTTATTCTGTTTTTTTCTTTTTTGATGGCTCTTACTTTTGCCTAAAACACCCATTTGTGGTGTCTTAGCGGGCTTTTGTTTTTATTCATTATTTTGTAACCCTAATTTTTGCCTAGGTCACCCTTTTGTGGGATTCCTAGCGGGTCTTTTGGTCTTATTTTGTAACCCTAACTTTTGCCTAGGTCACCCTTTTGTGGGATTCCTAGCGGGTCTTTTGGTCTTATTTTGTAACCCTAACTTTTGCCTAGGTCACCCTTTTGTGGGATTCCTAGCGGGTCTTTTGCTCTTTAGGATTTCTTTATCCATGATGGCACTTATTGAGGCCAAGAAAAGGTGCTCCAAGTTGACACACACACTTCCACATAAAAATGATGTGGGTTTATTATTATTAAGATGATTTTAACCTCATTCATGTTTATTCAAACAGGGTTAAAATAATGTGGTCTAGAATTTTATTGCAAGCGAGAAAAGAAGCAATAAAGAATTAATGAAGAATGATTTTATTATAATCATAATGGAAACATGTGCCCTATCGAGGCTCGGGGGTCGGGCTGTCCCCGAGGAGTGATCTCTAATAGTCACTGAGTCTATACATCCCTATCGGAAGGAGAAAAACATTTTGACGACGACGACCGGCCTTGACGCTTGTGAACCGGCCTTCCTAAAGATCTGGCTTAAAGAACGTCGAGAAGGATCTTGATTCCTCTTCGTTCTTTGATCTTTGTTAGGGTTGTATCCTAACCCTTGTTTCCCCGGATTATCCTTGATAATGGGTAGCTCCGGGATTCCTTGGGAGTCCTTGCCTAATCCTTGTCCTGGCAAGTATCCGTTCTTGGTGAGCATGGAGGCTACCTTCTTCATTTCTCGGGGAAACGTTTCGACATTGGCGATTTCCAATGCTTGGAAGGCGGTTTCTAAAGCTTCCTCCGCTGCATCCACGTAAGGTATGGTGGATGGTTTGCTGATGAGTATGTCATCTTCAGCTTGTACAGTCACCAGTTTGTCACCCACTATGAACTTGACTTTCTGGTGGAGCGTAGAGGGTACAGCTTTCGCATCATGAATCCAAGGTCGGCCGAGGAGACAGCTGTATGCGGGAGTAATGTCCATCACTTGGAATTCGACATTAAAGATAGTGGGTCCAATTTGGATTGGAAGATTGATCTCTCCCACCACTTCTCTTTTAGATCCATCGAAGGCTCGAACGATCATGTTGTTGGCGCATTTGGATTCCCTTGATTGCCACTTGCTCGAGCGCTTTTTTTTTTTGGCATTACGTTCAAGGAAGATCCATTATCTACCAAGACTTTAGCGATGTGATACTCCTTGCACTTTATAGAGATGTGCAAGGGCTTGTTGTGGTTTGATCCCTCGGCGGGGATTTCTTCATCGATGAAGGTGAGGTGGTCATTAGCCTTGATGTGACTAACAATCCCCTCAAACTCGTCTTGGGAGATAGTGTGCGACACATATGCCTTGTTCAAGACTTTCAACAGATCTTGTCGATGCGGTTCGGAGCTTCGGATCAACGACGACAGCGTAATCTTTGCTGGCGTCTTATGAAGTTGATCCTCGGTGGAGTACTCGCTCTGTCGGATATACTTTAACAGCTCGTCTGTCTCCTCCTCAGATTCTTTTTCCTCGGTTTTCTTTTCTTCTTTTTCTTTATTCTTGGGGGCTTTATCATAAAGATCTTCGGGAGTGTAGATCCTGCCACTCCTAGTTATGCCCCCAAGTCCAGCGATGTTGGAGATATCGCTGTCGGCAGAAGAGTGGATGTCGTATATCCACGGCACAGCCTTATTTGATTTGCAAGGGAAAGGCCTTGGAACTGTGATCCTTAATGGTGTTGGACCTTCCCCTTTGTTTGTCTTATTACCAACAACGGAGTTGACGTATGCTCGCTTGGCATGGTTGTTGGCTTACACTTGATAACGAACGGCGTGCGATCCATTCTTTGAACATACGCATCGATTATTTCTTTCTTTTTATTAATATTTATTAATGGAATACTAGGAGAGATGTATGAAATGAATAACTCCTAGATCCCTCCATGATCTATATGCATGATATGAGATGATGGTGATGAATATGCATGCATTGTGTTTATTGAACTAAGCCTTATCATGTTTTCGGGATGTCCCTAAGATGATGCATGATATTGCTTGGTTTGGATAAATAACCCTTTTATCTTTTTTGGGTATTTTATTTATTATATTTTTTGTATTTTTGGGTGAAAAGGGAAACTACCTATATGAATGTGATGAAGGTAGATGTTAACACCATGCAATGGAAGATTCTTATTCCTATTTATTTTTATTTTAAAAAAGGGAATGTTGTATGTTTAAATAATGCAATGTATGCTCATACAATGTCACATAATCAATGCACAAACAATTCACTCATCCACGAACAGTCACGAGCGAATCACGAGGTAGGGGTCTCCTGCAGAAAAGTGCATATTCAAGGAGGATCTAACTGTTCTCACTTGGTCAAAGGCCCCCAAGGTGCCCCCATTATAGGGACCCAATTCCTCTCATCGTAGGTCGATGGAAAGCTCCAACGCACCGTCGGACTCAAGTTCATGGTTATCACCTTGAGTGATGTTTTCCGACAACGGTCTACGGGCACCTATAGACCCATTCGACAACCGGCCGTACTAACATCCACTCCCTATGGTTAATCACTCATGCCCCCGGGTATAGAGGGAACTGTTGTGTGCAAAGGTTTGTGTGCAGTTTTTATTTCAAACAATTGCGTAAATTTAAAAATACAACAGTTATTAAAGCCATATAATAAATCATGTTATCATACAAGCAAGGGGTAATAGAGTAATTTTAACTATTATTTGTTAAAAATAATCTGTCACTAAATGGGACTGACTCTCGAAGCTTCCCCAGTGGAGTCGCCATCTGTCGCCACCGGCCCGAAACGGGCTTTCGGCATTCGCGAAGGATGGTTGGACTCGTTTATTTGTTTAAAAAATGTGGATTGCTAGAAGGACTTATTCTCAAACTGAGACCTCGTCAAACGAGCAATTTTATTAAGAGGCTCACTAATCCATATTAATCC
This sequence comes from Cajanus cajan, assembly GCF_000230855.2. Classification (NCBI taxonomy): domain Eukaryota; kingdom Viridiplantae; phylum Streptophyta; class Magnoliopsida; order Fabales; family Fabaceae; genus Cajanus; species Cajanus cajan. The sequence continues at coordinate 53,995,782 of NC_138520.1, read as the reverse complement.
CAAGCGGGACCCTCCATGGATTAGTGGTTTTCATAAAAGGAGGGTTCGTGGAGTCGCCACCAATGTTTTACTCAAAACATTGGAAAAAGGGATAAGGCAATTGATTTAAAAATCAACTTTGGCCACTACAACCAGAGTTGGGTAAGGGAGTCGGTTACGCGTGGGGAAGGTGTTAGCGCCCCACAGCGCCCCTTTCGGGTTCCCTATGACAGATTATTTTTAAAAGAACAGTATAAAATTACTAAGTTACCCCTATTTATTCTAAACAATCATGAATTGACTATCTACATGATGATAGTTTAAATATGCACACAGAAAGCAGTAAAAGGAAGGATTGAAGGGGAACCTCTTGAAGCGTGCTTTTTTATAAAAAATGAACTGGGAAGCGTTTTGGCGTTCCCACGCTCTACAAGCCCGCTCCTCGCTCTCCTAGAACAAAATTTTAACTAAGGGAATCAAAAAGATTTCCCCTCGACTAGGTTCGATCCTCAAGCAAAATGGCTCGGGGCTCAAGAACTTCGTCGGATCAACTCTCCGAGTGATTTTTAGGGCAGAACACTGCTCAAAAACCCCAGAATACTCAAGGAGAGGGTTCAAACTGTGTTGAAAAGTGTGGAATGACGTCCAATTGACGTCATATTTATAGGGAATAGGCGCAATACGGCCTACAGGGGCAATACGGCCGTATTGAAATTTTTGAACTTCAATACGGTCGTATTGAAATTCAATACGGTCGTATTGAAGTTCAGAAATTTCAATACGCCCGTATTGAGTTCGCCGCGGTCGTATTGAAGTGTCAATACGGTCGTACTGACTTCAGTATGGCCGTATTGAAGCTTCAATACGGCCGTATTGAGTTCAGTACGGCCGTATTGGGCTTTTTCCCTCCACTTCTTTATTTTGAGCTATTCTAAGACCTCTGGACCTACAGAGAACCCTCCTAGGGCCTTCGAGGGGTCCTTCTGGCTGATTATCCTTCAGTCTTCGAGAGTCTTCAAGCTTTATTTCCGACCCGGACAATTTTAGGGGTCTACACTTAGTACAACATAACTACAATGTGCCGAAAAACATAAAACCCACTAGTAAACATATGTATAGGATTCAAAAATCATAAAATAGCTCTTGATAATTTTGACTTAAAAACATAAATCCTCTTATGAAGTTACAACAAACCCTATACATATATACTCACATATACATCAAATATTTAAGTATTGAAAATATAAAATCCTAGCATTGGTTAAGTGTCTCTATATACATAATATATCAAAACAACTCAACAAAAGAAAATGACATCTCTAGCATGGTCATGCACCAAACATGCACTCCAACCTAATCTTGACTTTTTCTCATAACAAGTATAATTATAATAATCTAACAACATAGAAAAGTAAAGGTAAGCTTGTGAAAGAAAACACCATATCATTATAAATAAGAAGTAAACAACTTCAACAACATATACAACAACATCAATAGGTTAGCTTTACAACATCAAAGCATAACAACAAAAATACATCTCAATAACATAAATCAATTGAATAACTTATCAACTTAAAATAACTGAGCAACATAAACAATTGAATAACTGATGTGTCTCATATATCAATTTATGGAGATCTTTTACAACTTAGTGAGCAATCTAGGTTACTTCACCCTACCAAACCACAACGACTATATGGTGACCAAAGTTAGTTTCTTAGGTTTTACCACTAACATTAGAAAAGTTTAGTACTACTATTATGAATAAAATAACTTAGGTATGAGTCTACTACGACTTTATCATTCAAAACTAAGCATATATAGAATTAGTCCATTAATTATCCTTCAAATACTACGAACCTTTCTAGTACTCGATTAGGAACTTTCAGCCCTAACTTTGTACCTTACTTCTTGACCACTTATGAAAAGTATGGTTTGACCTCCACCATATTATTTCAACTTAAAAACCTAGAGGAGACAATTTTAAAACAACTTCCCAATTAGTAGGAAATTTACTTACCAAAAGGTTTTCAACTTATTGGACTCTTAGAGTACCACAACTTATATCTACACAATGGTATATTTTAATTTCAAAAACAACTTTTACCTCCTCTAGTTTTTATGCAACTTTCAACTTTAAAGACACGTACCACATGGTCATTACAACTTAACAACTTACAACATACAACTTACATCTTCAACTTTATACAAGTTGATACTTTCAACTTAAACAACATAATTCATCTTCATATATCATTATAAATCAAAATTCTATAAAATAGGTTCAATCATCATTGATTTATATCACCTAAATATGTAGAAGGACATAAGATATAAGTTTCACAAAAATAGAGCTCTTGTTGGGCAATGGATAACTTTGTTGAGAAACTAAAGTTCTTTAGAGCTCGTCATTGGGTGAGCTACTCTCGCTCAATAAGAAAAACTCTTTATGACTATCCTCGTTGGGTGCACTTTGGTTCACTAGGTGACCAAAATCCACTATAGCTCATTGTTGAGCATCCAAAAGCTCACTAAGCAAACAAAAAAATTTGTGGGTCCTCTCCCTAAGCAACCATAACTTATCGAGCGACTAGCACCCCTTATGGCTCCTCATTTTAGGCGTGCTGTCACGCTGAGTGAGCTCTAAGAAAGGCTACCATAAAAATTTGTTTTCTCGTCAGGTGACAATCTTATCATTGAGCGTGAACACGATTTTGGGCAGAGGATCACCAACCTTAGAATAACGTTGAGCGAGCATTCATCCTCGCTAAGCGAGTCTCATAAAATTGAGCCTCCACAAGCATGATCCACCACATGCAAACCATTAAGAAACATCCAAACAACACTCACACACACACAAACAACACACACACACACACACACATATATATATATATATATATATATATATATATATATCATGAATTCAACATTAAATTTTACATGCAACATCAAAACTCATCAATCTCAACTTCTTTGGGTCATAAGTTTCCTTACACTTAAAAATCCCCAACTACACAACTTCTTCACAAAGCTAGAAGAAGATGAAAAGATGGAGAAATTGTGAAACCTTCTTTACGATGACTTCTATCTAAGATTCGCAACTCCTTAATGTGAATCTCTAACTCAATTACTCAATCTCCACTCTCAGGAAAGATCTAGACGCTCCTAGTGAAGTCAGAAGAAGAAAAGGTCTTCCTTGACTTTAGAGCTTATCTCTTTAAAACTTCTCTCTAGAATTTAGAGAAATGAACTTATGAAGTCCAAGTTTTCTAAAAAACCTTATATATCTTTCCCCAAACTTGGTCAACTTTGACCTCAATTTTAAACATCCCTGAATAACTTAACTCCCAAGGATCCCTTGAGTTGAAAAAACTCTAAAAATAACTATGAACACAACATAACATCATATAACACCATATATTACACCATCATGCAATAAAAGCATTAAAACATACAATGTTACATATTATAAAGAAACAAATTATTATTTTTTTCAATTAAGTAGAAGTAACATGATATTTTATGTTGAAACAATTTTTTTAAAAAAATTTTCCTTCACTAACTTGTAAACATTATTTTACTAATTTTATGTGATAAAATTTATTGCAATAATTATCACGAGTCAATATTTTTACTAACTATCTTGCAACACTTGTAGACTTAAAATTTCTTTTTTCAAAAATTTCCTTAAAAATTTGGGAAAAAGAATGTTATTTTTTTTTCAAATAAGTTGAATTAATACATTTGAAGAGACCTATATATGTGAAACACACATATTTTTTTATTATATTTTACATCTTTTTATATAGTTATCATTTCCTTTTTCCTTTGGAAAATTATAGATTCTTGATAATAAATCAAATGGATTAATAATTATTTTTTGCTCCACTAAAAGTGTCTCTAGTCCACTAATTTATAAATTAATTTTGATCATGGTACTATAATTGCCACTGACGTAAAGGATTTTTTCATACAACACATGAACACATTTCTTTCTAAATAAATCATTTTTAGAACTAGGCTAACTTGACCCTAACTAAAACTACCTCACCATCAACTTAACTCTCAAGGATCCCTTGACTCTTAGAGCTCTAAAACAACATCAATTACAATATCATATAATAAATCAATAAGGTGCAAAATAACACAATGTTATACTAATTACCCACATTTGTATAAACTTGGTAGGGTTAAGCCACTCAAATTTTTCAAACGTTGTAGGAGATCTCAAAAGTAGAGTATGCGTGACGACACATTATGTTGTTAAGTTTCCAAGTTAAAAGTTATACATGTTGAATAAGTTGTTTTAAAGTTGAAAGTTGTATTGAAATTTTAAGAAAAAAATAATTATAATTTATTTTGTGTAAAAGTTATCATTTATATGGGTGAATAAGTAAAATATTATAATTTGGGAAAGAAACAAAAAAAAATGCACATTCTATATTATTATTTAACCTTGTCAATATTTGAAGGTGATTCATTTTATGAGTTTCACATTAGTTATTACTATAAGTTTTATTACAAAACTTATAAAAATAAGCATAAGACATCTTATGAATCGGTTATAAATAAAGGTGTCAAATGGTTGACCTAGTTTGACCCAACCCACACAAACTAATGCTTATAATTGACCTAGTTTATGACTCGAATTTCTTATAGACCATTTATTTGTAGCCCACCTTATATTGTTGGCCTATTTGGCTGGACAAATTGGCCTATTTTATTTTATGTTCTATTTTATTTAAATTCTACAAAAAAAAAAAAAAAATGAGTCAAAAAGGCCTGATAGATTTAGGTCCTTAAACTTATTGGCCCAACCTAGGACAAGCCAAATTGTTTGAGTTATCTTCAGGCCACTTTTCAAAATCCCATTTTTCCGTCTGGTTGGGCCATTTTTTACACTTCTAGCTAATAAGATATTTTGTGGACTCCCCCAAACACTATCACAAGCATTTATAATATAAGATATATTAAAATAAATTGTTTATAAATTATTCATGACTAAAACTCGTAGAATATATGTGATCTTAAACTTAATAGAAAACTTACATTAAAATAATGTATATGAAATTCTATAAATTAAAAGGAAATACACTTATTTTTTTTTGTAATAAAAATGACCTTTAACATATTAAAAAAAACTAGAAAAGGAATATAAATATAAAATTATTTAAATTTATATTAAAAAGGTAAATGAAAATTTGTTAAAATTATTAGGATTGGCATGAATTTAGGTTCCCATTGCCACAAATTATGATGTAGGCTCTTCTACTTGAGGAGACCTTAGACATACATCTCTCCTAATTGCAATGGAAGTCATCAACCTAGGCCATGGCCTTTCTTAATTATCTATTGACTCCATCCAAGTAAGTAAATTTAAATGTTGGCAATCAAGTTTAATTTATAATACACTCGTTTAAACAACCTTCATTTACTTATGTTGTGGAACTTAACTAGATACATTACACACTACAAATTCCCATGTCATGATTGTTTTAGCTAGTCATCTTGTTACTTTACTTTTATTTATATCATATCAAATTTGCTTAGGATTTGATGATTGCATTCAAAACATATTGCATAAAAAATAATATAGATATAAATGTACTAATAATTTGTAAAAAATAAAATTGCTTCTTCATATTAGAAATGCCAAATTTCCCCAACCAATGAGTATTGGTGCCTTGATAGAATTATGTTCACCAACCTATTTGTGCATTTTTGTATTGTTATATATTTGTAAAGGTTGTTAATAGTTTTTCCTTCACAGCACTTTTTGTTTATGTGCTAGTAAGCAATAAATGGATGAAATTTTGCATTTCAAATAATATCTGTCATATTTTAAGGATATTGTTAGTTTCTTTCCTTGTTTTTTATGGTTTCTACATCTATATATGGTCACATTTTTAACGAAACAAAGTACAAGTTGGGTTGCCTTCTAGGAGGGACATGCTTGGTACCAAGCTAGCTTCTACTCCAAAGGAAGTATGAAACCATTGACCAATTTGCATAAAGTCCTCCTTTTACTATATAGTGTTTAAATAAAGAATTTATTTTCAACTAGGGATGGATGTACATACACTTTATGGAGTAATGTCCTCCATAAGAATTTTTACTTTTACTCAATTATGTTTAATAAACTTTGTGGAGTAAAAATAAACACTAGAAGGAGGGGTTGAATTGTGTCTATCAAAAATCTCAACACGTTTTCGTAAGTAGTAAAGTAGATATGTGAACTAAAAGGTGTAGACAAAGTAAAGAAAAGAAGACAAGGTGTTTTTATTTTGGTTTGCCTCAACCATCTAGATTACGTCCAATTCTTTAACAACTTGATCAAGTTCTACTATCTTTTACAAAGATACAAGTATTCTTTACATAATCCACTACCAAGTCAACCAAAATATTCTATGATTTTACACTTTAACCAAACTAACCAAATATTCTTTGAATAACAAAACCTCTCCAAACATCTATACCAAGTATTTTTGTTAAGTCAAACGAAGAGTTTCCCAAAAAGGTTTTGAGTGAGACAAATATAATGTGTTGTTATCTCTAACAAGTGAGTTAGTATTTCATAAAGACATAAGAACAGGTAAAATGACGAAGAGACATAAGCATTAGACGATACAAAATGAAAGGCCAACATAAGCACTCAATAAGTCAAATCAGGAACAAGATCATGCCAAGCACAATCTAAGGCAGCACATAAAGACTCAGACAGAAGATGGTTAAACGACCAAGAAGAAACTCTAGAAGAAATGGGAAGTTTGACCATATACAAGGTTAACCAAGATGAAAGGAAAAGTTAAAACGCTGATGATCAGACAAAGGTTGAAGTATTAAACTAAATGTTGACTACCAGACGCAGACGAAGAATGACACACAATCACCTAAGAAATCAAGCTTCAAAAGACAATTTGAATATCGTCTACACTCACAAAAAAACACATGAAGTCATTTGAATTATTAGAAGAGAATAAGAAAGAAAAAGAGCATGCTCAAACGCTAAATCATGCATATGTCAGATAAAGTACATCACTTTTTCAGGCAATGACAAAAGTTCCACAGTTATAGGATCAGAAAAGGACAAAAGTTTCCTAGGACTCTGTTATATTCAGACACATCTACTAATAGAGTAAGAAAACTTCACGCATTGTCTATAAACAGGAAGCAACATTTAATGCAAGAATCTAAGCATTAAATGAGAAGGTCAAACTGGTCATAAACGACTATATATATGTGCTTCAACGAACAATTGCAACGGGCAGATTTCACAAGACTATATAAGCCTCAACATCAAACCTTAAAGAGTTGGCTGTTTGGTCCGAAATAGTGCAAGCATGAAGAAGAGCTATATTCATCCCATGAAGTAAAAAAATCAAAGACAAAACAAATAGAGTCAAATGTACCTTAGTGTAATTCTCTCTGCAAACTAAGGAATTCTAAATGTGTACATCTTAGAAGGCAAAACCTTAGTGAGTGTAGATCATATATGTATCCTCTCTGTGAGAGTAACCCAAAACACTCGAACCCGACTACACATTTATCAGTTGTAAAGTCTGAAGAGGCTAGGAAAAGAATACTTGTAAATCCTGGAGGGGCTTGTCAAAGAATACTCATTGCTAGCCAGAAGTGGCTGATAAGAAAATACTAGCGTTGGTGAGTGAAGTCGACAGACTAGGAGTGGTCGAGAATACTTGAAGAACCAAAAGTGGTTTAAGAATACTAGCGCTGGTGAGTGAAACTGGCAGGCTAGGAGTGGTCGAGAATACTTGGAGAACAAAAAGTGGTTTAAGAATACTAGCGCTGGTGAGTGAATCTGGCGGCCCAGGAGTGGTCGAGAATACTTGGAGAACCAGAAGTAGTTTAAGAATACTAGTGTTGGTGAGTGAAGCCGACGGGCCAGTAGTGATCAAGAATACTCAGGTGCAGGAGTGGACGACAATACTCAAATGTTCTTAAACTTCATATCTAGTGGAACCCTTCAGTTGAAGGAGACTGGACATAGCTCAATTTGAGTGAACCAATATAAAAATACTTGTTCTACGTCTTAATGTTTCAAACGCAATTTATTTGATTAATCTAATTCACTAAAAACTTTGTCCAATAATTATCGTCTATCAAAGCTATCTTCAGACGAAAGCTATAATTGCTCAATTGATTATTCTAAAAGAACAATTTTTGTTTATGAAGTATTTTTCTCTTAGCAGACGATGAAACTTCCAGTTGCAAAATGATTTTGGTAATCCAATCTTGGGTTGTTTCCGTTCAAGCATTCAACTTTACTGGATGAAAGAAAGCTTTATTGCAAAATATTTTAAAACTCCTTTGTTCACTTACACACACATATTCAACCCCCCCCCTTTTATGTGTTTTTCCGCTAACTTAAATTTTTTCAACAACAAAGCCTCTCCTAGCTTATAGTTGAAAAATAAAGTTTAAGCTAATAACAAAGAATCATCCTACACACAAGAGGTGATAAAAAAATTACATATAAAGAGGGAAAAAAATAAAGAATGAAAATTTGTGCCTTTTTTCTCTGAGCTTGTCCATGCTTTTTTATATATAGGCAACATATGAAGATGATTGTTGTAAATCCTTGAGTGTCACTTATTGACTTCCTTCATCTTGCTTCTTTGTATGAATATGTGTCTGTTGGTGAATTTAATACTTTACTTTTTATTTGATCAAGGATGTTGTTTATGAAATTTTGGGTAAAAAAGGTAAAGAACTATAGTGTGTGTCAGTCCTAAACAACTTTTGGCTAACTTCACATACTTTGAGGTATCTACTTGTCTTTTTTTTCGACAAAAAACAAGCTCTGTCCTTTTCTATACATTATGAGTACCAAATAAGTTTTATTCCTTCAATATATTATGGTATAAGTTGAAAACATATGATAGGAACATCAAAAATAATAAATATGATAATTAAAACATGTTTATGAGGTGTCCTAATAAGGGTTATCAAATTTTCTAAACTCGTCCAAGACCCGCATAATCTTAACACAAATACATGTTTTTGGATGATCTTGGATGATCTAAATTTGATCATCAAAATTTTGGGTTGAATAAAACAATTTTGAGCAGGTTTACACGGTCAGGCTCGATTCAAAATTTTTAATCCCATCAATATATAAGCCCAACCAATGAATAACACTCGCATATAAAAAACTATTGCAACTCATTGAGAGTCATTTTTTACCCTAGCCACACTTGTCTTTCTCTCTATTTCTTGCTTTCCCTTACAACTTGTCACTCTTGCTCTCCCTCATCTTACTTGTCTTGCTCACATTTTCTTAACTCTAAATCTTTTTTCCTTTCTTCTCCTAATCCTCATATTGATTTATTCTTATTTTATTGATGGGTCAGTATAAATGTTTGTGTCTAAATTGTGTAGATGGTGACAAACTCATGATGGTGTTTGCGATCATGATGAGGCTAATAGTTTCGATGGTTGGTGGTTTTGGTAGTGTAGTTACAGTTCAATCATAATGTCAAAGGAGTTATTGAAGCATGAAAAGTAAGGGTTTTTTCATCTATGTTCATAATTGTTCATTTTTTTTATCTTTCATCTCATGTCTTATCTTTACCATCGAAGAAACCACAAAAAATATTGTTAGCATGTTTATAAAGAAAAAATTCGTTATGTTCTTTGGTTTTTGTTTTAACTCGTTTCTTTTTGCTCATGTTGTAGGATGGTTTTTTCTCCCCTTCATTTTTCTTCAACTTGGCTTCCTTTTTCCATTTAAGTGTTTTAAACTCTATTGTGCGCTAAAAAAATTAAAGTCGTTTTTGTTGTATGGCACCGGGGCAGAATATGTTTTTAACCTATTCCAATTTCTAAGCTTGCTAAGGTTTTCCTTTCATGTCTGTAACTTTTTCGCATGTAAAAAAATAAAATTGTATAATTCTTTTTAGTTGAATAGCTTCAGTTAAAGGAAATAAAGAAGGAACTTGTTTTGAAACATAATTGAATAACAATCTTCAATTACAAATGCAGAAGACACAACTCATTCTGACACTAGTGCAAAAATTGGATTTAAAATCGGAGTTTTAAGATCGGTTACAAGGTGACCTATCTTAAAAGTGACGCGGTGACAATTTTGTAAATAATGTGAACACTTTTAAGATCGGTTATTTTATGATCGATCTTAAAAGGTATGTTTGACACAACTTTTAAGATCGACTACAAAAGAACCGATCTTAAAAGTTGTATCAGACATAACTTTTAAGATCGGTATAACTGATCTTAAAAGTACTTTTAAGATTTATTATTTTATGACCAATTTTAAAAGTGCTACTTTTAAAATCGGTTATTTAAGAATTGATTTTGTATACTACATACAAAATCGGTTCTTAAATAACCGATTTTAAAAGTATCGTCAGAAACCTTTTATCTTTCCCTCCATTCTCATTCTCTTTGATCTTTCCCTCCGTTCCTTTTTTTTACTCTCTCACGCTCTCATCTAATATCTCCAGCTTCTCATTCTGAAGGTAACATTCTCATGTTCTTCTCGTGTCTCTAGTTTCGTTGTTGGTTTATTCTGCAAGGAGAACGGGCCGTGCTGCAAGGAGAACGGGCCGTTCTGCAAGGAGAACGGGCCATTCTACAAGGAGAATGGGCCGTTCTACAAGGAGAACAGGCCGTTCTGGATTGGTTTGAACTCATGACAAACTATTCTGGAACGGCCCGTTCCAAACGACATTTTTAGGTCATTTTAACAACCTGGAACGGCCCGTGCCAGTTTTGAAACGGCCCGTTCCAGTTTTAATTTTTACAATGCCAAGACTTTTAAGATCGGTTATAAAACAACCGATCTTAAAAGTTAACTTTTAAAATCGGTTAAATAACCGATTTTAAAAGTCTAACTTTTAAAATCGATTAGAGAACCGATTTTAAAAGTTAAAAATAACCAATTTTAAAAGCTTTTTTCCACTAGTGTGAATTATATTATTTTTGTTGTGATATACCTCGAACCAATGTTGGAACAAAAGACTAAGGAAATATTAGATCTATCATTTCCCAATGGACAACTAAGAAGCATGATGATGTCATAGAAACAAATCTTTTGAGAAAAGAAAAATTCCAAACCATAATGATAAAATAGAAAATTGCTTTAAAAATGACTAAAGAAGTTTTTTTGTGGGGAGGAAAGAAATCTAGTTAAAGGGAAAAAATTAAAAAAAATGCCTAAAATTTTTATTTTGGGCTCATAAAAATATAATGTGGCCTAATCTTGTCTAAAATCAATATAACCTTACCATGATAATCGACTATCAAACTAAAGTAAACCCACACAAACTGAACATTTACTTGGGTGCGCATGGGTTTGATACATGTGATTTGTTGTTTGTGGTGGTTTGAACTTTTTGGGCCTTAATGTGCTTAAATTCGTTTGCTAATCAACCATAGGTCCTAATTGAAGTTAGATGAGAATACACATAGAAAGGGGGTTGAATATGTGTGTGTGTGTCAATAAGGAATTTTTAACATCTTTTCACAAGAGGACTCTCTTTCGTCCAGTAAAATGGTGTTGATGAATGTTAAACAGAAACTACCCAAGATTAGTTTAACAAAATCATTTTGTGTCTAGGAATTTCATTGTCTGCTTAAAGAAAATACTTTTTAAGTGAAAATCGTTCTTTTGAATAATCAATTAAATAAGTGTGGTTTTCTTCTGAATATAGTTTTAATAGACGATAAGCATTGGACAAAGTTTTCAATATTTAAGATCAATCAAATAAAATGCGTCTACAACATTTAAAACATAGAGCAAACTTTTATACTGGTTCACTCAAATTGAGCTACGTCCAGTCTCATTCAATTGAAGGGTTCCACTAGATAAACAATTAAGTACAAGTATTGTTTGTTCAGCCTCTTCAGGCTCGTAGTGAGTATTATAGACCATCTAGGTCACGACCACTCCTGGTCCCAAGTATTCTTAACCACTTCTAGCTCGTCTGCTTCACTCACAAATGCTAGTATTCTTAAACCACTTATGGTTGCCCGAGTATTTTCAACCACTACTAGTTCGTCAACCTCACCTGCTGAGGCTAGTATTCTTTCCTCAGCTACCTCTGGCTCTCAATGAATATTCTCAACCAACTCCTGGCCCGTTGACTTCACTCATCAATGCTAATATTCTTTAATCAGCCACTTCTGGCTCCCAATGAGTATTATCAACCAACTCCTGGCTCGCCAACTTCACTTACTAGCGCTAGTATTATTTGTTCAGCCACTTCTGGCTCGTAGTGAGTATTCTTTGACAAGCCTCTCCAGGCTTTACAAGTATTCTTTCCCTAGCCTCTTCAGGCCTTACAAATATTAACTAGGAAGATTTGGTTTGAGTGTATGGGTTACTCTCATTGAGTGGATACATAGGTTTCTACACTGACTAAGGTATTCAACCTTAGTCTTTGCAACTACTGAGTGTTTGATTTACTCTCATAGAGAGGATACATAAGTTGGTACACTCATTAAGGTTTTGTTCCTAAGATGTACATGTTTGAAACTCCTTAGTTTATAGAGATGAATACACTATGATACATTTGACTTTATATGCTTTATCTCTGATTTTGTTGCATCATGGGCTAAATATCACTTTGTGTTCTTGCTTGAACCATTTTTAGCCAAATAGCCAATGTCTCCAAGTTCGACGTTATTACCCATATATAGTCTTTTGAAATCTGCCTATTGCAAGTGTTCGTTGAAGTGGATATAGTCGTTCATGACTAGTTTAATTTTTCATTTAATGCTTAGAATTTTGCATTAAATGGTGCTTCCTGTTCATAGACATTGCGTGAATTCTTCTTGCCTTGTTAGTAGTTGTGTCTGAATTTAGGAGAGACCTAGGAAATTTTTTGTCCTTTTCTGGTCACGTAGCTATGGAGTGTTGTCCTTATCTAAAAAAGTGATGTACTTTTTCTGACATATGCATACTTTTACTTATGCGCTTGATTTTCTCTTACTTTTCTTCTTCTATTTCTTGTGCATTCATTTGGGAGCTTTTGTATGGTCATAGATGATGCCTTGATTTGTCCTTTGAGACTTGATTCTTTAAGTGTTTGCTTGGCAGTCTTCGTCTGCGTCTATTAGTCCTGTTCATCTCAATCTTGACCTTCGTCTTAGTCTGATCATTATGATAAATGGACAAACTTTGTTTCTGTCTAGAATACTTTTTAGTCTGTATTGTCCTTCATCTGATATGTTTTTGACCAACCTTCGTCTGAGTCTTTATGTTGCGCTTTAGGTTGTGTTTGACACACTTTTGTCTTGTTCTTGATTTGGCCTTTCGTTTGACTTGGGATCATGCTCTATACTCCATCTTGCCTGTACTTATATTTTTCTGAAACACTAACACACTTGTTAGAGATAACAACATGTATTATATTTGTCTCATTCAAAACCTTGCTGGGAAACGCTTCGTCTGTCTTAACACTAATTACTTTGATTTATGCTATCGTACATCTTATAGAATGATCTTTTTATGCTTTACAAAAATGCTTGTTTGTAATCATTAAAATATAAAATTTAAGGGGTCTTAATTTGTCCTTTGATTTAACATACATTTTTTGCCCCATATAAAAATAAGTGTTGCTTCTATAAACTAATATTTTAATAAAGGAAAAAAAAGGAGAAAAAATTTTTACACACAAAGAGAAATATTTTTTTTTTATAGTATTGATAATGAAAAAATCATACATATTTTTTAAATATAAAAATATGTAGAATACAATTATAATTTGTAGAAACATAGGTATTTTAATTTTTTTTTGTCATAAGATTATGTATTTTGTAATATTTTCCTCATTAAAATATTTAAAGACTAATTTTTTGCCCAACTAAAGAAAATTTCTCGATTTGCTTCTATTTGCAACACATAATGTTCATCATATCATGTAAAACAAAGTGACATAAAAACCTTGTTCGAATGTATATCAAAGTATTGGAGAAAAATGAAGAGAAAAAAATATAATTTTAAATGAAGAATATTATATAATATTTATAAAAATAAATATATAGGATTAATTAAGACATTTAAATTAATGAATTTCATTTCTTTACATAAAATTTTATCAATTTTTGAAAAGTTAGAAAGTTATTTGATACTTTATTACATAAACTGAAATTAACATATAATATATGTTTGTGAATAACTCTTAATTAGGATCATAGAAGTTCAATGTTAACCATGAGTTATTGAGGGGAATAACTCAACCATGAGTTACCGTTAGAGTAAGTCATATAAGGAGGGATCTATTTACTTTAAGAGTAAGTCATAGTAGATTTACTCTACTCAATTACTTATTTTCTATATTAAATTTAAACGAACTAATCACTAAATTAAAAGTTTTTAATGTGTAGGTTAAGTGTACTTGTTTTTTTTTTAAATATGACACTTTATTTCATTAATTCAAATTCATGGACATTCAGAAAAATAATTTTTTATGTTAATTTGAATCTATATAAAAAAGTTTCATATGATTTTCAAACTTTGGAAAAAATTGTATACTTGATCTATATACTAATGGAGTGCTAATGAAAGTTTCATATGATATAAATATATAAAGGCTAATCAAAGTTTCATATGATATAAACCTCATGACGACTCTTTGATTGTACTAGGGTAGGTTATAAACCTCATGATGACTCTTAGTTGCTTATAATTTGAGATTCAATCATATTCACTTATCAAATACATAAATTTTGTATAGCAACATTGGATGTGGGACTCGTTTGCTACACATGACTTTAAGATTAAGCATATGTATTAATTTAAATTGTGTGAAATTGAGTCTAGGTTTATATTACTTTATTTTTTCACAAAAATAACTTTGTTGAAGAAAGCTTTCTCCATATATTTTTAACTATATGTTTCTCTTAATAAAATATGTAATCTAATCTCTCACATGTAAATATGATTTATATAAATTAAATATAAGTAATACAATACATTAGTATGGAGAATGCTATGTTTTTTTTTTATTTTTTATACTTTAATAAGCATTTTCCACCTAGTAAACAAGATATTAATAATATTAATACTGTTTTGCTTGACCCTCCCAAATAAATGATAAAATCTTAAAGGAAGGTATCAAAGTTTAGATCATTTTCTAGAAGAGCAAACTATATTTATCTATTATATGAGCTTCAAAAGTAAAACCTCACCAAAAAAAAGACTCAAAATCTTCAAAATATATTTAGTTGCATAGCCTACTAATCATACATAATCCTAAGAAATGTATTTAACAGATACAATAGACATCTAATCATGAAATGTTGAAATAAATGACATTTCAATGTATGACTAAGCTAAAAGTTCATGTTGAAATAGAAAACATTTCAATTTATGATTAAAAGATTAAAAAGCACTGAGTAAATGACAACATCAAATTAAACAGAACAAATTGCTTTAATGATAAGGCTATTGTTATACTTATTAGCAGACAATCAATTAAGAAATGTCAGAATTTTGTAAGTCATGCTCTTAGCATAGCTAGAAGGGTAGTGAAAGATACAACTTTGAAAGTCTTGCTTAGTATAAAACACACATAAATGGTACATTTAAACAATAATTGAATAATAAACATTATATTAAAGTTGGAGATCGAGAGTCACAAAAATGTAAGCCCCTACTATCACAAATTATGTATAGGCTCTTCTACTAGAGGAGACCTTAGACTCACACGTCCCTCCCAAGTGTAATGGAGGTAGGGATGACAATGGATTTAGGTGGGTGCAATTAGTATCCTATCATTACCCCCTTGTTTATTACGAATATCCATTTAACGGGTATTTGTGAATTTTTTTTGTTTATAAATTTGTGGGTACCCACAAGTAATCATGGATATATTTGTTAACATGTGAAGTTTTTAAGAAATAAAATAAAACTAAAAGTAAATAACTTTAAAACATATATTTATATTAAAAATACTTTTGTAACAAATATTTATACCAAAATAACTAATCATGACATATATATTTATAGTAAAAATTAATTAAATAAATTACTCTATATAATAATTAAAATATTATTAATATTTTTAAAGTATTGGTATCTACATATACAAATACTTTATATAATTTTTAAAAATATTATAATTTGACTTTTAAATTAGTAATAGAAAAATATTTTTGGTTAGAGTGAGAAATTCCTAATCAGAAACAAACTTTCATTCAAAACATGTCTAATAAGTATTTTAAAATTAACTTAATACTTACATTTATAGCTTTTAATTTTAATAAAATAAAAACATAAACATAAATATTGTATTAATATTGGAAGGGGCCGCTACCACAAATTATGATGTAGGCTCTCCTACTTGAGGAGACCTTAGACTAACACCCCTTCCAAGTGCAATGAAGGTCATCAATCTAGGCCATGGACCTTAATGATCATCCATTGACCCCATCCAGGTAAGTATCTTTTAATGTAGCTAATCAAGTTTAATTTATAAACTATTATATATAAAAAACTCTCATTTGCTTTCGATGTGGGACTTAACTTTGAATACTTAGGTGATTTTAGCTATTCATCTCAATTACTTTTCTTTAATTTGTATTAGATTACATTTGCTCTTGATTTAGTGAATTTAATAACATTTTGATAGATTGCAATCAATAATCATATAATAAAGGATAAAAATGTGTTTTTTTATTATAAAAAGATTATGTGACAGAAGGCTAACATAGAAAAGATATTATACATTATTGATGAGATATTTTATGAAATTGGTTATCTTTGTTATAGATGGTTAACATGAAGAAAATATTATAATTTTGACTTTTAAATTGGTTGCTAAGGAAAATATTTGGTTAATTGACAAGGTACAACTATATGGAAGAGGTCACACGAACGTAGGACCCCACTATCACAAATTATAATGTAGACTCTCCTAATTGAGGATATCTTAAACTTACACCTCTCCCAAGTGCAATAAAAGTCATCAATCAAGGCCATCAACCTATGTGATCATCCTTTGATCTTATCCAAGTGTCTTTCAATTTTTTTAACCAAGTTCAATTTATGAACTATCCTTTATCAAAAGTTGTCATTTTCTTATGACATGAGACTTAACTTGGTTCACAAATGATGGTTTTATCTATTCATCTCAATAATTTTCTTTAATTTGTATGCATCACATATGCTTATGATTTGGTGAATTTATTAACATTTTGATATATAACAATATGTTAGATACATAAGAATCTATTAAAAAAAAGTTATATACATGTGGTAGATGGTAAACATGGATAAAATGTTATGAATTATTGATGAGATAATTTATAAAA
Organism: Cajanus cajan; assembly: GCF_000230855.2. NCBI lineage: Eukaryota > Viridiplantae > Streptophyta > Magnoliopsida > Fabales > Fabaceae > Cajanus > Cajanus cajan. Next base: position 53,978,505 of record NC_138520.1, on the reverse strand, counting down.
TTGGTTTGTCGTAGATGGTTAACATGAAGAAAATATTATAATTTAACCTTTTAAATTAGTCACAAATTTTAGGTTAGAGTGAGAAATTCATAATTAGAATCGATACTTATATTCAAAATGAGTCTAATGAGTTTTATAAATTTGATTTAATATTTGATCTTTACATCTATAGCTTTTAATATATTTTTAAAAGAATACATAAATATATTGTATTAATATTGAAAAGATTCACACAAACATAGTCCCCACTACCACAAATTATGATGTAAGCTCTCTCACTTGAGGAAATCTTAGACTATGAACACAACATAATATCGTATAGCAACATATATTACACCATCATGCATTAAAATCATTAAAACACATAGTATTACATATTATAATTAAACAAATTAGTTTTTCAATTAAGTAGAAAAACATGATATTTTATGTTGAAAAAATTTTCCTTCTCTAACTTGTAAACTTTATTTTACTAATTTTATGTGACAAAATTTATTCCAATAATTATCATGCATCAATATTTTTATTAATTATCTTGCAACACTAATAGCCTTACATTTCTTTTTCAAAAGTTTCTTAACAAATTTGAGAAAAAATAATGTTAATTTTTCTTTCAAAATAAGTTGAACTAATACATGTAAATATACCTATACATGTGAACCATAAATATGTTTTTATGTTATTTTTTCATCTTTTTATATTGTTATCCTTTATCTTTTCCTTTGGAAAAGTATAGACTCTTGATAATAAATTAAATGGATTAATAATTATTTTTTTTATTCCACTACAAGTGTCATTAGTCCACTTATATATAAGATAATTTCGCTCACGAAACTATGGTTGTCGCTAATGTAAAGGGTTTTTGAATATGATGGAGAAGAACAAAAATTTCTTTTTAAATAAATCGTTTTTAGAACGAATATCCATTTAATGGGTATGTGAATTTTCTATAAATTCGTGGGAGTCTATGGCTAACCATGGATATATTTGTTAAAATGTGAAGTTTTTAAGAAAAAATAAGAAATAAAATAAAAAAAAATAAATAAATAACTTTAAAACATATATTTATATTAAAAAATAATTTTGTAACAAATATTCATACTAATATAAATAATTATGGCAATATATTTATATAAAAAATTAATTAAATAAAATTACTTTATATAATAATTAAAAAATAGTATTAATATTTTCAGTGTGGATATTTGCGTACAAATACTTTATTACTCGTTCTTGTCCCATTATTAAATTGGTTTACATTTAATTATCCATTTAAAACTCATAATGGGTTTTATCCACTAATATTTGTAGATATGAGTATTCTTGTCATCCCTAAATGAAAGTCATCAAACTAGGCCATAGACCTTCCTATTCATCCATTTACTCCAACCTGTTTATGATGTGGGACTCAACTTGGCACACCAATGATAGTTTTAGATATTCACCACATTACTTTTTATTTAATCTATATTGCATCCTATTTTCTTATGATGTTATAGATTTATTCACATTTTGATGCAATGCAATTATGTGATAGATTAATATAGATAAAATCCTATTAATTGATTTTTTTTAAGTGGTAGATGGCTAAAATGGAGAAAAAGTCTTAAATTATTGATGAAACAATTTATGAAACTGGTATTTTTCTCGTAGATGGTTAACATGGAGAAAACATTATAATTTAAATTTTAAATTAGTCATAGAAAAATATTTTTGGTTAGTGTGAGGAATTCCTAATTAAAATTAAAACTTACATTCAAAATAAGTCAAATAGGTTTTAAAAAATTGACTTGATACTTACATATATAACTTTTAATTTTAATAAAATAAAAACATAAACATTATATTAATATTGGAAGGGGTTGCGCGAACGCAGGCCCCCGCTACCACAAATTATGATGTAGGCTCTCCTACTTAAGGAGACCTTAGGCTAACACCCCTCCTAAGTGCAATGGAGGTCATCAATCTAGGCCATGGACTCAAATGATCATCCATTGACCCCATCCAGGTAAGTATCTTTTAATGTAGGTAATAAAGTTTAATTTATGAACTATTCTCTATCAAAATCTCTCATTTTCTTTTGATGTGGGACTCAAATTTAACACTTAGGTGATTTTAGCCATTCATTCCATTACTTTTCTTTAATTTGTATTAAATCACATTTGCTCGTGATTTGGGGTATTTAATAACATTTTGTTATATTACAATTAAGAATTATATAATATAGATAAAAATGTATTTTTTTTATATATAAAAAGATTAAGTGGTAAAAGGCTAACATAGAGAATAGGTTATACATTATTGATGAGATATTTTATGAAATTGGTTTTTATCTTTGTCGTAGATGGTTAACATGGATAAAATATTATAATTTTGACTTTTAAATTAGTCAATGAGGAAAATTTTTGGTTAAAGGATAGGGTACAACTATATGGAAGAGGCCATACAAATATATGACCCCACTATCATAAATTATAATGTAGATTCTCTTACTTTAGGAGATCTTAAACTCACACCTCTCCCAAGTGCAATGAAAGTCATCAATCTAGGCCATAAACCTATATGATCATCCATTGATCCTATCTAAGTAAGTGTCTTTCAATTTTGTTAAGCAAGTTTAATTTATGAACTATCCTTTTGAAGTAATTGTTAGAATAAAAGAAAAAGGGTTGAATTGTTTCCTTTTAAAAAAAATTGTTTATTTTCTAATTAGTTTCTCAAAAGACAAGTCATCTATGTAAAATTAGTTTTTATACCAAGTGTATTTTTTTGGAACAATTTTAGAGTTTACTTGTTTATGATTAAAATTATGCAGTCATGTAACGGTAAATGCAATAAGCTAATTAAACAAGTAAAAATATACGGAAAAAAGAATGGACATAGTGTAACAGCTCGGACACATCGAAATGAGAGGGATCTAGAGATTGTACAAGTATGAGATCATATAAATAAGGATGACTTAAAGGAATTAATTTGTACTACCTATACCAACAAGATGCATCTATTTTTCGGTAGCTTATCCCATAAGAACATAGTTAAGTGTGTTTGACTAGAAGTAATTTAGGGATGAGTGACCTTCTGGGAAGTTTCTTAGAAAGTCTCAGAAAGGGTTACCCACGAAGGGTTCTGACTGGTGAAGGGTTTCGACTAACAATAATGTTGTGTGAAGTGTCGTAGTTTGAAGTGTCGTGAAGTGGAGTCGTTGAGACGTCAAATCTGAGGGGTGTTACACACAAGATTTATATTAATTAACCCTAACTAGGCTACGTCCAGTTCCCATCACATAACCTTATGAGATTTTTCACTACAACCACAATTACCTGTTGCACAAATTTAGTCACTTACTGGTATATAAACCATGTAACATCCCAATTTTCAATATTTGTTTATTTATTTTAAGACTTTATACTTGGAAATCAAAAAAGAATCTCAAAATTCTAATGTATATCACTGATCAAAATTTTAAACTCTACTTAATCGTGATTTTTAATAATTATTTCGAGTCAGAAATTGAAAAATCATGAAAATGATGATTTCACCCCTATTTATCTATATTTAGGGGTTGGTGAGAAAAAATAAGTTTAGAAAACTATAAAATGGTCTTTTGAGCTAATAATCATGTTATATATATTAAAATAAATTTTTAACCTTGAAATATTAAAATAATTGATAAAAAATTTAAAATAATTAATAAAATTCAAAAATTTTAAATAAAAAGTTAATGTTAAATCTACTGATAAAGAGGCACTTATGATAATCTTATCATAATCAATATTTTTAATAAAATAAATAATTACTACCTCATCCACTTACATTATCTTATCTACATTTACATACATACATACATATATATATATATATATATATATATATATATATATATATATATATATATATATATCTAATTTTTACACTCTCCTATAAACACTCTCCCACAAACTGACATATCCTCATCCCTCCTCTTCTATTCTCGTTTCTATTCCCTCTTCACCAAAATTCTCCCTCTTTCTTTTTTTTTTTTTTACACTTCTTCTTTTATATTTCAAAATCCATGATAAGCTAACCATCTCCAACCTTCAAGGCTCCATTTCAAAAGTTTCTCCATCATTTTCCACTTACTTAAGGTAAGGGAGAGTGAGAAATGATCTTTTGATATGTATTATTTTGCTCATGTTGATATATTGTTCTTTTATTTTACTAATGTAAAATGAGAAATTTGGATTATATTGTGAATCTGTTGAACTTTGGGATTTCTAAAAGTCTTTTGGAATGTTATTTTGCTAAATTTACTTTTGGAAAATATTCTAAATACAGGGGAGACTCTACCAAATTTTTTCTAGAATTTAGGAAACTCATTTGCTATTTTTTTTTTCCATAATTAAGAACTCCTAATCAGAAAATCTGCCAGCCCAGTACTTCAATGAACATCTGTTAATAAAAAATCATAAATCACGTTTTACTCATCCATATAATATGAAACCGGTTGGGTTATAAACTAGACCCAAAGAGCTTCAATTTAGCCTTTGAAATTGCTTTAAAAGATTTTCTAAATATGGAGATATTTGCTTCTCAAAATGACGTTTATTTCCACACATATAAATTTTATAATTTTTATGTTTGATTTATTATTTTAAAATAATTGTTTTTGGAAGGTGAACCTGAAATTTTTAGATATGGGAAGGTAGGAACACTTTGAATCATTCAATATTATGAATTTTACCTTTTTGAAAATCTTATTAAATGTGTTAAACATTAGAAAATTTTAAATTATTTTACAAGGTTTTAAACTACCAAAAATGTTTGGTTTGATATAATACATTTCTGAAATATGTTTTCTAGTAGCATATGGAATTGGATAAATTCTTATAAATTTTGTGATTTTATTTTAAATACAAATTTATCAATTTAAAAATTAATTTCATGTATTTTAATAATGTAGATATAGAAGAATTTAAATTAATTGTCTCCTATTTTAAAGATTTTTTAAAAAAAAATCTGCTTGGTTGTCTCATGATAAACTACAAAGTTATTTTAATTACTTAAAGTATGATATTTTAATTAAGTTATAAAATAATGTTATTATGTTAATTGAATTACATTCACTCCTAATTACTATTATAATGAGTTGTTTAAGAATTATAGGTTAATGTCATTTTGCTTCAATAACGTATCATGTGAGATGACTTTATAAATTATTGTGTACTGGTGCTCAGGAAGACTGAGACCAATAAAACTCTATATAATGAGTTTTTACGGTAATATTATATGAAAGATAATGCCGCAAGGGACATGTGACGACATGATGCCCTTCACTGAAAGTTACAACTTAGCAAAGCTAAGGATGAAAGGCAGAGGGTCTCACATTAGTGAGAATACCTTGGGGTTAGGGTACAAGGAGGTTGAGAAAACCAAGGGTTAAGGTAGAACCTTGTATTAGAGTCTCCACCTAACCAACTCAGTAACCCTGACAACTACTGCAGCATTCCAGGATTGGTATGAGAGTATGTCCCAGATTTTGGATAAGGATAGGAATATCCCATTGATATATATTGAGATTCATCCGAGAGATTGAATGGTACCATTTATGGGTAGGGATGTATGTAATTCCAATCACTTCCAAAATGTGGAAGTATGGATCCATACTATATTAGTGTCATGTAAGTATAACTAGATTGAAATCTAGTTTCCCCTATAAGAGTCTAATAGGTAAGTATTCTTACCTTTACAAGAGTTGAGATCAATATTTCTCACTCCTTGTGTTTGCTTTCTATTTTTGTGCATGTGGGACTTTATGAAAATGGACTACCCTCTGATCACAGTCTCATTGAGCATTAACTAGATAGTAGGAAGAATATATTGAGATTCATCCGAGAGATTGAATCGTACCATTTATGGGTAGGGACGTATGTAATTCCAATCACTTCCAAAACGTGGAAGTATGGATCCATACTATATTAGTGTCATGTAAGTATAACTAGATTGAAATCTAGTTTCCCCTATAAGAGTCTAATAGGTAAGTATTCTTACCTTTACAAGAGTTGAGATCAATATTTCTCACTCCTTGTATTTGCTTTCTATTTTTGTGCATGTGGGACTTTATGAAAATGGACTACCCTCTTATCACAGTCTCATTGAGCATTAACTAGATAGTAGGAAGAGCCCCAAGTATAGAGGTTGGCTTAGATTATCATGACAATTTCCTATAGACCTCCATAGTATCACTAGTATCTATGTTACACAATATTACTTTAGCTTATCTTTTCCTGGTACTGTTTGACCTTGCTCATCCACCTCTTGTACCTCCGATCCTATTCTAGCCGCTCTAGTTGTTGTGGTACCTCCATCCCCTGAGCGAGATCCTCAGGAGGCAGTCCCTACTCATATTGGAGAGCCATCACCAGAAGAGGAAGTAGGTCCTGAGCATGAGTTTGTCCTTGCTAAATCTCCGATTCATGGACCGTGGGTTCTCAATAATGGATACCACGATGGATCTAACCCCTCTTCTCTTTCTTCGAGTACTCATAGTTCCATAACTTTAGAGATTTTTGAAGATGAGACCACAGAGGATTTAACATGGAGAAAGGACACCTTTTTGCACAGGGACGAGGTAGTGACAATTAAGTTAGACTGACCTTTTTGCTATGTATATATGGTGGGGTAGATAGGACTGATTTCCCTATATGTTTTGCTATTATATGTACGACACTTCATGAAAGTCTTGTATGTACGTATAACTACTTCATGAAAGTGTAGTGTCAATCATGTAGACTCAAAAATGGATCCTTATATATATGGCTAAAGTTTTACTATCCAGCTAAAAAAAATTACTATAAGTTTTTGATGATTAATACAATATATATATATATATATATATATATATATATATATATATATATATAACGTTACAAACCACTATTAGACAACAACTTTTTATTAGTAGCAACACTCAACCACTTATTGAGAAGCTTTACTTAGCCACCTATTAAGAAGGATAACCTCACAACCACCTGCTATGAGACTAAACACAACACCTATTGTGATTTTTATTTTCCTTCCTATACCACTATACTCATTATTAGCTAGAAAATTTTTACAAAACATAGACGTCCTTGTGTTTTGCAAAAAAGTATATCTCCAACTATGGAGCTTCCACCAAGGAAGATATCTCACTTTTTTTTTTCTATTACAGATCAAGATTACAAATACAAAGTAGATTTCTCTAAAAAATTAAAAGGATAAAGCAATAAAGAGTGTAGCTTGTTGAACTTGAGTGACTTCTCTTTTTCTTTGTTCTTGCTTACCATAGGTTTTCCGTGCAAAACCTAGCTTGGACATCATGTAATATATATTTTAAAAAATACATAGACATTAAATTAATATTGAAAAGGGTTGTGTGAACGTAGGTCCAGACATTAAATTAATATTGAAAAGGGTTGTGTGAACGTAGGTCCCTACTACCACAAATTATGATGTAGACTCTCCTACCTAAGAAGACCCTAGACTAACACCCCTCCCAAGTGCAATGGAGGTCATAAATCTAGCATGGATCATAATGATCATCCATTGACCCCATCTAGGTAAGTATCTTTAAATATTGCTGACCATATTTTATTTATGAATCATTCACTATCTAAAGTTCCCATTTGCTTTCGATGTGGGACAACTTTTCACACTTATGATGGTTTTAGCTATTCATCTCATTATTTTTCTTTAATTTGTATTGTATTACATATGCTCATGATTTGGAATACTATATTCACATTTTGACGTGTATTGACCTATCACAAACTGCTTGACCACCTGATTTGATTGACCAACCAAGTTCAAGAGTTATTGTAACGACTCGCATGTCATACACCGATAAAGCATCTAACAACACAACAAATAAGTCATACCATAGATTTTCCATGCAAAACCTTTATTGGACATCATACAATATATATATATATATATATATATATATATATATATATATATATATATATTAAAAGAAACATAAACATTGTATTAATATTGCAACGTGTTGCACAAATGTAGGCCCCCACTACCACAAATTATGATGTAGAGTCTCCTACTTGAAGGGACCTTAGACTATTAACACAATGATAGGCCAATTTTTTGTATATCTTTCTATATATTATTTTTGGTTTATTTGACTTTTATTAGTATCATATTGTGATATATTAGCTGTGATTTCTTCTAGTGAGTTATTTTGGTCTTAATTGTAAATTCTAGTTAGTTTCCGTAATTTTTTTCCTGTTTTGATATTATTTCTTATGCAGCCTATCTCTAGAGCTTCTAACATCAGATTTATACATTCTTAGTGTCCCTGAAAAGATAAGAGAGAGTTCTACAACTTCATTTTAAAGAAAAGGCCAATTCAGATGTTAAATGACCCAAAATTATGTTGCAAAGTTACGGTCTTGCATAATTTTTTTTTTCAGATTGTAATGTTAGGATTTGTTTAGTAATGTGATTAGTTGATTTAGTGGATTATTCCTTTAATTATTCATATTAGGCCCATTATTTTAGTCTATAAATAAGTGTAACACATGTACATTTCATATAATACACCTCATTTTCTAGATTTTAGAGTTATTTCCTCTACAAGTTTATCTAAATTCTCTATTTTTCCTCAAATTTTCTCTCTTGGTTACATGTATTGGATTGCTGAAACATGGTTATGATGCATGGCTAGTTCATTAATCGATTCTAGGTTTCAAGAACTACGGTAAAATTCAAGTTCCCTATTCTTTCACCGAACAAATTCTCTATTTCTTTTTTTTCTTTGTTTTAGGTTTTTCTTTTGCTTTTTCATGATTGTGAATTTTGTTTTGGATATAGAATAGAGATTGAAGATTTATTTTAGATCTAAATTTAGATTTAGATTTCAACCTAAAATAACCTAAATTGCCTAATTCAATTGTTCACTATTCTTGATTTTTATTAAAATTGTGAGATGGCGATTGCATTTCATGTTTTGATAGATTTCATAGATTTAGATTTAGAACTACGTTTTTTTTATTAAGTTCATGTTGAATTAGATTGATTAAGAATTTAGATTTATTATTGAACTATGAAAATTTTACCATACAGATTGAAACCTTGAATCGATGCTTCTCTAATTAAATTTTTTATTCCTAATTCTTTGTTTGTTGATTGAATATTGTTCAAATATTAAAAATCCTCTTCCTAATTGTGTGATAAAATACAAATTTAATGTGCTTATTGTAACGTCATGGAAATATCAGGCTATTTGGTATATACACTTTATATATATATATATGTAGGTATGTATGTATGTATATGTTGTTTATATGGATTTGGATTGGATTGTGAATATGTGGATTTGAAATGTACTTACCTTTGTGCATGTTGTATATTTATGTGGTTTTGATTTTTTGTTTGGACATAGAAGTGATTTTATAGTATGAAACGAGATATCGTTGTTTTGAGGTGTTTATGTAGGCATGTGTATGCATGAATGTGGTGAATGATGCATTATACGCCATTATATTGAAGAAGGAAGAAGACTGATCACCTTCCTTCTCATCTTAGTTAGGTGAAATATTATGGTATTCAACTCATTATTCCAAGCATATGTATCTGAAGGTGATGTTTGTTTGTATGTTGATACATGTTTCATTTCATATGGTGGTGAGTTGTGAGTATTGCATAAAAAGGAACAGGAATGATATGAGATTGAAGGATGGGAACATAAGATAATTCTGGTCTTTCTAAGTGAATTTGAAGTTGTTTTAGAGCTTAGGGAGTTGAAATACTTGAAGGAGTAGGACATTTAAGGTGAATAGGTGCTAAGGGTAAAATTTGAAAATTTTGGAAAATGGCTATATATAAGGGCTTAGGACCAGAGGATTTCATTTTCAGAAAGAAACAATTTCTAGAGAGAGGAAGTAGAGAGAGAAGCTTTGGTCCAGAGGGAAGCTGGGAATATATTTGGGAAGTTTATCAAGCCGACCGGGATTAATCTTCACAACTGGAATTTCAAGAGATTTAGCCTCTAAAAGCTTGGAAAGTGAGATTGAAGTTTGAGTTGGGATTTGAGGATCTAGTTCAAACCTTGCATTTCTGAAGTTTCTAAGGTAAGGGTAGTACTTATAAGATTTAGTCTAGTATGTATGAATTTGAAATATCACATTGATTCCATGTTTTATGCATGATTAAGGTTTGATTGAGTGGAGAGGGTTTGGTTGGGTTTCTTCATATTTTTCATGGATTAATGGTTAATACTTAATTTTATCGCTTAATATGTTGTTTTTGAATGGTGTTTATACTCTATGTTCGGAATCGTGTAATTTGGTTTGGGATTCATGTTGGGATGAATTTGAGGGTGAAAATCAAAGTTTTTGAACTTTTGACACATTGTCTGATGCATGCGCGCTAAGCGCATGCGACGACACACTGAGCACACTAAAGAACAAAGTTTTCTATCCAGAGTGCACTGAGCACATTTAACCATGGGCTGAGCACACAGGTCTACGCGCTGAGTGGGCAGCTTCCAGTGGCTCTCTATTCAGAGCACGCTGAGCACACGAGTCTATACGTTGAGCACATGTGGTGACACGCTGAGCGGGCAAAGCCTGATATGCTCCCAGTTTTGGATGCACTGAGCGCAAATACTACTACACTGGGCGAGTGGTTTCTTTGAGGAAAACCTTTTATAATTGAGTTTTTATGAAACTTTTAAATGTTGAATCATATATCTTTTGATGTTATATATTTGGTATTGAATGTGGCATGGTTATGGGAAAGATGCATGTAATTATAGAGTATGTTTATGTGTGTTTGGTTTGGAAAGCTAATAGGACTTAGAGGGGTAAGGTTATGGTATGGATTGGGAGATCTCTTGGTGAGATCATGGTATAGTCTTTGGAAAAAATATGGAATTTGGGAGTCCCATGGTGAGGATTCCAATATGGAACTTTTCCAAAGATTATATAATAAATCACTTCAGATGTTAGGTGGATTCTGAAGTACTCCTTTAAGCATTCTATTTGCTACCGGTATGAGGGCAAGGTCGAGTCATACCGATGGATGAAGTGGCTGGGATCACCAGGTTACGTGATGACGTAATCCAACTGTGTATTTTCCATGAGAGGTTAGGTGTGTGACATGGGCAGGTGACATGTTCACAAACTCAACACTTGGGTTGGATGTATTGAGGCCAACATTTGGTTTGGATATGTTGGCTACTTCATGGGATTATACAATGGTGTGAATTTGGTTTGGATATGAAATATGTATGCATTTGGTATGGATTATATACATTGGTTATGGATTCTTTATTATTATAGATTATGTATGCATTGGTATGGATGTGTATACATTGGATTTTGGATTTGTTTATATTAGCATGGAGATAGACATGTAATAATGTTGTCATTCCCTTGGTATGGATAAATGTTGATGATGAATATCTGGTTTGATGATATTTCATTCATATTGTATTATGGTTGGTTTTATACGTGCTAACCCTTATATTTCCATGATGTAGACTGTGATGATCTCACTATGTGGGGGAGTAGATCAGGTGTGAGGCTTTGGGATGACAAGGAGTCTTTTGGTTGCTGCTTTGAGAAGTGGCTAGACTTAGAGCTTGACTAGCACCTATGGTGTCCTATTTTGATGTTTTTATGATGTAGTAACTATATTATCTTTTTGGATGACTGCATAACCTTACTGATTATAACTCTTTTATAAAATCACGTTTTATACGATGAAAATAATTTATATGTTTTTAACGATTTCCACTCTAGGGTAGCTGATATTTGCTCTCTTTTCTTTATTTTATATTATTTATTTTGAGTTGTTCGGTTGGTTGTTGATGTGGTGACCTAAGGCGGGTCATTACACTTGTATCTTCATGAAGAATGACCTGGGTTGTTCCCTATATTACAAATTTTTAGGGAAAATCTAGTTTACTTTAGATAGTGTCTTGGCAACATTATCAAACATGACATCATACTGCAACATATATTACACCATCATGCAATAAAAGCATTAAAATACATAGTGTTATACATATTATAAAGTAACAAATTATTTTTTTCAATTATGTAGAAGTAATGTGATATTTTATGTTGAAACATTTTTTTAAAATTTTCCTTCACTAACTTCTAAACATTATTTTACTAGTTTTATGTTACAAAATATATTCCAATAATTATTAAGCGTCAATATTTTTATTAGCTATCTTGCAACACTTATAGCCTTACATTTCTTTTTTCAAAAGTTTCTTAACAAATTTGAGGAAAAAATGATATATTTTTTTTCCAAAAAAGTTGAATTAATACTTGTGAAACACAAATATGTTTTTGACTTTATTTTACATCTTTTTATATATGTGACACCCTTACTACCCCAACACATATATTATAATAATGTAAATAAAACTAACGAATAAATTTTTCAACGTTGGTAAAAAGGGTTCACATAAAATCTTCATAACTATTTTTCAATTGAGAATAAAATCTAAGAGTTTAAAATTATTTTCAAAATAATAAGTACAACACCAAATACATATAAAAATCCATGTCCTAGAAATCCTCTACCCCGATGCCACAATATCAGAGCACACACACAATTCAACTGTTGACATTCTGGATGCCACTCATAGCCAGATCTTCCTCACCTAAAACATCTACAAATTGTACGGTGAGAAAAAAAAACATTTATATGTAAAGCACACAAGGAAAAGCCACAACATAATCTCATCATAACTCATTAGTTAATGAAATATTTACAACCATTTCTATATATCCTAATTCTATCATTCATGCATCATCTTTATATCACAATTCACAATCACACCAATCCATCACATCATATAATGTGTACTATGTTAAGCTCATGCCACCCCTGTAGTATCTCGTGCCCAAGGTCGTGCCACGCCAACATAAATACTAATTGCCACACATAAATCTTGCAATTAACGCTATGCCATGCTCACGCCACCTTTGTAGCATCTCTTGCCCAGGGTCGTGCCACGTTGACATACGTGATAATTACCTCACACATCCCGCACTATGCGATGCTCACACCATCCCTATAGCATCTCTTGCCCAAGGTCGTGCTACACTGACATAAGTGTGAGGAACCACAATCACATTTCATTCATAATCATCACAAATCTTGTAATTAACACTATGTCATGCTTACGCCACCCCTGTAGCATCTCTTGCCCAAGGTCGTGTCACGCCGACATACATGTTAGTTGCCTCACACATCCCACACTATGCCATGCTCACGCCCCTCTGTAGCATCTCTTGCCCAAGGTCGTGCCACGCTGACATAAGTGTGAGGAAACACAATCATATTTCATTCATAATCATCATAAATCTTGCAATTAACACTATGTCATGCTCATGCCACCCCTATAGCATCTCTTGCCCAAGGTCGTGCCACGCCGACATACATGTTAATTGCCTCACACATCCCACACTATGCCATGCTCATGCCACCCCTGTAGCATCTCTTGCCTAAGGTCGTGCCACGCCGACATAAGTGTGAGGAAACACAATCATATCATATTCACATTCAACACAACATCTCATTTCATGCCAACATACTCACATCATAATTAATTGAACAATTAAGCCATAACATAACATTTCACCACATCATGCTATCAATTCAATACTAAAATAATAGATACAATATGTATGCATTTGTGCCAAGACATTACACCACAATCCATAACTCAATTCCACATCACATACACAATATAGATAAGTTCACACAAAACAATGGTTCACATACCCCTCAAGCAATTCACCATGAATCCACATATTATCATTATACATATATGAACTAACTCTACAACCTAGTATCATACTACTTTAAACAACTTTTCAATTCACATGATAACACCTTAGAACATCAAACAACATGCGTCTCCCTTTAACAACTGTCAAAGAAAACAACATACAAAGAGTTATACTCATCCAAAGAAGCTCAAACCTATATCAAAAGAAACATAAGAGGATAATATACAACTCTTATGAAGACATGAAATTCTAAAAACATTATCTACGTAGCTAAAAATATCAGAAACCGAAATAGATATAATCCACGCTGACAGCTTGACCCTTGTTCACTAAAATAGCCATATCTATCGTTTTAGACATCGTTTTTAAGTGATTCTAAATCCATTAAAAACCTAACACCCAAATATACAATTTTTATGAAGAACACGAAGCCTAAAATGTATTTACCGTCACCTCGCATGGCTGGCAACACGAAACTTAATCTTTCGCGTATTGGAATGGAGACTGAACTTATAACTTGCATAACTCAATCAATTCTTGACATTTTTACACGATTATAAAGTTTAAATTATAGCCCCATGTGCCTAATTTCTAACCCAACAAATGAAAGTTGATTTGGTTAATCACACAGAAAGATACCACAAAAATACTAAGGTACGTCCATAAGAAAAAATCTCTCAATTACTCATCAATTCATATAATTAAGGGTTCTCATCAATCTACAAGAACCCTAACTTGCAGAGCACATCCCAATGAATCCAATTATCATCTAGATCATCAATTTTATCAAATAATATAACAATAACATTTATAAATCAATATAAAACCTTATTGAATCATCAATTTCATAGAATCTTAACTCAAATAGTAAAACCCCCAATTTTTTTCAAAATGTAACTCACAGGCTCTTTTCTACAATTTCTTTCTCTCTCCCAGATCATCATTTTTACAAATTGTTTTGCATATTCATAATCCTCAATACATGCAAAATTTAATGGGATCATCAATTCCTCAAACAGGAATAATTATAAAATTACCCATAATCCTACAGGATTCCTCCTCTACCTAATTCTCTCATGTAACCTTGCATACAAATAGTCCTTTTTCCCCCGTACCTCGATATGCAGAAGCTAAAATTAAAGCAGGATCTTGTTGGTCTCCTCCTCTGAGATCCCCTTGGTCTTCAGAGAGTGTAGAAGAAAAAGAAGTCAGAAGTGAAAAGTGTCCTTTTGGGAGTGCTAGGGTGTGCTATTTATAGGCATCAGGAGTGGTCAGAACGGTCTGTTTCGGATCCGGAACAGCTCGTTCTGGACTCATTCGTCATATGTAAAATTTGCATCTAGAACGACCCGTTCTTAAACTAGAAGGGCTCGTTCCCAACTAGGGTTATAGGCCATTTTAGTAGTTTGAAACGACTCATTTCAGTTTTGGAACGGCCCGTTCTGGGCTACTAAAATTCAAAATTTTTAATAAAACTCATTTACTTAATTAAAATAATTATAAGAAAATAATCTCCATAAATATAAAAATAAATAATTTTTTACTATTATATTAGTAGAAAATTCGGGATGTTAGAATATAGTTATCCTTTCTCTTTTTCCTTTGGAAAAGTATGGACTCTTGTTAATAAATCAAATGGGTTAATAATCATTTTTTGTTTCTCTACAAGTGTCCTTAGTCCAATAATTTATAAATTAATTTTTCTCATGGTACTATGATTGTTGTTGATGTAAAGGATTTTTGCATACGACAGAGATGAGTGTAAATTTGTTTCTAAATAAATCATTCTTAGAACGTGAGCACATGATACCTAACCACTTTACCAACTCATTAAATGAAACGTAATATTTTGTTTGTCTTAATATGTACTTCGTTTTTCCTATTTTCCCCCTAATCATATTAATTGTGTAAATTATCCTTCTACTTTTTCCTATTTTAATGCATCTAATTTCTTTTAATTAGTGGATAATGTTGGTTGTATCAAACATAGGGGTTTCACGAAATTTTATTTGTCAAAATGTTAAATATGTGATTTGAAGCCTTCACATTTAACTCCAAAAACAACATTTAACTAATATGTAAATTGTCATTAATTATATATATATATATATATATATATATAATATGTTAATATACTAATAATATTATTTGTTCTAATAATGAGTTTATATATATTATTAATGCATAATAGAAAGTTGAAGACTTATGCTTTAAGAGAGTTGAAGACTCACGAGAGGATCTATTTTACTTATGACTTGTAGTTAGCAGTTGTTGTGTTTGTACTAAAGATATGAAAATATTATCTTTATGGAGCAAAGGTTATAGTGATCACTAGTGTTTATGATGGAAATCTTAGGAGAGACTTGATTGATGTAATTTCTCTTTCAAGTTTCTTGGATGAATCTTTAACTTCTTGGACTCCTTGAAGCTCCTTTAGTGGCTTCCAAGGATGTTAGAAGCCATTTCTAACACACAAGGAAATGTAGGATCTCCCTTAGGTGATAGCACACTCTTGAAGGGTGATAAGCCTCTTCAAATTCTCACTACACTCAAGAGAGGATAAGAGAAAAGGAAGAAGTTTCAAAGAAAGAAACAAGCTTTGAAAGAGAGAATTAAAGAAAAGTTCATCTAATTCATTAAAACCTCAAAACTATTTGGCCATTACAAGAGAAAAATAATATATAGGATTTGGTTGACTTATGGTGCAAGCTAACTAACCATGGTTAATTATCTTGTACTTAAGCTAACCAACCCTAGTTAAGTATCTAGAAACTTATGGAGTAAGCTAAGTTAATCCTAGTTTAGAAATAACTAAGGTTAGCAAGTTAACTCCAACTACCTAACCTAATAATTACAATTACCCAACTAATTATTACTTTTAATAAGTTTGTTGAGATGTCACTATCAAAGCCATATGACTTATTTAACAACTTTTTGGATGGCTAAATTGGCTAGGTTTGGACATCCAAACCACTTGCATGAGCAATTGGACATCCAAACCACTTGCATGAGCAATTGGACATCCAAACCACTTGCATGAGCAATTGGACGTCCAAACATGTGGGCCATGAAAAGATTTAGGTCATCCAAATCCAAGTAAATTTATCATGACTTTAGCTAGTCACACATCCCCTAAACTACTAATTACACCCTTAAAAAAATTATACAAGAACAAAAATTCTTATATTACTGATGGAATCATACTTGGGAATGCAAGAGGTGACACACTCAAAGATCCAAGAGGAGTGGGCTAGACATGGAAGATTGGGCCAGTTAAGGCCCAATGGGCCCTATGGGCTTGGAAGGCCCAAACCAAGTTTCAACATGGGCCTATCTTGTTATTAACATCCTTATTATATTTTTGTTAACCTAGTTTGAATATATTTTGGTCTTGTATTTTGAACCACATAGAGTAGCATTTTAGGTTATAGGCTAGTTGGGCCTAGTTTTGGGCTTCATGGTCCTTTGGGCTTTTGGTACCCAATATTGGGCTCATTTTCATTCTTGTATTTTTTACTTTCCATTGTATTTGTTTGACCAATGTATTTAGGTCATTAGATTAGGAAAATACAAGGAATACTAAAGTAGGCTAATTAGGTTAAATTAGGTTTAATTTGGAAGCCATTTAAGTTACATTTGAGTCACATGTTTTGCACCATTGGTGGCTGAACATGTGACACTAAAATTAACCCTAAATGACCTCCAAATCAGACCTAAATGCACCTTATCACCAAAACTCACGGCCATGTACTTGTGAGCCAAAAATTTGAATTCAAATTTTAGGCACCACAAGTAGCTTTGTGTTTAGGCGCCAAAAGTGCATTTCCGTAGAGCTTACTTAAGTGTTCCTTCTAGTCATTTGTAAACACTTTTGATATATGATAATTCTGAATTGATTTCAGCCATCAAGAGTCACCAAAAATTCCAAGAGAGAGAGCCATTGAGAATGCCTTCAAAACCCTTAGGAAATCCTAGTTTCCTTATCTTTGAAGTGTGCAATCCCTTGAGTTCTTGAGCTTGGATACTTCCATCCAAGGCTTGAGCCTTATCTTCATCCGTGGATCCTTCATCTTCCTTACTTGAGTTTCGGAGTTCATCTCCTTGAGGAAGATCCGTGCATAAGGAGAGCTAAGGAGAAGAGCATCAATCTCTCCTCCTAATCTCTTCCATCAATTTTGGTATCAAGAGCAAGGTTCTTCAAGGAGATAAGTTTTCCTAAATTTTAGTGTGTCCGTGTCTTGTTTTCTTTGTCTTCTTCTTGTCTTCTTTGAGTTTCTATTCGGATCTAAATGTTTTGAAATAATTGTGTTCATAGATCCATTGTTGATTGTTCTTGATTTTCTTCCACAATCAACTTGTTAGGAACTTTTTGCTTGTGCTATTTTGATTTTATTTTGAGTCTCTCCATTCCTTGTATGTGTCCGTGATTGGACCTCATGCATATGCATTAGATTTTGTTTTTGAATCTTTTTTTTGTCTTAGAAGTTCATGTTTAGTCCTTATATGTTGCAAATTCCTTGAATAGCATGTTTAACCTAGTTTTATTTTGATTTGTGTGTCTACATGTTGCTCTCGGTTTGATCTATTTTGTGCCTACCTATATGTGCTTTTTCTTTTACCTTATTGTGTTCATAATTTGCTATTAGACCTAGCAATTTTCTTTAGAGTTAGGTTTCCATTGTGTTCTTAAGTTTTCAAATCACTTTCCATTGAAAATCTTATAAAAAATTTTGACTCAAAATTTCAAGTGTAATCCTACTTCTAGTGCACTAATTTTGTGGATTCAAATTTAAAAAAAAAAAGTGAGTTAAGAGGCTGGAAAACAGAGTTTAAAACAGAGCCTAAAGACCTAAAGTTCAAAAGAAAAGAGTTCAAAAGGAATCCAAACCAAAACCTAAAGACTAGTGCAGTAGTTTCTCATTTTCACTTGAATTTTGACCTAATTTTTGGCTAACTTGTAGTCTCGGTTTCTATAGCTTGGAATCATAGAAAAATTTGAAACAAAAGGCAAACACCTTCTCTGGAGTCTTGATTTGAGACTAGAAAAAGAAAGAATTAAAAAAAAAATATAAGACATTTTAATTTGAAAAAGCCGTGAGGTGTGTATTGATAAAAAATCACTTGATTCCTTGTTATTGTTTTGACTACTACTTGTTCTATACTCATCCAATTGCTTTGAATTTTTTTTTGTTTTGTTCATCTACTCTAGTACCTATCTAGGAATCTTACTAACTGAGTGCTAGCTTTATTTTGGAGTCTTAATTTTCAGTTTTAATTGTTGAACCTCTTTGAGTCTTGTCTTACACATATTACTCTTATTTTTGGTATAAGCTTTTCAAATTGTGCTTCTATTGCTTGTCTAGTTTTCTTTCAATAATTTTCCTGTGCTGGAAGTGGCCTTAAATCCTTGCTCAAGGATAAAGCATTGCTCAACAAAGAGTAGGAAAATTTTGGACACAACAATCACCAAATTTGACCTAATTTTGTGACCAAAATCCTCCTAAATTTCCTTCACTTGAGTGACCAAATTCCTTCACCTTGTGAGGCAGCCACATTAACCTCTTTGTTGTGTTTCTTTTGCAGGTCCAGGAGCATCATATTGAAGGATTAGTGGCGGATTAAACACTTGAATAAGTGTTGGAAAACTTGAACATCAATCTGTCACTAATTGGTTGCCAAAGCCGCCATTTTATTGCTTTCCTAGGCTAGTTTACATTTTTGCCAAATCTTTTGTATTTTAAACCAATTTGTAAAGCTTGGAGGGAGTATTAAGAAGCTGGTCAGGTATATCTAAATCCTTGTTAGCATCCTCACGTGTAGTGCTAGTGGAAGTGGCTTGGAAATTTCATATGTTTCAAGCTTCCACTTAGGATATCCGACTAGTTGCTTACATTGTTTCCTTTAAGTTTCTTGTCCTTAATTGTTTAATTTTGCTGCCTTGAAACATCTAGAATTGTGTAGTTTTATTTGTTCACGCTTAGTTTAAGTGTCAAAACAAACCAATTGTGAAAAAGCATTCAAAATTTTTGTGAAAAGTTTTGGGGAATTGGAAGTACCACAAAGGAGTTTAGTGATTTCCACTTGAAAAAGCTTGGTTATTAAGTGGCTCTTTGTAGCTCACCTCCCTTGATAGTGCAATTTGTACACTTAAACTTCCAAGTGCTATTTTCATTCCTAGAAAAAAAATCCCAAAAAATTTTATATCTTTTTGCATAGCATATAAATTCTCTTGCTTAATCATGAGTCATATTTCTCAAAGTAGTAGTGACTTTGAGTCTCCTAAAAGTTTTAGAAGAATTGTTAAGGAGGTTGAGGCACTAAAACTTTGGAAGCAACAAGAGGTACTTCAAAAAGAAAAAGAGAAAATTGAAAGAGAAGTACAACTTGTTGCTTTGGAGGAAGAGATAAACATGATCAAGCTAAGAGAAGAAAAACTTTTGAAAAAAATTCATAAACATAAAAGCCAAAAAATTTCTTCCACTAAGAGTTCCAATGAATCTCAAAGCCAAGAAAATGATGGTAGTTTGAACATGGATGCATACTACCAACCTCATCCTAGGAGAGTCATTAAAGAACACAAAGTGAGGGAATCAAGGGTTGATCTCCCTTACTTTCATGGCAAAGAAAATGTGGATGCCTACTTGGATTGGGAGATGAAAGTGGAGCAAATCTTCACTTGTCATCAAGTAGGTGAGGAAAGAAGAGTTCCTCTAGCCACCCTAGCTTTTCAAGGACAAGCCATGTATTGATGGACATCCTTGGAAAAAGAGAGAAGACTTCACAATGATCCTCCCATCACTTATTGGAATGAATTGAGGAGTGCTATGAGAAGAAGGCACATTCCTTCTTATTATAGTAGGGAGCTTATGGATAAGCTCCAAAGACTTCAACAAAAGAATATGAGTGTTGAGGAGTATAGACAAAAGATGGAGTTGTATCTCATGAGGGCTGGAATATGGGAAGAGGAAAGATTGACCATTGCTAGGTTTTTAAGTGGTCTAAATTTTGATATAAGAGATAAAGTTGAGTTACTCCCTTATAGGGACCTTGATGATTTGGTCCAACTTTGTATAAGGGTGGAACAACAAAATTTGAGAAAAAGTTCTTTTAAAGGTAAAACTCAATCTAGCTCATATATCAAGAATGACTACAAGAGGGAGGGTCAACATGACTCTTCTACAAACTCTAGTAAGGGTCAAGAAAAAGAAATAAAAAAAGAAAATGATAAAAATAAGAATGCTGTCACTTCTAGTAGTAAAACTAGTGACATCAAATGCTTTAAATGTCTTGGGAGAGGCCATATAGCTTCTCAATGTCCAACTAAAAAGGTCATGATATTGAGAGGACAAGACATTTATAGTAGTATTGATGAATCTAGTTCTACCACTTCAAGTGATAGTGAGAATTGTGAGGAAGATCATCCAAGTGAAAAGCTATATCCTGTTGATGGTGATCTTCTTATGATCAAAAGGCTCCTTGGAAGTCAACCTTGTCCCACTTCACTATCACAAAGAGAGAACATCTTTCACACAAGATGTTTAGTTTCCAAAAGAAATTGTTCTCTTATTGTTGATAGTGGATCATGCTCTAATTGTTGTAGTACAAGGTTGGTTAACAAGTTAGCCCTTACCACTATTCCTCATCCTCACCCTTATAAACTTCATTGGCTCAATGAAGGTGAGGAATTGGAGGTGAATCAACAAGTGAAGGTCAAGTTTTCTATAGGGGATTATAAAGACAAAGTTTTATGTGATGTGATCCCTATGGAAGCTTGTCATATTTTGCTTGGTAGGCCATGACAATTTGATAAACACACTATACATGATGGCATCACTAACAAAATATCCTTCACTCATAAAAACAAGGAAATTGTTTTTAATCCTTTAACACCATCCCAAGTATTTGAGGATCAAAAGCAAATGAAAAGAAAAATAAATAAAGAAAGGAAAGAAGGAAAGAGTGTGGATAAAGGGGACTCCACTAAGACCTTCGTGACAAAAGAGAGTTATTTTATTAAACAAGCTTTGAAAAGAACTCTCTTTATTCATAAAAGTCTTGACTCTTATCCTAATGCTGCCACTTATCTTAAAGTTGAGAATGAGGAACAAAATAAATTTCAAACAAAGAATTCTTCTCAACTTCGAGATATAGTGAAGAAGGAGTGGACTATTTCTAGTGTTACTCCTTATACTACTTCCTTGAAGGTGTACAAGGAAGGAAGTATTTCTTTGGATTTCCTAAAGCACCCAATTTTCGGTTTATATTGTTTAGTAGATACAACTTGTAATAATCTATATTCTATGTTTGATCTTATGGGAAGTTCTTACTCTTTTGAACTTAATATGTTTCCTTCCCTACAAGATAAATATAGCTTATATGATTATGAGTACCTAGTAAACAATCAAATCCAAAATTGTTTAGGGCATTTTCTAGTAGTTTTTTCTTTATATTTTAGGAAAAGCCTAGGTTACCATTTATGGTACTTTAGGCAAGATGTTGTAGTGTTTAAAAATCATTTTTGTCTTAGCCATAGTGTTATTACATTTTTAGGTTTTACTTCTAGGTTATGCTTAGGAGAGGAGCCTATTTCTATGTTTAGAGAGTCTAATATTTTATCTTTCTTTGTTAGGTTAGATAGTAGGAATCCTCTTAGGATCCATGAATTTTTTTCTTACCATCTCACTTCTTATTCCTTGCATGTTTTACATGTAGGTGCTAATTTTTCTTCCATACATCCTCTAGATTTGAGGACAAATCCTTTTCAAGAGGGAGGGGATGATGGAATCATACTTGGGAATGCAAGAGGTGACACACTCAAAGATCCAAGAGGAGTGGGCTAGACATGGAAGATTGGGCCAGTCAAGGCCCAATGGGCTTGGAAGGCCCAAACCAAGTTTCAACATGGGCCTATCTTGTTATTAACATCCTTATTATATTTTTGTTAACCTAGTTTGAATATATTTTGGTCTTGTATTTTGAACCACATAGAGTAGCATTTTAGGTTATAGGCTAGTTGGGCCTAGTTTTGGGCTTCATGGGCCTTTGGGCTTTTGGTACCCAATATTGGGCTCATTTTCATTCTTGTATTTTTTCCTTTCCATTGTATTTGTTTGACCAATGTATTTAGGTCATTAGATTAGGAAAATACAAGGAATACTAAAGTAGGCTAATTAGGTTAAATTAGGTTTAATTTGGAAGCCATTTAAGTTACATTTGAGTCACATGTTTTGCACCATTGGTGGCTGAACATGTGACACTAAAATTAACCCTAAATGACCTCCAAATCAGACCTAAATGCACCTTATCACCAAAACTCACGGCCATGTACTTGTGAGCCAAAAATTTGAATTCAAATTTCAAGTTTGAATTCAAATTTTAGGCACCACAAGTAGCTTTGTGTTTAGGCGCCAAAAGTGCATTTCCGTAGAGCTTACTTAAGTGTTCCTTCTAGTCATTTGTAAACACTTTTGATATATGATAATTCTGAATTGATTTCAGCCATCAAGAGTCACCGAAAATTCCAAGAGAGAGAGCCATTGAGAATGCCTTCAAAACCCTTAGTTTCCTTATCTTTGAAGTGTGCAATCCCTTGAGTTCTTGAGCTTGGATACTTCCATCTAAGGCTTGAGCCTTATCTTCATCCGTGGATCCTTCATCTTCTTTACTTGAGTTTCGGAGTTCATCTCCTTGAGGAAGATCCGTGCATAAGGAGAGTTAAGGAGAAGAACATCAATCTCTCCTCCTAATCTCTTCCATCAATTACTTGACCCAAAATACAAGATAAAAAAATAACTTATACAATATATACAATTGAAGACTAAGCAACTAAGAGAACACATACTTTATGCTCGTGAAGCACATCCTCTCAAGTAGCTTCCTCTAGCCTCCTAACTATAAACCTTGTCAAAGGTCCTATGGTCTTCAAGGATGATCCTCCATCAGTTTTCAATATCTATTGGATTATAAGGAGTTAAATATGAGACAACCTTGGTGGATAAAGTTCTTGAAAGTTTATGATTTGTAGTTGATGTATCATTTCGGAAAAGCTAATGTTGTGACAAATGCTTCGAGTAGAAAGTCTATCCATATGACTTTTTTTTTTATGATAAAGGAGTTAGTGTTAATAGAAAAGTTTAGAGATTTGAAATTGTGTGTTGATATATCTCCAAATAACATTAGTTATGATATATCTATAATGACTAACGATTTCTTGGATATGGTGAAGGAGAAAGAACTTTGAGACCATAACTTAAATAAGACCATAGAGATTTTGAGTCAATTGACTTCAATACCAATATGGATGAGATTTTGAGGTTGTAACATTGTGGTCTTTTGTATATATGTTTTATAAGATTATATGTGCTCATATGTTGTATGTTGTGTTTTCAGTAGTTAGTGGGGCTCTAAGGGCTAGGAACCTTTAAGAGTTAAGTCATAGAGTTGTAATTTCAGTTGAGGTCAAGTTTGACCAAGAAATGGAAGAAATATACATAGGTTTTCGAAAACTAGAACTTTCATAAGTTTCATTTTCAAAAACTCTAAAGATATGTTAGATAGAGAAACTCTTGGAATAAGGAGATTGTCTATTCTTCTAATCATTTCAGGAGTTTTTAAATCATTCCTTGAAGTTGAGATCAAGCCTTAAGATTTGATCAAACTTTTCTAGATGACGAATTTGAGGAAAGAAGTCAACCCTAAAGGATTTTGAAAATTTTCTCTTTTTTTTTCTCTTTATAATTTTAGCCACTAGGAAGCTACTGGAGGCAAGGAAAACATGTTTAATCACTGTTTAAAGTTGATTAATTTCATGGCTAGATGATGATTTTTGAGAGGTTTTGATTAGGTTGAGTTTTGGGTTTTGGACCCTTCCATGTTGATTTTAATTTGATGTTGATTAAGTTGTTGCATATGTAATTATGGGTGATTTTTATCCTTTTGATGTTGTTTATAATGTTTGTTAACAAACTAGAAAAAACATAGTGCTAGTAACTTGGTTCACCATGACTATTCTTGATCATAGTACCAAAGCCTTGATCGGAATCAAAGCCTTGCTGTAAAAGCAATAATTAAGATAATAAGATTACTGAAAAGAAAAAATACACACTAGAATTTTACATTGTTCGAATTAGAGAAATGCATTCTAATCTACATCCATGAAAACCACTGAGATTAAAAATTCTCTTACAATCAAGTATAATCTCTCTTCTTTTACAAGTGCACAAATCTTTGAGTCACAAGAAAAAGAGAAAAACTTATGGAAAAAATCAATCACTTAGTGCAAGTTACAACTAGTCATTTATAGCACAAGTAACAACCACATAACTAACTAATTAGATAGTTAGCTAAAGACTTGTGAAAGCAAAAAAACTTATTGACTAGACCAATAAGCCATGAATCTCCACCTTGGTTCAGTAACATTCATAGAAACATCAACTATAAAAGAAACCCTCAAGGCTTAGTCTTCCTTCAACTGAGTCAAATCCAAGTGGAAAAAAATTTTCTTGGAAGAAATTTTTGTAATAATATCAAAAGCATTATGATTATTTGATACCTTCTTCACCATGACTAAACCTTTCCCAATCACTTCTTTGACAAAATATAGCTAAATGTCAATATACTTGGTTCACTCATGATAGCCTGGTTTTTGGATAGATGAATGACATTTTGGCTATCACAGAAAAGGTAATAACCTTATCTTCCAATTATAGTTCCCTAAAAATCCCTTCAAGCCATAAAACTTTCATCATGACTTTAGCCAAGGCAATGTATTTTGTCTCAGTAACTAATAAAGCTACAACCTTTTGTAAACTAGCTTTCCAACTGATGGAAGTCCCAAAAATAGTGAAAGTATATCCTATAAGTGACATTTTAGTGTCTAGACAACCTGAGTAATTAAAATCCATAAATCCTTCTACAACAATAGATTTTCTTGACTCCTTGGCTCCACCATGAACCAAAACTCTACCAAGTGATCCTTTGATGTATATGAGCATACATTTCAAAGTCTGCTTATATGCTCTTCTAAGATTACACATAAATCTACTTACCACGCTCACTACATGAGCTATATCTGATCGAGTACACACCATAACATACATCAAAGATCCAACAACACTTGCATTAGGAATTTTGTTCATAGAGATCTTTTCCTCTTTGATCTTTGGGGCTTGATTTATGTTCAACTTGAATTGTTGAGAAAAAGGAGTAATTACAGGCTTTGAATTTGACATTCCAAACTTATCAAGGACCCTTATAGGATACAAATCTTGAGATAGGTACAACAATTTTTTTTATCTCTTTCTCTCATGATCTCAATTCCTATAATCCTTTTCTCAGTTCCCAAACCTTTCATTTCAAATTTTATGTCAAGATTAGCATTTACCTTCTTGATCTCATCCCATTTGTTGCTTGTAATTAGGGTATCATCCATATATAAGAGCAAAATCAAAAAGGTATTTGTAGGGAGAAATTTGAAATAAACATAGTTGTTAAACTTATTTCTTTGGAAATTTATATGAGCCATGAATTCATCAAATCTTCTATTCCATTGTCTAGAAGATTGCATTAGGCTAAAAGAATACCTATTCATCTTGCACACATAATCTTTTTCCCCTTTGGCTTCAAACTCTTCAAGTTGTTTCATCAAAATAGTTTCATCTTGATCACCATATAAGAATGTGGTTTTTACATCCATTTGTTCCAACTCTAAATCAAATTTAGCAACCATGGCAAGAAGGATTCTAATGGATTTGTATTTGATAACCAGTGACAACACATCATTAAAATTAATCCCTTATTTACGAGTGAAACCCCTTGTAACAAGTTGGGCTTTAAATATGGTTTGCTCAACTCTTTGGATACCTTTTTTTCTTTTGAAAATCCATTTATAGTTGACTAATCTCGAACCAGTGGGCCTCTTGATCAAGTTCCAAATGTTATTTTCATAAAGAGATTTCATCTCTTCATTCATAGGTTGCATCCATTTTTTCCTATCTTCATAGGTTAGAGTAGCTTTATAACTCTTTGGTTCATCTTCCAAGACCTCACTTGCAGACACCAATGCAAAAGTAATTAAATCTTCATAACCATACCTTTCAGGTGCTTTAGTTTCTCTTTTGATTCTATTTCTTGCCAGTAGGTAATCATTTCTTATGTGTTTTGCTTCCTAAAGAGTTTTCTCTTCCTCAAGTAACCAATTCCAAACTTGAGGTTGCGTTGAACCTTCCTTAGACTCCACTTCAAAATTGACTCTGTCAGGAATAAAATCATTTGTTTCATTAGGTTTTTGAGTAGTAGTGGTTGGTTTAAAAGCTATTTCATTCTCATTGAACACAACTCTTGTGATAAGTGATGCATTTCCTATGCCATGGCTATAAACACCACAACTTGTATGCCTTTACTCCTTCTGGATAGCCAAAGAACATACACTTCACAACTCTTGGTTCCAACTTGTCTTGCCTAATATGGGCATAGGAAACACAACCAAATATGTTGAGCCTTTCTAATTAGGAGGATGACCTTACAACACTTCTTTAGGTGTCTTCATGCCCAAAGCATTTGAAATGCATCTATTTATTACGAACATGGCAGTCATGACTGTTTTAGCCTAGAAAACTTTCTACAAACCAGCACTCAAGAGCATACATCTCACTCTTTCAAAATTTTTCCTATTGAACTTTTCAGATAGACTATTTTGTTGAGGAGTTCCTGCTATAGTCTTATGCCTTGCAATACCATTTATTTTGCAACAATTGTTGAAAGTATAAGAACATAACTCAAGACCATTATCTATCCTAAACCTTTTTACATTTCTTTTTGTTTGATTTTTAACTAGTGTTCTCTAGTTCTTAAAAGTTTCAAATGTTTCATCCTTTGTTTTTAGAATATAAAACCATACTTTTATTGAGTAATCATTAACTATAGACATGAAGTACCTTGTGTAACATCCGTCTACTAGTATAATAGTTAATTATTGTTTATTTTTATATTTATGGAGGTTATTTTCTTATGGATATTTTGATGGGTTTTATAGAATGTTTTAAAGGTTTTTAATATTTATGAGTATTTTAATAATTAACATTTATGAAAATTATTTTTGATAATATTTTGATTTTTTAATAGCCCAGAACGGGTCGTTCTCAAACTGGAACGGACTGTTTCAAACTACTAAAATGGCCTTTAAACCATAGACTGGAACGGGTCGTTCCAACATATGATTTTATGAGTAATACGCGATTCCAGAATGGGCCGTTCCAAACATGGCTGTTGTAGGTAATATGGAATTTCAGAACGGGCCGTTCTAGTTTTGAAACGGGCCATTCTGGCCTTATCTGATGCTTATAAATAGAACGTTCTGGCACTCCAAAAACACATTTTTTCACTTTTGACCTCTTTTCTTCTATACTCTCTGAGGACCAAGGGGAACCCAGAGGAGGAGACTGATCGAAGCCGTATCCGGTCAAATAATTACAATTAAATGTAGTACTAGGAAGTGACTCCTAGGTCGTCTCCCAAGGGCCGTCTTTTACTGTTAAAGGCTTAAACACACGAAATGGGGGTTTGGTTCAAGAATTCAGTTTGTAACACAATAAACACAGGTAACATAGCAAGTAAAATAGATTGGTTCCTTGTTCAGATTGCAACTCTGATATCCCTGGTTCTCAAAAAATTACTCTGTTCAAAACTTAATCCTTGTTCCATCCGAGTTAACCAACTAAGTGAATATTAACTCAAGATTTCCCCTACACGAATTAAGAAAACGTATACAACATTCAACCTCCCCACAAGATTAAGCAACTTGTGAGCAACCTGATTCATTAAGCATGAACAAGTGTCAAAAACGTTTCAGAGGTTTTCGGTGAAGAAGAATCAAGCATAACACAAATACAAATATAAATAAAACCTCAATAAGAGATTGCAATCTGCTCAAGGAACCAACCCTGGGTTTTTAGCCTTCCATTTAAATGGAAACAGAAACGAAAATATAAACAGAAAGTAAAACGAAAATACAAACAGAAAGTAAAATGAAAACAAAAACGAAAATGCAAGGAAGAGAAGGAAAACGAAATGGCAGCTCAGAGAACAAAACGTAAAAGAACCCAGCTAGAGGAGAAGCAAAACGTAAAGGAAACAAAAGCTTTAAAGAGAAAAATGTGAATACAACAATGAAGTTTTTCAGCAGAACAGACCAGGAGAAAACAAAAACGTCTAGGAACAGCTACAAGAGAGAAAACATAAAAGAAGAAGAACTCAGAAGTCCAAAATGTAAAAGAATAATGAAGGAGGCTACTGTTCACGTAGTCACATCAGCCTTCCTTGTTAGTGGCTGCCAAGTCAGCCCTAATCTAAACCTAAAATGACCTAAAATGAGATTGGGCCCCAAAATAATTACATGTCTGACCCAATAACAATAAAATAGCCTAAAAACTAAAAATGCATGCTGAGGTGGAAAATGGTGCAGCAGTGACATGGCAGATGACGTGGAAGATGACGTGGCAGATGACGTGGCAACTCTACTTGAAGTCCAGAAATTAATTCTAAGCCCAGATAATTACTAAACTGCCCTGAAAATAAAAATTTGGAATAATTAGATTCAGAAAATTCAAATTAGTTAAAATATGAATTACCGATCCAATTAAAGCCCAAATAGAAAATAGTGCAGATAATCAACAATTAAGTGCAAATCATAGATTAAAATAAGTACAGAAAGGTAAGAAAATAGGGGAAAATAATAACTCATCAAATTCCCACACATTTAGCCTTTTGCACTCCTGGGCAAAATAAAAAAGAAGAGCAAGGAACAATTCCAAAAATAGCAAAGAGAGTGACTGTAGACCCCTAAAATTGTCCGGGTCGGAAATAAAGCTTGAAGACTCTCGAAGACTGAAGAAGGATCAGCCAGAAGGACTTCCAGAAGGCCCAAGGAGGGTTCTCTATAGGTCTAAAAGGTCTTAGGATAGCTAAAAATAGAAAATAGGAGGAATTGGGACCAATACGGGCTGCTTGGGGACCAGTATGGCCTGTATTGAAGTTTTGAACTTCAATACGGCCGTACTGGACTCAATACGGTCGTATTGAAGATTTGTGAACTTCAATACAGCCGTATTGAGTTCAATACGGCCGTATTGAAGAACAAATTCTCAATACGGGCCGTATTGATCCCAGCGCCCGTATTGCTCCTATTTCCTATAAATATGGCGTCATTTGACGTCAATAGACACTTTGGAACCATTTCTTGACTCTCTTATTGAGTGTTCTGGGGTTTTTGAGCAGTGCTCTGCCTTAGGAACCTCTCTGGGAGTCAGGACCGGTTAAATCCTCGAGTTCTGAGCGCTTTGCTTGAGTCTCGGATTTAACCAAAGGGGAAATCTTTTTGATTCCCTTAGTCAAAATTTTCTTCGAGGAGAGTGTCGAGCAAGTTTGTAGAGGGAAGGAGCGCCGCAAAGCCTCCTAGCATTTATTGAGATTTATAAAAGCACGCTCCAAGAGGTTTTCTTTAATTCCCTCCTTTTACTGCTTTCTGTGTGTTTAATTTAAGCATCATGTAGATATTTAAGATAATAATCGTTCATAAATAAAAGGGGTAATTTAGTAATTTTGTGCTATTATTTGTAAAATAATCCGTCATAGGGAACCCGTTAGGGGCGTTGTGGGGTGCTAACACCTTCCTCACGCGTAACCGACTCCCTTACCCGACTCTGGTTATAATGGCCGAAGTCGATTTTTGAAATCGATTGCCTTAACTTCTTTTTCCAATGTTTTGAGTAAAACATTGGTGGCGACTCCACGAACCCTCCCTTTTTACAAAAACCACTAATCCATGGAGGGTCCCGCTTGGGATTAAATTGGATTGGTGAGACTCTTTCAATAATAAATTGGATAAGATCGACGAGGTCTCAGTTTGAGAACAAGTCGTTCTAACAATCCAATACATTTTCAAAACTAAAATAAAAGCGAGCTCGACCGTCTTCGCGACCGCCGAGGCCCGTTTGGGCCGGTGGCGACAGATGGCGACTTCACTGGGGAAGCCTCGAGAGTCAGTCCCATTTAGTGACAGATTATTTTTAACAAATAATAGTTAAAAATTACTTCGTTACCCCTTGCTTGTATGATAACATGATTTATTATATGGCTTTTAATAACTGTTGTATTTTTAAAATTCTGCAATTGTTTGAAATATAAATTGCACACAAACCTTTGCACACAACAGTTCCCTCTACACCCGGGGGCATGAGTGATTAACCATAGGGAGTGGATGTTAGTACGGCCGGTTGTCGAATGGGTCTATAGGTGCCCGTAGACCGTTGTCGGAAAACATCACTCAAGGTGATAACCATGAACTCGAGTCCGACAGTGCGTTGGAACTTTCCATCGACTTACGACGAGAGGAATTGGGTCCCTATAATGGGGGCACCTTGGGGGCCTTTGACCAAGTGAGAACAGTTAGATCCTCCTTGAATATGCACTTTTCTGCAGGAGACCCCTACCTCGTGATTCGCTCGTGACTGTTCGTGGATGAGTGAATTGTTTGTGCATTGCTTATGTGACATTGTATGAGCATACATTGCATTTCTTTAAACATACAACATTCCTATTCTTTTAAAATAAAAATAAATAGGAATAAGGATCTTCCATTGCATGGTGTTAACATCTACCTTCATCACATTCATATAGGTAGTTTCCCTTTTCACCCAAGAAATAAATACAAAAACAAAATACCCAAAAAAGGAAAAAAGGGTTATTTATCCAAACCAAGCAATATCATGCATCATCTTAGGGACATCCTAAAAACATGATAATGCTTAGTTGAATAAACATAATGCATGCATATTCAACGTCATCATCTCATATCATGCATTCTTATCAAAAATCATGGAGAGATCTAGGAGTCATTCATACATCTCTCCTAGTAATCCATTAATAAACATTAATAAAAAGAAAGAAATAATCGATGCGTATGTTCAAGATGGATCGCACGCCATTTGTTATTAAGTGTAAGCCAACAACCGCGCCAAGCGAGCGCACATCAACTCCGTTGTTGGTAATCAAGACAAACAAAGGGGAAGGTCCAACACCATTAAGGATCACAGTTCCAAGGCCTTTCCCTTGCAAATCAAATAAGGCTGTGCCGTGGATATACGACATCCACTCTTCTGCCGACAACGATATCTCCAACATCGCTGGACTTGGGGGCATGACTAGGAGTGGCAGGATCTACACTCCCGAAGATCTTCATGATAAAGCCCCCAAGAATAAAGAAAAAGAAGAAAAGAAAACCGAGGAAAAAGAATCTGAGGAGGAGACAGACGAGCTGTTAAAGTATATCCGATAGAGCGAGTACTCCATCGAGGATCAACTTCATAAGACGCCAGCAAAGATTACGCTGTCATCGTTGACCCGAAGCTCCGAACCGCATCGACAAGATCTGTTGAAAGTCTTGAACGAGGCATACGTGTCGCACAGTATCTCCCAAGACAAGTTTGAGGGGATTGTTAGTCACATCAAGGCTAATGATCACCTCACCTTCATCGATGAAGAAATCCCCGCCGAGGGATCAAACCACAACAAGCCCTTGCACATCTCTATAAAGTGCAAGGAGTATCACATCGCTAAAAGTCTTGGTAGATAATGGATCTTCCTTGGACGTAATGCCAAAAAGAACGCTCAAGCAATTGGCAATCAAGGGAATCCAAATGCGCCCGAGCAACATGATCGTCCGAGCTTTCGACGGTTCTAAAAGAGAAGTGGTGGGAGAGATCAATCTTCCAATCCAAATTGGACCCACTATCTTCAACGTCGAATTTCAAATGATGGACATTACTCCAACATACAGCTGCCTCCTTGGCCGACCTTGGATTCATGATGCAAAAGCTATTCCTTCTACGCCCCACCAGAAAGTCAAGTTCATAGTGGGTGACAAACTGGTGACTGTACAAGCTGAAGATGACATACTCATCAGCAAGCCATCCAATATACCATATGTGGATGCAGCAGAGGAAGCTTTAGAAACCGCCTTCCAAGCATTGGAGATCGCCAGTGTTGAAACGTTTCCCCGAGAAATGAAGAAGGTAGCCTCCATGCTCACAAAGAATGGATACTTGCCAGGACAAGGATTAGGCAAGGACTCCCAAGGAATCCCGGAGCTACCCATTATCAAGGATAATCCGGGGAAACAAGGGTTAGGATATGACCCTAGTAAAGATCAAAGAACGAAGAGGAATCAAGATCCTTCTCGACGTTCTTTAAGCCAGATCTTTAGGAAGGCCGGTTCACAAGCGTCAAGGCCGGTCGTCGTCGTCAAAATGTTTTTTTCCTTCCGATAGGGATGTATAGACTCAGTGACTATTAGAGATCACTCCTCGGGGACAGCCCGACCCCCGAGCCTCGATAGGGCACATGTTTCCATCATGATTATAATAAAATCATTCTTCATTATTTCTTATTGCTTCTTTTCTCGCTTGCAATAAAATTCTAGACCACATTATTTTAACCCTGTTTGAATAAGCATAAATGAGGTTAAAATCATCTTGATAACAATAAACCCGCATCATTTTTATGTGGAAGTGTGCACGACAACTTGGAGCACCTTTTCTTGGCCTCAATAAATGCCATCATGGATAAAAGAAATCCTAAAAAACAAGAGAGGCTCAGCAGGAAACCCAAAAAAAAAGGGGGCTGCACAAAAATAAGAGCAAAAGACCCACTAGGAATCCCACAAATGGGTGACCTAGGCAAAAATTAGGGTTACAAAATAATGAACAAAAACAAAAGCCCACTAAGACATCACAAAAGGGTGTTTTAGGCAAAAGTTAGGGCCGTCAAAAAAGAAAAATAAATCCATGATGGTACCATCAATTGAATTCAACAAAGGGGCTCAAGAAAAGCTATCCAAGTTGTCAAAGCACAATCATTAATAACAAAGATGTGCTTAACCTCATAAGTGTTTAAACAAACAAACCTAAACACAATAAGCCTACCTTGGCCATCCATGCTTACAAAAACAATTTTTCAAAAATAAAATAATCCCCTCTAAAACACAAACTTTTGAAAATATATCCTTTCCTTCTTTTCTCTCTTGTCCCAACGATTTTTGAATAATCTAGTGGAAACATGGAGATATAGTGGTCAATAGGAGGGTTGACACATCTTCTAAAGAAAGGGAAGGATCATTTGGTTGATGACACCAAATCTCAAATATAATACGCATCATTCCTCGGTTACAGAAGTCGGCAGAGCACAGTCCGTCTGGAGGAATGGCAAAATCTAAACACAAAAACGCATCGGTTAATTCTTTTGAAAAAAGAATCAAATAGAATTAGGTGCATCATACTGCATACATGCATACAGATGATAGGTGTACTGGAAGATCACTTATTCTCTGTTTATTGAAAAAACAAAAAATAATAAAAAATATAAATTTCAGAAAAAACAATGCGCCCGTACCATGTTCAGTACACCCGTACTAAAATCAGGGTTATGAACAAAATTTCAACTCAATACAGGCGTACTGAAATGGATGCGGCCGTATTGGCCATAAAGAAATTTTCAAAGACCTCGTCATGAGGCAATTGCATAAAAATAAAAATAAAAAAAAAAAAAAAAAAAAAAAAATAGGAAAAATTGCTTGTGTATGACAGCAGTAAACAAAATGCAAAGATTCAGAAAATCAACAGCGTCATACAAAATAACTGAGCCTGGAGAGGCTTGCCGAAAGAATACTCTCAAAATAACTGAGCCTGGAGAGGCTTGCCGAAAGAATACTCTCAGAATAACTGAGCCTGGAGAGGCTTGCCGAAAGAATACTCTCAGAATAATTGAGCCTGGAGAGGCTCGCCGAAATAATACTCTCTCAGAATAACTGAGACATTTCTATACAGAAAAAGCCAAAACCAACAAAAAAGGCAAAAATACAGAAATCAACAAAAATACAGAAAAAGCCGAACTCAACAAAAAAGGCAAAAACACAGAAAAAGCCAAAATCAACAAAAAAAGCAAAAACACAGAAAAAGCCAAAATCGAAAAAAGGGCAAAATACAGAAAATCCAACAAATCATACAGAATAATTGAGCCTGGAGAGGCTCGCCGAAATAATACTCTTTCATCATAACTAAAGCCTGGAGAGGCTTGCCGAAATAATACTCCCGCAGAATAACCGAGCCTGGAGAGGCTTGCCGAAACAATACTCATCAGTAAACAAAATAATTGAGCCTGGAGAGGCTCGCAGAAATAATACTCCCCAGAGGGAACCTCAGCTCATGAAGCCAATATCCAACAAAAGCTTTCAAAGCAAGATCGTCAAAATATCCCAAAGGAAGTACGATCATCCAAGTAATATATCCAAGTCAAAGGACTTCAGACTTCCTCAGTGGAAGGTAGCTCTCCGACTCAGGCATTGAGTGAGGCTAAGCCTGTAGAGGCTTCCTAAATAATACTCTCCCTCAGAATAATTGAGCCTGGAGAGGCTCGCAGAAAGAATACTCCCTTCAGAATAATTGAGCCTGGAGAGGCTCGCAGAAATAATACTCCTTCAGAATAATTGAGCCTGGAGAGGCTCGCAGAAAGAATACTCCCTCAGAATAATTGAGCCTGGAGAGGCTCGCAGAAACAATACTCTTCCTTCAGAATAGTTGAGCCTAGAAAGGCTCGATTCCCCAGAGATATCTCAAGCTTACACTCACGGGCCAAATTCCCCAGTGAAAGCTATCAGAATGCGATCAGCAAAATCCCCAAAGGAGGCCTGATCATCCAAGAAAAATGTCTAAGGACTTTAAACTTCCCCAATGGAGGATAGCTTTCCAACTCAAAAGCGATGAGTGAAGCTAAGCCTGAAGAGGCTTTCTAAATAATACTCTGGGATGAATAAAAACTTCAAATCCCCAATCGCCTACTAAAGAGGCATCTCTTCAAAAGGAAGACCAATAAACTATTCCCCAAGTGGAATTTGGCTCTCAGCCTAACAAATGAACGTCAAGATGATCTGCCTAACAAAAGAGGCCAATCAACATCAATCCCCAGTGGATGATCGCCTATCCAAGAGGCATCCCCACAAAAGGGGAAGAAAATCAAAAAGATTAATAAAATTCCCCAAGCGGAATTTGGCATCCCGCCAAAACATCGAACATCAAGACTATCTGCCTAACAGAAGAGGCCAGTCAAAAAATCAACATGTCAACATCCCTAGCGGATAACAGCCTACACAGAGGCTACAAAACCAGAAAAGTCAAAAAGAGTCACCCGAATAAGGATAACCGGGATACTCCACCAACGTCGACAGGACGTCAGCCAAACATAAGGCATCGCTCATTTCAAAAAGAGCATCTTTGTGTCTACACCCCAAGGAAACAGAAATTCCTCAATGGGCACCAACCATACAATGCAAAGTTGGGACACAAGAACCTATGAGTAACTGCACATCCCAGAGACGGATCCCTGCGTTATCCAGCCCTCAGCGGCATCAAAATCAAAATCAAACCGTCGAAACAGCATCGTGGACTGTGGAGACAAATCAATCACAGACCCTGGAGAGGGCAAACTCGCCATGCCGAAGTGAACAGAAACACGGAGGCAGACCCTGGAGAGGGCAAACTCACTTTGCCAAAGTGATCAGAAACACGGAGGCAGACCCTGGAGAGGGCAAACTCAGTACCGAAGTGTTCAGAAAGCACGGAGGTATGCAACTTTCGGCTCGGGCGGCGAGTAAAGTTGTATCTGGAGAGACAGTACTCACAGCTTCCGGCTAGGGCGTCTAGCGAAGCTACCCTGGAGAGGGCAAACTCAGTACCGAAGTGTTCAGAAAGCACGGAGGTATGCAACTTTCGGCTCGGGCGGCGAGTAAAGTTGTATCTGGAGAGACAGTACTCACAGCTTCCGGCTAGGGCGTCTAGTGAAGCTACCCTGGAGAGGGCAAACTCAGTACCGAAGTGTTCAGAAAGCACGGAGGTATGCAACTTTCGGCTCGGGCGGCGAGTAAAGTTGTATCTGGAGAGACGGTACTCACCCTGGAGAGGGCAAACTCAGTACCAAAGTGTTCAGAAAGCACGGAGGTATGCAACTTTCGGCTCGGGCGGCGAGTAAAGTTGTATCTGGAGAGACGGTACTCACCCTGGAGAGGGCAAACTCAGTACCGAAGTGTTCAGAAAGCACGGAGGTATGCAACTTTCGGCTCGGGCGGCGAGTAAAGTTGTATCTGGAGAGACGGTACTCACCCTGGAGAGGGCAAACTCTGTACCAAAGTGTTCAGAAAACACGGAGGTACGCAACTTCCGACTCGGGCAGCGAGTGAAGTTGTACTCACAGCTTCCAGCTAGGGCGTCTAGCGAGGCTAACCTGGAGAGGCTACTCAACCAATTTTCCACCGGAAGACGCTACAAGTCAGAAGGTTGGCACATCACCCGGACAATTGGGTCAACTCCTTTACTTGTCAACCGGTAAACTAAAAGGCCGTTTGACCAAGTAAAGGGGGGGCAGCTGTAGACCCCTAAAATTGTCCGGGTCGGAAATAAAGCTTGAAGACTCTCGAAGACTGAAGAAGGATCAGCCAGAAGGACTTCCAGAAGGCCCAAGGAGGGTTCTCTATAGGTCTAAGAGGTCTTAGGATAGCTAAAAATAGAAAATAGGAGGAATTGGGACCAATACGGGCTGCTTGGGGACCAGTACGGCCTGTATTGAAGTTTTGAACTTCAATACGGCCGTACTGGACTCAATACGGTCGTATTGAAGATTTGTGAACTTCAATACGGCCGTATTGAGTTCAATACGGCCGTATTGAAGAACAAATTCTCAATACGGGCCGTATTGATCCCAGCGCCCGTATTGCTCCTATTTCCTATAAATATGGCGTCATTTGACGTCAATAGACACTTTGGAACCATTTCTTGACTCTCTTATTGAGTGTTCTGGGGTTTTTGAGCAGTGCTCTGCCTTAGGAACCTCTCTGGGAGTCAGGACCGGTTAAATCCTCGAGTTCTGAGCGCTTTGGTTGAGTCTCGGATTTAACCAAAGGGGAAATCTTTTTGATTCCCTTAGTCAAAATTTTCTTCGAGGAGAGTGTCGAGCAAGTTTGTAGAGGGAAGGAGCGCCGCAAAGCCTCCTAGCATTTATTGAGATTTATAAAAGCACGCTCCAAGAGGTTTTCTTTAATTCCCTCCTTTTACTGCTTTCTGTGTGTTTAATTTAAGCATCATGTAGATATTTAAGATAATAATCGTTCATAAATAAAAGGGGTAATTTAGTAATTTTGTGCTATTATTTGTAAAATAATCCGTCATAGGGAACCCGTTAGGGGCGTTGTGGGGTGCTAACACCTTCCTCACGCGTAACCGACTCCCTTACCCGACTCTGGTTATAATGGCCGAAGTCGATTTTTGAAATCGATTGCCTTAACTTCTTTTTCCAATGTTTTGAGTAAAACATTGGTGGCGACTCCACGAACC
Organism: Cajanus cajan; assembly: GCF_000230855.2. Classification (NCBI taxonomy): domain Eukaryota; kingdom Viridiplantae; phylum Streptophyta; class Magnoliopsida; order Fabales; family Fabaceae; genus Cajanus; species Cajanus cajan. Next base: position 53,940,287 of record NC_138520.1, on the reverse strand, counting down.
CTCCCTTTTTACAAAAACCACTAATCCATGGAGGGTCCCGCTTGGGATTAAATTGGATTGGTGAGACTCTTTCAATAATAAATTGGATAAGATCGACGAGGTCTCAGTTTGAGAACAAGTCGTTCTAACAATCCAATACATTTTCAAAACTAAAATAAAAGCGAGCTCGACCGTCTTCGCGACCGCCGAGGCCCGTTTGGGCCGGTGGCGACAGTGACACAACATGAAGAAACAAAAATAAGAATACACACAAAAAAACAAACAGATTTACACAATCCTCAATGAATCCTAGGAAAAGAAAAGAAGTAGACAACATCTAACACACAAAGAGTCAGAGAAATTAGATACTTATGGAAATCATCCAAGCATTTCAAAACATGGCAAGACAATCAATCAGCTCAAGAGGTGAATCAAAAGCAACAGAACCTCACAAGATGCACTGTATCACTGTATCTCTCAAGTGTCTAGGCAATTGTATACTCTCAAAGCACTCATGAAAAACAAGCAACAGATAGACTTGGCAAGCCTCTAAAATCAACACCCAACAAACATGCACATAAGGATCAAAAGGTCATTTTAGGGTTGTAATGAGGCCAAGGACAGGGTAGAGGAAAATATATGGGATAAGTAACTACAAACCAGAGGAACTAGAGGAGAAATGGGGAATAAGTCAAGAATGCGCACAAGAAAGAAACCCAAAAACCTCTATGATGATGAATCCTCTTTCTCTTGCCTCAAACAACTTCTCTTTTTCGTTTTTTTATTATTTTTTTTTGTTTTTTTTTTGTTTTTTTTTGTTTTTTTTTGTTTTGAATGAACAGTATGTAGTGAACAGTACATACGAAAATTTTTAGATGAGATAAGATAACATGCAGAGAAGTAAAGTGTACAGCATAAGAAATCAACTAGCCAATATACATCATCCAATGAAACATACACAGACCCCCACACTTGTTCAAGAACTTATTCCCAAAACAATTCCAAAGCTCCAAAACTCCCTAAGGTTAAGGTAATCATGGTTTTTCGCTTAAGGCTTGTAATGAGCTTCAAACAAAGAAGGGGAAGTAGGCTCAGCAGGGGTTATCAGAGGAGTTAATTCAAGGTAGGCTTATTTGGCCAGAGGCTTATCAGAACAAAAATGCCTTAATCATATCCAAACATGCATGTGAATCAAGAAGTATCAAACAGAGTCAAGACAAGGCAACTGTGCAAGCAATCAAGAGGCATAACACACAAGTAAGATCAGAGAGTGGCTCAAATCCTCAAATCCTCATGCAGGGTATATCTGTCACAATTAAAACAACCTCTCAAACCTCAAAATCATCTTTCCAAGCAGAGAAAAACAGGGATTTCAAACCATATAGTATCAAGAAACTCCTATCCAAGAATGAAGTAAGTGCCTACAAACTATCAAAACCCAGAAATCAAAGAGAAACATGCAAAACTACACAGAACACCTAAACATAAAACCTAAAATAACAAGTAAACCCTAAAAGCATGTAACCAAAACAGTTCCCCCCGACACTTAAATCACACATTGTCCCAATGTGGCCCAAACAGAAGATCAGAGCAATCAGAACAATCAATAAATCTAGACAAGTGCAATAAAAGTAAAGAAGGAGAAGGGGAAAGAAAACTCCCTAAGTCATGGTGGGAGAGTAGCGGGGTCGAGCAGAGACATCTCCTCTTCAACTGCGTTCAACAAGGATGGATTGCTGAGGAAAGGCTTCAAACGGTGTCCATTAACTTTGAAGCTCTTGTCTGTGGATTCACTTTTGACCTCAACTGTACCATAAGGAAAAACATTAGTAACAACAAAAGGTCCAATCCACTTAGAACGTAACTTACCACCCATGAGTCCGAGCCGAGAATTGTACAAGAGAACTTTCTGGCCAACCACGAAGTTCTTCCTAGCTATCAAGCTGTCATGGAACTTCTTGGTTTTCTCCTTGTAGAACTTAGAGTTCTCATAGGCTTCAAGGCGGATCTCATCAAGCTCACTCAGTTACAACTTCCTTTCCTCTCCAGCCTGATCAATAGAGAAGTTGCAAGTCTTCACAGCCCAGTAGGCTCGGTGCTCTATCTCCACAGGTAAATGACATGCCTTACCAAAGACAACCCGATAAGGAGACATCCCTATAGGTGCTTTGTAGGCAGTCCTATGCGCCCAAAGAGCATCATCCAACCTGTTACTCCAATCTTTCCTATTGGGCTGCACAATCTTCTCTAAGATCCTCTTGATCTCCCTATTTGAAATCTCAGCTTGCCCATTAGTCTGGGGGTGGTAGGGTGTAGAAATTTTGTGCACTACCCCATACTTCTTGAGCAAAGCCTGCATGGATCTGTTACAAAAATGGGTGCCCTGATCACTAACAATAGCTCTGGGTACTCCAAACCTGCAAAATATGTTAGATCTGACAAAATCCACAACAACCCGAGCATCATTAGTTCTGGTGGCTTTGGCTTCCACCCATTTTGAAACATAATCAACAGCTAGGAGAATATATGAAAAACCAAAAGAGACAGGAAAAGGACCCATGAAATCAATACCCCAGACATCAAAAACCTCGTAGAATAGCATGGGCTGCTGAGGCATCTGCTGTCTCCAAGAAAGGGCTCCTCCTGCTCTCTGACACTACTTACAAGTGCTGCAAATCTTCCACGCATCCTTGAAGATGGTGGGCCAGTAAAAACCACAATCAAGCACCTTGCGAGCTGTCCTCTGAATGCCAAGATGACCACTAGATGCAGAAGAATGACAAAACTGCAGGACGAAGTCAATCTCATGGTCTGGCAAGCATCTCCTGATTACCTGATCATTGCAAAACTTCCACAAATAGGGGTCATCCGAAACATAATGTTTAGCATCACTCTTGAGTTTATCAATCTGAGCTCTAGATGCTAAAGGAGGAAAAACAGAAGCAACTAAATAATTAACAATGTTCGCAAACCAAGGGGTGGGGGAAGGAACAGAAACAGAAGAAACAATCAACAAATTTTCATTAGGAAAGTTATCTTGGATGGGCAAGACATCAACACTGTCCTCAGCTCTCTCAATCCTGCTGAGATGGTCTGCCACTAAGTTTTGTGCTCCGCTCCTGTCACGGATGTCCAAGTCAAACTCTTGAAGCCAGAGCATCCATCTGATCAGCCTAGGATTTGAGTCAGCCTTCTTCAACAGGTACTTTAGAGCTGCATGATCTGTAAAAACAACGACACGAGAACCAAGCAAATATGACCGAGATTTATCAAGTGCAAAAACAATAGCTAAAAGTTCCTTTTCCGTGGTCGTGTAATTTTCTTGAGCATCATCCAATGTCCTGGAAGCGTAGTATATCACCCTAGGTGATTTGTCAACCCTCTGTGCTAAGACAGCCCCCAGTGCATAATTTGAAGCATCACACATTAGCTCAAAGGGAACTGTCCAGTCTGGTGCCTGAATGATAGGAGTGGTGGTCAAGGCTGTCTTAAGGCAATCAAACGCCTCCTTGCACCTGTCATCAAAATCAAATTCAATATCCTTCTGAAGCAAGCTGGATAGTGGGAGGGCTTTCTTGTTGAAGTCCTTAATGAAACGCCTGTAGAAACCTGCATGGCCAAGAAAAGATCACACCTCTCACACGCAAGAGGGGTAAAGCAATTGTGCAATGACAAATATCTTTGCAGGGTCAACCTGAATGCCCCGACTAGAAATGATATGCCCTAAAACTATACCCTGCTCTACCATGAAATGACATTTCTCAAAATTAAGAACAAGGTTAGTCTCAATGCATCTATTCAGAACTCTATCCAAACTATCCAAACATGCATCAAAAGAGGATCCATAAACAGTAAAATCATCCATAACTCTATGTAATTTTCAAGAAAATCACTAAAAATACTGAGCATGCACCGCTGGAATATGCTAGGGGCATTGCATAGGCCAAAAGGCATCCTCCTATAGGAAAAAGTACCAAAGGGGCAGGTGAATGTGGTCTTCTCCTGATCCTCAGGAGCAATATGAATTTGAAAATAACCAGAGAACCCATCATGAAAATAGTAATGAGATTTACCTGCTAGACGCTCAAGCACCTGATCAATGAAGGGCAGAGGAAAATGATCCTTCCTTGTTGCTTGGTTGAGCCTCCGGTAGTCAATACAGACCCTCCAACTATTTTGCACTCTAGTGGGGATGAGCTCATCCCTCTCATTTTTAACAACAGTGAGGCCTGTCTTCTTGGGGACCACTTGGACCGGACTCACCCACTGACTGTCTGATATAGGATAAATGATCCTAGCTTGAAGAAGCTTGGTCACCTCCTTCTTCACTACATCCAAAATGACAGGGTTGAGTCGCCTCTAGGGCTGTCTCACTGGTTTAGTTCCATCCTCCAGTAATATCCTGTGCATGCATGTGGATGGACTGATACCAGGAATGTCCGCTAGGGTCCAACCGATGGCTTTCTTATGCTTTTTTAGAACCTGCAACAATCTCTCCTCTTGAACAGCATCAAGTGAGGTGGAAATGATCACTGGCAACTTCTCATTATCCTCCAAGTAAGCATACTTGAGGTTCTCTGGAAGAGGCTTCAATTCTGGTGTGGGTGCTGGCTGAACATCAGAAGGAACCAAGGAAGGGAAAAGTGGTTCCGCAGCCTGTACCTCAACCTGCAAGTCAGATTCTTTTGTACTTCCTGCAACATGGTTAGTGCATTCTGACTGTATAACATCAAGAGCAAGAGGTACAACACCCAAAGTGTGAATTTCAAATTCAGATGGCTCATAATGAATTTCACATTTAGATTGATATTCAGATTTAGACTCAGACTCAGACTCAGACTCAATGCATGGAAGATAGCTATACAAATCAAATGAAAATGAATGCTTCTTAGCATGAGAAGAATGAAAATCATGAATGTGCTCATCAAGTATATCATCAATCAATTCAACACGAAAAACAGAATGAGCTTCAGAAGGAAATTTCATGGCATCCAAGATATTAAAATGAACAGCAATATCACCAAATTCCATAGACAAAGTGCCAGCATAAACATCAATCTTGGTCCGAGCTATTTTCAAAAATGGTCTGCCTAGAATGATTGGGACAGAACCATGGGAGAATCCGTCCTCCATATCAAGCACATAAAAATCAGCAGGAAAAATTAGTTCACCAACCCGAACCAAGACATCCTCTATAAAACCTGTGGGGTGGGCAACACTCCTATTGGCCAACTGAATGACCACACCCGTAGGTTGCAAAGTACCAAGAGACAAAGAATTGAAAATAGACAGAGGCATGACATTAATTGAAGCTCCTAAATCAAGCATGGCATTTTCAAATTTATTGTTACCAATAATGCAAGGTACACAAAATGTACCTGGGTTCTTACACTTTTCAGGAATGTGTGGAACAGATTTTCCTATGAGTGCTGAGATATTTCTGCCCATGCTAATTCGCTCATTGCCCTTCAGCTTCCTCTTGTGAGTGCACAGCTCCTTCAAGAATTTTGCATATCTGGGAATTTGCTTGATGGCATCCAGCAAAGGTATGTTCACCTCCACCTTCCTGAAGGTCTCCAATATCTCCTTATCCACCTCTTCCATCTTTTTGCTTGGAATTGATTTTGGTGGAAATTGAAGAGGGATAAGAGGCTGATGTAGATCATCACTATGTGCACTGGAAGAAGGTCCACCTGCATGAAAATTTTTGCTACTACCTGTATGGCCTTCTTTCTTAAGTGTAGGCTCAGGTAGAGGTGCTACAGCTGTAGGTGGCGGTATATCAACTTTTTTGCTAGACCTCAAGGTGATGGCACTCACATTCTTTAGATTTTGCATAGTTTGTGAAGGTAACTTGTCTGAATTTTGGGACTGTGCTTGATTGAGCTGAGTGGCCATCTGCCCCATCTGATTTGTCAAACTTTGAATGGAAGCTCTGGTCTCTTTTTGGAACTGCATGTTTTGAAGAGTCATCTGCCTCACTAACTCCTCCAATGAAGGTTCAGAAGTAGGAGGTTGAGGAGCTGGTGGTGTAGGAGCTTCATGTTGTCTTTGCTGTTGCTGTTGGATAGGAGGAGGCACATATCTGCTAGGACCAACATTGTTTTGGAAGGGAGGGGATGGCTGTTGTTGCTGCTGGTTAGACCATCTAAGATTAGGATGATTTCTCCAACCTGGATTGTACCTATTGCTGGAGAGGTCATAACTCTACTGCTGTTGTTGCTGCGTTGGTCTGTTATTGTAGATATTTGCAGCATAGGCTTGTGGGGCATCAGGACCTGTAGAAGAGTCTTGCAAGGAGGGACAAGCATTTGTTGGATGATTAATTGAAGTGCAGATGCCACATACTTTTGCTGGTGGTGGAGCTGATTTTTGATTTGCAGCCAGTTGTGAAACTAAGGTGGTGAGAGCATCAATCTTACTCTCCAGCTTTTTGTGTTCAGTGGAATCTGGGGCTACCACATCATGCACACCCCTCACAACTATGGCATCACTCCTCATATTGAATTGTTGTGAGTTGGACGCCATTTTTTCAATCAGCCCTCTAGCAGAAGCACGTGTCATATCTCCTAAAGCTCCTCCACTAGTTGCATCAATCATGCTTCTATCCATCATGTTCAACCCCTCATAGAAATACTGCAATAATAGCTGCTCAAAAATTTGATGGTGAGGGCAGCTAGCACACAACCTCTTGAATCTTTCCCAGTACTCGTATAAGCTCTCTCCCATGAGTTGCCTAATTCCATATATGTCTTTCTGGATTGCAGTGGTCCTGGATGCAGGGAAGAATTTTTCGAGGAACACTCTCTTCAAGTCATCCCAGCCTGTTATTGAACCAGGAGCCAGATAGTACAACCAGTCCTTGGCAAGATCCTCCAATGAAAAAGGGAATGACTTCAGGTAGATGTGATCTTCAGGGACATTAGGTGGCCTCATGGTGGAATAAATTATGTGGAACTCCTTGAGATGCTTGTGTGGATCCTCACCTGCACGACCATGAAACTTAGGCAACAAATGGATCAGTCCAGTTTTAAGCACAAAAGGAATATCTTCCTCAGGATATTGAATGCATAGACTCTCATATGTGAAATCAGGTGCAGCCATCTCCCTAAGTGTTCTCTCTCGAGGTCCAGGTTGGTCAGCCATATTTTCAGTTGAGTCAACTTCAGATGCTACACTCACACTATGGGTATCAGTCTCAGGTGGGACTATATGCTCTCTAACTAATCTATGGTATGTTCTATCTATTTTAGGATCAAATGGATGCAAAGTGTGTGGATTGTTCCTAGTCATGCACTACATGCCACACATGCATCAAGACACGTGAACAGTAGGGGTAAACTGGGAATTTCTATGAAAACTCAGAAAATATCAAAACTAATGCACCAACATCATCCTAAAACCATAAGACACTACCACAAAAATTTTGAAAACAAAATTCAAAACCTAACTATTTTAAAAAAATTAAAAAAGTTTGGAAAAATAGTGAAATAAAACTTCAAAAATAAAAAAGAAATAGTAAACGACGTTTTTTTGAAGATCTAGCTGGGGCCATAAGACATAGTGTGTGGGTTGGATAGATCTTTTTTTCTACAAAAAATGAAAAAAAAAAGTTTGCCTAATTCTAATAACTAGAGCCAAAGTTATGGCCCTTTGAAGTTTTGCTGAAAACAATTTTCAAAATTTTTTGTATCTCCAAATTTTGACCAAACTAAGTGCCCTAGCTATTTTTTACACAAAATATAGGTTGAAAGAAGTTACCACAAAAAAAATCAGACAAAAATAACAAGTCTAGCTATCAAAACCAAAAATCACAATTAATTGGAAAATTCTGGCACTATTCAGCACTATTCATGCGCCACATTTTGCACCAGATTTGTGCACCAAAATTGGACCACTTCCATACCAATTTCCCCCAATTTTAGAACCCGAACAGAGGAGTAGTAGGGAGAGAAAATAGAGCATGCCCAAACCGAAACAGAGCATGCACCAACTGTACCAAAAAAAGGCACCAAAACAGGGGAAAAACGCACCAGATTTTGAGCTAAAATGCACCAGAATTTGAGCCAAAATGCACCAGATTTTGAGCCAAAATGCACCAGAATTTGAGCCAAAAAAGCGCACTAGATTTTGATGTCTACACTTATGGATGAATTCAAACTCAACACAACACAACACAACAATGATTTAGCACACCAAATGGAATCAATATAATTGGACACAATGGCTTATCAAATGCAATAACGACCAGCTATGACAAACACATGACAGCAAATGCATCAAAAACCAAATTGAGTTACTGTTCCATTGGTTTACTGTTCATCAAACTTAACAACATGAATTCTTCAGTTGGCTTACTTGCTACACCTGGGGAGAACAAACACAAATACACATTATAACATGTAATGAGACACAAAAATGCAAGCACCAAACTGATACACAAAATTCATACAAAATTGAAACAAAAACTCTAAAACTGATATACTGATACACTAATACACTACACACATAACATAACAGAAACTCTGAAACACTAAACACACGACAAAACAAATAACACACAACAAAACAAATAACACACAAATACACAGCCTCTAACAGGAACCGATGGTCCCCGACAACGGCGCCAAATTTGATCGAAGCAGTATCCGGTCAAATAATTAAAATTAAATGTAGTACTAGGAAGTGACTCCTAGGTCATCTCCCAAGGACCGTCTTTTACTGTTAAAGGCTTAAAAACACGAAATGGGGGGTTTGGTTCAAAAATTCAGTTTGTAACACAATAAACACAGGTAACACAACAAGTAAAATAGATTGGTTCCCTGTTCAGATTGCAACTCTTATATCCCTGGTTCTCAAAAAATTACTCTGTTCAAAACTTAATCCTTGTTCCATCCGAGTTAACCAACTAAGCGAATATTAACTCAAGATTTCCCTACACGAATTAAGCAAACGTATACAACATTCAACCTCCCCACAAGATTAAGCAACTTGTGAGCAACCTGATTCATTAAGCATGAACAGGTGTCAAAAACGTTTCAGAGGTTTTCAATGAAGAAGAATCAAGCAGAACACAAATACAAATATAAATAAAACCTCAATCAGAGATTGCAATCTGCTCAAGGAACCAACCCTGGGTTTTTAGCCTTCCATTTAAATGGAAACAGAAACGAAAATACAAACAGAAAGTAAAACAAAAATACAAATAGAAAGTAAAACAAAAATAGAAACGAAAATGCAAGGAAGAGAAGGAAAACGAAATGGCAGCTCAGAGAACAAAACGTAAAAGAACCCAGCTAGAGGAGAAGCAAAATGTAAAGGTAAGAAAATAGTGCAGATAATCAACAATTAAGCGCAAATCAGAGATTAAAATATGTACAGAAAGGTAAGAAAATAGGGGAAAATAATAACTCATCAGAGAACAACAAGATCTGGTTTTAGTTTCAGCTCCTGCTTATCGAGGTAAGGAGGGAGTGATAAACCTTGCTTTGGGTGTGGGAATATCTGTTGGGTAGTGGGATTGGCCCTCAATCCTGTGTTTGTTGTATTTTTTTTGTATGCTTATGTATGAGGGGTTTTCCCCAATTGTATCTGTTTCGCCTATTGTTTTCTTATATGTAATTAATTGTATGATCTGAGATCTCTATGGGTTCCTATGAGAAACCCTAAGGGAATGAATTGGTGATTGTATGAGTGAATTGTATTGTTTTAAATGTTTATTATATGAATTAGAGTGCTCTGTGGGTTCCTGTGGGAACCCTATGAGAAACAGGCAAAATATGAATGTTTTCTGTTTTGCTTTTTGATTATTCTGATGTATTCCTTGTTGAATGAGATGTATAAATATGTGTTTATTTTTGAAAATAGACAAGTTTTGATATGATTTTGAGTGCTCTGTAGAGACTATGTGAATATGATGAGATGATGTGAAAAGTGATAATGAGACATGATGATGTGATATGATAATGAGACATGACAATGTTATATGAGAATGCATAGAGTCTTGATTGACATGCATCATTTGCATAAATTTTTTAAGGGTAAGATATGGAATACACCGCCAGGGAAGGCCTCCTATTGTAAAAGCTTTAGGGATTAGTCCTTGGGGATAGCTCAGTTTGGAAGTCTCAGTCTCGCCCATTGTGTGCATGGGATGTATCTTGCGCGGCTTAGCTATCCCGACAAGACCCTGGTAGTATGTCCTTCTAATGAGAGTGCGCAGAGGGTGTGACCCGACATGTACTCCTAGACTACTCTTCATGTATTGCTAGCGACAATATGCCATGTGATGTTTTACTGGTGCCACATGCATGATAATATGTAGTCCGTGTCCATACATGTGCATTTTTAGTGTTATATGATAAATTGATATTTTTATGTCTTGGATGAGTGAAATATGATATTGTTGTTAATATATTTATATTATACCTATTTTTTTGTGTTTAGCTATCCATCGTATATTTCTACACTGTGAGCTAGAGTGAGATGTTTCGCACTCCCTTTTCTCGTGTTGTTTTTCTTTGACTGTTATACAGGTGATCATCAACGTGAGGCTGATGATGTTGGTGATGAAGCTTAGGCTTCTATGTTGGGCTTTGCTTTGATAGGACATGTGACATCGGGGCATAGATAGGATTTGTTTAAGATATTCTTATTAAATTGTGTTGGAAAACTCAGTTTTATTTCTTTGTAATTTTACCGGCATGTTATTTGTATTAAGTTTATGAATGTGAGCTATTTACCCTTACGTGGTTGGAAATTTGGATTTTAATGATAATTTTTTTTATAATTACTGTATATGTATGTTGGGGTAGAGGGTGCCACATTAAGTGGTATCAGAGCAGATCGATCCAATCGGCTGTGAGTTATGAGTCTACTATGCTTGTTTGGTAGATGAATGATGGAATGAATTGATTGTGAAACTTATTGATATGATAGTGTGATGATTGATTATGTTTTTTATTTGTTTAATTATGTGTATTGTTTTCTCAAGAATTTTGCTGATAGGCATGATATTGCTTAGATGACAATATTTATGATTGTCTTTTTCTTCATTCTCATGATTACTTGTTTTTTCTGATACTTCTTGCTTACGTAAGAAGTAGTGGTTGGGTGGTATCGCTCGTGTTGCAAGCATATGTACAAGTAGTAGTGGACGAAGCATCGTGCTAATCAACTAGAAACTATTGGAACCTTGGATGCAGGTGAGACAGTGATTTGTCGAGTTTATTAAGAGTTTACGGTTGATGGAGTTTCTAAAACCTATAGTTGTAGCGATTGAATCTTAAGAGGTTATATGTTGAGAATTGGAGTTGAGTGTTCTTAATAGAAGGTTGAAATGTTAGTGATTTCCTTGAGTTTTGGTGCTTGGATGTTAACCTTTTATGGTTTAGGTAGCATGTGAGTTTTATTTCCTAAGTCTATTGTGCTAAATATATGAGTTGTTTTGGTTTAGGATTGTAGTGAGAAACTTGAATATGAATTTGAGGTGTGAGTTTGGAAGGGTTGAGGTATTTTTTTGGCCTTAGATATATTGATACACTATTGCTGTCTGGTGTAGAGGATATTTTCGCTTCAGTTTTGTTGTGCCAGTATGAGTACCGTATTGACAGATTTAGATTTTATGGTCTGCACAAAAGTTGTAGCCTTGGACGTTATCTTTTCAATGGAATTGGAATCAAGTAAAACGGAGGTCTAGAACTCTAGTTATAGCTACTTTAGTGATCAAAGGTCTAGTTGTAAGTGCTGAATATATCTGTAGTGGCTTTTGAATTTTTAGCTAAGAAGATGATCTTTTTAGAATCTCATGTCTCCATAAGAGTTGTAGCTTATTCTCTTAGCTTTCTTTTGAGATATGTTTGAGATCATTTAGATGAGTATCACTCTCTAGGTATCATTTTCTTTGACAGTTGTTGAAGAAATATGTATGGTATTATGATATTTTTGAGTTGTTAGGCAATGCAAGGATAAAAACTGATTTTGTCATGATGTTCCGAGATGTTGTCATGTGGATTGAGAGGTTGTTTAAGGATGTATGATGCTATGTGGTAAAGTTGGTTCATGTACATGTTATATGGAGTAAATGGTGATTGATTCGTACATGCTTAGGGATGATATATATCGAATGTTTGAAGTAGGTCTTCTAATATGATTTTTTATGTGTGTATGTTGATACGAGGATAAATGACCTTATGGATTAATTAGTGGATGTTTGTGTGTTTAGTAAGGTTGACTTCAAGGTGTGATATCATTAGATTGGAGTTGTGAGTGAGGATTTATCCAAGACAACTTTAGGCTTATCTAAGTATGATTTTTGGTTGTATGAAGTGAGTTTTCTAGGTCTTTTAAATTTTAGTGGAGGTATAACGTAGGTCTATCTAAGGTAGAAGTTGTACTTAAGTGGGAGATACTAAAGTTAGTTAGTGAGGTTAAGAGCTTTCTTAGATTAGCTTATTATTATAGGAGAGTTATTGAGGAAATTTCTAAGATAACATTACCTTTGACTAGATTAACCAGGAAGAGAAAGTTGCCTTTATGTGGGATAGTAAGTGTGAGAGTAGTTTCCAAATTCTTAAGGAAAGATTGACTAGCGTTAATACTACTAGATTCTAGTAATTATTTTGTGATATATAGTGATGCTTCTAAGATAGGTTTGGATGGAGTGTTGATGCAAGAAGGAAAGGTAGTAGCTTATGTTTGTAGGCAATTGAAAATTCATGAGAGAAATTACCTTATCTATGACCCTGAGTTAGCAGTTATGATATTTACACTAAAATTTGAAGACACTACCTATATGATTCTAAACTTGAGGTATTTAGTGATTGTTAGAGCCTTAAATATCTTTTGACCAAAGGAGATAGTTAGAATTTCTTAAGGACTAGGATTTTAATCTTAGTTGTTATCTAGGTAAAGCCAATATGGTGACCGATACTTTGAGTAGGAAACCTTTACATTTGCCTTTTCTTATGATTAGAGAGATGGATCTTTTAGTTCAAATTAGGGATTTAAGCATGACTTATGAGGTTACCTTTAGTAGTGTGACACTAAGTATGACTCGAGTAACTAGTGGGTTGTCAAAGAAAAATCAGAGGAGCACAATTAGTTGGTTCATTTTAGTGACAAGATATGAGGTTATAGGACAAGGTAATGGAGAGAAGTTTGCCTTGGGTATAGATGAAATGGTAAGACTTTGAGACTGAGTATGTGTACCTAGTGAACTTATGCTTAGGTATTTGATCTTTTGAAAGGATCATAAGAGTAAACTAATGATATGGAAAACGCTTTGAGTAGGATGCTCATTCACCTATCATCTTTGATGATTTAAGGGTTGGATTTGATTGAAGAGTTAGAAACTTAAGCGTGATATGTGAGCTCACCCTTAGGAGAATTGAGTATGTCAAAAGTGACTAGTGAATTAATGGATGAGATTAGAGAAGCCTAGGAGTTATATCCTTTCTTAGTGAACCAAGTGGAGAGGATTGGTAGGGGTATAGATAGCCCTTTACGAGTGGAAGTTAAGGGTGTTTTGGGGTTCAATGATAGGATCTATGTGCCTAGTAATCTTAAATTTAGGAAGATGATCTTAGAGGGAGGATATAAGAGTACTCTTAGCATTCATTTAAGAGCTACTAAGATGTATCAGAGCGGCGCAACGGAAGCGTGGTGGCCTAAGATGAAGAGAGGAGTAGAGGAACTTGTGTACTCATGTGTAGTATGCCAGAAGTCTAAGGTGGAACACTAGAAATCTTTAAGATTTTTATACCCTTGTTGATATTAGATATTCTTTCAAGAGATTGATAGGGATGTACTTTAGTGAGGTAGTAAGGTTACACGAGATTTTCTACTAGTATAGTTGTTGATGGGAAATATTTAGGAAAGTGTTGCATGAGAATTAGAAAGCAAGATGAGAGGAGTCTACCCATTTCTGTTATAGGTAAATTTCGGGGAAGAAATTTCAAAAAGGAGGGGAGAATTGTAACATCCCGAATTTTCTACTAGTATAATAGTTAATTATTGTTTATTTTTATATTTATGGAGGTTATTTTCTTATAGATATTTTAATGGGTTTTATAGAATGTTTTAAAGGTTTTTAATATTTATGAGTATTTTAATAATAAATATTTATGAAAATTATTTTTGATAATATTTTGATTTTTTTAGTAGCCCGGAACGGGCCGTTCCCAAACTGGAACGGGCCATTTCAAACTACTAAATACTAAAATGGCCTTTAAACCATAGACTGGAATGGCCGTTCCAACACATGATTTTATAAGTAATACGCGATTCCAGAATGGGTCGTTCCAAACATGGTTGTTGTAGGTAATATATAATTTCAGAATGGGCCGTTCTGGCCTCATCTGATGCCTTTAAATAGAACATTCTGGCACTCCAAAAACACATTTTTTCACTTCTTACCTCTTTTCTTCTATACTCTCTGAAGACCAAGGGGAACCTAGAGGAGGAGACCAACAAGATCCGGTTTTAGTTTCAGCTCCTGCTTATCGAGGTAAGGGGGAGTGAGAAACCTCGCTTTGAGTATGGGAATATTTGTTGGGTAGTGGGATTGACCCCCAATCCTGTGTTTGTTGTATTTTTTGTATGCTTATGTATGAGGGGTTTTCCCCAATTGTATCTGTTTTGCCTATTGTTTTCTTATATGTAATTAATTGTATGATCTGAGATCTCTATGGGTTCCTAGGGGAAATCCTAAGGGAATGCATTGGTGATTGTATGAGTTAATTGTATTGTTTTAAATGTTTATTGTATGAATTAGAGTGCTTTGTGGTTTCCTGTGGGAACCCTATGAGAAACAGGCAAAATATGAATATTTTTTATTTTGCTTTCTGATTGTTCTGATGTATGCCTTGTTGAATGAGATGTATAAATATGTGTTTATTTTTGAAAATAGACAAGTTTTGATATGATTTTGAGTGCTCTGTAGAGACTATGTGAATATGATGAAATGATGTGAAAGTGATAATGAGACATGATGATGTGATATGATAATGAGACATGATGATGTGATATGATAATGAGACATGACAATGTTATATGAGAATGCATAGAGTCTTGATTGACATGCATCATTTGCATAAATGTTTTTAAGGGTACAATATGGAATACACCGCTAGGGAAGGCCCCTTAGTGTAAAAGCTTTGGGGATTAGTCCTTGGGGATAGCTCGATTTGGAAGTCTCAGTCTCGCCCATTGTGTGCATGGGATGTATCTTGCACGGCTTAGCTATCCCGATGAGACCTTGATAGTATGTCCTTCTAGTGAAAGTGCGTAGAGGGTGTGACTCGGCATGTACTCCTAGATTACTCTTCGTGTACTGCTAGCGACAATATGCCATGTGATGTTTGACTGGCGCCACATGCATGATAATATGTAGTCCGTGTCCATACATGTGCATTTTTAATGTTTATGATAAATTGATATATTTATGTCTTGAATGAGTAAAATGTGATATTGTTGTTAATATATCTATATTATACCTGTTTTGTTTGTGTTTGGCTATCCGACATATATTTCTACACTGTGAGCCAGAGTGAGATGTTTCTCACTCCCTTTTCTTATGTTGTTTTTCTTTGACTGTTATACAAGTGATCATCAGCGTGAGGTTGAGGATGTTGGTGATGAAGCTTAGGCTTCTATGTTGGGTTTTGCTCTGATAGGACATGTGACATTGGGACATAGATAGGATTAGTTTAAGATATTCTTATTAAATTGTTTTGAAAAACTCAATTTTATTTCTTTGTAATTTTACCGGCATGTTATTTGTATTAAGTTTATGAATGTGAGCTCTTTACCCTTGCGTGGTTGGAAATTTGGTTTTTAATGATGAAAAATTTTATTTTTTTTATAATTACTGTATATTTATGTTGGGGTAGAGGGTGTCACACCTTGCACCAGAATGAGAGAGAGTCCTTGAAGGACCCCAAAGGTCACCATGAACATAATCTAAAAATCCCTTTGTCCTTTGTTGTCTTGTATTGAATTTGACCATACAAGTCTTGTCATAAACACAACGCTCACAAAATCTTAGCTTCCCAACCTTGTCCCAACATAATAGGTTCTGCTTTCCCAATTCAATCAAGCCCTTCTCACTAACATGACCAAGTCTCATGTGCCATATCTCAACTTTCAATACAGTTTTTGTTGTTATAGTAATAGCAAACGCAGTAACAGTTTCAACTTCAAGGGAATATAAACCATGTCTCTTTATGCCTCTCATCATCACCACTAATCCTTTCAAAACCTTCAACGCTCCTTCTTCACCCTTAAACATATACCCTTCCTTGTTACCAAAGAGCATTGAACAAGCATCTTGTTCACACAACTCCCCAAATAGTGACTTGTTTGGAGTCATATGCCAAGTGCAGCGTAAACCCATGACTTATTATTTATCAAAATTGTTGCTAGAGGCCACCATTGCATCTAAAGATTCATAACTTTCATGGACAATGGCTACATTTCCATTTTTCTTTTTTCCTTTCATCATTGTTTTTTTGCTCTCCTGGACAAAACTTCCTTATATAAACTTTTTTCTTGCAATGGTAACATCTTATATTTGGAACATTTCCACCAGAAACGTTTTGCTATGGCATACCTTTTTTATTATCATTCTTGTTGCCTTTCTTTGAAGATTTCCCTTCCGTAGATAGTCCCTCACCAATAGCAGAGGACTTTAGCTTCTTCCTTTCATTCAATTCTCTCAAAGTTAAGGTAACTTGCACATCTTCAAAGGTCAAAGATTCCCTCCCACATATAAAAGTTTATTTAAAATTTGCATGTCTTAGGAAAGGCATATAACTAGGCTTGATCTTCATCATCAATAGTAACATCAATGTTTTCCAAATCTAGGACCAATTTTTCAAGCATGTCAAGTTGTTCCACCAATGACTTATCTTCATGCATCTTCAAAGAATATAAAACTTGCTTAAGATCAAGATGGTTTACCAAAGATTTTGTCACGTAGAGCCTTTCAAGCTTGACCCAAATCCCTGCCATAGCCTTTTCCTCAGAGACTTGTCTTAAAACCTTGTCTCTAAGACTCAAGATTATCGCACTATGGTTTTTTTTATCACAATTGTTTTCTTTTCTATTAAAGAATCATCCCTCTTGTTAGCACCCTTCAAAGCATCCAATAGACATATTGAACAAGAAGGGCCTAGATCTTCAAATGCTCTAAACCTAAGTTGTTCAAGGTAATGAATTTCTCAACCTTATACTTTGTTAAATCCATGACAAAACAAAATATTCCATGCTCATTGCACCAAATTGTTGGGTAAATGAACTAGAAAAATCATAGTGCCAACAACTTGGTTCACGGTGATTATTCTTGATGACAATACCAAAGCCTTGATCATAATCAAAACATTATAGTAAAAACAAGAATTAATAGAACTAAGATTAGGGAAAAGGAAAAAAAGCACACAAGAATTTTGCATGATTTGAATTAGAGAAATGCACTCTAATCTACATTCATAGTAGCCACTAGGATTAAAAATCCTCCCACAATCAAGTAAAGTCTCACTTGTTAAGTCAAACAAAGCAATTCCAAGTAAGGTTTGAATGAGACAAATATAATGCATATTGTTATTTCTAACAAGTGTGATAGTGTTTCAGATTAAGACATAAGTACAGGAAAGCTAGTTGAAGAACAAAGAATACACATGTATTATCGTCTACACCAGAACCAAGATATATGAGCTAATCACCAGATAAAGGCTGATCAAAAAACAGAAATACATCAGAAGAAGACAACCATAAACATAGACACAAAAGAAACAAAGAACAGAGCACGAGCAACCAAGATGAAGAACTAAGAATGTTGCACAGACGAAGACTCAAACACACAGACAAAAACCAAGAATGTTGGATTCACAACAAGAAGAACTACCTAGCATCCACACTCTCAGAAGAACACATGAAGTCATCAAAATAGAATAAGAGAGAAAAGAAAAATGGACTAGCGCTTATCCACAAATCAAAGTTGCATGTGTTAGAGCAAGTACACCTACCAGTTAGCAAAGGACAACGTCTCTGTAACTATAATACCAAGAAAGTACAGAGATATCTAGGTCATGATTAATGCAGACATAGAAGTAAATAAATGGTACAAAAGACTTCGTGAAACGCAATTTCAGCAAGCAAATATTTAATGCAAGATCAAATGCATTAAATGCAAGAATCCATGAAGCCTGTGCAAACTAAACAAGAAAATCAGATGATGGCTAGTCAAGCATCAAAGTTAGGTCTGATCACGGACAGAAGAACATTCAACAAACACTAGATGAGGCCTACTACAAGCAAGAGACATTGGAGGGTCAGAAGAAAAGTTGTGTCGAACATCAAATGAAACCAGTTGGTCAACTCTATTAAAAGAACAGTTAAGGCAAGGCACATCATGAGAACCAGACAATTCAAGCTAATTAAATAGATAAAGTACAATATGTGCACCAGATGGCTATGAGTCCAATATTAGATGGATGTGTGTCAAGAACAACCTCTAGTGCAACATGAATGTAGACACCCAATTTCGTCCGGGGGTATGCAAACAACGGGACAGGACTTTAGACAGCCCAAAAGCCCAAACAGGCTGATTTTAGAAGACTGGAACGGGGTTGTTCCAAAACCAGAACGGGTCGTTCCCAATTCGGAACGGGCCGTTCCAAGTTTCTAAAAAGGCCAAAAAGCACTAAATTTGAACGGGCCGTTCCAAGCTTATAAAAAGTGGGTTAAAAGCTTTACTAGAATGGGTCGTTCTCAATTTGGAACAGGCCGTTCCAAGTTAAGATAAATTCCTAAAAATCTTAGGTTGGAACGGGCCGTTCCAAATCCAGAACGGGTCGTTCTAGCACTCCAGAATGGGCCGTTCTGATTTCAGAACGGGCCGTTCCAGGGTAAGAATTTTGCATATAACGTTCGGATCCAGAACGGGCCGTTCCGATTTTGGAACGGGCCATTCTGGACCCTTTCTGAAGGCTATAAATAGGCAGCTGGGGCTCATTTTTTAGGGACTCCAAAAATTTCATCCAGACTCCTTAGAGCACGAAATTTCTCTCTTTTTCTCTCTCCCTCTCTCTGTGTATTTCTTGATATTTTTGTGTCATGGGTTGCCAAAAAGTACCTAAAATCTTCCTGTTTGAAGATTCAATATAGCTCATTCAAGAGGTATTTCAGTTAATCTCTTTCTCCCTTTTTTATTTATTTCTTCTCTATAATAAATAGTTATAATAAAAATAATCATGTAGTTATTTTAGGATTAGTTGTATAATTTAATTTTTAAGCATGTAAATAATTACTAATAAAAGGGGATTTAATATTTATATTATTATCATTTATAATTTTAACTTCATGATAGGGTACCAATTAAGGGCGTTGTAGGGGTGCTTAATACCTTCCTTACACGTAACCGACCCCTGAACCCAATTCTGGTTATCAAGGCCATTATTGGAATTTTTTTTAAAAAAAAACTTTTCTTTTTCCAATGTTTTGAGTAAAACATTGGTGGCGACTCCATGAACCATTTTTCAAAACCATTAATTAAGGGTTAGTCTGGTGTCCGGGTATTCCTTAATTGATGAGACTTTTAAAAGGACGTCTAAACCATTAGTCACGAGATCGAAAATTTTCGGGTTGCGACAGATGGCGACTCCATTGGGGACGTTTAAAGAGGGTCAGGCCCATTTAGTTGATGAAGATAATAAAATAAAAATAATAATTTAAATATTTTTCCCCTTTACTTTATTTGTTTATTTGTTTGGCTTTAATATTTGTTTGTTTGTTTAAATTTTGCACTTGTTTGTATAAAATTATACACAATCCTTTGCACACAACAGTTCCCCCTACGCCCGGGGGCATGAGGGTAATAAACATAGGGAGTGGTTGACGTACGACCGGCCCAAGTTTGGCCTTGGAGCCTGCGAGCCTTGTCGGAAATCACACTCAAGGTGATAACCCGTTACTCTAGCCCGAAATACTACGACAGACCTTAGAGTTTGCCAGGTGATGGCGACAGAGATACTGGGTCCCTATAATGGGGGCACCTTGGGGGCCTTGAAACCAGTGAGAATAGAACCGTCCTTGTACAATGCACTTTTCTTGACAGGGACCACACACCATGGATTTATACGTGACTGTTCGTGGGTGTACGTTGATTGAGCATGTGTGTGTGCATTTGTTTGTACTATTTCTTCTAATAAGAATGGATTGAAATTGTAAAAGAAGAAAAAAGATAATAATAAAATAATAAAAAATAATAAAAATAAAAATTTTATACCCCTTCGCACATTCTTAGGTCAGCATTTCATTAACATCATATAGGTAGTTTCCTTTTGTAGACACCCACTTTCGTCCGGGGGGCATTCAAACAACGGGACAGGACTTTAGAGGGCCCAAAAGCCCAAACAGACTGATTTTAGAAGACTGGAACGGGCTGTGCCAAAACCGGAACGGGCCGTTCCAAGTTTCTAAAAAGGCCAAAAAATACTAAATTGGAACGGGCCGTTAGAAGCTTATAAAAAGTGGGTTAAAAGCATTACTGGAACGGGCCATTCCCAATTCGGAACGGGCCATTCCAAGTTAAGATAAAGGCCTAAAAATCTTAGGTTGGAACGGGTCGTTCCAAATCCAGAACGAGCCGTTCTAGCACTCCAGAACGGGCCGTTCCAGGGTAAGAATTTTGCATATAACGGCCATATCCAGAATGGGCCGTTCTGATTTTGGAACAGGCCGTTCTGGACCCTGTCTGAAGTCTATAAATAGAGTGCTTGGGCTCATTTCTGAGGGACTCCAAAATTTTGTCCAGACTCCTTAACACGAAATTTCTCTCTTTTTCTCTCTCCCTCTCTTTCTTGTATTTCTTGAGATTTTGTGAGGCATTGTAGTGTGAAAGGTTGCCACAAAGCACCTAAAATCTCCATAGTAGAATATCTAATAAAGCTTGCTACGAGGTATTACTCATTAATCTGTTCTATCTTTCTCTTCTTTTATTTTATATATTGCTATAATAAACGCAATTATGTAGATATCTTAGGGTTCATCGTGTAATTTAATTTTCATGTAAATAATCATTAATAAAGGGGATTAAATATTTTAATTATTAATTCTTATTACGTTATCTTCATCATAGGGTACCGATTTAGGGCGTTGTAGGGGTGCTTAATACCTTCTCTACACGTAACCGACCCCCGAACCCAATTATGGTTATCAAGACCATTATTGGACTTTTAAAAAAAAACCTTTTCTTTTTCCAATGTTTTGAGTAAAACATTGGTGGCGACTCCATGAACCTATTTTCAAAACCATTAATTAAGGATTAGTCTGGTGTCCGGACATTCCTTAATTGATGAGACTTTTAAAAGGATGTCTAAACCATAGGTCGCAAGATCGAAAATTTTCGGGTTGCGACAGATGGCGACTCCACTGGGGAAGTGTAAAGAGGGTCAAGCCCATTTAATTGATGAAGTTAATAAAATAAAAATAATAATTTAAATATTTTTCCCCTTTACTTTGTTTGTTTTATTTGCATGACTTTAATATCTATTTGCCTGTTTAAATTTTGCACTTGTTGAAATACAAATTGTACACAAAACCTTTGCACACAATTGTTCCCCCTACACTCGGGGGCATGAGGGTATTAAACTTAGGGAGTGGTTGACGTACGACCGGCCCAAGTTTGGCCTTGGAGCCTGCGAACTTTGTCGAAAATCACACTCAAGGTGATAACCAGTTACTCTAGCCTGAAATACTGCGACAGAACTTAGAGTTTGCCAGGTGATGGCGACAAAGATACTGGGTCCCTATAATGGGGGCACCTTGGGGGCCTTGAAACCAGTGAGAATAGAACCGTCCTTGTACAATGCACTTTTCTTAACAGGGACCACAGACCATGGATTTATACGCGACTGTTCGTGGGAGTACGTTGATTGAGCATGTGTGTGCATTTGTTTGTACTATTTCTTCTAAAAAGAATGAATTGGAATTTTAAAATAAGCAAACAGATAATAATAAAATAATAAAAAAAATAATAATAAAAATTTTATACCCCTTCGTACATTCTTAGGTCAGCATTTCATTAACATCATATAGGTAGTTTCCTTTTTGTAAAAAAAAATCAATAAAAGAAGTCTCTTATTTACCATGCATCATTCCCTTTTAGATAATAGAAACATGATAAAGATTAGGCAAAAAAAAAAAAAAAAGATGACATGCATTCTAGATTAGCTTATTAATTTCATTCATTTTATTTTATTAGCTAAGGAGGATTAGGTTGTAGTATGTATAGAAAGTTAAGAGAAGTGAATGCTCTAATATACGACAGTACCTGCGCTCTAAAGAAAAGCCCAAATCAATTTTAAAAATATTATGGTGGGGCCCTTGCTTTTATATGTTTTTTAAAGTAAGTCTTCTTAGAATCTAATATAGATTCTCGCTTACTACTGTCAAAATCTATTTGAGCATTCACAAATAAACAAACCAACGAGATTGATATTTATTATTCTCAACTTTCTCTACATTCTGCATTACATTCATTTAGAGCATATCCCTCCTTGTAAAAGAATAAATGAGAATAAAAAGGAAAATTAACCTATGTGCGTTAATCGGAAGTAATGGAAGCAAGCCATGCATAAAGAGTTGAGGGTAAATAACTCCACAATCATTAGGACGCCAAACGGAATAGGAATGGGCGAATCCACACTCCTAACGAGTTGTAAGCTAATAAAGAGAACCTGAGGAGGACGAATCTCTCAAACACTAAGGCAAAGTGATTAGAGCTTTCTCGAAAGGTGATTTCAACAAAAGAGAAGCATTGCTTGTTAAGAAGCTGCTAGAATGAAAACCCGCAAAGGGCGTTCTAGGCAAAAAAAAAAACAAAAGAGCAATGTTTGTTCGAGCTGAAAATCGAGAGACAGCTTGAATGTTCCTCTTGAAAAGCAAGACTCCATGGAAAGCTCTATCTTCGCCTCTACCCATTCTTACTTCTTAGGAAAGGCTCAGGATATGGGTTGACAACACCTTCATGAGAGAAGAAGCCAAATGACCTCCCTCTACACGAGAACTTCTGAAGTGCCACATCCAAGCAAGTGTAGGATTAGCCCTATAGTCATGCAACCTAGGCCTCTCTAAGGGGCAACCTCCCTCTACTTCTCAGTGTATGGATCATGAACTTGGGGCATGCCCGGGCCCTCAAGCTACATTAAATGGGCATGTGTAAATTGAAAATTCTATTTTAATGTCATACACTTTTTTTTACTTCGTTTCTCTTCTCCCTTTTATCTACTCTAAGCCTCGTCAACAAACCCTAAATGAACAAGTACATTTTGAAATAAGGACGCCATTAGAAACAATGACTTTATACACAAAAAAAATACATAAAGATCCATCAAACTTGGCATGACTTGTGGATAAAAGTCCAAACGAAATCAGTGCAAGGGGCATCCCTCTTTAATGAAGGAATGAAAGATGATCACAAATGCTGCAAAGACAAAAGCTTGGCAGGAAACCCACTAAGGGGGCTGCGCAAAAATTAGGGCAAGGTCCGCTAGGAGACCCACAAACAAAAAGGGTAGCCTAGGCAAAAGTGAGGATCAAAGAAAAAAGAAAGTGTCCGCTAGGGAACACATCTCAAGTAACCTAGGCAAAAGTTAGGACAAAGCAGCATCCCGAGCTGAAAACCGAAAGGCGGCTCAAGAAGATCATTTAATCAATATGCAATCCCAAGTCATCGCTTAATTTTGAAAGAAATAATAAGCTAACGCGGAAAATGATTTCCTCACTTTGAATGTGCTTGTTCATCAGCCTAAACCACTAGCCTACCTCGGCCAGCCATTCTTCTATAAACCGTTTTTGAAAAAAAAATCCTTTCTACCAAAAATTTTACAAAAAAATATATATATATATCCTCTTCCTTTCTTTCCTCTTGACCTATATGGCATTAAGGTAAATTTGAGAGATACACGGAGTATGCACAGTGAACACTCACAAGGAGAAGATGGAGGTGTCCTAGAACAGAGTCTAGGTACACCCAATCTAAGGGCTAACATATCATATCCGGTACAAGCGAGAGGGTTGAACTACACAAACCTTAGGTTCAAGAAGCAACATTGAATTCGATAAGGCTAAAGGCTAACAATCCATGTCATTGATCAATGCGCA
The DNA here is from genome assembly GCF_000230855.2 of Cajanus cajan. NCBI lineage: Eukaryota > Viridiplantae > Streptophyta > Magnoliopsida > Fabales > Fabaceae > Cajanus > Cajanus cajan. The sequence continues at coordinate 53,916,146 of NC_138520.1, read as the reverse complement.
TAGATTAATTTCTTGAAAGTAAAAAATAAATTTGCATCTTAAGCATTAGCATAGAAGCATCATTGCATAACATGCATATGGCACAAGTATGCGCAAAAGGGTATAAGTTCACAAAAAAAAATCCAATCCATTCCTGCTTTGCATTTTCTTTTGCACTCTTGCATTCTTTGTGTGTGTCTATCCATCCCTTGTCGGAGGAATCAAGAGGCCTAAGCACTCGTAAAAAGGATCAACAACTAGACAGTGCCTTAAAACCAAGATCATGTCAAAAAGCATAGCCCCAAACAAGGGCATTCCATACAAGTTGTTTCATATAGCCACCAAGAAATAAAAGACATGTCAACAACAAGATGGGTTAGAACCGGACGAGGAAGAATAATCAAGTCCACAAGCATGAAGAGGCTTTCGCGCCCTACTTCTCAATTGAATGAAGGATGATTCAAGAGAATGCTAAGACTAGGAATGGTTTCCTTACCAAAGCCAGGAGTGGCTTCCAAAATAATACTCCTCAATAAAGATTCAGCAAATAACATCATCATGAGATTAGATCCCTCCACCAATGATGACAATAAAAGAGCAAAAGCAACATGAGAAAAAGGAAAGCTTCGTAAATTTGAAAAGAGCCGAAGCTAAACAAAAAAATGAAATTCAAAAAAATCTACCACAAGCAAGCGCCTGGAGAGGCATCACAATACTCACGTGGTAGGGGCAACACTAGAATCCCTGCCAGCCATCCACTTCTCTGCCCATCAACACAGGGGCATATCAAGTACATCTTTCCCATCCTCCCTGAGGCATTTTCCATCACAAGCCAACAACGAGGGTACCGTCGAGTACCTTAAATCGAAGAAGGATCACTGTCGAGTATCCACCCAAGATTTCAAAGGTCCTCTTTCAAAGAACATCAACAATCGTCCAAACCTCAAAGGACATCAACAATCATCCAAGTCGAGAGCCGCCGTCGAGCCGCTCAAATCAATGAATGACAAGGATACCGTCGAGTTCCTCAAAGTCAAAACCGGGATGTCTTCGAACCCCTACCGTAGGTCAGTTGAAGCCTTAAAATCAACCAAGCTTGATCAAGAGCCGCCATTGAGCCGCTCAAATCAATGAATGACAACAAGGGTACCGCCGAGTTCCTCGGAGTCAAAACCGGGATGCCGCCGAGCTCCCACCGTAGGTGGTTGAAGCCTTAAAATCAGCCAAGCTTGATCGAGAGTCGCCGTCGAGCCTCTCAAATCAGTGAACGACAACGAGGGTACCGCCGAGTTCCTCGAAGTCAAAATCGGGATGCCGCCGAGCTCCCATCGTAGGTCGGTTGAAGCCTTAAAATCAGCCAAGCTTGATCGAGAGCCGCCGTCGAGCCTCTCAAATCAGTGAACGACAACGAGGGTACATCCGAGTTCCTCGAAGTCAAAATCGGGATGCCGCCGAGCTCGCATCGTAGGTCGGTTGAAGCCTTAAAATCAGCCCAACTTGGTTGAAAGCCGCCGTCGAGCCTCTCAAATCAGTGAACGACAACAAGGGTACCGCCGAGTTCCTCGAAGTCAAAATCAGGATTGCCGTCGAGCTTCCATCAGTGGGCTGGCTGAAGCCCTAAATATCAGTCCAGCCTGGAGAGGCTGAGCTCAGAATATACTCCCTCTTCAACAAGCAACAAATAAAGGAACATCATCACAAGAGAGACAATGGAGCTTCTACTCGAAGACTAAAGACCAGGTGTGCAGTTTGTCAGCCTTGTTACCCAATAGAGTACACAACTGCTCTAAAAGGTAAGGATACGAACAAATGCACCTATCTAGGGGAAACAACGCAGAAGCATCAAAGAGACAAAGAGAAGACCCGGACGAAATGTCTACATCTTTCCTTGCCTTTGGAAAAGCAACACATTACTATTCTAAAGGACAGGTAAAGAGGGGCAGCTGTAGACACCCAATCTCGTCCGGGGGCATGCAAACAACGGGACAGGACTTTAGAGGGCCCAAAAGCCCAAACAGGCTGATTTTAGAAGACTGGAACGGGCTGTACGAAAACCGGAACGGGCCGTTCCCAATTTGGAACGGGCCGTTCCAAGTTTCTAAAAAGGCCAAAAAATACTAAATTGGAACGGCCCGTTCCTAAATTGTAACAGGTCGTTCCAATATTGGAACAGGCCGTTCCAAGCTTATAAAAAGTGGGTTAAAAGCATTACTGGAATGGGCCATTCCCAATTTGGAACGGGTCGTTCCAAGTTAAGATAAAGGCCTAAAAATCTTAGGTTGGAACGCGCTGTTCCAAATCCAGAACGGGTCATTCTAGCATTCCAGAACGGGCCATTCTGATTTCAGAACGGGCCATTCCAGGGTAATAAAGCATTGTAGTGTGAAAGGTTGTCACAAAGCACCTAAAATCTCCATAGTAGAAGATCTAATAAAGCTTGCTACGAGGTATTACTCATTAATCTGTTCTATCTTTCTCTTCTTTTATTTTATATATTGCTATAATAAACGCAATTATGTAGATATCTTAGGGTTCATCGTGTAATTTAATTTTCATGTAAATAATCATTAATAAAGGAGATTAAATATTTTAATTATTAATTCTTATTACGTTATCTTCATCATAGGGTACCGATTTAGGGCGTTGTAGGGGTGCTTAATACCTTCTCTACATGTAACCGACCCCCGAACCCAATTATGGTTATCAAGACCATTATTGGACTTTTAAAAAAAAACCTTTTCTTTTTCCAATGTTTTGAGTAAAAGATTGGTGGCAACTCCATAAACCTATTTTCAAAACCATTAATTGAGGATTAGTCTGGCGTTCGGGCATTCCTTAATTGATGAGACATTTAAAAGGATGTCTAAACCATAGGTCGCAAGATCGAAAATTTTCGGGTTGCGACAGATGGCGACTCCACTGGGGAAGTTTAAAGAGGGTCAAGCCCATTTAATTGATGAAGTTAATAAAATAAAAATAATAATTTAAATATTTTTCCCCTTTAGTTTGTTTGTTTTATTTGCTTGACTATAATATCTATTTGCCTGTTTAAATTCTGCACTTGTTGAAATACAAATTGTACACAAAACCTTTGCACACAACAGTTCCCCCTACACCCGGGGGCATGAGGGTATTACACTTAGGTAGTGGTTGACGTACGACCGGCCCAAGTTTGGCCTTGGAGCCTGCGAGCCTTGTCAGAAATCACACTCAAGGTGATAACCGGTTACTCTAGCCTGAAATACTGCGACAGACCTTAGAGTTTGCCAGGTGACGGCGACAGAGATACTGGGTCCCTATAATGGGGGCACCTTGGGGGCCTTGAAACTAGTGAGATTCTCGCTTACTACTGTCAAAATCTATTTGAGCATTCGTAGATAAACAAACCAACGAGATTGATATTTATTATTCTCAACTTTCTCTACATTCTGCATTACATTCATTTAGAGCATATCCCTCCTTGTAAAAGAATAAATGAGAATAAAAAGAGAAATCAACCTATGTGCATTAGTCGGAAATAATGGAAAATAAGCCGTGCATAAAGATTTTAAGGTAAAGAACTTCATAATCATTAAGACGTTAACTCTTGCCCCAAAGAAAATAAGGCCGTGTCGTGCAACTGTGAAATCCAAGCGGAATATGAGGACGAATCCCACAAAAGGCAAAGTGAATAGAGCTTTCTTGAAAGATGATTTCAACAAGTGAGAAGCATTGCTTGTTAAGAAGCGGCTAGAATGAAAACCCGCAAAGGGCATACTAGGCAAAAAAAAAAAAAACAATGTTTGTTTGAGCTGAAAATCGAGAGACAGCTTGAATGTTCCTTTTGAGAAACAAGACTCCATGTAAAGCTCTATCATCGCTTCTACCCATTCCTACCTCGTAGGAAAAACTCAGGATATGGATTAGCAACACCTTCATGAGAGAAGAAGCCAAAGGACCTCCCTCTACACGAGATCTTCTGAAGTGCCACATCCAAGCAAGTGTGGGACTAGCCCTACAGTCTGACAACCTAGGTCTCTCGAAGGGGCAACCTCCTTCTTTTTCTTTGTGTACGAATCACGAACTTGGGGCATGCCCGGGCCCTTAAGCTACATTAAATGGGCACGTGTAAATTGAAAATTCCATTTTAATGTCATACACTTTTCTAATTCATTTCTCTTCTCCCTTTTATCTACTCTAAGCCTCGTCAACAAACCCTAAATGAACAAGTACATTTGAAATAAGGACGTCATTAGAAATAATGGCTTGGTACACAAAAAATACATAAAGATCCATCAAACTTGGCATGACTTGTGGATAAAAGTCCAAACAAAACCAGTGCAAGGGGCATCCCCCTTTAGTGGAGTAATGAAAAATGCTGCAAAGACAAAGGCCCGGCAGGAAATCCATAAAGGGGGCTGTGCAAAAGTTAAGGCAAGATCTGCTAGGCAACCCACAATTAAAAAGGGTAGCCTAGGCAAAAGTAAGGATTAAAAGAAAATGTCCGCTAGGGAACACATCTCAAGTAACCTAGGCAAAAGTTAGGACGAAGAAGCATCCCGCGCTGAAAATCGAAAGGCGGCTCGAGAAGATCATTTAATCAACATGCAATCCCAAGTCATCGCTTAACTTTGAAGGAAATAATAAGCTAATACGGAAAATGATTTCCTCACTTTGAATGTGCTTGTTCATCAGCCTAAACCACTAGCCTACCTCGGCCAGCCATTCTTCTATAAATAGTTTTTGAAAAAAATCCTTTATACCAAAAGTTTTACAAAAAATATATATATATCCTCTTCCTTTCTTTCCTCTTGACCTATATGGAATTAAGGTAAATTTGAGAGATACACGGAGTATACACAATGAACACTCACAAGGAGAAGATGGAGGTGTCCTAGAACAGAGTCTAGGTACATCTAATCTAAGGGCTAACATATCACATCTGGTACAAGCAAGAGGGCTGAACTACATAAACCTTAAGTTCAAGAAGCAACACTGAATTCGGCAAGGTTAAAGGCTAACAATCCATGTCATTGATCAATGCGCATAGATTAATTTCTTGAAAGTAAAAATAAATTTGCATTTTAAGCATTAGCATAGAAGCATCATTGCATAACATGCATATGGCACAAGCGTGCACAAAAGGGTATAAGTTTAATTAAAAAAAAAAATCCAATCCATTCCTGCTTCGCATTTTCTTTTGCATCCTTGCATTCTTTGTGTGTCTATCCATCCCTTGTCGGAGGAATCAAGAGGCAGAAGCACTCGTAAAAAAGATCAACAACTAGAAAGTGCCTTAAATCCAAGGTCATGTCAAGAAGCATAGCCCCGACAAGGGCATTCCATACAAATGGTTTCATATAGCCACCAAGAAACAAAAGACATGTCAACAGTAACACGGGATAGAACCGAACGAGGAAGAATAATCAAGCCCACAAGCATGAAGAGGCCATCACGCCCTACTCCTTAATTGAATGAAGGATGATTCAAGAGAATGCCAAGACTAGGAATGGTTTCCTTACCAAAGCCAGAAGTGGCTTCCAAAACAATACTCTTCAATAAAGATTCAGCAAATAACATCATCATGAGAATAACATGACAAAAAGGCAAGCTTCATAAATGTTGAAAAAGCCGAAGCATTTAGAAAAATAGCAAAAAAGGCAAGCTTCAAACAGGAAAGAGTCGAAGCTAAACAAAAAAATGAAATTAAAAAAAAAATCTACCACAAGCAAGCGCCTGGAGTGGCATTACAATACTCACCTTGACAAGAACAACCCCAAACTCTTACCAAACATCTCATATGAAGACGCTTGGAGAGGCATCACAATACTCACATGGCAGGGGCAGCACCAGAATCTCTGTCAACCATCTACTCCTTTGCCCACCAACACAAGGGTACCACTTACCAACAATCCTCGTCAAGGGGAAATCACATCATCAACACCAGCAGACGGCCTGTAGAGGCTACAAAAATACTATGGCCTGTAGAGGCTATGAAAATACTACGACCTGTAGAGGCTATGAAAATGCTACAGCTTGTAGAGGCTATGAAAATACTACAGCCTGAAGAGGCTATGAAAATACTACGGCCTGAAGAGGCTACGAAAATACTACGGCCTGCAGAGGCTACGAAAATACTATGGCCTGTAGTGGCTATGAAAATAGTACAACAACAAAGAGGATTACCTACCTTTAGAATGGGCCGGCTGAAGCCCTAAATATCAGTCCAGCTTGGAGAGGCTTAGCTCAGAATATACTCCTTCTTTAACAAGCCACAAATAAAGAAACACACTACCATGAGACAAGCAGAAGCAGTAGGAAGCATCTACATCAAGACCAGAAGCCTAGATGTTTTGGTTTACCATCCTTATCACCTGACGGGGCATATAAACCAACACTCAGTTGCTCTTAGGGACAAGGATACAGGCAAACACCATCTACCCGAAAGAAATGGTCTGGGGGCATCTACACTGCTGAAGTAAAGGAGAAGATTCAGGACACAGGAAGCGACATGGGACATTCACATGGATCTTGAAACCTAGATGTTTCGGTTCACCATCCTTGACACCTAATAGAGCATACAATCCAACACTCAGTTGCTCCATGGGACAAGGATATAGGGAACACCGTCTACCCGAAGGAAACAACGTGAAGGTATCTATTATCAAAACAAGAGTGAAGATCTGAATTTTCACCTCACTATCACAAGAGAAACAATGGAGCTTCTACATGAAGACTGAAGATCCGGTGTACAGTTTGTCAGTCTTGTTACTCAATAGAGTACGCAACTACTCTAAAGGGTGAGAGCAAATACACCTGTCCAAGGGAAGCAATGTAGAAGCGTCACACAAAGAGACAAAGAGAAGACCCGGACGAAATGTCTACGTCTTTACTTGCCTTTGGAAAAGCAACATAGCTATTCCAAAGGACAAGTAAAGAGGGGCAGCTGTAGACACCCAATTTCTTCCGGGGGCATACAAACAAAGAAATGGACGTCTATCATCAAAGAATTGGAGCTCCCAAGCATGCAGACAACAAAGCAAGACATCAGAGGGCCCAAAAGCCCAAATCAACTTTTTAGTGGCCCGGAACGGGCCGTTCCTGAATTAGAACGGGCCGTTCCCAAGACCGGAACGGGCCGTTCCAATTTTTTAAAAAGGGCTAAAATCCTAAGTTGGAATGGGCCGTTCCAAAATCAGAACGGACCGTTCCAAACCTAAAAAAGGGTGTTAAAAGCCTTAAATCAGAACGGGCCGTTCCTAAAATGGAATGGGTCGTTCTGTTATATTAAAAGGGGCCCAAAATTTGTACCCAGAACGGACCGTTCTCATTTCAGAACGGGCCGTTCTAGTTCCCTGGAACAGGCCATTCTGATTTCAGAACGGGCCGTTCTGGACCCTTTCTGAAGTCTATAAATAGACAACTAGGGCTCATTTCTCAGGACTCCAAATTTCGTCCAGACTCCTTAAAGCTCGAAATTTCTCTCTTTTCTCTTCTTTTCTCTCTCTTGTATTTCTTAAGATTTTGTAAGGCATTGTAGTGTGAAAGGTTGCCACAAAGCACCTAAAAACTCCATAGTTGAATACCTAATAAAGCTTGCTACGAGGTATTATTCATCAATCCCTTGTTCTATTTTTCTCTTATTTTATTTTAATTATTGCTATCATAAACGCAATTATGTAGATTTCTTAGGGTTCATCGTGTAATTTAATTTTCATGTAAATAATCATTAATAAAGGGGATTAAATATTTTAATTATTAATTCTTATTATGTTATCTTCATCATAGGGTACCGATTTAGGGCGTTGTAAGGGTGCTTAATACCTTCCCTACACGTAACCAACTCCTGAACCCAATTCTGGTTATCAAGACCATTATTGGATTCTATTTTAAAAAACCTTTTCTTTTTCCAATGTTTTAAGTAAAACATTGGTGGCGAATCCATGAACCATTTTTCAAAACCATTAATTAAGGATTAGTCTGGTGTCCGGGCATTCCTTGATTAATGAGACTTTTAAAAGGATGTCTAAACCATTAGTCGCGAGATCAAAAATTTTCGGGTTGCGACAGATGGTGACTTCACTGCGAAAAGAAAAGGTTTTTTAAAAATCCAATAATGGCATTGATAACCAGAATTGGGTTCGGGGGTCGGTTACGTGTAGAGAAGGTATTAAGCACCCCTACAACGCCCTTAATCGGTACCCTATGATGAAGTTAGAATTATTAAATCCCCTTTTATACAATTAACATCATATAGGTAGTTTCCTTTTTGTAAAAAAAAATCAATAAAAGAAGTCTCTTATTTACCATGCATCATTCCCTTTTAGATAATTGAAACATGATAAAGATTAGGCAAAAAAAAAAAAGCTGACATGCATTCTAGATTAGCTCATTAATTTCATTCATTTTATTTTATTAGCTAAGGAGGATTAAATTGTAGTATGTATAGAAAGTTAAGAGAAGTGAATGTTCTAATATACGACAGTACCTGCGCTCTAAAGAAATGCCCAAATCAATTTTAAAAATATTCTGGTGGGGCCCTTTCTTTTATATTTTTTTTAAAGTAAGTCTTCTTAGAATCTAATATAGATTCTCGCTTACTACTGTCAAAATCTATTTGAGCATTCACAGATAAACAAACTAATGAGATTGATATTTATTATTCTCAACTTTCTCTACATTCTGCATTACATTCATTTAGAGCATATCCCTCCTTGTAAAAGAATAAATGAGAATAAAAAGAGAAATCAACCAGTGTGCATTAGTCGGAAATAATGGAAAATAAGCCGTGCATAAAGAGTTTATGGTAAAGAACTTCATAATCATTAAGACGCTAACTCTTGCCCCAAAGAAAATAAGGCCGTGTCGTGCAACTGTGAAATCCAAGCGGAATATGAGGACGAATCCCACAAAAGGCAAAGTGAATAGAGTTTTCTTGAAAGATGATTTCAACAAGAGAGAAGCACGGCTTGTTAAGAAGCTGCTAGAATGAAAACCCGCAAAGGGCATACTAGGCAAAAAAAAAAGCAATGTTTGTTCGAGCTGAAAATCGAGAGACAGCTTGAATGTTCCTTTTGAGAAACAAGACTCCATGGAAAGCTCTATCGTCGCTTCTACCCATTCCTACCTCGTAGGAAAGACTCAGGATATGGATGGGCAACACCTTCATGAGAGAAGAAGCCAAATGACCTCCCTCTACACGAGATCTTCTAAAGTGCCACATCCAAGCAAGTGTGGGACTAGCCCTACAGTCTGACAACCTAGGCCTCTCTATGGGGCAACCTCCTTCTTTTTCTTTGTGTACGAATCACGAACTTGGGGCATACCTGGGCCCTCAAGCTACATTAAATGGGCACGTGTAAATTGAAAATTCCATTTTAATTCCATACACTTTTCTAATTCATTTCTCTTCTCCCTTTTATCTACTCTAAGCCTCGTCAACAAACCCTAAATGAACAAGTACATTTGAAATAAGGACGTCATTAGAAACAATGGCTTGGTACACAAAAAATACATAAAGATCCATCAAACTTGGCATGACTTGTGGATAAAAGTCCAAACAAAACCAGTGCAAGCGGCATCCCCCTTTAGTGGAGTAATGAAAAATGCTGCAAAGACAAAGGCCCGGCAGGAAACCCATAAAGGGGGATGCGCAAAAGTTAGGGCAAGATCTGCTAGGCAACCTACAATTAAAAAGAGTAGCCTAGGAAAAAGTAAGGATTAAAAGAAAATGTCCGCTAGGGAACACATCTCAAGTAATTTAGGCAAAAGTTAGGACGAAGCAGCATCCCGCGCTGAAAATCGAAAGGCGGCTCGAGAAGATCATTTAATCAACATGCAATCCCAAGTCATCACTTAACTTTGAAGGAAATAATAAGCTAATGCGGAAAATGATTTCCTCACTTTGAATGTGCTTGTTCATCAACCTAAACCACTAGCCTACCTCGGCCAGCCATTTTCCTATAAACCGTTTTTGAAAAAAATATCCTTTATACCAAAACTTTTACAAAAAATATATATATATCCTCTTTCTTTCTTTCCTCTTGACCTATATGACATTAAGGTAAATTTGAGAGATACACGAAGTATGCACAGTGAACACTCACAAGGAGAAGATGGAGGTGTCCTAGAACAGAGTCTAGGTACATCCAATCTAAGGGCTAACATATCACATCCAGTACAAGCAAGAGGGTTGAACTACACAAACCTTAGGTTCAAGAAGCAACACTGAATTCGGCAAGGCTAAAGGCTAACAATCCATGTCAATGATCAATGCGCATAGATTAAATTCTTAAAAGTAAAAATAAATTTTCATTTTAAGCATTAGCATAGAAGCATCATTGCATAACATGCATATGGCACAAGCGTGCACAAAAGGGTATAAGTTTAATTATAAAAAAATCCAATCCATTCCTGCTTCGCATTTTCTTTTGCATCCTTGCATTCTTTGTGTGTCTATCCATCCCTTGTCAAAGGAATCAAGAGGCAGAAGCACTCGTAAAAAAGATCAACAACTAGACAGTGCCTTAAAGCCAAGGGCATGTGAAGAAGCATAACCCCGACAAGGGCATTCCATACAAATGGTTTCATATAGCCACCAAGAAACAAAAGACATGTCAACAGAAAGACGGGATAGAACCGAACGAGGAAGAATAATCAAGTCCACAAGCATGAAGAGGCCATCACGCCCTACTCCTTAATTGAATGAAGGATGATTCAAAAGAATGCCAAGACTAGGAATGGTTTCCTTACCAAAGCCAGGAGTGGCTTCCAAAATAATACTCACCAATAAAGATTCAACAAATAACATCATGGGAATAGATTCCTCTACCAATGATGACAATAAAAAAAAACAAAAAAAAAACAACATGAAAAGAAGGCAAGCTTCGAAAATGTCATGAAAGCCAAAGCATTAAAAAAAATGATAGCAGAAAAAGGCAAGCTTCAAACATGAAAAGCCGAAGCTAAACAAATATAAAATTCAAAAAAAACCTACCACAAGCAAGCGCCTGGAGAGGCATCACAATACTCATATGACAGGGGCAACAGTGGAATCCTTGCCAGCCATCCACTTCTCTGCCTACTAACACAGGGGCACAACAAATATCTCCTGCCCATCCACCAAGGGGCAGTCTTTCATTCCACAATCATCCATCAACAATCAAACAATCAACATTACGCCTGGAAAGGCATCACAATACTCACATGGCAGGGGCAACACTAGAATCCTTGTCATCCATCTATCTCTGCCCACCAACACAAAGGCACATCAAGCATCTCCTGCCCATCCACTTAGGGGCAGTCTTTCATGCTATAACACCCACAAGAAGACATCAAGTACAAGATCAGAAAGGGTTGCTAGATCCCTAAAACTAGTACAAGATCAGAAAGGGTTGCTTGATCCCTAAAACTAGTACAAGATCAGTAAGGGTTGCTAGATCCCCAAAACTAGTACAAGATCAGTAAGGGTTGCTAGATCCCCAAAACTAGTACAAGATCAGTAAGGGTTGCTAGATCCCTAAAACTAGTACAAGATCAGTAAGGGTTGCTAGATCCCTAAAACTAGTATAAGATCAGTAAGGGTTGCTAGATCCCTAAAACTAGTACAAGATCAGTAAAGGTTGCTAGATCCCTAAAACTAGTACAAGATCGGTAAGGGTTGCTAGACCCCAAAACTAGTAGTGGGCCGGCTGAAGCCCTAAATATCAGTCCAGCCTAGAGAGGCTGAGCTCAGAATATACTCCTTCTTTAACAAGCTACAAATAAAGGAACACTATCATGAAGCAAGTAAAAGTAGTAGGAAGCATCTACATCAAGACTAGAAGCCTAGATGTTTCGGTTTACCATCCTATCACCCGACGGAGCATATAAACCAACACTCAGCTGCTCTTAGGGACAAGGATACATGTAAACACCATCTACCCGAAAGAAATGGTGTGGGGGCATCTACACTGCTGAAGTAAAGGAGAAGATTCAGACACAGAAAGTGACATGGGGCATTAACATGGATCTTGAAGCCTAGATGTTTCGGTTTACCATCCTTGACACCCAACAGAGCATACAACCCAACACTTAGTTGCTCCAAGGGGCAAGGATATAGGGAACATCGTCTACCCGAAGGAAACAATGTGAAGGTATCTATTGTCAAAACAAGAGTGAAGATCTGAGTTTTCACCTCACTATCACAAGAGAAAAAATGGAGCTTCTACTCGAAGACTAAAGATCAGGTGTATAGTTTGTCATCCTTGTTACCCTATAGAGTATGCAACCCAACACTCAACTCCTCTAAAAGGTAATGATACGAGCAAATACACCTATCCAAGGGAAGCAACGTAGAAACATCAACATAGAGACGAGAAGAAGACCCGGACGAAATGTCTACGTCTTTACTTGCCTTTGGAAAAGCAACACAGATATTCCAAAGGACAAGTAAAGAGGGGCAGCTGTAGACACCCAATTTCGTCCGGGGGTATGCAAACAACGGGACAGGACTTTAGAGAGCCCAAAAGCCAAAACAGGCTGATTTTAGAAGACTGGAATGGGGCTGTTTCAAAACCGGAACGGGCCGTTCCCAATTCGGAACGGGCCGTTCCAAGTTTCTAAAAAGGCCAAAAAGCACTAAATTGGAACGAGCCGTTCCTACATTGGAACGGGCCGTTCCAATCTGTCGCAACCCGAAAATTTTCGATCTCGCGACTTATGGTTTAGACGTCCTTTTAAAAGTCTCATCAATTAAGGAATGCCCGGACACCAGACTAATCCTTAATTAATGGTTTTGAAAAATGGTTCATGGAGTCGCCACCAATGTTTTACTCAAAACATTGGAAAAAGAAAAGTTTTTTTTTTTTAAAAAAATTCCAATAATGGCCTTGATAACCAGAATTGGGTTCGGGGGTCGGTTACGTGTAAGGAAGGTATTAAGCACCCCTACAACGCCCTTAATTGGTACCCTATGATGAACTTAAAATTATAAATGATAATAATATAAATATTAAATCCCCTTTTATTAGTAATTATTTACATGCTTAAAAATTAAATTATACAATTAATCCTAAAATAACTACATGATTATTTTTATTATAACAATATTTATTATAGAGAAGAAATAAATAAAAAAGGGAGAAAGAGATTAACTGAAATACCTCTTGAATGAGCTCTATTGAATCTTCAAACAGGAAGATTTTAGGTACTTTTTGGCAACCCTTCACACTACAAGGCCTCACAAAAATCTCAAGAAATACACAGAGAGAGGGAGAGAGAAAAAGAGAGAAATTTCGTGCTCTAAGGAGTCTGGACGAAATTTTTGGAGTCCCTAAAAAATGAGCCCCAGCTGCCTATTTATAGCCTTCAGAAAGGGTCCAGAACGGCCCGTTCCAAAATCGGAACGGCCCATTCTGGATCTGAACGTTATATGCAAAATTCTTACCCTGGAACGGCCCGTTCTGAAATCAGAACGGCCCGTTCTGGAGTGCTAGAGCGGCCCGTTCTAGATTTGGAACGACCCGTTCCAACCTAAGATTTTTAGGCTTTTATCTTAACTTGGAACGACTCGTTCCAAATTGGGAACGGCCCGTTCCAGTAAAGCTTTTAACCCACTTTTTATAAGCTTGGAACGGCCTGTTCCAATATTGGAACGGCCCGTTCCAATGTAGGAACGACCCGTTCCAATTTAGTGCTTTTTTTTGGCCTTTTTAGAAACTTGGAACGGCCCGTTCCGAATTGGGAACGGCCCATTCCAGTTTTGGAAAAGCCCCGTTCCAGTCTTCTAAAATCAGCCTGTTTGGGCTTTTGGGCTCTCTAAAGTCCTGTCCCATTGTTTGCATACCCCCGGACGAAATTGGGTGTTTACAATGAAGAAATGGACCAAGCATGAGACAAAGATAAGAAAAAAGTTAACAACGCATAAGACGAAGGATAGCACAGAATGAAAGACACTCCAGACGAAAACAATTTCTGTCTATTCACATTATTGACCAGATCAAGAGAAAAGTCAAAGCATTAAATTCAGACGCTAAGACAAAGATCAAGACAAATATTTCAACGCAAACAATTAAAGAATCAAATCTCAAGAAACAAACAAAGGCATCATCTACGACCACACAAAAGCTCTCAACGTAAATGCACGATCAAAGAGAAGAAAAGAAGAAGAAAAGCACGCAAAAGCAAAAGCATGGATGTGTCAGAAAAAGTGCATCACTTTTTCAGTTAAAGAACAACACTCTACAACTATGTGACCAAAAAAGGACAAAAAGGTTCCTGGGTCTCTGCTAAATTCATACACTGCTACTAATAAGGCAAAGAAGACTTCATGCAAGGTCTATCATAGGAAGCAACATTTAATGCAAGAACTCAAGCATTAAATGAGAAGACTGAACTAGTCATGAACGACTATATCTGCTTCAACGGACACTTGCAATGGGCAGATCCTACAAGACAATATATATCACTATCTCAAACCTTGGAAGGTTGGATTCCATGTTTGCATTCTTAACCAAGTGATATCAAGCCCATGAAACAACGAAACCAGAGATAGAGCGTAGAGAGTCAAATGTACCAATAGTGTATTCATCTCTGTAAACTAAGGAGTTCCAAACATGTGTATCTTAGGAACAAAACCTTATCAATTCATGTATCCTCTCTGTGAGAGTAGACCAAACACTCAATCGTTGTAAAGACTAAGGTTACATACCTTAGTGAGTGTAGAAACCTATGTATCCTCGCTATGAGAGTAGCCCAAACACTCAAACCCAATCTATTTAGTCATTATATGTAAAGCCTAAAGACGCTAGGGAAAGAATACTTGTAAAGCCTGTAGAGGCTTGTCAAAGAATACTCACTGCGAGCCAGAAGTGGCTGAATAAAGAATACTAGCGTCAGCAAGTGAAGTTGACGAACCAGGAGTGGTTGAGAATACTCAGGCAACCAGAAGTGGTTTAAGAATACTAGCGTCTGTGAGTGAAGCAGACGAGCCAGAAGTGGTTGATAATACTTGGGTGGTCTATAATACTCACTACTAGCCTGAAGAGGTTGAATAAACAATACTTGTACTTAATTGTTTATCTAGTGGAACCCTTCGTTTGAAGGAGACTGGACGTAGCTCAGTTTGAGTGAACCAATATAAAATGTGCTCTATGATTTAATGTTTCAACTGCACTTTATTTGGTCGATCTAATTCACTGAAAACTTCGTCCAATAATTATCATCTATTAAAGCTATCCTTAGACGAAAACTATATTTGCTCAATTGATTATTCTAAAAGAACAGTTTTCATTTAAGTAGTAATTTTCTCTTTGCAGAAAATGAAACTCCCAAACACAAAATGATTTTGATAAACCAATCTTGGGCTGTTTCAATTCAAGCTTTCATTAATAATACTTTTAGTGGACGAAAGAAAGCCTTATTGGGAAAATGTATTAAAACTCCTTCATTCACATACACACACATATTCAACCCCCCCTTCTATGTGTTTATCATCTAACTTCATCACTTTTTTTACAAGTGTACAAATCTTTCACTCAAAAGTACAAGAGAAATTTTTTTGGGAAAAATCAATCGCTTTGTGCAAGTTACAATTGGTTATTTATAGCATAAGTAACAACTACATAACTAACTAATTAAATTGATAGCTAAATACTTGCTCAAGCGAAAAAACTTTTTTACTAGACCAATAAGCCACAATATTTTTAGTGGTTTAGTTATTGTTTTGGAGGTATGGGTGTGCCTACATGTTTAAGACAAAGGGAATTTTCTCTTCACGTGATGAATTTCATTGAGCGAGCCTAAGCCTAAGCCATACATTTATTTTGGTTTGTCTCAACTACCTAGACTACGTCTAGTTCTTGATCAACTTGATCAAGTTCCACTATCTTTCATAAAGGTACAAGTATTCTTTACATAAGCCACCATTACTCACTCAACTAAAGTGTTCTCAGATTTGCCTCTTCAAGCGAACTACCTAACTATTTTTTGAAAAATAAAACCTCTCTAGACTTTTATACCAAGTATTCTTTAAACAACAAAGTTTTTCTAAGCTTCTAGCTAAAAAAGCTAAGTTTAAGCTAAGTAATAACAAATAATCATCCTTCTAACAAAAGGTGATAAGCAATTTAGTATAAAGAGGGAAATAATAAAAAATGAAAATTTGTGGCTTTTTTTCCTTTGAGCTTGTCCATGTTTTTTTATATAGGCAACATATGAAGTTAACTGTTACAAATCCTTGAGTGTCACTCGTTGACTTGCTTTGTCTTGGTTCTTTGTGTGAATATATGTCTATTTGTGAATACAATTTTTTCTTTTAATGCATTTCATCAAATAGTCACTTCTTATTTAATCAAGGATGTTATCAAGGATGTTGTTTAACAACTTTTGGGTAAAAAAAGGTAAGGAACTATAGCAAGTGTTAGTCCTAAAAAACTTTTGGCTGACTTGAGGGTTTTCACGATCAAGCTCAATTCAAATTTTTTTAACCCATCAATATCCAAACCTAACCGATTAATAAAGCTTGCATATAAAAATTTATTGCAACTCATTCAGACTCAATTTTTTACCCTAGGCACATTTGTCTTTTTCTTTATTTCTTACTTTCCCTCACAACCTGTCACTCTTGCTCTCCCTCATCTTATCTCTCTTGCTCTCCACCTTTTGACTTTGAATATATATTCCTTTATTCTCCTAACCCTAATATTCATTTATTCCTCTTTTTGTTGATGGGTCTATGTGAATTTTTTGGTTTAAATTAAGTATATGTTGACAAACTTGTGACGATGTTTGCGGTTATGATGAGGCTAGCAATTTCGGTGATTGGTGGGTGTTGGTGGTTTTGATGGTACATAGTTATAGTTCTATCATAATATCAAGGAAGAGATTGAAACACGAAAAGGGTTTTTTTTTTTTTTTAATCTATTTTCATGTTTGTTTATTTTTTTTGTTTCATTTCATGTCTTATATTTACCAATGAAGAAACCACAAATATATTGTTTGCATATTGATAAAGAAAAAATTATTATGTTCTTTGATTTTTGTTCTAACCTTCTTTTTTGTTCATGGTGTAAGATGGTTTTTTCTCCCCTTCATTTATGCTCAACTTAGTTTCCTTTTTCCATTGAAGTGTTTTTAACTCTGTTTTTTGCTAAAAAAAATTAAAGCATTTTTTGTCGTATGGCACTCGGGAAAAATATGTTTTTAACCTATTCCAATTTCAATGCTTGCTCAGGTTTTCCTTTCATGTTTCTAACTTTTTCACATGTAAAAAAATAAATTTGTATACTTGTTTTAGTTGAATAGCTTTAGTTAAAGGAAATAAAGGAAAAGCTTGTTTATGAAACATAATTGAATAACAATCTTCAATTACAAATGTAGAAGATACAACTCATTCTAAATTATATTATTTTTGTTGTGATAAACCTTGAAGCAATGTTGGAACAAAAAACTAAGTAAATATTATATCTATCCTTTCCCAATGGACTACTAAAAAACATCATGATGTCATAGAAGTAGATCTCTTGAGGGAAAAAAAAATCGTAAACTAAACTAAAGAAGTTGAGGGGGCAACCCTGGTTAAAAAGGAACAAAATTAAAAATTGTTTAAAAATTCTAATTTGTGTTAAAAAATTTAAATATGGCCAAATCATATCAGAAACCAATCTAAACCATCTAGGAGAATCGATTACCAAACTAAATCAAACCCACACAAATCAAACATTTACTGTGGACGGGCATGGGTTTGATAAACATGATTTGTGGTTTGTTGTGGTTTGGGCATTTTGGGGATAAATGCGCCCAAACCCATCTGTTGATCAACCTTAGGTCCTAATTTGTTCGATCTATGCTAGCATATATCTTATAGCTCGATCTTTTTATTCTTTACAAAATGCTTGTTTATTATCATTAAAAGATAACTTTTAAGAGGTCTTAATTTGTCCTTTGATATAACAAACATTTTTTTCCCCATATAAAAATAAGTGTTGCTCCTATAAACTAATATTTTAATAAAGGAAAAAATTATTAAAAAAATAAAAAGGAGAAAAAATTATTACACATAAAGAGAGATAATTTTGATAGTAAAAATATGTAGAAGACAATTATAATCTGTAGAAACATAGGCATTTTCATTTTTTTGGTCATAAGATTATGTATTTTGTAATATTTTCCTCATTAAAATATTTAAAGACTAATTTTTTTCCCAACTAAAGAAATTTTTTTGATTTGTCTTTGCAACACATAATGTTCATCATATCATTTAAAACAATGTGACATAGAAACCTTGTTCAAATGTATATCTAAGTATTGGAGAAAAATGAATAAAAAAATATAATTTTAAATGAATATTATATAATAATCATAAAAATAAATATATAAGATTAATTAAGACATTTAAATTAATGTTAATGTCATTTCATAACATTAAATTTTATAATTTTTTGCAAAGTCTAAAAATTACTTGATACTTTGAATTAATATATAATATATGTTTGTGAATAACTCTTACTTTGGATCATAGAAGTTCAATATTAACCATGAATTATTGAGTAAAATAACTCAATCATGTGTTACCATTGGAGTAAGTGGTTCCTTCCACACACACACATACATATAAGGAGGGATCAACTTGTTTCAATAGTAAGTCATCTTACACTTATTTCACTCATTAATAACTCATCTTTTACGTTAAATTTCAAAGATCCTACCGCTAAATTAAAAGTTCTTAATATATAGATCATCTATGAATTTTTTAAAAGAAATTATGATTCATTTCATTAATTCAAATTGACAGATATTCATGAAAATAATTTATAAGTTAATTTGAAGCTATATAATAAAGTGTCATGTGATTTTCAAACTTTGAAAAAATTTGTATTCTTAATTTATACATTAAGAACTTCTAATTTAATGGCTGAATCTATAAAATTTAAGTGTATCATGACTATTTTTTTGACGTTGCAAGTGGCTAACCATCAATATATATATATATATATATATATAGGCCTTCCTTCTAGTACTAATATTTTGACCATAAGTCCACTAGTATCATTAAGGTCATCATGTCTAAGGTATTATCTATTTTGGTGCTCATTGGATCGTTATAGTTCTATCCTTGGAAAGGCACCTTGGTGTGTTAAGGAGGGAATATGTTTATAAACTACCCTTAACCTTAATTCTTAAGCGATGTGGGATTTTAGACATATCAAAACATAATTTCAAAGATTCAACTGTTGAATTAAAAATTCTTAATACATAGATCAACGCTACAAATTTTTAAAACAATTGGAAACGATTTGATATTCTATTTCATTTATTTAAATCAACATATAAAAGTTTATTATCAATTTGAATTGATGAAATAGAGTATCAAATAGTTTTCAAATTTAAAAAAAAAATTGCTTACTTGATCTAGGCATTAAATGTTTTTCATTCAACGATTGGATCATTCTTAATGTAAAGCATGAGTTATTAAGTGAAATAAGAGTAGAGTAAGTGGATCCCTCCTCATAACAATATGCGTGTCCATTTTGAATTAACATTTATCCATGTAGAATACTTTACTAACTTCAAATACTCCTTAGTTATATTTTTCATCTTTTTTTTTCTTTTAAGCATTTGTATAAATTCAAATGAGAATACCATGATATATAGATAAATTATAACATTTTGTTTTTCTAAACAAAGGAATATTATTTATATTTAAGTACAATTAGTGTACCAATACATTCTTTTTTCTCAATAAACGTTTAAACATCTTTTTCTAGTTGCGAGTTCCAAAGGAAAACACATAACACCTTTAAATACCTCTTACTGTGGTTCATTTGCACATTCAAATACAAATACCATTTTCTCACAATTTTAAAAGGCAAGTTACAAGAAAAATTTGACTATAAAATTTCCTTTTTTTTCATTCTCATCTTTTTTCTTTCTTCAATTTTATCATTGTAGACACCCAATTTCGTCCAGGAGGCATACAAACAAAGAAATGAACTTCCATTATCAAAGAAAAGGAACTCCCAAGTATAGAAACAACAGGACATGACATCAGAAGGCCTAAAAGCCCAAACAAGCTGGTTTTAGTAGCCAAGAACGGGCTGTTGCAAAATCGGAACGGGCTATTCCCAATTTGGAACGGGCCATTCCAAGTACCTAAAAGGGCCTAAAAACCTAGTTTGGAACGGGCCGTTCCAAGTTCCCAAAAAAAGGTTAAAGCCTAAGTTTGGAACTGGTCGTTCCTAAATTGGAACGGGTCATTCCTAAACTGGAACGGGCCGTTCTAAGTTATTCAAAAGGCCTACAAACCCTTGTTTGGAATGGTCGTTCCAGCGTGGTCAGTTATGTATTAAACTCATATGTGGAACGGACCGTTCTAGTTTAAGAACGGGCCGTTCCAGTTACAAAATTAACACATAAAAGTCAGATCCAGAACAATCGTTCCGATTTTAGAACGGATTGTTCTGGCCAATTTTTGATGTCTATAAATAATAGAGTCAGGAACAGTTCTCAAGGCCACAAAATTTTGTCCAAGACTCCTTAGAGCTCGAAATTTCTCTCTTTCTCTCTCTTTTTGTATTTCTTGAGATTTTGCGAGGCATATTGTAGTGTGAAAGGTCGCCACAAAGCACCTAAAAGATCTTCATATTTGAAGATTTAGTAAAGTTCGTTTAAGAGGTATTTCACTCAATTCCCTTCTCTTTTCTCTATTCCCTCATCCTAAATATCGTTATAATAAAAGCAACCATGTAGACATTTGAGGATCAATCGTGTAATTTAAATTTATAGCATGTAAATAAATATTAATAAAGGGGATCTAATATTTAATTTATTAATTCTTATCACGTTAACTTCATCATAGGGTACCGATTGAGGGCGTTGTAGGGGTGCTTAATACCTTTCCTACACGTAACCGACCCCCGAACTCAATTATGGCTATCAAGGCCATTATTGGATTTTTAAAAAACTTTTCTTTTTTCCAATATTTTGAGTAAAACATTGGCGGCGACTCCATGAATCATTTTTCAAAACCATTAATTAAGGATTAGTCTAGTGTCCGGGCATTTCTTAATTGATGAGATCTTTAAAAGGATGTCTAAACCATAGGTCGCGAGATCGAAAATTTACGGATTGCGACAGATGGTGACTCCGCTAGGGATGTTTAAAGAGGGTCAGACCCATATAATTGATGAAGTTAATAAAATAAAAATAATAATTTAAATATTTTCCCCTTTACTTTGTTTGCTTTATTTGTTTGGCTTTAATATCTGTTTGCCTATTTAAATTTCGCATTTGTTTGAATAAAAAATTGTACACAAACCTTTGCACACAACAGTCCCCCTACACCCAGCGGCATGAGGGTATTAAACATAGGGAGTGGTTGATGTACAACCAGCCCAAGTTTGGCCTTGGAACCTGCGAGCCTTGTCGGAAATCACACTCAAGGTGATAACCGGTTACTCTAGCCTGCAATACTGCGACAGACCTTCGAGTTTGCCAAGTGACGACGATAAAGATACTGGGTCCCTATAATGGGGGGCACCTTGGAGGCCTTGAGACCAGTGAGATTAGAATTGTCCTATACAACACACTTTTCTTACAGGGACCACAGACCAAGGATTTGAACATGACTGCCGCGGGTGTACATTTGTTTGAGCATATGCGTGTTGCATTTGTTGTGTTCTCTTTTGTTCATGTCAAATAGAAAGAAATCATAGAAAAATAAAAAGATATCAATAAATAACTAACTTCTTTCTGTATATCCTAACCCTAAAGCAACATATAGGATAGTTTATTTAAAAAAACAAAAAAATATAGCAAAAGAAAAATCATGCATCATAACCCTTAGTCAAAAAACATGATAAAATTTAGGTAGAAAATAAATATCATGCATTTTCTAGGATAGTACATTAGCATGCATCCATTAGAGACGGAAGGCACATATAATAGTATGCAAACAATGTTCTCTAAACAAAAGTCAATGAGAATGATATTCTTTGAATTTCTCAAGTGTCTTTGCATCCTATTTTACGCTTCATATAGATAAGACGCCTTCCTTGTAAATAATAAATAAGAATAAAAAGAAAAACCTAATTGGTGCGTGTTAACCGGATAATGAGGTCACTGGTAATTAAGTGCGAACCCGACACATCAAATCGGGAAGCACCTAACTTAAAACCAGCAATTGGGGGCATAACGCACCCAAATTGACGATTCAAACATTGAGACTTCCCCATTTGGAAGGACAAGATAGTGCCATGGACTATGGAGTTCATCAACAATGAACTCATTAAATGGTGTCGGGATAGGAGGAAGTGATCAAGAACGAACGAATCCTTGCTTGTAGGAAATTACAAGACAAAAATTAGGGCAAAGAAAAAAGAATCAAAATCCTGATAGGATACGTCCTATGCAAAAGTTAGGGATACACAAAAATAAAAAAAACAACGCCTGCTTGAGTTGAAAATCGAAAAGCGTATCAAGTATTCCCTTTGAAAAGTAAGAATCTATAAAGGTTTCACTCCAAATTCAAAACACCGGTGTTCAAGCAAGTGGGAATGTGTTCCTAAAGTAGTCCGACCAATCATCAACCATGACTCTCTAGGGGGAAACCTCCGTCTATCTTTCCGCGTACAAATCACCAACTCGGGGCACGCCCGGGCCTTCGAGCTTTGCTAAAAGGGCACGTGTAAATTGAAAGTACTATTTTAAATGCCATAACACTCTTTCATTTCTCTTCTCCCTTAAA
Source organism: Cajanus cajan (assembly GCF_000230855.2). Lineage (NCBI taxonomy): Eukaryota > Viridiplantae > Streptophyta > Magnoliopsida > Fabales > Fabaceae > Cajanus > Cajanus cajan. The sequence continues at coordinate 53,893,465 of NC_138520.1, read as the reverse complement.
TATTCACTCTAGGCCTCATCCATCAACCCTGAATAAACAAAATGTATTTGCAACAAAGATGTTACTCGATAATAGCATGGAAAGAATAACAAAGGAACAATCAGGAATCCAAACATGACTAGGGTTTAATAAAAATAGGGCGTCCCACACAAACGCTACAAAATGAAAGCCTGGAAGAAACCCACTAAGGGGGCTACGCAAAATTAGGGCAAGATCCGTTAGGGGACCCACAATCAAAAAAGGTAACCTAGGCAAAAGTAAGGATCAAAAGAAAAATGTCTGCTAGGGAACACATCCCAAGTGACCTAGGCAAAATTTAGGACGTTAAAGCAGTAACCTGAGTTGAAAACCGAAAGGCAGCTCAGGGGAATCATCCAATCAGAGCACGACCCCAAGTCATCACTCCACTTTCCAAAAAGCTAAAACACAATGATAGCTTCCTTATAGCAAATACATTTTATTTGATAACCCTAAACACCAAAGCCTACCTCAACTAGCCCTTCTTCTAAAAAACCATTTTTGAAAAAAATTCCCTTCTAATAAACCTTTTGCAGAAAAATATATATCCCTTTCTTTTCTTTCTCTTGACCCTTATGGCATTAAAATGGTACCAAAAATATACACGGAAAATGCACAATGAATACTCATAGAGGGAAAGCCGAGATGTCCCTGAACGGAGTTTGGAGACGTTTGACTACACATTGATAATTAAAGACCACTACGCCTTGAGTTCAAAAGAACATATCTCGGCAATAATCACAAATGACATGGATAAAAAGGAATCATCAACATTAACCTTAACGCGTACAGATTAATTTCTCGACATTAAAAAAAATTGAATTGCATATTTAGGAACAAACACATGAGCATAAATTGCATTGCATGCATATGAGGTAGGGGCATATGGAAGGGCGTTACACAAAAAAAAATCATTCCTATCTTGGATTTTCATTGCATCCATGCATCCATGCATTCTACTTGCTATGGGTCAGAAGGAGTCATCAAGACAAAGAACTCGTAAAAGCTCAATAGCCAAGCATGAGCCGAAGCGGTGTCAAACAGCAACCCTAAGTATTTTATGTGCCCACTAAGCAAAGACATATCAACAGTGGAATAGAATGGAATCAACCAAATAAGCAAGCCCATAAGCAGAAAGAGGCCATCGCGCCTCACTTCTCAACCAAATGAAGGATGATCCAAGAGAATGCCAAGACCAGAAATGGCTCCCTAACCAAAGCCAGAAGTGGCTTCCAAAATAATACTCATCAATAATGATTCAACAAATAACATCATGAAAATAGATCCCTCCACCCATGATGACAATAAAGAGAAAAAGTAACAATATGAGAAAAAGGCAAGCTTCGTAAATGTTGAAAAAGCCGAAGCATTTAAAAAATAGCAGAAAAAAACAAGTTTCAAACATGAAAGAGCCAAAGCTAAACAAAAATGAAATTCAGAAGAAAAAAAAAACTACCACAAACAACGCCTGGAGAGGCATCACAATACTCACATGGCAGGGACAACACTAGAATCCTTATCACCCATCTACTCCTCTGCCCACCAGCACAAGGACACCACCTACCAGCAATCCTCGTCTTCATCAGACGTCCTCGCCAAAGAAAAGGGGGCAAATCAAATGACAATGTTAGCAGCCAGCCTGGAGAGGCCGACATAATAATATTCACCATCAGCAGCCAGCCTGGAGAAGCCAGGAATAATAATACTCACCATCAGTAGCCAGCCTGGAGAGGCCAGACATAATAATACTCACCATCAGTAGACAGCCTAGAGAGGCTAAGCATAATAATACTCAACAGGCAGCCTGGAGAGGCCAACCATAATAATACTCAGCATTCAGCAGGCAGCCTGGAGAGGCCGGCACAACAATACTCAACATCAGCAGGCGACCTGAAGAGGTTGGTACAACAATACTCACAATATTAGGAGGCGGCCTGGAGAGGCCGGCACAACAATACTCACAACATCAGCAGGCGACCTGGAGAGGCTGGCACAACAATACTCACAACATCAGTAGGCGACCTGGAGAGGCCAGCACAACAATAATCAACATCAGCAGGCCGAAGATCCAGATCTCCAACTTATTATCACAAGAGAAGCAATTAGAGCAAATAGCATGGAACATCTACTCAAAGACTAAAGATCAAGTGTACAGTTTGTCAACCTTGTTATCCAATAGAATACATAACCAACACTCAACTACTCTAGAAGGCGAGGATACGAGCAAATACACCTATCCAAGGGAAACAATGCAGAAGCACCAATACCAAAGAGACGAGGAGAAGACTCAAACGAAATGTCTACGTGTTTACTTGCCTTTGGAAAAGCAATACATAAATATTCCAAAGGACAAGTAAAGAGGGGCAGCTGTAGACACCCAATTTCGTCTAGGGGGCATACAAACAAGGAAATGGACTTCCATTATCAAAGAAAAGGAACTTCCAAGTATAGAAACAACAGGACATGACATCAGAAGGCCTAAAAGCCCAAACAAGCTGGTTTTAGTAGCCAAGAACGGGCTGTTGCAAAACTGGAACGGGTCATCCTAATTTGGGAACGGGCAGTTCCAAGTTCCTAAAAGGGCCTAAAACCCTAGTTTGGAACGGGCAGTTCCTAAACTAGAACGGGCCGTTCCAAGTTCCCAAAAAAGGGCTAAAACCTAAGTTTGGAACGGGTCCTTCCTAAACTAGAACTGGTCGTTCTAAGTTATTCAAAAGGCCTACAAACCCTTGGTTGGAACGGCCGTTCTAGCATGGTCAGTTATGTGTTAAACTCATCTGTGGAATGGACCGTTCTAATTTAAGAACGGGTCGTTCCAGTTACAAAATTAACACATAACGGTCAGATCCAGAACGGGCCGTTCCGATTTTAGAACGGACCGTTTTAGCCAATTTCTGATGTCTATAAATAGCAAACTTGGGCACAGTTCTCAAAGCCACAAAATTTTGTCCAAGACTCCTTAGAGCTCGAAATTCCTCTCTTTCTCTCTTTTTGTATTTCTTGAGATTTTGTGAGGCATATTGTAGTGTGAAAGGTTTCCACAAAGCACCTAAAAGATCTCCATATTTGAAAATTCAGTAAAGCTCGTTTAAGAGGTATTTCACTCAATTCCTTTCTCTTTTCTCTATTCCCTCATCCTAAATATTGTTATAATAAAAGCAACCATGTAGACATTTTAGGATCAATCGTGTAATTTAAATTTATAGCATGTAAATAAATATTAATAGGGATCTAATATTTAATTTATTAATTCTTATCACGTTAACTTCATCATAATTTACCGATTGAGGGCGTTATAGGGGTGCTTAATACCTTCCCTACACGTAACCGACCCCCGAACCCAATTCTGGTTATCAAGGCCATTATTAGATTTTTAAAAACTTTTTCTTTTTTCCAATGTTTTGAGTAAAACATTGGTGGCGACTCCATGAACCATTTTTCAAAACCATTAATTAACGATTAGTCTGGTGTCCAGACATTTCTTAATTGATGAGATCTTTAAAAGGATGTCTAAATCATAGGTCACGAGATCAAAAATTTTTGGGTTGCAATAATCATAACAACTTGATTTTATTAACTAATCATGTGTTCCATATTCTTCTTACCTACCATCCCACAATAGAAGGTAATAGTCATGAACATAGAATTATGATCGTGATAAAATACAACATAGAGAAAACTAAACCAATAGTTTCATCTATACAAATATATTTCACCACAAACAAATCTATACAAATATATGGAGTGCTAATCAAACTTTCTTTATACACTAGCTCCCATTAACAACTCTTAGTTCCTTATAATGCGAGATTCAGTCACATTAACTTATAAAACATATAAATTTTGTATACTAGCATTGGATGTCGGACTCATTTGCTACATATGACTTTAAGATGAAGCATATCCTTAACATAAATTGTGTGAAGTTGAGTCTAGGTTTATATTACTTTATTTTTTTTTCACAAAAATAACTTTGTTGAACAAAGCTTTCTCCATATATTTTTAACTATAAATTTCTCTCAATAAAATTTGTAATCTAATATCTCCCATGTAAATATGATGCATATATATCAAATATACGTAATACAATACATTAACATGGAGAATGTTAGCATGAATTTTTTACTTTAATAATCATTTTCCACCTAGTAAACAATATTAATAATATTAATACATTTTTCCTTGACGAAATAGAGGAAACAAACCTTAAAGGAAAGTATCAAAGTTTTGATCATTTTCTAGAAGTGCAAAGTAGATCTAACTACTATATGAGTTTCAAAAGTAAAACCTCACCAAAAAAAAGAATCAAAATCTTTAAAAAAGAATATTTAATTTTCCAATCATACATAATCCTAAGAAATGTATTTGATGGATACAATAGACATCTAATCATGAAATGTTGAAATAGATGACATTCAATTTATGACTAAGCTAAAGTTCATGTTGAAATAGAAAACATTTCAATTTATGGATAAAATCTTAAAAAACACCAAGTAAATGAAAACATCAAATTGAATAGAACAAATTGCCTTAATGGTTAGGCTATTGTTATACTTACTAGTAGATAAACAATTAGGAAATGTCAGAATTTTGCAAGTCATGCTCTTAGCATAGATATAAGGGTAATTAGTGAAAGATACAACTTTGAAAGTCTTGCTCAATATAGAACACACATAAATGGTGCATTTAAACAATAATAAAAGAATATACATTTTATGAAAATTAGTCAATGATAAAATAAATAAATAAAAGTAAGCATCGTATTAAGGTTGGAGACAATCTCAAAAAATGTACCTACTATCACAAATTATGATATAGGTTATTCTACTAAAGGAGATCTTAGACTCACACACCCCTCCCAAGTGTAATGCGGGTAGGGATGGGAATGGATCAAAGTGGGTGTGATTAGTAGATTATCATTACCCTACTTGTTTAATATGAATGTCTAGTTAATGGATATTTGTGAATTTTCTATAAATTTGTGGGTATTCACTAGTAACCATGAATATATTTGTTAAAATGTGAAGTTTTTAAGAAAAAAATAAAAATAAATAAATTAAATTAAAAATAAATAACTTTAAAAAAATATATTTATAAAAAATATTTATACTAATATAAATAATTATGACATATATATATATATTCATAGTTCAAATTAATTAAATAAAATTACTTTATATAATAATTAAAATATTGTTAAAATTTTTAAAGTGTGGGTATCTACAAATACAAATACCTTAGTACCCATCTCTGTCCCATTATTAAGCGGGTATACATTTAATTATCCATTTAAAACCCTTAACAATTTTTATCCACAGATATTTGTAAGTACTAGTGTTTTTTTCATCCCTAAATGGATCTCATCAATCTAGGCCATAGACCTTCCTAGTCATCCATTTACTCCAACCTGCTTCTGATGTGGGACTCAACTTGGCACACCAACAATGGTTTTAGCTATTCATTGCATTACTTTTCTTTAATGTCTTACATCGCATTTTCTCATGATTTGCTGAATTTATTCACATTTTGATGCATTGCAATTACAAAACAAATTAATACACATAAAAATGTATTAATTATTTTTTTTTGGTTAAGTGGAAGATGACTAATATGGAGAAAAAGTTATAAATTATTGACAAGATGATTTATGAAATTGGTATTTTTGTGTAAATGGTTAGAATGGAGAAAATATTATAATTTAACTATTAAATTAGTCATAAAAAAATATTTTTGGTTAGAGAAAGAAATTCCTAATAAGAATCAAAACTTACGTACATAAGCATAAACATTGTATTAATATTGGAAGGGGTTGCGCGAACGCAGGCCCCTACTGCCACAAATTATGATGTAGGCTCTCCTACTTGAGGAGACCTTAGATTAACACCCCTCCCAAGTGCAATGGAGGTCATCAAATCTAGGCCATGGACCTTAATGATCATCCATTGACCCCATCCAGGTAAGTATCTTTTAATGTAGCAAATCAAGTTTAATTTATAAACTATTCTCTATCAAAAGCTCTCATTTGCTTTCGATGTGGGACTCAACATTGAACAGGTGATTTTAGCTATTCATCTCATTACTTTTCTTTAATTTGTATTAAATCACATTTGCTCATGATTTAGTCAATTTAGCAACATTTTGATAGATTGCAATTAAGTATCATATAATATAGATAAAAATGATTTTTTTTTTTTGTATAAAGAGACTAAGTGGTAGAAGGCTAACATAGATAAGAGGCTATACATTATTGATGATATATTTTAGGAAATCAGTTTTCTTTGTCATAGATGATTAACATGGTGAAAATATTATAATTTTTACTTTTAAATTGGTTACCGAGGAAATTTTTTGGTTAAGGGACATGGTAGAGGAGGTCACACTAATGTAGGAACCCACTATCACAAATTATAAAGTAGATTTTCCTACTTGAGGAGATCTTAAACACACACCCTTCCCAAGTGCAATGAAAGTCATCAATTTAGGCCATCAACCTATGTGATCATTCATTGATCCTATCTAACTAAATGTCTTTCGATTTTTTTAACCAAGTTTAATTTATGAACCATCCTTTATCAAACATTATCATTTTCTTATGACGTGTGATTTAACTTGGCTAACAAATGATGGTTTTATCTATTCATCTTAGTAATTTTATTATTGCATCACATTTGCTTATGATTTGGTGAATTTATTAACTCTTTGATGCATTGCAATTATGAATCAGGTTAATATACACAACAATCTATTAAAAATATTTATATATAAAGGTTAATTGGTGGGCGGTAAACATGGATAAAAAATTATGAATTATTGATGAGATAATTTATGAAATTGGTTTGTCATAGATGGTTAACATGGAGAAAATATTATAATTTAACTATTAAATTAGTCACAAATTTTAGGTTATAATGAGAATTTCTAATTAGAATAAATACTTACATTCAAAATGAGTAATAAGTTTTATAAAATTGACTTAATATTTGATCCTTACATCTATAACTTTTAATATTTAAAAAAATCCATAAATATTGTATTTAAAAAAATATTTATAGCTTTTTGCTACAATATTTTATTAATACTGTAGCAAAAATATAGATTATAAAATTAAAAATAGAAATAAAATATAGAAAAATATAGTGAAGAAAGAAAACAAAAATAGAACATAATACATAAAATCGATACAATAAAATAGAAAAAGAAATAAAAACACGAAAAAATACCAAAGTAAACATACAACAGTAAAACAAATATGAACAAAAAATATATATAGACACAAGAATATAATACAGAAATAGAAAATAAATACATATTATAAAATGTGGAAAAAGAAATAGATACAATACATAATAAAAAGAGATAAAATAAACAAAAAGAGATAATATAAACAGAAAACAAAAATAGCAAACATAAATAGAATACAATATACAAAATATATAAACATTAAATTTTTTAATAAAAACAACAAATCTCTCCAACACTTAAAATTTACATTATCCCTAATGAAAGAATAAAATCAACAATAAAGACAACAAATATTAAAATCAAAAGGGATAAAACTCCCTCGTGATGCTCATGGTTGGAAAGTAGGTCTTCACTTTCCTCTTTACACTTTAAATTTGCGTTGTCTTTAATATAAATATAAAATATTTCATATGAAGTTTATAATGCTACAAACAAGACAAGTTCAAAATAAATTACAGGAAGGTAATTTTCAAGATATTCTCATGATTTGACCAAAGGAAAATCCTCCATTTACTCCTCCATCTGCTCCTCCATTTTAGATGTTTGGTTGACACTTGTAGTCAACTATTCAATCTATGTTTGCAAATGTTGAGTTTCAACATTAGAATCTTACTCAAATTGTTCCATCTTTTCCATCATAAACTACCTATTTTTTGTAGCTATCCAGTTTATCAAATCCTTCAATGTAACTCCACTACTCTACATAGGCAATGGTTGAACATAATCTTCAATATGACTCCAATGATGGACTATCCAATAAGAGCTATACCTCTCATAGTATGAAGCATAATAATGTTGTAACAAAAGATCATAATATTGTTGTTGAGGTTCATATTGTTGACCAAAGTATGGATTAAAATATTGTTGCTGTGAAAGATTATAATAAGTTCGAACAACATTAGCACAAATGACTAATTATTGGACTAAGAAGATCAACCCGATCAAAAAATAATCCATAACTAATTAACAATGGAAACAAGTCTAAAATTATAATTAAAAATAAAAATAAGACTAACAATGCTAAACAATGCAAAATAATGAAAGTCAATAGAAAAGACAAAAGTCAATCATAAAGTCAATATTTAACTAAGAGAACCTATAACATGCAACAATACCAAATGAATTTTTAAAAATACAAGACTACTATAATATCATTTCCTATCAAGTTTTCTATTTTCTGTATTTTTTTGTAATTTTTAAAAATATCAAAAATAGTAAAAAAATTGAAAAAGTAGTCTAAATGATAGAATTTGACAATTTTCCAACTAGGTAACATCCAAAGGGAGTATGTTTGCTCAGAATGATATTTTACCTTTGGAGAAAAAATTTCAACCCAAAGTGAAAACTCTCAAAAGTACTTAAAAGAAAATATTACACAAAATTATAAAACTCAACAAAAATGGTTAGAATTAGGGTCAATATATACAAAAGCAATTTAATGAAAAATTAGTAGGCATGATAAAATCAAGAACAATAACTTATATCCCCGGCAATGGTGCCATTTTAATAAAATTGCCAAATGAGTGAAAAAAAAAATTACTAGTTTTTCCTAAGATTTGTAATATAGGAAACAACCTATGTCAACAAAACAATAATTGAAATATTAAAATGTAAAACAAAAATTAATTGAAAATTTCAACCAAAAATGTATCAATTCAAGATTTTAATCCTTATAGTGAAATTGCCATGGTTCAATATATAATCCAAATTCAATCAACCTTAAATCAAAGAACGCAATAAAAATGTAAATCTAAATCTAGATCTACTAAATTTCATAAAAACATGAGACACAATCGCTATCTCACAATTTTCGTGAAATTCAAAAATGATGAACGATTGATTTAGATGATTTAGGTTATTTCAAATCTAGATATAAATCTAGATCCAAAATTAATCTTCAAATTTGTTTCAGATCTATTAGAACATAATTCATAATCATGAAAAGTGAAAAATTAATGGATCTAGAATAGAGAAGAAGATGAAAATAATTCATACAATAAAAATAGATTAAGAACTAAAGTTTTACTACAATTCATGGAATCTTTAATTGATTATACAAACTAGCCACTCATCTCCATCAAGTTGTTGTAGTTCATTCATTAAAAAAATATAGAAAGAAAATCAGAGAGAGAGAGAAAAAGAAAGAGAGAAAGATTGAATTTTAGAGAAACTTGTAGAAAAAGTAACTCTAAAACTTGAAAAATAAGTGAAAGTGATAACAAGTTTCATAACACCTAATAGACTAAGATAGTGGGCCTAATCAAAATTTTACAAGGCCCAACCCACTAATCAACTAATTAACAAGGTTAAACTTCTTATACAATAAGTTCTTAAAATAAACCCAAGGGTAGAGTTGCAACATGGTGACACATTTTTGGACCTTGAGACATCTAAATTGGGTAAAAATCTCAACAAAGAAGTTGTATAGCTTTGTCATAGCTTTCCAGGAACACCAAGAATGTATGACTCCAAGTTTAGGATCTTAAGATATGGCATGTGCAATATAGAATGTCAAAGTGGACAAAAATTATGAAAATTTACTAGAATTTAAAATTAAAACCACAATAGTCCCACTAAAACAAATTTTAATTAATTCATCAATTTAAACAAATTATAAATATCAAAATAAGTTCAATGTAATGCACTAAAAAAATATGAGTTATGCACTATAAAGGTTCATTAAAGAAAGCATGAGTAACAAAACACTAATTTTCTCGTATTTCATAATTAACTTTTTGTTGATCATTGTCAATAGTTGGTTGTGAATTTGCATCTAAAGTTGGCAAAACTTCTCCTTTGAAGTCACCGGTGTAAACAACCTTTTTTTCAACACTCCAAGAAGAAATCTCATAAAATACCACATTTCTGGATGTGACAAATTTCTTGGTGCTCGTATCCATACACTTCCACCATTTTGTACAAGGGTCAAAGCCAACAAAGATACATTTCTTTGCCTTTTACCATCTTCAAAATATGTACATAGTATAAGGCTCCAAAGACTCTAAAATAGTCTACTTCTAGCTTTTTCCTATAAAGTAGCTCAAATGGAGATTTCTCTTTGCCTGGACATGGAGGTACCTTACTAATTACATGGCAAGCACACTGAATTGCTTTTTACCATAACTCACGTGGAAAATTCTTGTCATGTATCCATGACAAGCTCATTGAGGTGATCTAGCTCCCTTTCAGCCACTACATTTTGTTCCTGGGTTTTTGGACATTTGTATTGTCTTTTGCTACATTTTTCATGGCAAAAGGTTAAGAAATTAGTGGAGTTAAATTCACTGCCATTTTCACTTCTCAAACTCTTAAAAAAAATTATCAAACTCCTCATTTTTTATGTCAAAAAATATAATACTTTTTTGTAAAGCCTCACTTTTATCTTTTAGAAAATACACTCAAGTATATCAAGTGTAATCATCCACCAACATCATAGCATATTGACACTCACTAAAACTAAGTGTTTTTGTTGGCCTTATGAGATTTGTGTACTAGGTCAAAATGAGTAGTTCTTTGTCTCTAAGAACTTTTAAATTACAACATGTGAGATTTCTTGTATTAACATCATTGGCAAACAACTATCTCTTATACTTGTTTCAATTCTAGTAGTTTTTTAACAAGCTTATTTTATGTTATAACTTGACTTTGTAACATTTGATAGTCTATAAGTCCAATTCTTGCATGTCACATAGTTGGACTATCAGCTTGGTTGGTTCTTTTTACAAAAGTTTCTCCTAGATATAAAACAAACAACGAATCCTTCCTTTTTCCCTCTAGTATGGTATCTGTTACGATACAAACCAGGTTCCACATTGATAAAACAATAAAATAAATAAGATTTTACAAAACACACACATACTTCAATGATTGAGAGGCTTTTTAGGTGATAACTAAAATATCGTGAGGTTTAGGCCCAAAGCGGGCGATATCTCACCATTGTGGAGTTATGTGTGAAATAACCTTATAAAAATAACAAAGTTATAGCCTTCTTCTTAATATAAATATCCCCTCAAACAAATACCAAAAAAATAACCCCAATAGGTTAGAGCCACAGGTTGGATTCGGTGACAACCAACAAGTTATAACAAAAAGTGATAAGTGATAAAATGATATACAAAGACAGATTCCACTAGATGAGAGGTTAGGATCCATTGTTTGAGGAAAAGATTGTTGGGATACAAATAAGATCCGACAAACAAGGTCCCACATTGATGCAATAAGAGTTTATAAAGCACACACAAACTCTAATGATTGAGGCCTTTTTGGTGATAACTAAAAGTAAAACCGTGAGGATTTAGGCCCAAAGCAAACAATACCTTACTGTTGTGGAGTTGCGTGTGAAATAACCTTATAAAAATAACAAAGTTATAACCCTCTTCTAGATATAAATATCCCTTGAGACAAATACTGAAAAAATAACCCCAACAGTGTTAGCATCAGTACTTCTCACACCATTCAAAATTTTGAAATTATTGGGACCAAATAAAGCCTATTTTCCTGAGTTAGTGACTTGTGAGATAGAAATGGGATTCTTTTTCAACATAGGAACATGATAGACATCACTTTGTGTAACTTCTCTGATGCTAGCATTGATTTTATTATTCCTTATTTCACCACATGATGTGTTGTGTTGTCAACAGTGACTATCACTTAATCTCCATTATGAGGATACATTTCAAACAAAACTTGACTATTTCCTATAACATTATGTTAGCATCCAGAGTCTAGGATCCATTCCAATTGATAAACTATGTAGTTTACTAGTATCTTTTTTTTTTCGGCCTTCTTATCCTCAATAATGAAGCAATGGTTCCACCTAAACGACTAAAGTGACTTTTCTTCATCTATTTCATATGTTGCATTCACCATAGATAGTTTAGTTCTGCAATTTCTTTAAATATGGCCTAGTTTTTCACATCTATAACATTTGATTGTCTTTCACTTCCTTCCTTTTTATTTGATAGAAATATGTTTCTCCTCTGAATAATAATTCAACCTCCTATGTAGAAATATGTTTCTCTCACATGCTTATTTCATTTTTCTTCATCTCCCTTCCTTATAGAGAAAAATGTTCATTGATGCATTAAATGCATTTCACCAAATTGTTACTTATTATCTAACCAAGGAGATTGCTTATAACCTTTAAGCTAAAAAGATGGGAGGAACTGTTGTGTGTGACAATCAAAAGACACAAGTATTATTTCACAAACCACTTCTCACTCAACCTAAATATTTTTTATTTTCCTTTTTAAGTAACTATCCAAGAATTCTTTGAATAATGAAGTCTCTCTAGGCTTCAACAACAAAGTATTTTTTACAATAAAGTATCTTTAGCTTCAAGCTATAACACAAAGTTAAGGCTAGGAAATCACTTGTTTTTTGTCTTACTAATAAGATGTGATACAACAAAATTTAAGTACAAAGACTTTCATAAGAAATTATATGAATTTTTACAATGGTTTTCTCTCTGTCTTTTTTTTACTCTTCAAGCTTCTTTATATAGGTGTTTCATGAAGGTGATTGTTCCAAATCCTTGAGTTTTTCTTATAATCTTGCTTTGTCTTTCTTCATCTTCCTTCCTTGTAGTAGAAAGTGTCTATTGATGCATTAAATTCATTTGATCAAGTTGTCACTTATTATCTAATTAAGGAGGCTACTTATCACTTTTTAGGTACAAAACAAGAGTAATTTTTGTGTGTAACAGTTGAAAAAGACTTTATTTAAGATTTTGCACACTTTGAGATATTTTCTTATCCTTTCTTTAATGATAAACAAATACCTATTTTATTTTGAAGTTCAAGTATCAAAGAAGCTTTTATTCCTTTGATTTATTAAGGAATAACATTGACAAAGATGATTTGGTTACCAAACATCATAAATGATATATACTTAATGCATTCATCTTAGACATACAAAGTGGTTCATCTAGTAGACTACAAGTCATTGTAACTAATCATCTATTTAAGTTCATCTTTCTATGTGATATAAAAAATCATTTCTTTAACAAAGTTCAAGTTTTTTTAATCTTAAAACTTATATTCTCAAGAATCTAAGATCATATTTTGATCTAACAATCTCTTCCTTTTTGATAATGATAAACACGTTTTTCAAAATAATAACTTTAAGTGTATCATATCTAGTCGATTTCAATTATAAGACAAATAAGCAATAATCTAAGATATTTCATTAAGCACATATGCTTGTTATTTCAAATGCCACAACATATCAATCATTTCTACTTCTTTTTAACAAAGCATTCTTTTTATCATAACATATATGGTCAAATCAAAGCAAAATAAATGTTCATGACAAGTTCAAACAAATAAGTGTTCATGAAATATTCAAAGCATATGATCACAATCAATCAGAGTATATGTATATCAAAGCATAAATATTCTAATCAAAGCAAAACTATTTTAATGACAAAATGTTAATGTAAAGTTAATGAACCTTGCCATAGAATAAAAATATTTTGCATGAAACTCTTCTTAAGATGGAGCAAAAATTTCAAAGATGTAAAGACTGAAGAAATTTTAATACTTCAAAAACTTTACTACTATACCCCCCATCTTTTGGCACTATCAAAAGCTAGGTCCAAAGCAAAAGCTCAAGACAACACTAGAGCCACTAGTCCAATGAAGAATCTTCGTCAAAGCTAACATCCAAATGGAGTTTGTTAAGCAACATATGATATTTTTCTATGAGAGTGGTATTGTTGATGAATAGGTTCCTGGAGTGTGATGACTAGTGTAGTGATAATCATCTTCAATTCTGAGATTGTCTCTAGTACTTCAATTACTTTTGTAGAGGAAGATGGTGAAACTTTCTCTACCTATTTAGGTGAGGGAGATGCAACAACAATAGGGGCAAGGGTAGTGTATGTGTACATAAAATAAATATTTACAAGCAAAGAAATAACAAAATGAAAATAGAAAGGAGATAAATATACAAAATGGTGGTGTGGTTAGTAAAAGCATTGCAAGTAGCACTACAAGAAAAACAGTAATTTCTGACGGATTCAAATCCGTCGGAAAAAAAAAAATTTCCGACGGATTTTGATCCATCAGAAAAAAAAAATTCTGACGGATAATATTCCATCAGAAATTTCTGACGGATTATCTGTCAGAAATTTCCGACGGAATATTCCGTTGGAAATTTCCGTCGGAAATCACTATTAATTAATATTAAACCATATTAATTAATAGTGGATGCTCATGCATGCTGGTTAATTAGAACTACCGATAACAGAACATTATTTCCTAACTACATATGCATCAAATTTAGAGAGCCTTGTACCATAGCAACTTACATATACATTATTAATTACAATAATTTAGTTATATAACATTTTTTTAGAAATGTGTTGACAAGATAATCTATATATTTATTTTTAAGATAAAACTTAAATCTAATATTAAATATTAGAGGGAACTGGTCGGGCTAAGTTAACTATTTACCATACAAAGAGGGAGTGACTCTTATTCTTAATATAAGATTTATATTAAAGTTTGTATTAATATTTTATTGTTAGATTTATTATTATCCTTTATCAATTTTTCCCATATTAAGTGCATTTATTTAGAGTTTTATAAATTTTACAGTTAAAATGTGACGAAGTGTGTTAAAAATTTTATATTGAATAATGATATATAACTAAAATAAAGTATATTAATAATAAAAATTCGTACATTTCCAAATCACTTATATATATATGATTAAATTAAACTTAGATTAATATTCATATAGTTAAGACAAAACTAAAGATTAATATTCATATAGTTAAGAGAAAACTAAAGATTGTGAAAGGCTTAAAAAAGTGTTTAAAAGGATCAACTACTTTTTTAAAGCTAAAATTAATAAAATTTATTTGAAATCATCAACATTACAAGAAAATTAATAAAATGTATTTGCTGAATAATATTTGAAATCATCAACGTTAATGCTAGCTGGCTTTAATAATTTTATCTATATATGGATAAAAAAATGCTGAAAAATATTGATGTTATAACAATTAGTAATATTATTATTAATTGCTTTGTTTCTAGAACGCTATAAAGAAATTTCACTTTGTGATAATTTCTATATATATTTTGTTTTATAAGGAATAAGTGACATATATTATTATTTAAGAGCAAATTAAAATATTTTATTGATGATAGATGATAATATAAAAGTATTTTGAATGAAAAATATAATTATATTTTTTTATATTTGTTAAAATGCTATTTTTCCAATATAACAAAATATGTTTTGTAAGATATATATTTGTACATAAATAGTCATCATTTTTTGTTTCACTTTGGACCCATCAAATAAAAGGACCAACCCTAGTAATATTTTAAGAGTTTTTAATGTTGTTCTTGAATTAAAGTTAAGACTTAATCACTTACTTCATCTCTTAATTTATTTTTTTGTTTAGATTTGATATTTTTTTTATTATTAATAATCATTGATTTTTAATTAAAATTGATCATAATATCATCTTTTCCATCCAATTAGGTTAACATCGTTAACTCTATAATTTCTGGTGATTTTAATTTACACTTAATGTCCATTTTTAACCGCCACTATTAATTTTTTTTAGCTTTTATACCATGTAAGTTTTAATTAGAGATTCAACGAATCATATATATTAATATTAAAGATTTTAACAAATTATATTATGTAAAATTTCCAATGAATAAGGATATATTTTAAGAAATAACTAATTTAAGATATTATATAATAAGTTTTTATGTAATAAGATCTTAATTTATAATTAACATTAAACAATCAATGAATTTGAATAATGATATATTTTAAGAAATAACTTCTTTAAGATCTTATATAATAAGTTTTTATATGATAAGATCTTATATAATATTATAAGTGTTTAAAATTTAATAAATCTTTGTATTTGTATAGTTATTTAAATACTTATATGATGTTATTTTATTTTAAAAATAAAGAAAATTATTATAATTAAATTTTGATTGAGGGATTTTTCAAAAGTTACAGAAAGTGGTGTCTTACCAATAGATGGACATGGAGAGTGGCATAATTGGACAAAAAGAAGTATTTTTTGGGATCTTCCATATTGGAAAGATAATTTGCTAAGGCACAATCTTGATGTCATGCATATAGAGAAAAACTTTTTTGACAACATATTCAACACTGTCATGAATGTGAGTGGTAAGACAAAAGACAATGAGAAGGCAAGGAAGGATTTAGCTTTGTATTGTAGACGACCAGACTTGGAGTTGAAGTCGTTGGATAACGATAAGATGTTAAAGCCAAAGGCAAACTACTCTTTAACTACAATAGAAGCAAAGCTAGTATGTTCTTGGATAAAAGATCTAAAGATGCCTTATGGTTATTCTTCTAACTTGGCAAGATGTGCTGATGTTGACAAGGGAAGGGTGCATAGGATGAAAAGTCATGATTGTCATGTATTTATGGAGTGCTTACTTCCTATTGCATTTAGTTCTTTACCGAAGCATGTTTTAAATCCATTGATTGAAGTTAGTCATTTCTTCAAAGATTTATGCTCTGCAACATTGAAGGAGGATGACTTATCTAGGATAAAAGACAATATTCCAATAATACTCTGCAAGTTGGAAAGAATATTTCCTCCTAGCTTTTTTGATTCAATGGAGCATTTGCCTATTCATCTTCCATATGAAGCAAGTCTTGGTGGACCGGTGCAGTATAGGTGGATGTACCCATTTGAAAGGTATTACAATTAACAACATATTTTTTTAATTTTTTAATGCTTATCAAGCATCACCTAGTTATTTAATTTTGTAGATTCATGGGCATTTCTAAACGATCAGTGAAAAATAAGGCAAGGGTTGAAGGATCAATCTGTGCGGCTTACTTGCATCGAGAGACAACTTATTTTTGTTCCCGTTATTTCAATCACTTCATGTTATCAACAACGAGTAATAGAAATGAAATGGTAAATGAAAAGGAAAATCTTCCACCGATGTTATCAGTCTTTAACCAACCTGGTCGCCAATCTGGTAAGGAGTTGGTTAAATGGTTAATCGATGAACAACACAATTCAGCCCATGTTCATGTGTTGATCAACTGCACTGAAGTTAAATTGTACCTTGAGTAAGCATTTGACAGTGAATGTTTTCATTATTGTACAACTTATCTTGTATTCTGATCTTAACCTCACCCTTCAAGTGATATATTTGGGCAGTTTATTCATGCAAACTCAAGAAAATGCTTTTATTCGTATACATGCTGATTTTCCTAGATGGTTCAAGGAACAAGTATGTATATAACAATTTATTTTAATTCCCCATTATATATACATTAATTAAAATATAACTTTTCATCTGTCTTACATGCATACAGGTTCACAACGAGCCTTTAAATGGGATAAACCAACACTTAAGGGATTTGTCAAATAAGCCATTTAGATGTGTTAAAGAATGGCACACATATTTTGTTAATGGGTACAAGTTTCAAACTTATGCTTGGTGCAAGGAGAAAAAAACCATTAATAGTGGAGTTTATGTAAAGGGCATTACAGAAGGAGGTGAAGATGATTTCTATTGGTTCATTCAACACATATATGAACTTCAGTACAATACTTTAAGTTATCCTAAGAAAGTGGTTGTATTTTATTGTGATTGGTTTGATCCGTCAAGAAGAGGTACAAGAGTGGATCCAAAATATAATATAGTGGATATTCGGATCGATGCAAGATATAAAGAGTTTGATCCATTTATCATTGCACATAATGTAAGGCAGGTGTATTATGTCCCATATCCAACAACACGAATGGATAAACGTGGTTGGTTTGTTGCAATCAAAACAAAGCCAAGGGGTCGTATAGAATTTGATGATGTGGAAGATGAAGTTGCTTACCAGGTAGATGAAATGACACATACTAATGAAGTCATTGAAGTTGAAGGTATTTTAGGACTACAAGATGTACAAGGTGATCTTGAAGAAGTTGATGAGCTTGAAGAACCCCTACAACATGTTGAAGTACAAGAGGATGAGGAGGAAGAAGAAGAAGAATCAAATGAAGGGGAATTAGAAGAAGACTTTGATGAATATAGCTCTGAAGAGGATTACGCAATAAGGATAAATGTCTTAAAAAGTTACTAGGACGAGATTCTATAATTTATTTTTATGTATTTTGTGGTACAACTATATTCATTTATCACAATGATTATATTGGTTTTATCCCTCTATTTAGTTCTTTATTTTTATGATGCATTTGAATCACTTAATCATAATATATATTATTTATACGTGTTAATTTTGATTTATTATTCACAATATTATTATTCCTATATAGATATGACAGGAGAAGGTTCCTCTCTTGGTAATAAGGGAAAGGAGAAAGCAAAGCCGAAGAAGTCACGTTATGTAATTAAATTATTTCCAGGAACAAATACCCCTGGATCATCTACTCGAATCCCATCAAACTTACCATCTCCATCACCATCACCTTCCTCAATTGCTGCACCCACACCATCCCCAGTTATTGAACCCACCCAATCACCATCTCCACTTGTTGCACCCAGACATGCACCATCGTCTATTGCTGCAACCACACCATCCCCAGATGCTACAACCACTCGATCACCAACTTCATTTGTTGCACCCACACAAGCACCTTCGCTAGTTGTTGAACCCACACGATCACCATCTCCATTTATTGCAGTCACACCATCCCCAACTGCTACAAGGGTTCCACCATCTTCTAGATCTATAAATGGAGATGATTTAGACTTGGGAGCAGAAGACCCCCCACCCAATGATCGCCCAGTAATTGAACCTATTGGGACAGGGTAAGAATAAATTAGAATTTATTTTTCATCATTCACTATCTTTTTAATTTTGCTAACCTTTTTTTTTGTATTTAGGTTTGAACCATCCCTTATTGCTACTTATGCTATCACACAGACCATTAAGCAACATTTTCTACATCCATGGCCTACATGGGGAGCGATGGAAGATAGTGATAAGGATGTCTTCTTCCAACGGTTTAAGGTATGAATTGCTTGTTTAATTCTTGTTTGTGAACAATGATATGTTCATCTAAATTGTACCAATTTTTGAGTCATATATTGTTCATCTCATTTATTTACTTGGAACTTTGATGCTTAATTTACATGTTCACAAACACTTGAACTTACTTGTTATTGTAGTTTCGATACAAGCATTTGCTTTTAACATGAGTTGTAAAAAAAAAAGGCTGAGTTGAAATGCTTG
Organism: Cajanus cajan; assembly: GCF_000230855.2. NCBI lineage: Eukaryota > Viridiplantae > Streptophyta > Magnoliopsida > Fabales > Fabaceae > Cajanus > Cajanus cajan. Next base: position 53,873,986 of record NC_138520.1, on the reverse strand, counting down.
TGTTATTGCTTTTGGTTTGGTTTAATTTATTTATTTGTATCCTCATGTTATATTTGTTTGTGGCTTCACCTGCATGATATCATTTCTATTAATTGTTGAAAAAGATTTGAATTTGATTTCCTTTGACATTTTTGTGTTATAATTATTATAATTCATTGATTTTTTCTTCATGTAGCGTAAGGTGGCATGGAGACCCGAGGATGAGGAAAAAGTAAAGAAAATTTTTCACTTAAAAGCTTCTCACAGATTGTCTGATATGTTTAATGAAGCTCGGAAAGCAGGTAAAAGGCCACTTTGGGTTGGAGAAGATGTGTGGAACAATTGGTAGCCCATTGGAATTCAGCTGCTTTTCGAGTAAAGTCTACACAAGCCTCTCTAAATCAACTGTCTGAAAAGGGTGGGACTCTTCATACAGGTGGCTCAATTACAGTTCATGATCATGCCAAGCGCATGGTATGTAAGGATTAAAAATTTCTTTTCTATTTTTACAACTTTACAACAAATTAATTTATTTCGCATCAATGTATTATTTGCAGGCAAAAGAATTTGGTCGTTCAGTGCATATTGATGAGGTCTTTCAACAGACCCATATACGAAAAGATACTGGACAGTTTGTTGATGAAAGATCCAACAAAACATATGTAAGTTATTTAAATAATTATTGATGTTATTTTTAATCATATTTACAAGATTAGTAAAACAATGCCTTTGTTGAATTACAGGAAGATTTTGTCAATAAATTTTCTCAAGCTATGTCCGAGGCTGCATCATCTGTTGATGAATCACATCCTATGGACCCTGGTTTGGAGGATACAATTAGGTCTAAGTGTTGGTCTGATGCAGTTGGTGGCATGACCACTAAGGGGCGACTGTATGGAGCTGGAGACCTTGCTCGTCATTTAAAAGATACACAAAGCAGTCGCGTCGACGTCAATCTTAAAAGGAAAGCATCTTGTAGCAGTTCACGTGACAAGGAAGAAATTGGTCAATTGAAACAACGACTTGCAGAAAATGATGTGCTTATTCGTCAGTTGCAACAGATTCAATCAGTTGTCATGCAATTCTTACCCACTGAAGCACAAACTACCATTCAAAATATTTGTCAACAACAAAATACCAACTTAGATCAACAAAATGGGGAACAACATCAAAACCAACAAGAAGAAGATGACCAAGACAAAAATCAACAAGACTCTCCTAATTATGAAGATTATTAGTTAGCATTAGAAAAAATATTAATTACTCTATTTTAATTAACTATATATGATGTTTGAATTATGAATTGTTTTATTATTATGATATAAACATTACTATTATCTTTTAAATTTATTTTGATGAAGTTTCTATAATTTATGATAAACAGGTTAAAATAATTAGTTATATTAAAAAAACTGTATAATTAAATGTATCCCAAAAATTTCCGACGGAAATTTCCGTCGCAAATGTCCCCAAAAAATTTCTGACAGAAATTCCGTCAGAAATTTACCCCAAAAATTTTCGACGGAAATTTCGTCAGAAATGTCTCCCAGAATTTTTCGACAGAAATTTCCGTCAGAAATGTCCCTAAAAAATTTCCGACAAAAATTTCGTCAAAAAATTCTGGGAGACATTTCCGACGGAATTTCTGTCAGAAATTTCTGACAGATATTTCTATCGGAAATTTCCGACAGAATTTTCCGACAGAAGTTTTCGTCGAAAATTTCCGACGAAAATTTAAATTTTCGATGGATTTTTTTTTTCTGACGACACTTTTTCCGACGGATTTAAATCTGTCGGAAATACCAAATTCCGTCGGAAATTTACTTATTTCCGTCAGAAATTTCCGTCGAAAATTGACATTTTTCTTGTAGTGTAGAAGGCTTGGTTGAAAGAGGGAATGGTGATTGTAGAATGCTACATCCCATGGTGAATATAGGGTAATCTTTGTTTACTCTAGAGGCTTCAGACTAATGAGCTCTAGCAAAACAAAAGTACCCAATGTCCTTGATGCATTTGGAGGCTCATTATTTCCCTTTGCAGATGGAATGCTACACAATCTTCAGTCTTAACTCATTAAAAAAAATTGAGTAACTGAGCTTGATGGAGACCCTTGTGTGACATGCGTCTTCATGCTCAAATCATAGTTGTCTAATAAGCTCCATGGTTTAGTCATCCAAAAAATGTTGGCCATATAGGTCAAGGGGCTTCACCTCCAACACTTCCTCAATGCAAGGATAAAAAGCAACCTTCTGCCCATTTTTGTGTCAAAGATTCAAGTACTCCAAGTTGTAGTAAGTTAATCTTTGAGGAGGATCGTTGACAAGGACAAATTTGGGGTCATCCTCTACGTTCCACTAACTGGTCTAGATCATTTAAAGTAAAGCTCAATGCTTCGTGAGCCTCACTAGGTGGAATTGTCTATGCATAATCTTCAAGAAGTCTAGTGTCTGGTTCCACTGGTGATGTGGCCATGTTCAATGGTTCAACCTCAATTGCACTAAAGTCAACAAAGGGTGGTGCAACTTCATTGGTTGTTCTAGCTAATATGCTAGTAGTCTCTTCGATTATCTATAAGACCGCTCCAATACTTGCACTATCAGCAAATTGTTCCATAGATGGAACAATAGATTTAATGGTTGGTGTAGATGGTGCTGGTGAAACATTTTGGACTTGAGGGGAGGCTAAAAGGACTTTAGTAGCAACTTCATTAGCAACTTCATAAATGATAGATGCACCAATCTTCATTGGTCTTACCTTTATTTTTTATATAGAAATTGTTCATTTCCTTTTGTCTTGCACAATTTCACAACTTCCCATCTTGACTTTCAGTTCAATTGATTTGTCGATTGAGGTTAAAAATAATAGATATTTGGTCATGTGACTGGTGTAGCGCTACTAATGAACCAAATATTCAATTCATGTTAATGAATTCTTGAGATGCCATAAATAAATACTATTCTTCAACATCATTTTTTTTCTTCAATCACTTTGCCTATTTTTCTGGTTGATGCTCGAGTAGATTTTTCTTTAATCAACAATCTTTTTTAGCATAGTTGGTTCTTTGGAAATGTGAACTAGGAAAAAAATTTCCTTTACTTGAAGAACTTCCTTTTTCCCTTTGTTGTTACTAAAAGACTGTGACTTTCCAAAATTCCTTCCATTTTTCTTTACTCGAAAGGCACCTTCAATAACTTTATCATTCCTCATTAAGGATCTTTTTCTCTTATGCATGAAGTTTGCTGGTCAATTCAATAATTGTGAGAGTTTGCAAATCACAAGACTCTTCAATTGCATAAATTTTGGCTTTAAATCTTTCAGGTAGTGAAACCATGATTTTTTCAACAACCTTCTAATTTGTGAATGATTTCGCTAAGAAGTCGCATTTGGTTCACAACATCCATTAACCTGCTAGAATAATCTTTGACATTCATTATCCTTCATCTTCATCAATTCAAATTTTCTCTTCAATGTGAGAAGCCTAACAGATTTGACTTTACTACTGTCTTCAAATTCATCTTTGATCTAGTCTCACACCTGTTTAGGTGTTTCCAAGTTCATGAATTTAGTAACAATATGATTTGCAAGTTATCCATGCAAGCAAGTGATGACTTTAACTTTCTTTAGCTTCTCCTCCTCATAAGCTTTGATCTGAGCAATAGGTAGGATTTTTCTCTTAATTAATGGCAATGAATCAACTTCAAAGATTACAACATTTCATAAACGTTGAGACCTTAAAACAAATTTCATCTTTACAACCCAAATATAATAATTTTCACCATTAAACATTGGCATTGCATGTGAATTAGTGAAAGTAGACATATTTGCACCACAATTTCTTAAACGAAAAATCATTCAATTTAGAATTTGCACTCAACTTCACCGTATTTAATGCTCAACAAATTTTTCTCATAGCCAATAGGAAGCAAGCTCTTGATAACACTATTGAAAATATTTTATGAAAAATATATAAAAATTTGGATCTTGCAGACAAATTTAAATTAAAATTGAAGATAAAAAATTGTCAACAAAAATTCATAAAAGAGAATGCTTATATGTAAACTTACAATCAACTTAAATCCCTAATTATTCTCATCAAAACAAAATATAAAAAGATAAAATTGTTACAATAATAAATATCCTATCTAATATTTATTCAAAATTCAAATAAATAAAAAATCTCATAAGTTTAACATTGTCCCCCAAATCAGTGTACTTATAATGTGCTTGTCCAAGGATTGTTGGGGATAAATGATATATCAAGACCAACAAAATACCATGTACTAATGAAAGGCAAAGGTATATCTACAAATGTAAGCACCACAACATTGCTTATCAGACATTTCTCAGCTAATAATGAAAATTGCACACTACAATAATTCTTGCATAAATTCGATCGAGTATATAACTATTAATTGTATTTTTGAAATACCAACAATTTCATGGCGACCAATCTGATAGCGAAGTCAAACTCTATACACCAGGTTTTGATATAAGTTGTCCTGTCATTCTTTTTTTCAATATTCCCACGAACAATATTTTCCTGTTAGAACTAATATCTTAAATATCTAGTCTTGATTCTCATCTATCTAATTCTTCATAAGCACTACAGTTTTATTTTCTTACCTGTTGTTTTGGCTCTAATTTTGAATTAAGTTGTTTTACAAGTAAATAATGTATGGTCAAATATATCACTCTTGGATGGAAACAAACAAGAATGATCTGACAGGAAATGGAGCTGTCTCATGACACAGCTAAAGTATAGTGTTGACATGTATCAGGTTTTATTTAGGAAATGGTCTCAAGCATACGTGTATTCGTGTTTATAGTTATTTAGTGATAATGTTCATGTTCTTGTACCAGTACACCTCAACCCACCTTTCTTTTTTATTTTTTCCTCTCATTGTAGAAATTCTCAGATCAAATTGTCATGGCATACATTTCAAGGAAACAAGGCAACAATGTTAAATATGAGATTTGCCTCAGTTCTACTACTTGTTTGACAATAAAATACTTGGCCCTGCCAATTTCACAACCATGAATTAGAAGATTGGAATATACATGTAACTGTAAGTTTATTCTCAATTTAGCAGTGAACTTATATGCATCTTAGATACTTATGCACAAAATACAAATAGAGAATGCTCCAAGTGAAATGAGATGGAGATATAGCTCTAATAAATGCAAGTTAAATTGTTAAGTGTTTGAAATTATGAGCAACAGGCACAAGACGAAGGCGGGCAGAAACCTCAACGTTAATTGGGGACATGTTCATAATCCATATTTAGCTAACATAAGAAAGTTATAAAGCAAGATTAAACTATTTCATTTTGTAACCAAAAAACAAAAATAAGATGGTTTCGTTGTTTGTCCATAGTAAGAACAATTCATAACAAGTATTCACCACGTAAATTGTTTTATGAAGACAATTCATAAAAATGATTCATATTTGTATTGTTAATTGCTCATGAGAATTCCTTGTTCAAAAATAAAATATACATTTGTACGTTTACCTTCAAAAATATTCTGCGTGTTTCATACACATTTAATTACATATTCCAATGACATTCTATATAATTCTAAACCTGTGACTTTTAATTATGATAAGAAAAAAATTGATTTATTTGAGAAAGAGTAAACTAATAAAAACACATAAATAACGAGTTAACGAGTTAGTTAGAGAGAATATAAGAAAAATAATTGATATAAAGATAAAAAGTCATAAAAATCGATTACTGGGCAAGCAAAGGGAGAATCACCGAGCACAATCATAAATTGAAAATTCAACAAACCCTTTCCTAATTCTTGAGAATTAGTTCCACCAATAATCCTTAAACTAAAACATATCTATCCAAACAATTAAAGAAAAGGGTAAAGCAAAATCTAGATGGAGCATTTGTTAAGCAACAATCTAACAACAAAATCGTTAACAAACTGGAAAAATCTGTAAAACTTGTAAACTTAAGCAAAGAGCTGTTTTGGTCCATGTTGCATTTTCAAAAAGGACCAAAAAGTATCTTTTTTCCCCCCAAAATATAGGTTTGGCAACAAAATCAAGGATGATCCTGATGAAATCTCACCACCCCAAAACTTTGTTTATCAATGCCTCATTCATTCCTCAACTTTTATGTCCCATTGTTTGAGCCTGAAGGTTTTGGTTCTCTTCCAAGAGTCTGTCATATTCAAGTAGTAGATCTGCAGCTTGCTTTTGGAGGGAAGCAACATGTGCTTCGGCGGTCTCAACTTTCTTATCCTTCTCTTCAGATTCCAATTTTATCTTTTTCAAACTTTCTGACAGAAGCAAAAGTTCTTCCTTCAGCTGCTTCGTCTCCTTGGATGCTTTCTCTTCCTTTTCTTTAAGTTGGACAGTTTCTTTTTTAAGGTTTTCCAATTCTTCTTTTGAAGCTCCCGCGTTACTCCTTAAATTGATAAGTTTTTGAAGATAATGGTGTATACGATCAATTAGGAATCCAAGGAATAAAGTAAAACCTGCAAGACCAAATTAATTCATTAAGAGATAATATAGGTTGAGATGTATGCTAATTCTAAGGGTCTGCTTGGTGTTAGGAAATGTTTTTGTTTCATTTTCTGTTTTCACAAACTATAAAACATGTCACTTTATTTCCTGTTACGATTTTTGTAATTATTAATGAAAACAAAAGCATTTCCTTAAACTAAACATGCCCTAAGAAACGTACAAGAAAATTGGTGTCTAGTGTTCTCACATCATCAAAATGAACAAGGTCTAGAGGAAAAAAGACAAGAATGGATAGGCATCAAGCTTATTATGCACTTCAATAAACTTGCTGAATAAAACATGTGATAACATGGAAATTGGCAAACTAAAACACCACATTTCTACCAAAAAATAAGTAAATAAAACATCACAAGAGAAGATGCAGATACTGCCAATACTTATCCTACTTTAAATTCAACAAATGTAGAACCTTAGTTCCAAAAATCAATGGAGGAAAACCTACCTAAGATGAAGTATATAATTTACCCAGATTTTAAGATGAAGTATAACACTAACTCCGACAGAAAAAATCACTGATGGTCATCCTAAATATGTTTTAACCTGCATCGATCTATCCAACATGGTTATCGTCAAGTATGTGATTAATAATACCATTATTTGTTTCAAATTCTGTTAGGGAACCAAAATTAGAAAAATAGAAGAAAGAAAAGAAAGATTGTATTTCTTGATTGCAAAGGAACAAAGAATAGGAGAGGCAACTCCCCTCCAAGGGGTTTCCCTTCACAAAGGATTTATCCTTTCAAAAAGAGCTAATGCTCAATTTACAGAAGACAACTCCTCTCCCTCCATCCTACAATCCTTCCCTATTTATATTTAATAAACTCCTCTAACTAACTAATATCCTAACTTTCTTAACTAACTCCCCTTTTCCCATAGTCCTAACAATACCACCCCTACTAAAAATCATAATTGTCCTCAAGGTTGAAATTGTGGAAGCTGGATCCCATGGCTCATCTCCATCATCATGATCCCATGATCTAAATCAGGCTTTCCTGAAATTTGACACAAGGAGCATGCATAGTCTCCAATTTTCTGCTCCTTCTTCATGAATCTAATTTCTACAAATCATTTGCGCTTGAACCATGTAGAACCCCCAACCTACCCCTTCCTCCTCATTCTTCAATTCAAAATTATTTGCTCTAACGAGACATACCTCTTTGGTTTCCATCCATGGGAGCACAATTGTGAACCCATTGACCATTGCAAATGAACTCGAGTTTGGAGGTTTTGGTGGTGATAGGATTGAGGGTGCACTTTGTATAACTAGAAACACCCTGACTTTCGCTATACATTCCTTCTACCATGGACACAACAAGGTTTAATGATAAAGGCTCACCTAGCAAGTTTGAATTCCAAGATTCCTATGTTGTTGAACTTTCAATGACAATCAACTTTTTCCTCAACAATAACTATTTCAATCTTTGTTTGTCTTGCTAATTTTGCGTCATTTTTGGTTTCTTCCTCACAACATACGGTATTGTTCTTCATTACCAAATCTTCTCTGCTTCTGTTTTCTGACTTCAAGAATTGCAATGGTGGGTCACAGTTACACCTTAAACTGCTAACCTTCATGTTAATTCTTTGTTCTTTGCTTCCATCAAATGTGGGTAACTCCACTTGTCCAAGAACTAGCCTGTACTTTAGCAAATTCTAGCCCACTCCCTTCTTGCTGTTCTTGCCCTGTTTACCTTGTTCCTCTGATTTTCTGCTGCAAATCCTCAGGCATTTCCATCCAGATGCCCTCTACCACCTTTTCAGCCTTAAATTATTGAGTCTCTTTCTTTGACACCCAACTCCTCAACTTCCCCCCACTTGATGTCTTTAATACGTAGCTCCTCCCCATTAGGGGGTTCGATTCTCCCTTTGGCAGAAACCTCAAAGGGTTCCACTGAATCATTGTCTTGTTGTGACCCTGTTACCCGCGCACCCAGCTGCAACATCAAACTGCTTGCATGGATTGTTTCTGCTCTTTTTCAGACTCAAGACTGATGCCTTCTTTCTTCATCAACAGCTGCAACATCTTTTTAATTTCTTTGATTCCCTCAAACTTCTTGATCTCCATAAACTAATTTCTGTAATCCTTTGTTACTTTTTTCTGGAATTCCAGAGTGCGGTGAACTCCATTTTGGTCATTGTTGGGGTTCTAGTTTTGTTTCTTGTGTTTTCACCAATCGCTTTAGGTCAGATAGCTTGTTGGTCTTCTCTTTCAAGAACATATTGTCTACTCTGTTCATCATGCTACTGCTGCAACAATTTTTACATATTCCTTTTTGTTCTTTTTATTTACAACTAAATTCTTCCAATCTTATGTTTTTATATTTGGAATTGTGAAGTTCTGACTTATGAGTTTTATGCATTTTCAATTTATGTTTACTTATATTTAGTAGTGATTTTAAGGTTATTTTCCTTATTTGTTACTTCTGTTAGATTAATATATATTGTATTATTATTTGTCCTGTAAAAGGTTGTTTTTATCATTTTTCTCTTTTGTAGCTATCTGTCATAGTTATATAGACTGTAATTCCTCCATTTGTCTTGTTTTACCTATATGTTTTTAATATATATATATATATATATAACTCTGTACTGAGTCATAGAACATTCAAGAAATGTTTCTCCAAGACTCCTAATCTTAAGTTGGTATCAGAATGGATCCGATCCAACTCTAATTCTCTGACCAATTTTGTCGCTGTCCAGCGCTATCCGCTGCCGTCCACCGTTGGCCCAGTCACCGATGACATCTAGATCTAGTTCATCTCTCCAAGCAAGGCCCAACCCAAGAAGTCTTGAGGGTACAACGCTATCCGCTTCTGTCCACCGCTGGCCCAGTCACCGATGACATCTAGATCTAGTACATCTCTCCAAGCAAGGCCCAACCCAAGAAGTCTCGAGGGCACCACGCACCTGCAAGTGCTATTTTAACCCAGTCAGGCAAGTGCATCTCATGCTCCGGTCTCCAGCCACCACCATTCAGCTCATCGGCACCTCTTTGTTCCTCTTGGAGCCTCACTTCCCACTTTTCTTCTGATTGGAGGGTGGGTGAGATCTCATGATCTGTCATCCGTGTTACAATCACATGATTTACGATTTTTCACCCCCACAAAATCTTGAGTAGGATATAAGTTCTTCTTTATTCACTTCCACCACTATTGCTTCCTTGGGAGCAAATTTATTTATCTCTTAAAACATAGCAACAGAAAGATTAAGGTTATTTATAGTATATACATATATTGAGATCATGATTATCACATTTTAGGAAGTCTAAATTGATATGGGGGTGGGTCCAATATCAGCTGGGTCTAAGACATGGAAATTCATATAGAGGCTCTCCTATTAACAATCTACCTTTAAGGAATTAGCTATCTGTTTAAACATAATTTTGTATTTTAGATAAGATCTTATGAACTGTCATCTGTGTTACAATCACATGATTTACTATTTTTCATTCCCCTCCAAATCTTGAGTAGGATCTAAATTCTGCTATATTCATTTCCACATTGTGCTTGCTATTGCTACTTTGGGGGAAATTTATTTATTAACAATCTAACTTTAAGGAATTCTCTACATCAAATGTGTCGAAACCCAGTTTATCCACCCAGTTTACAAATTGACAGGATTGCTGGAGTAGTGTGAGAGTCCAATATTGGTTCTGTTGAGGAACACCCATTTACATAGAATCTACTTGCCCCTAACATCATTACTCCGAAGATTATTGGGCTCTCATCTACTGAATTTCTATGATATTAATATTCAGCACTCATCTCATGTGCCTCAAAAAGTTACCATGGATGAAAGATCAATAAACAAAGGAGTTAAAGAATGGATCCCAAGTTGATCACAAAAAGCCGGCAGATTCACGCATATGAACTATTACAGCTATACATGTATAATGCATGTGCATAATCAGAATTTAGGAACAAAAAAGGTAATCCTTATTGAGGAATGAAGAACACAGAGAACACTATTCCACTTATAATGGGAATTCAAGATCCCAGGACCATCCTCTTCTACCCATCATTTTTATTCTCATATTACAGTTCCCTACTCCTGTAATCAAAGCTCTAACTAAATCATTTAGGTCCTAACTGTCTCTCGTAGCTTAAATAACATAGGATCTCCTAATAGGGGGTTTTCTAACAACACAGAATGACATGACTAGTTAAGTTCAGAAAGATTAAGAATCAGAACTACGTTGAGTAGTGAGACAAAAGGAACTTTTTATGTGTCAATTTTCTAATAGCAACTTAATAATGAACAGTATTCCTTTTAAATTGAAGAGATTATAGATATGTTTTCTATAAGAAGTTCAATAACAGGGCCCACAACTTATATAATTTTCAGAGGCCTTAATCAAACAGTTATACAAAGATATTAATAAACTCAACCATTTATTGTGAATCTGACACATTGGTTTAGAGAAAGATACCACCAACCACAAAAGCCAAATGTCAAAGACTGTTCTGCTATCTATACCTATTATTCATTGTGCATGAGAAAAACTATGGAAAGAAATCCACAAACCTATATAACCTATGAAGCACTGACTCCAACACAAGTACTGGACACAACACGGACATGGACACTAGGACAAAAATAAGGTCCAAAATATATGACACTAGGGCACTCATGTATGTATATATATATATATATATATATATATATAACATGACAAAAATCTAAATTGAAAATTAAGAAACCTTCAAAATTGTTAAGCTTCACAATTACTATATAATAATGATTGTTCTGACCATAACTCCAATGGCATCGTTAGGATTACCGTCTCCGAGGTATTGTCCACTTTGTGGTTCACTGGACTATCACGATTTTGTCATTGAAAAGTTTCTTTGGTGGGTTATGGAGAGAGAGTATTTATAAACTATCCTTAGCCTTGATTCCTAAGCGAGATGGAGCTTTAAGACATAATGGACCAATGGCCATTAGAAGATGAATCATATCTTCTAAAAATTAAAACATCTAATAATTCCTAAGAAAATAAGCCTCACATAAAATAAACAAATAAAATGTTATGAGGCTTGCAATATTTATAGTTAAGTTTACTTTTTAAATTTTCTATAATAAAGTGTTAGATAAGCTTTTAGCTAAGAGTAGTGTCTTAGCTTGTGTCCAAGCTGTATCAAAAAGATGTCCAATTGCGTTATGTAGATGTGTACATGCTTCATAGCCTGTAACACACCCTACTACATTATTTCGTTATCTTTCAAGAAAGGCTTTAAATCCCCAACCGATCACATCCCCTGATGTGGTCGCTGCATCACCACGTCAGCCTACACAACAGCTGCTACACAACCACCACCACCACCACAGCGCATCCATAATTTAAAATCTTGCTTTCAAGAACTAGCATGTGCATTAACAATAATCATTTTAGCTTTAGAACGGACAGAAATGGTAAGCAGAAAAATGCATCAAACACTAATCAATTTCAAAAACTTCATACAGCTAAAGGCACCCATCTTCAACAGAAGCCCAGACTAAAGAAGGGTCAAGCAAAAAAATGCAGATCAACACTTGTATGCAACACTCGGAGCCTTAAAACTAAGGAAAGTCATAATAACCATCAAAACAATAAACAAGGATGCAAATAACTCAGATAAAAGGAACACGAACGCACCCATGAGTGAAGCCTCGAGCAAGTGAGTTCTCCACAAAACTTGATCCATGGGTGACATGGTACCAAGTTTAGCACCTTTGTTCTGGATCTTGACAATGTTCATGAGACTCGAAAGGAGAATAACAGACATGGTTCCAGCAATAGTTTTCACCGTCGCTGGACCCTTCCCCATCTTCAACTGATCCAGGCTCTTTATCACAAGATCTCTCAATGGCCCTATCTTCACCAACAAAAGAAATGCAATAGCACCCTCAGCAAAAATCACCAAGAACAACAACTGAATCATCCTTTAGCCTCCTCCAAAAACAAAACCCCCACTTCCAGGTAATTGCCAAAAATCCTCACTTTTGCCAAATGGGGTGCTGTTACTTTCAAGCAAGGTATGAAATCCACCCCAGAAGCAAACTCATGATCCAAGATGAAAACAACATAAGAAGAACCCTCCTCAAGTCACACTCACAAAGACCCTTTTCTGACTTCGCTGAAACTGAGAGAAACACACAATGACCCACATGAATGTGCACAAGGAAAACCGATATGCAGCATCAAAGCTTGAGTCTTTACATGCATTAATTTTGATGGAATGGCTCGAATTTCTACTAGCGCTTGTCAAGGCAGAGAGGAGAGATTTTGAAGTAGAAAAAGACAAAGTTTGGGAAAGGAGAGGCCTTTTAAACCCTTATGAGAGAGACTAGTGCGTGTAGAGGGTTTGAGTATGCGTAAAAATTGAGTTTGGTATGACAGAAAATAGAGAAATGCGTGATAAAAAAAAAAAAGTGAGGAACCGAGTCAAGCATGTCAACAGACTCAACATAGCACCGTCTGTGTGAATGTGATATGTTCTATTTGTAACATGCCACGTGGGCCAGTCAATTTTTACTTTTGGTAAAATGCAAAAATCATTTCTTTTTTAAGATCTCTACATTTTCTAACGACTAGTCTACAACTACTTTATTCGGTGACATAATACATCACAAACCAAAGTTCCAATCGGAAAGATGTGTTTAAGAGTGTGTTTGTTTTTAAGGATTATAAATTTTTTTTTTTTGAGTATGTGAGGGTGGAAAGGAATATAGCATATTATCTTTGGTACAGGTTATAAAAAATGTTTTCAGACATTATTTATTTTTAAGAATCTATATTACATATATTTTGTTCTGTTTCTATTTTCATGTATAAGAATGGATGGGAATGTTATATGGGAATAAAAGCTATTTTCTAAAAATAACTTTCCACAATTTTCCACTTTTATCTTATTATATCTCTTTTTTCTTATTTTATTTTCTGAACTAAAAAAATTAGAAACATTATATAATAAACATTTATGAAACATTTTTGATGAAACTAATATTCTTAATAACATTATTACGAGGAATATCATTTCAGAAATATAATTAAATCATTGAAACAAATATTTCTTAATGTTTAAGAAGAGTTTGATAATCACCTAGGAAGATTTAGACATCAGTAGTAGTTCAATCGATGGGAAGACTAACATTTATCTTATGGCAGATGCAGACGAAACAAAATTGAAGGTAGAATCTAACTCTAATTTTTATTTTTCTGAAAGTTCTGGTGAAGAGAAGATGTCATGTGAAACTTTTGTGGCAAACTCACACATGGTCACTCTAGAGTATAAAATTTTCAAAGAAAAGTGCAAATTATTGAAAATAGAAAATGAAAAACTCAAGAACAATTTATCAAACGCTACTAGAGAAATTCAAACTCTCAAACACAAAATCATAAACAATGAACCACTTGTAATTACAACATTGCAAGCTGAAAACATACAACTCAAGAAGGATCTTCCTAAGTTTGTATATAGATCTTCTAAAATGAATATGCTTCTAAAACATAGAACATTGACATCTGACAAAAGTGATTTTGGGTTTGATACAATAGAGTCCAAGACATCATCCTCCAAACCTAAGACTATTATTTGCAATATCTATGAAAAAAGTAATCATCCTCCTAGAAAATGCAAAAACAAACAAAAACAGAGAAAAGAAATCTACAAGGGTACTAACAAAAAAGGACCCAAAAAGATTTGGCTACTAAGGTCTCAAATAGTTTTCATTGTAGATATCCTTAGTGGAAAAAAAATGAAGGATTCACATTGGTACTTGGGCAATGGTTGTTCATGACACATAATGGGAAAAAGGTTTATATTCCTAGACCTTCAATCTCATGAAGGAATAATCTCATTTGGAGGAAGTGGTAAAAGAAAGATCAAAGGTATATGTAAGATTGGTAAGAACTCTATACCTACTGAATAATGTATTATATGTTGAGAGATTAAAGTATAATCTACTTAACATGAGTCAATTTTGTGATAGTGGATATATTGTATATTTTGACAAGGACTCATGCATAGTCAAACAAAATGAGAGATCTATGTTTTTTACTACCTATAAAAAGAACAACCTTTATGAGATTGATCTAGATGATTTAGGCAAACAAAATGTAACTTGTTTGTTTTCTAGAGAAGATAAAAGATGACTTTGGCAGAAAAAGTGTAGACACTTAAATTTGAAACATGTCTCAGAACTAAACAAGAAAGGTTTAGTAAGAAGATTGCCTAAAAAATTTTGGAAAACTCATCTTCTCTATGAAGCTTGCCAAAAAGGAAAATCTAAAAAAATTGTTTCCACTTCTTGACCTTTAAAACTATTACATGTGGATCTATTTGGTCCAACCAAAACTCTAAGTTTGGGAGGTCAAAAGTATGGATTTGTCATTATAGATAACTATTATAGATACACATGAGTGTACTTCTTAGCTCACGAACATGAAGCTTTCAATGTATTTCGTAAAACGTAATTGATTTTTTCTATCTATAATGGTGCATACAAACTTGACAAATAATCATGAATATAGTCACAATTGATAAATCTTATTTTCATTCAAATATTTAAGGTAGAAATATATTATCTACACTAAATACACATTCTTATGTATTCTAACATCAATTTACTCTGTTAACATGATCACATGTTAAGGTCCAAATTGTATTCACTAAGACAATATGCGAAATTTTTTCACACTTGTTTACTCTAGCATGCCATGATCTCATTTTTCGATCCAACACAATTGCTTCAAAATTTTACTCTTGCCATAAATTGATCCTCAAATCTAGATCCATCCCATTACTGAGACATAATTTAAATTCATTTAGCAACTCATGAAATTTTAGTGGCTCATCAAAACAAAATACATTTTTGAAGAAGTTTCTCACTATTCAACAAAATGTCAACCATAACAACACATGTCCAAATAGTTCATAAAGGAAATACACATATAAAAATCGAAAGCAAGAGATCGAGTCCCTTAGTCATCCTCTCCAAATAATTTCTTTGAAGTAACCAACGCTACTTAAGTCTATTCCTGCGTGCAATATCCTCACTTGAACCATCCACAAATTTATTGGCAGCGTCAACTTTCATAGATTGAATAAGACTCAAAATTTTCCAAATTAGCTTTAACCGATTATGTTTCACCTTTGAACATTTGAGCCACCTCAATCAACTTCTCTTTAGCAATTTTAAGAGTCTCTATTTTGAACAGAAGCCAAATTTTAGATTCCAAGAGCTTTTTCTTTTCCTCCTCATCAATGCGACGTTTTTCTTGTAGTTTATCCTTTTCTAAGGTCACCCATTTCATATCCGCTACACTTTTCTTCTATTCTTCCTCAAGTGTGGTAGTCTCCTTGGCTTGATGCTTGATTTCTTAGGCCATCTCACAAATCCTTTCTTCATTAATTATGGAAAACTGCAGATAGACAATCAGTAAGAAACTGAATTCCCTTTGTCACACTAATACTTTAAGTTTTCCCAAATTGACTGCATCCTCCTCAAGCATATCAATAGCTCAAATATGTGATGAATGGTTAAACTTGGCATCCCAAAATGATTTTTCCTATCCTGCTTCAATTCCATAATCAACAAGGTCTCAATTATTCCTCGTTCCAACTGATAAGGTTCGCTTGGTGTACTCCACCTCCTGATCTTCAAGTATTGCTTGGTATTTTACAGGACCATTGGTGTCAAGCATGTCCGTATTAATCACACTATTTTCCTTTTTGACTTCCCACTAACGTTTCTTTGATAGTTCCATGCTCCCTTTGTCTTTGGTTGCTTGGGACACTTTAGTGCTAAAAACCTCATTGGTGGAGGCTTCTCTTGAGGCTTTCGTTGTTGCGGTCTGTTGTTTCCAAATTTTGATTATTTTGTGATTAGACATGCTCACCATGTTTTTTGCACACATAAAACCATGATTTTTAATAAGCAATGTCATACATAAAATGAGCCTTATATCATTAGACATTGAACATTACCTATGTAAATCTCCAATTCTTTGGTTGTAAATTCTAAATCTAACAATTTACCAGTGTGGAATATCGTGTTTAGCTTCCCTATCTTCTCCACATCTACTCAGTCAGATTCCAATAGGTCTTTAATTTTCAGGTTTTTGTAGATTTTTTGGTTTTTGAGACCAATAACGAGGGAACCCATCGAGAAGGGTAAGGTTATGTTCAGGGCATCTTATTCAGAAATAGTTATTTTTGAACTCCTTATATGATGATTGAAATAAACTAAGAATGCCTCTTAGACTAAGAATGCCTCTCCCAACCATGCCACTTACAAACACCCAACTACGCCACTTTTTGGGTCGATATTTTGAAAAAATAGAAGAATTTTTTTGTTGTGTGTATTACTACTAGTCGTTAACATAAAATCTCTAATGCCTCACAAAATGCCTAACTATTTGGAATTAATTAGGTGGGAGCAACATTCAAGGCTCACGACACGCCAACTTCACACTTTATCAATAGGCATCTTAATTTTAATTTTGTTATTAAGTTCTCATCACGAAAAAAAATGAATACATCATTATTCGATTGAGGCCTAATACATATAGGCTCTTTATCAACACACAGGTCACATATTATATCTTCTGTCACATATTATATCTTCTTCTCTCCTTGACCAGGTTAAAACATACTCCTTTCTCAAACTATTCATGTAATCTCAGGTACAACAATTATAATGGATTTTTAACACATTTGGTTTCGCCGAAGGATGCAACACAACATAGTTCACACTTCCATTTTATCATAGTAAAGGCTCATTTTTTCTTCAATAACCAAGGCTACTAATATATATTACTAGTGGAAAAGAATGGGTGCATACCTAAAATTGTTGAGATCTCTGGTTAGCCAAAGCGGTTTTCACCATTGTATGGACTAGTCAGATGTTACGAACACACACTAGTACAAAAATTGGATTTAAAATCAGAGTTTTAAGATCGGTTAAAAGGTAACCGATCTTAAAAGTGACGCGGTGGCAATTTTGTAAATAATATAAATATTTTTAAGATCGGTTAAATTTTAACCGATCTTAAAAGTACTTTTAAGATTGGTTATTTTATGATTTTAAAAGGTATGTCTGACACAACTTCTAAGACCGGTTACAAAAGAACCGATCTTAAAAGTTGTATCAGACATAACTTTTAAGATCGGTCATAAAATAACCTATCTTAAAAGTACTTTTAAGATCGGTTATTTAAGAACCGATTTTAAAAGTGCTACTTTTAAAATAGGTTATTTAAGAACCGATTTTGTATGTAGTATACAAAATCGGTTCTTAGATAACCGATTTTAAAAGTATCATCAGAAACCTTTTATCTTTCTCTCCATTCTCATTCTCTTTCATTTTTCCCTCCATTCCTTTTTTTACGTACTCTCTCGTGCTCTCATCTAAAGTCTCCAACTTTTCATTTTCTTTGCAAGACTAATATATCAAGGTAACATTCTCATGCTCTTCTCGTGTCTCTACTTTCGTTATTGGTTTATTCTGGCTACTTTCGTTGTTGGTTTATTCTGATAAATTTTGAATTTAGGGTTCTGCAAGGAGAACGGGTCGTACTACAAGGAGAACGGGTCGTACTACAAGGAGAACGGGTCGTTCTACAAGGAGAACGACCCATTCTACAAGGAGAACGACCCGTTCTAAATAGGTTTTAACTCATGACAAACTATGCTGGAAGAGCCCGTTCTAAACGACAATTTTAGGCCTTTTTAACAACCTGGAATGGCCCGTTCTAGTTTTGGAACGACCCGTTCTAGTTTTATTTTTTTTATCGGTTATAAGACAACTGATCTTAAAAGTTAACTTTTAAAATCGGTTAAATAACCGATTTTAAATGTCTAACTTTTAAAATTGGCTCTTTTAAAATCGGTTAGAGAACCGATTTTAAAAGTTAAAAATAACCAATTTTAAAAGCTTTTTTTCTACTAGTGACAAGCCTAGTGGTGTACTACTCTTTGACCAGTGAACAAGATGAGGGGAGAGGGACAACAAAAATAGCAAAATGCTTGACAACACTCATCTCACATATGTATATACTCATGACAAGGCATATAGGAAGGGATGTGGAAGATGAAAAATCGTGTGTTCAACAAGCACAACTCCTTAGGTAATGATAAAATGTTTCAATTTCCCAAGCATGTGATGTTTCGATGCGAAGATTTGTTACCTTAATGCCTTTGTGTACTATGTGACCCTTCTTTCAATCAAACATGTTGACTTAAGACTCTTCATATGTTAGTACTCAAGCTTGGAGGGTTGTGCATTGTGTGACTCTCTAACCGACCAACCTAGGCGAATTGAGACTCTTCACACTTTAGTGCTTGAGCCTAGAGGGTTGTGTACCATGTAACTTTCTAATCAACTAACCTAGCCGAATTGAGACTCTTCACACTTTAGTGATTAAGCCTTGAGGGTTGTGTACCGTGTGACCTTCTAATTGATTGATCTAGCCGAATTAAGACTTTTCTCACTTTAGTTCTTAAGCTTAGAGGACTATGTATCGTGTGGCTCTCTAATCGACCGACCGACCTGACTAAATTGACACTCTTCACACTATAGTGCTTGAGCCTAGAGGATTGTGTATCATATGACCCTTCTTCCAATCGAACAATCTGAATTGAGACTCTAGTGCTCGAGCTTGGAGGGTTGTGTACTGACTAAGCTTATAGCCATTGATAGGTTATTGACTCATGAATTGGATCCATGGTGTTGGCCAACTAATTTTGTGATCTTCGTATAAATTTGATTGCGGTCATAAATGTGATTTATAGACTCATTATAGTAAATAAAGATAGCATGCCTTTCAAGGGATCGTGATCATAAGTAACGAATTCACACCATGAATATGGAACCAATATATATATATAGGGGAAAGGTTTTAGAATAGGTAGGTTACACTTACCGAATATTTTGGGCTTGAATGGTAGTTAGTCTTTAGTAGCCACCCTGTACTGGAATAGGTTCAAGATGAAAAAGATTTTTGCATTATTTCCATAAAAAATGGTCATGGAATTGAATTTGAAAACTCATATTTCAAATTATTTTGAGAAAAGAATGGTATCTTTCATAACTTCTTTTCACCGAGAAAACCTCAACAAAAAAGGGGTAGTTGAATGAAAGAACTGAATTTTACAAGAAATGACTAGAGTGCTTCTTTACGAAAATTTTTTACCAAAACATCTTTAGATAGAAGTAGTAAACACTACTTGTTATGTCTAAAGCAAAGTTTTGATAAGACCAATATTGAACAAGACTCCTTATGAATTGTGGAGGGGAAGAAAACCCAACATATCATATTTCCATTCATTTGGATGTGAATGTTATGTTCTCAACACTAAGGATCAACATGGGAAGTTTGATTCCAAAATGGACAAGGGTATTTTTCTTGGATATTCTGATACTTCAAAGGCATACAGAGTTTTTAACTCTAGAATCTTTGTAATTAAAGAATCAATCCATGTTAAGTTTAATGATACTCTAACGACTAATAGAAAACTATTAGATCTAGAAGAGGAACTTGCAAATTGAACCCTAAGAAGACTGTTGAGATAAACACAAAGGAGTAGATGATTGTTGAGAATGAAGGTTAGACAAAGCAACTAGAAGATGCATCTACATTTCATAGAGATTGGAAGTTTGTTAACTATCATCATCAAGATCAAATATTTGGAGATATGAATGAAGGAATTAGAACAAAACTTACCTTCAAAGATAATGCATCATATGTTCTAGTCTCAAAAATCAAGCTAAAAATAATAAAGGAAGCACTCACGGATAACGATCAAATTCTAGTTGTGCAATAAGAAATTTGTCAATTTAAGAGAAATGATCTTTGGACACTTGGTCCAAAAGCTTGAACGTCAAAGTATTATTGGTACTATATGGGTCTTTAGAAATAAGTTAGATGAACAAGGTAAAGTGGTAAGAAATAAAGCTAGATTACTAGCTCAAGGTTATAATCAACAAGAAAGTATAGATCTCATTAAAACCTTTACACCTGTTACTAGAACGGAAGCTATTAGCATTATATTAACCTTCTTAGCTCATAAAGTTATTAAACTTTTTCAAATGGATGTAAAAAGCACCTTTCTAAATGGAATTACTGAAAAAGGAAGTCTATGTCAAACAACCTCCTGGTTTTGAAAACCCTTATTTCAAAGATCATGTTTTTAAACTCAAAAAGGCTTTTTATGATATGAAGCAAGCTCCTACAACTTGGTGTGAAAGATTAAGTAATTCCTTAATAAATAATGGCTTTATGAGAAGCAAGGTTGACGCAACTATTTTTAGAAGAAAAAAAAGTCTAGTACAAATTTTATTGTAGTTTAGATTTATGATCATGATATCATTTTTGGTGCAACTAATGAATCTTTGTGTGAGGATTTTTCTAAGTTTATGTAGACGGAGTTCAAAATAAGCATGAAGGGTGAACTTAAATTCTTTTTGGGACTATAGATCAACCAATCGGGTGAAGACATATTCATTCATCAAAAGAAGTATACAAAAGAACTTCTTATGAAGTTCAAAATGAGTGATTACAAACATATGCCTACACCTATGCATTTGTCTATAGGACTATCAAAAGACGAATTAGGTAAACTAATAGATTAGATGATCTATAGAGGTATGATTGATTCACTCATATATCTTATTGCTAGTAGATTCGACATCGTGTACAATGTGTATTTTTGTGCATGTTTTCAATTTGATCCCATAGAGTCTCACCTCAAAACAATTAAGCGTATTTTCATATATCTTATTGGAATTACTAACCTAAGTCTTTTTAATGAGAAAAATAAAGATTTTCAAATTGGTAAGATACTATGATGTAAACTATGTTGGTGATAAAGTTGAAAAAAATAAAAAACACAAGTGGAGGGTGTCATTTTTTGGGTCCTTATCTCATTTCTTAGGCAAGCAAAAAAGAAAAACTCCATGCACTTTCTATGACAGAAGTTGAATACATCTCAGTTGCTAGTTGTTGTTCACAACTACTATGGATAAAGTATCAATTAGAAGACTATTGTAATCTTAAGCATAACATACCTGTATTATGTGATAACACTGTGTCATTAATCTGGCAAAAAATTTCATACAATATTCTAAAGCTAAGTATATTGAAATAAGATATCACTTCATTCATGATTATATACAAAAAGGATTTTTTGACATAAAATTTATTGATATTGATCATTAATGAGATTGTAACACCCCGATTTTTATAAAATTATATTAATAATACATAGTATTTATTTTAATGTTTTAATGTGTTTATTAGAAGGATTTTTAATATTATTTAGATATTTGATATGAACTTTATTTTTATATAAAACATATGCTATTTTTACTAAAAAGGAGAAATATATTTTATATTATTTATCTATTTTATGTGAGCTCTATTTAAATATAAAAATAATTTTTAATTAATATTTGGATTATTTGTTATAAGACTATTTTTATGAAAATATATTTTATCAAGAATTATGTTTATGTTATTTATTAAAAGAAGGAAATATGTTTAATTATTTCATGAGAAGGGAAGGAGGGATGTAGTGGTCTTTTGCTAATTATTATTATTATTATTATTTATTTTTATTATTTTTAAGAAAGGAGGTTGTTAGGAGTTATTTTCACGCTTCTCACTTTCTCTTTCTTTTCTATGCTCTGAAGACTCAAGAGAACCATGAGGAGGTCACCGGGGAACCGACACGCTTCATCTTATACTCATCAAGGTAAGGGGGAGTGAGAAACCTTACTCGAGGCGTGGAAATAATTGTTGGGTAGTTGGATTGGCCTCCAATCCTTTGCCTGATGTATACGTATAGGAATAAACACTTTATAAAAGCTTTCTATTTTATTTTCTAATTTTTCTATTACGTTCCTTGTGTGATTTTGAGTGTGAATATGTGTTCAATTTCAATAATGGATATGTTTGGTAGCGAGATTGGCCTCAACCCCTTGCGTGATGCATGCTCTTAGAAATAGACATTTTTTGAATGTTTTCTATTTTCATGTTTGAGTTTTCTGTTATATTCCTTGATGGTTGCTGAATGTGATTATGCAATTAATTTCAAAAATAGACTAGTTTTAATATGAATTAGAGTACTTTATGGGATCCTATGGAAACCCTATGAGAAACAGACAAATTTTGAATATTTTCTATTTTGGCTTCTGATTTTTCTGTTGTTTTCCCTGATGATTATTGAGCATGAATATATGTTTAATGTTTAGTTTGGATATGTTTTGATATGAATTAGAGTGCTCTATGGATTCCTATGGGAAACCCTATGAGAAACAAACAAATTTCAAATGTTTTCTATTTTGGCTTCTGAGTTTTTTGTTGTATTCTTTGATGTTTTGCAAAGTGTGAATATGTGTTTAATTTTGAAAATAGATAAGTTTTGATATGAATTAGGGTACTCTATGGGTTCATGTGGGAAACAAACAGTTAATTTTGAAAACAGATAAGTTTTAAGCTATATTTGAAGGTGCTAATGGTGTGAAAACTGTCTTATTGTGGTGTTGATGCAAGTGGTGTATTTTTATGAGCATGATGAGGATGAGAATCTCTTATATGTGTGACCTTGTGACTATGAATATGATAATGTGATATGAGAATAAGTGACATGATGAGATATGACAAGTGAAATGTTGAGTCCATGAACATGTGAATGTGTGACATGCATCATATGCATCTATGTGATGAGATACAATATGGAGTACATCATTAGGGAAGGCCCTTCAGGTGAAACATCTCGGAGGAGTCCAAGGGGATAGCGCGGTTTGGAAGGCCTAGCCCGTTTGTGTGCATGGGACGTATCTTGCGCAACTTCACTATCTCAACGAGACCCTAGCAGTACATCCTTCTAGTTGAGAGTGCACGGTTGAGTCGACATGTACTCCTAGACTACTCCAGGTATGTTTCTTCAACAACATACCACGTGATATGGGATGAGATATATGATTGGCGCCACATGCAAGCATTTATGAGTCAAGTCCATGGCATCATTGCATGATAAGTGATTGTGCATGTGTTACTATTTTATCTATGACTTGTATGTGTGCCTTGTTTGTGATTGCTTTGTGTGTGTTTTATCTGATAGTTGTTTTTTTACCCGAACCCGAGTGAGATGTTTCTCATCCCCTATTTGTTTGTATATGTTTAAAATTGAATTGCAGGTGATCATCAGTAGGAGGATGTTAGTGATGAAGCTCAGGCTTCTATATTGAGCGTGCTCTGATTAGGATATGTGACACCAGGAGATAGAATAGGATGTCGTTTATTACTTTATAAATTGGATTACTTATATGTTATTTCGTTCATTAATTATAATTAAGTTGTATATTTACTTAAGTTATTTTGATAATTGAATTACTTCCCTATGAAAGTGTTTTAAGATGTGAATATGAGCCTCTTACCCTTATGTTATTTGAGATGTAGTTCTAATTACAAATGTTTTTGTATACTCTTATTATTTTATATAATTGTATATTTATGTGTGGGGTAGAGGGTGTCACAAGGATGATATCTTTATTAAAACTCTAGCTGAAGAACTGTGACACCCTCTACCCCATCATTAATATACAATAAATGTAAACAATAATAATTTTTTTTTTCTTTTTGAGAGAATAAAATCTTTCATAGTTGACAATTTCTTTTATGGATAAAATAATTGTCGCAAATATCATAAGGTAGAAGATTCACATTCGTAACTCATAAGTCATGTAACTATCCAAATTCAAGAAATCATATAAAAAAAATATAGATTAATTCCAGCAAAGGTGGCAGTGCCTCCTAGTTAGGAATTAATTTATAACTTTCAAATCGTGTAATAAAAATAATATGACAAAGATGAGCATTTTAGTCTTTTATCAAGAACGTTCAAAATTACAAAAGAAAAGAAAAGACTTTTAAAAACAATAATATCCCAAACTAAGTTTAGCTATGCCCGATGTCACATCCTATCAGAGCATGCCCAACTGAACCCTTAAGCATCATCACCAACATCCTCATGATGATGATCACCTGTAACATAATTTAAACACATACAAAAGCAACAAGGGAGTGAGAAACATCTCACTCAGTTTCAGGTGAAGAAATAAAGGTTAGATAGCACACACACACACAACAAATATAAGTCACATGGAAACAACATACACAATCAATATTACATGTACACTCATTTATCATGCAACGATATCATGGACTCGACTCATAAATGCATGCATGTGGCGCCATAAGGAAATTTCACAATTCATCACTGGTGACCCTAAGGTACACCTGGTTACATCATTGGTGACCCTAAGGTACACCTTGTTAGCTTGTTACATCACTGGTGACCCTAAGGTACACCTTGTTAGCATCACTGGTATGCGGCCTCAGCGGCACACCTGGAGTAATATATGCATATGATGCATGTCATACAGTCATTATTTCATTGACTCAACATTTGACTTATTACAGAATTTTATTTAGTACATCATGTCATCATTTTTCATATTCTTATAATCACAGCTTGTCTCAATAGTCCATTCTTAGGTCTCATGTCATTTGTCCATATTTCACATGGTCATGTCATAAATACTCCTCATAAGGTCTGCACAGGAATTCACAGAGATCCACAGAAAACATTCTTATTCATATTAAAACTCATTTATTTTTAACATTAATTCCATATTTATTTATTACTTCCAACAAGGCACAAAGTAGAGCAAACAAAAAATAGAACAGAACAACAGGCAAGGGATTGGGAGCCAATTCGATAATCAAACTATCCAACAATTGTCCCCACACCCCCGAGCGAGGTTTCTCACTCCCCCCTTACCTGGATAAGCAGGAGCTAGAACTTGGTCAGGACCTCCTCCTCTGGATTCTCTCTTTCTTTCCCTCTCTTTCTTTCTCTTTTTCTCTCTCTCTCTCTTTCTCTCTCTCTCTCTTAAATTTTTCACTTCTCACTCAGTTATAATTTTTCACCCCCCTACCTCCTATTTATAGGCATCCTGGTGTACCCGGAATGACCCGTGTTGCATTCGGAATGGCCCGTTCCGGATCCTACGAAGGTATGCAAAATTTTCAGCTGGAACGGCCCGTTCTAAAATCAGAACGGCCCGTTTTCAAAAAGAAGAACGGCCCGTTCTAAAATTAGAACGGCCTGTTCTAGAGTCCATGTGAACACACATTGACTATTATTGGAACGCCCAGTTTCTACCTAAACTTTTTAGGCCATTTTCGAATCTTGGAATGGCCCGTTTCACTCTGGGAACGGACCATTCCAAAAAAACCCAAATAGGCTTTTTTATTACTTTGGAACGGCCCGTTCCACTTTTGGAACGGCCCGTTCCACTTTTGGAACGGCCCGTTCCACTTTTGGAACGGCCCGTTCTGCTGCTTCAAAAAATAGTATATTTTTTTGTTTGGAACGTCCCGTTCCACTTTTGGAACAGCCCGTTCTAGCATAAAAGACAGAATTTTATAAAAATTCATAAATAATTTAAATTATTAAAAACCTTTACAATATTTTATAAAAACCCCTTTTAATTAACTAAATAAATATATGAAAATAAATAATAATCAACATTTGTATTAGTAGAAAATTCGGGGTGTTACAATTCTCCCCTCCTTTTAGAAATTTCGTCCCCGAAATTTACCTGAAAACAGAAATGGATAAGCTTATCGCATCTTGCTTTCTAATTCCCATGTAGCACTTTCTTCAAAATTTCCTCCCCAAACGATCTTAACCAAAGGGATTTCCTTTCCTCTCAGTTGTTTCACCCTCGTGTCATCAATCCTTAAAGGAATCGTTTCATAGATAAGATTATCCTTCAATTGAATGTTGTCAGACTCAATGATATGGGAAGGATCATGGACATACTTTCTGAGTTGGGAAACATGAAAGACACTATAGAGATTTGAAAGAGATGGAGGCAAGGCAATTTGATAGGCTACTTCACCGATTCTTTTAAGAATTTGATAAGGACCAATGAAACGTGGAGTAAGTTTACGAGATTTCAGTGCTCTGCCTACTCCTGTCCAAGGAGTGACTTTAAGATGCAAGCCCTCAACAAGTCTTCCAAAGCCTTATGCAAAGATTGTATGGTTCTCAGTTTGGCCATCTGTTTGAGGACGGTAGGCTGAACTCAATCTAAGCTTAGTGCCTAAAGTCTTATGCAAACTCTCCCAAAATCTAGAGGTGAACCTAGGATCTCTATCAGACACTATACTAGTAGGAACTCCATGCAACCTCACGATCTCACTGATGTACAACTTGGTTAACCTCTCCAAAGGGTACCTAATATTAATGGGAATAAAATGGGCAGACTTAGTCAATCTATCCACAATGACCCATATAGCATCCAAGTTCTTCACAGTCTTAGGTAATCCAACTACAAAATCCATAGAGATACTATCCCATTTCCACACAGGCACATCTAAAGGTTGCATCAAACCTAAAGGTTTTTGGTATTCTACCTTAGCTTTCTGACATACTAAGCAAGCATACACAAATTCCTCCACTTCCCTCTTCATCTTAGGCCACCAAAACATCTTCTTAAGGTCTTGGTACATCTTAGTGGCTCCTGGATGGATACTAAGGATACTCTTATGACCTTCTTCTAAGATTGCTCTCTTAAGCTCTAGCACACTAGGAATGCACAACCTATCCTTAAATCTCAACACTCCATCCACTCCAAATCTAAACTCACTTTTCACACCTTGATTCAACTTCTCTACTTGACTTAATAAGAAAGGATCTATCTTCTGACCTTCTCTAATATCATCTATCAAGCTATTAGTCACTCTCAAAGCTCCCAACTTAATAATCTTAGAGGTCAATTCACACCCTAAGCTCATATCCCTAAACTCCTCAATCATATGCAATTCCCTAATCATCAAAGAAGACATTTTCAAAGATTTTCTACTCAAAGCGTCAGCTACAACATTAGCCTTGCCGGGGTGATAATTCAATTGAAAGTCATAATCCTTAAGGAACTCTAACCATCTCCTCTGCCTCATATTCAATTCCTTTTGGTCAAACAAGTACTTAAGGCTTTTATGGTCACTAAAAACCTCAAATCTAGACCCAAACAAGTAATGTCTCCACAACTTAAGCACAAATACTATTGCAGCTAACTCAAGGTCATGGGTAGGATAATTTTGCTCATGAATTTTAAGTTGTCTAGAAGCATAGGCTACTACCTTACACTTCTGCATAAGCACTCCTCCTAAACCCAATTTAGAAGCATCACAAAATACCTCAAAAGTCTTACTAGGGTCAGGTAACACTAACACAGGGGCACTAGTTAATCTCCTCTTAAGCTCTTGAAAACTTTTCTCACACCTAGAATCCCACACAAAAGGTTGGTCCTTCTTTGTCAGCTTAGTCAAAGGAAGAGCTAACCTAGAGAAATTCTCTATGAACCTTCTGTAATAACTGGCTAGTCCTAAGAAACTCCTGATCTCAAATACTGATTTAGGTGTACTCCACTCTAACACAGCTTCTACCTTAGTAGGATCTACAGCTATTCCACCCTTGGATATCACATGTCCTAAAAAGTTCACACTATCCAACCAAAATTCACATTTTGACAATTTAGCATACAACTGCTTTTTCTTAAGGGTTTGAAGAACGATCCTAAGGTGCTCAACATGCTCTTCCTTAGTCTTGGAATATACTAGGATATCATCTATGAAGACCACTACAAATCTATCCAAGTAAGGGTGAAAGATCCTATTCATGTAGTCCATAAAAACACCAGGTGCATTAGTCACACCAAAAGGCATAACTAAATAATCATAGTGCCCATAGCGGGTCCTAAAGGCAGTCTTAGGAACATCCTCAGCTCTCACTCTAATCTGATGGTATCCTGACCTTAAATCTATCTTACTGAACACACAAGCTCCAACTAGTTGATCCATAAGGTCATCTATCCTAGGCAAAGGATACTTGTTCTTAATGGTCACTTTATTCAGTTGCTTATAGTCTACGCACAACCTCATGCTCCCATCTTTCTTTTTAACCAATAAAACAAGCGCTCCCCAAGGTGAGACACTAGACCTAATGAATTATTTTCCTTGCAGTTCCTCTATTTATTTCTTAAGCTCAACTAACTCTTTAGGGGACATCCTATAGGGTGCTATAGATATAGGTGAGGTACCTGGTACTAGGTCTATGCTAAACTCAATCTCTCTCTCAAGTGGTAAACTAGACACATCCTTAGGAAATACTTCTGGAAATTCTCTCACTAAAGGAATCTCATCTAGCTTACTATCAGTCTCAAGTGTTAAGGAAGCTAAGATCATGTACACTCTTTCATTTTCTTTTAAACAAGTTTTAATGTCAGCAGCACTAAGAAATTTTGTACTCTTACATTCACCAAAGGAAATAGATTTATCAAAGCAGTTTAAAAGAACATGGTGGGAAGATAACCAATCCATACCAAGAATTACATCTAATTGACTAAGAGGCAAACAAATTAAGTCAACTAGAAACTTCTTATCAGAAACTGTCAAAGGACATTTCAAACACACTAAGGATGTAGTCACAGGACCATTAGTAGGGGTTTCAACAACTAAATCAAAATCTAACAAAGACACAGACAAATTCAATTTTTGGACACAAGAGACAGAAATAAAGGAATGAGTTGCACCAGAATCAAATAGTACAACAAAAGGAGTCTTAGCTATGAAACAAGTACCTTGTATCAAATTTTCTGACCGAGCAGCTTCAGCACCACTAAGAGAAAATACTCTCCCTACAGTCTTTAGACGCTCAATTTACGAACCTGATCCAATAACATGTGTCCTTCGTGGTTCAGGATATTGGGTGCTGATGTGACCATTGTAATTGAAGCAGGTAACTTCCCTGTCACGACACTCAGACTGATTATGATCAGCAAGTCCACACTTCCCGCATCTTACTGAAGGAGTGGAAACAGACCCTCCAACACTTCCAGTAGCACTAATAGTGGATCCTCTAGTAAATGACTTACTTTTATTAGCAGCAGCTTTACTCCCTTGAAATCTAGTATGAGCGGAGTAAGGCTTACTCTTACCCGAAGTACTAGAATTCACAACACGGATAGGACCTCCAACTCCTTTATAGAAAGCAGCACGATCACGGTTGTCACGATCATAAATGTTGCACTTATTGACTAGAGTGGGAAAATGATATATCTCCTGATAGTTAATTGCAGTTTTCACTTTAGGACGCAGACCATTTACAAATTTTATGCATTTAGCCCTTTCACCACCCTCACCATGGTAGTGTGTACAATAACGAACCAAAGCATCAAATTTGGCATCATACTCTGTCACTATGTCTTTCCCTTGATTCAGTTCAAGGAATTCCATTTCTTTCCGACTCCTCACATCATCCGGGAAATACTTTTCAAGAAAAGCCTTCTTGAAGTTGTCCCAATTCAAGTGCACCCCTCCATCAATCATCCTCCAAAGTGCTCCTTCCCACCAAAAGTGAGCATCAGCAATCAACATGAAGGTGGCCAACTTCACCTTTTGAGCGAGGGGACAATCCATAACATTGAAGATCTTCTCGATCTCCGTTAGCCAATTCATAGCAGCATATCGGTCATATCCTCCTTTAAATGTAGGTGGGTAATTTCGTTGAAATTGCTCCAACCAGTTAGGAGCGACTCCAGTCCTATTGTTATTATTCATAGATTGTGCTAATGCTTGAAGAGCATTAGCAATCGCACGATCATTTTTACCAGCCATAGTCTAAGAAAATAATACAATTAATAGACATAATCAAATATCACACTAGCAAACCAATAATCAATTCATTCCATCATTCATCTACCAAATAAACATAGTAAACCAAATAAGCATAGTAAACTCATAACTCATGGTCGATTGGATCGACCTGCTCTGATACCACTAAATGTGACACCCTCTACCCCATCATTAATATACAATAAATGTAAACAATAATATTTTTTTTCTTTTTGAGAGAATAAAATCTTTCATAGTTGACAATTTCTTTCATGGAAAAAATAATTGTCGCAAATATCATAAGGTAGAAGATTCACATTCGTAACTCATAAGTCATGTAAATATCCAAATTCAAGAAATCATATAAAAGAAAATATAGATTAATTCCAGCAAAGGTGGCAGTGCCTCCTAGTTAAGAATTAATTTATAACTTTCAAATCATGTAATAAAAATAATATGACAAAGATGAACATTTTAGTCTTTTATCAAGAACGTTCAAAATTACAAAAGAAAAGAAAAGACTTTTAAAAACAATAATATCCCAAACTAAGTCTAGCTATGCCCGATGTCACATCCTATCAGAGCATGCCCAACTGAACCCTTAAGCATCATCACCAACATCCTCATGATGATGATCACCTGCAACATAATTTAAACACATACAAAAGCAACAAGGGAGTGAGAAACATCTCACTCAGTTTCAGGTGAAGAAATAAAGGTTAGATAGCACACACACACACACAACAAATATAAGTCACATGGAAACAACATACGTAATCAATATTACATGTACACTCATTTATCATGCAATGATATCATGGAATCGACTCATAAATGCATGCATGTGGTGCCATAAGGAAATTTCACAATTCATCACTGGTGACCCTAAGGTACACCTTGTTAGCATCACTGGTATGCGGCCTCAGCGGCACACTTGGAGTAATATATGCATATGATGCATGTCATACAGTCATTATTTCATTGACTCAACATTTGACTTATAACAGAATTTTATTTAGTACATCATGTCATCATTTTTCATATTCTTATAATCACAGCTTGTCTTAATAGTCCATTCTTAGGTCTCATGTCATTTGTCCATATTTCACATGGTCATGTCATACATACTCCTCATAAGGTCTGCACAGGAATTCACAGAGATCCACAGAAAGCATTCTTATTCATATTAAAACTCATTTATTTTTAACATTAATTCCATATTCATTTATTACTTCCAACAGAAAATAGAATAGAACAACAGGTAAGGGATTGGGAGCCAATCCGATAATCAAACTATCCAACCATTATCCTCACACTCCCGAGCGAGGTTTCTCACTCCCTCCCTTACCTGGATAAGCAGGAGCTGGAACTTGGGCAAGACCTCCTCCTCTGGATTCTCTCTTTCTTTCCCTCTCTTTCTTTCTCTTTCTCTCTCTCTCTCTTTCTCTCTCTCTCTCTCTCTCTCTCTTAAATTTTTCACTTTTCACTCAGTTATAATTTTTCACCCCCCTCCCTCCTATTTATAGGCATCTTGGTGTACCTGGAACGGCCCGTATTGAATTCGGAACGGCCCGTTCCAGATCCTTTGAAGGTATGCAAAATTTTCAACTGGAACCGCGCCCGTTCTAAAATCAGAACGACCCATTTTCAAAAAGTAGAACGACCTGTTCTAAAATTAGAACGACCCGTTCTGGAGTCCATGTGAACACACATTGACTATTATTGGAACGCCCAGTTTCTACCTAAACTTTTTAGGTCATTTTCGAATCTTGGAACGGCCTGTTTCACTCTGGGAACGGCCCGTTCCAAAAAAACCCAAATAGGCCGTTTTATTACTTTGGAACGGCCCGTTCTGCTGCTTCAAAAAATAGTATATTTTTTTTTGTTTGGAACGTCCCGTTCCACTTTTGGAACAGCCCGTTTTGGCATAAAGACAGAATTTTATAAAAATTTTCATATATAATTTAAATTATTAAAAACCTTTACAATATTTTATAAAAACCCCTTTTAATTAACTAAATAAATATATGAAAATAAATAATAATCAACATTTGTATTAGTAGAAAATTCGGGGTGTTACAAGAACACTTTAAATTCATTAGAAATCATCTTAATTTGAAATGCATCTCAGACTAAGCCTTACTATACTTCATCTTAGATGATTCATCTGTCATGCATCATCTTAAGCTGACGTGTACATGCATGGTCTGCCTTTTCATTAATTTGTCATATATACTATTTATTATCATATTTACTTTAACATATCATCTTCCATATAAAAAGGAATCTCTCACATTTAATGCTTTTTAATGATTATGAAAAGGAGGTTTTGGATAAAGAAGGCATGGAATAGTGGGACGATCAAAGATGTTTAATCAAAATTAAATGACATGTCATCTCTCTGATCACATTTTTGCAACTTACCAACCATGTAAAACATAAATTGCTTTCCCTCATTTATTCAAAACACTTAACCATTCTCGTATCTCTCTCTTGCAACCTACTTTCTCAAGAAACCTGAAAATTCCCTTTTGAAACATTTCTTCTATATCCTCAAAAATGGAACCCAAAACAACATACTGCAAAAGCAAGTTCTCATGGAAGATTTCCTTGAGTCTTTCTTTCTCCTTGGGAGGTATGTTTATCTCAAACAACTTGCCAAAGATGACTTTCTTTTCAAGCACTATCTAAATAAAAAAGGATGGTCCAACTTTGCTGAGTTGAGGTGAAACTAGTTTCATGCACCATATGAAGATACTGAAAAGATATGTTAAGAACAAATATCGTCCATAAGCATCCATTATAAAAAGGTACATTATAAAGGGCGTAATCTAGTTTTATGTTGAATACATGTCTTAAGTTAAATCTATAGGCATTCCTAAGACTCGTGATGAGTGACAAAGTGTGTTGGCAAGGGTACAATAGGTGCAAAATTGAATAACATGTTACGAGAAGAAGTGTTTGAAGAGAATTTGTAGATGTTGAACAACTCGAGCGAGATTCTTCCTTATTTAAATGCCCACAAAGACTTAGTGAAGAGAAACAACCCTCAAACGCCTAAAAAATAGGTGTTGAATGAGCATAACCAGACTTTCACGGAGTGGTTCAAAAAGAATATTGAAACAAATTTAAATGTTTGTGAAACTTTAAAACACCTAGCTCGAGGACCTAACTTTGATATGTTTACTTTATGTGGATATGACATTAACAATTACTCCTTTTATACAAAAATAAAAGATGACAAGAGTACCATGCAAAAATAGTATGATTGTGATAGTTGCTTAATTTATGCATTTCTCAACCAAAAATGATAAGAACCTCGTAACAACGTCCATGTATTACGATCCATTCCAAATTCTTGTATATTAAATGCAAGTGAGTTGATAGTAATAATGGTATCAAAATTAATGAACTCGGATTTACCTTGATAGACCTTAATAAAGTTCGTCATAAGAAAAAGCAAATAATCGATTTTAAAAGTCTACTTTTAAAATTTGTTAACAAATAATTTTAAAAGTCAAGACTTACAAAATTAATTCTTTTAAAATTAGTCAAACAATTGATTTTAAAAATAAAAAAAATTACTAATTTTAAAATCCTTTTTTTTCACCAATGATTATACTTTTAGCTAAATTAGAATTTTAGTCTCTTATTTTAATTTTGTTAATTTAGTTTGATATTATAAGTTTAAATTTTTTTCTTTTAGTCCTCCAAGTTTAAAAAGTTTCATTTAATCCCTTAAAATATTTTTGTTAAATCAAATTGACCTCTTAAAATGCCTTTATTAAACTATCAATTTAATTCTTAAAATGTCCTTAAAATCTTACAAATCTTTCTTATATAGTTTTAAAAAACTTCAATCTCATACATCTCTTATATTATTTATTTTTTTATATAAATCTCTTATATTATTTAAAAGTCTTCATATATAATGACTTTTATATAAAAATTTATTTTAAACTCTTTAAAATTTTAATTTAATACACTCCTCAAATAAAATATTTGTATTAGAAAAAATTGGTGAAATATTTATAAATTAATTATACTAGCATGATATAAAACTAATTATATAATTAATTTTATATCATGCTAGTATAATTAATTTATATAGTTTATCTCGTATTTACGTATTTAAAATATTTAAAAATTAATGATAATTATTATTATTTTTTTACAACAATTATCATTAGTTTTTAACCATGTGAATACGTGATAAAATAAATTAAAAACATTTAATTGTACTCACTAACTGTTGCTATAAAATAGACCAAGTAAAAGAGCAAATGAGAATCACATAGCGAAGTTGAGTTGCTTGAAGAATTTGAAATATTTCTCAGGTAATAATATTTTACAATTTTTTCAATGACTAAGGCTATTACCCCCTCAATTAATTAGTACTTACAGTTTGGTAAAAAAAAAAAAAAAAAGAAGAAGAAGATGAAGAAGAAGAAGAAGAAGAAACACTTGCACTTTTAGATTTTTAATACTTCCATTCATACTAGCATTTTTTTAGATTTTTAATTTAAATAGTTAACCATTCCACATATAGGATTAGGAATAGTAGAAGTATATGAATAAAAGAGACGAATGACAACTCATTGCTTTATATATAATTACCAAACAAATTAACTTGGTTTACCTTTTCATTTCATATTTGTGATTTGATTATAATATAAAAAATAAAAAAAATCTAGTGAGCACTTTGCTTATTTGAATTAGCATTATAACAATTATTTATATATTTATTTTTCCTTTATTATCATTTATTTCAATATCCATTGTTTTTTGATTTCCCTTTATCTCACTTTACAACATTCACATTAAGTTACATAGCATGTGTCATTTAATTTTTGAATTTGGATTGTGAAGAAGAATTTGGACAAAGATGGCAGAAGAAAATGAAAACTCAAGTTCTACTGAGCAACATGGTAAAAGTTGGGTAGCAAAAATACTTAAACTTTTAGGATGTGTGACACTGAAAGACTCTGACCCTCCCAAACATCCCATAGACATCCCACCAGAAGTTTCAACTAATGACACGAATAATGGAAAATGAGAACAATCAAGGAATTGTTATGCAACTACATAATTTAATGATAAGAATAAGTTACTCCATTATGTGAATTTTTAAAGTATTAGTTTTAGGAATTGTTAGGTTGTTTTTGGAAATATTTTAGGATCTTCTAAGAATTTCCTTTTGCTTTTATTAAGCACTAATTAATTTGTATTTCTATATATATATATATATATGTATGTATAAAGTTATTAACCGTAGGATGCAAATTATTTTAGCAAAGTAATGCACATTATGATTTGAGTAGAATTTTAACTTTGATTTGGTGACAAATTTTCAAATCCTTAATGTTACTTTTTTTTTTTTCATTTATATTAGAGGTTTAGGAATGAATCTATCTATATATACTACATACAATTGAGAATAATCACAAAAGAAAAGTTTATAGCATAAATCTCTAAATAATTCCACAATTTTATCTCACGTGGCAAGACTAGAACGCTTTTTTCCATATTTTTTTTTATCTTACTCAGTCGTATTCACTTGCACACAAATCAATCCATGGATAATCATGATACGTAAAAGATGGATAACTATGATATGTAATTATTTACATGCAATTTAAAGAGAGAGAAGAAAGTAGGATAAATTATATTTTTATTATTTTATTTTTAATATTTATTTAAAAAAATTATTTTGATCATTTATTTTTTAAATGTGAGTTAATTTGGTGTTTCTAAAATAACAATAATTTTAAAAAAAAATTAAAAAATTTTGATTATTTTTTATTAATTTGATATATAAAATTGATGTTTGAACTAAAAAGAGTCTTAAATATGATAATAAAAATCATGTAAAAATAAGTTTAATGAATAACTAAAATTAAAAATTAATATTTTGTTATAGTTATTTGTAGGATTTATTTTTCACGTAATTTTTATTATGTTTATAGTTTATTTTGATTAAAACATTAATTAAGTTTCATAATTGTTATATAATTAAATTTAATGAGATAAGATTTAAATTTTAAATCTATCAAGAAATGGTTCATAATGAAGCTTTTAAAATGTAAAGAATCAAAATAATATTGAAAATAAGATAAATAAATGAAAGTATAATTTAGCTAAAAAAATATATTTATAAATAATATTTTTAAATTTAAATTTGTTATTAAATTAATTTAAATATTAATCAAGTTCAATAATTCAACCGTTGTTAAATTGTGGTCTAACCAATATTAATAAAATAATAATATTAATAACAATAATAATATTTAAAAATATATAAATAATATTAAATAAGTATAATATCATAATTTTATAACATAAAAAAACATCATATATAAGCTTTTAACATTTATTATATACCAAAAAGTTCAAATTAAATATATAAAAATATGTATTTTATTTTCTTAAAAATTAATATAAATTTTAGAAATTTTTTTTTTACCAATACTAGTTCAAATCAATTTTCTTCACCGATTTTGAAAGTTATGATATTATTAGATACTTGATCGATCAGTATATTAATCGAATTTTCGATCTTACTTATCAACTAGTTCAATTTGATTTTGTTTTCAAAATAATGTTTGTAGCACCCTCTATCCCACATACATCAATGTATATAATTTAATAATTATAAAGGGAAATTCCTAATCAGTTATACTAAATAAATTAAAAATTCTTGATGTAGAAGTATCACATTACAAATCTAACTCATCAATTAGCAAAACTAAGTTGAAGTAATTACAAGGAAATAAAAACTTGATACTAAAATAATGTCAATTAACAAAATCTAAGTCCTAATATCAAATAACTATAAGCTCTTATCTATTGCCCCGATGTCTCAACCTATTAGAACACTCCTAGTGTAAGGTCTAAACTTCCCCACCATGTTCATAGTTAATTCCACCTATAAGCATACACTAGAACAATAACCAAAGAAAGGGGAGTGAGAACACATCTCACTTTAATTACCGTGTGGGTTATGGATGGGTAGCTACACACAATAAAACAACAACATATACATTTGCAATTCATATCAAGATACAACATTAATTATTTTATACATTCAACACTTATTACATTCGTATTTCACAATCAATCAATGATATAAGGGTTATGCTATGATAATGCAATGGACAAGACTTTCCTAAACTATATGCTTGTGGTGCCAATAAAATCACTTATTGTTACCCAAAGGTTGAATAACTTAGGAGGATATGTCGGGTCACAACCATCACAACACTTTACACCACGAAGATATACATCATTGGCATGTTGGGATAACTATATTGGCCAAGTTTCACCCCCATGCACACAATGAGTAGAATTGAGGCTCTTAAACCTAACTATCCCCAAGGTTATGAATCTCCAAGCTTTTACACAAGGAGACCTTTCCTGACAGTGTATTCCATATCATACTCATCACAAAAACACATCATGCACATGATGCATGATACACAAGACTCAATGCATATTCATCATCACACACTTAATTGTAAAGTCACAAAAGTTACATCATGGCTAGGCTATTTCTCGCATATAGCATATCTCAAAATACCAAGAACCACTTTAGCCAATGCATGTATCCATTCTAACAAGAATTCAGTACAACAGCCTTAATTACACATAATACATTCAACATTATCAATTAGCTCTCATAGTTTATCTATCCAACAGCCATTCCAAGTTTATCAAACAATTTGCATATATTACAAGCAAAGGAACAGAGTGACACTCAACAGTGAAAACCCTATGTCCGGCATGGTTCAAACAAAGAGTAGTTCAATTTTCACTGGAAGGTCACACTTGGTGCAACCACCCAACGCTCAACAAATTTACAATAGTGAGTCCACTAGAGCTCCTATGCTTGATAACGATGTCGAACGTTATCAAATAAACTAGTTTCCCTAAAATTGAAACTTTTTAATATAGGGAACCTAGGTCATAATTCAGAATCACAAACCATAGGAACACGAATTTTATCTAGAATTAGAAAAGGGGGATTTTTATCAAACACTTTCTATGCAAAAATTATAAATTGAAAATTGAACTCAAGAATCACGAATTTTAAAATCCAATTAGATAAAACATCGATTCAAGTTTTGATTATTGTCGTATATAAAAAATATGTAATCCAAATTCCATCATTGAATATTTAATTTGAATTATAGAACGAAGAACACAATCGTGCTCTATGGAAACCCTATGAAGATAAATCTGTTTTGTAATGCTCCGATTCAAATTGAATCCAATTTGATGTTCTAAAATTAATTTGAATTAAATTATATTCTTCAATTAATTGGAAACAAAATTCATAATCATGAATTTGATTCGAAATTAAAATAGGGAAAAAAAGGAATTCGTATTTTAGAGGATTTTACTGCAGAACTGAAAACTTGAATCGATTAAGAGAACTTAGTCGTGCATCTCCATCATTATCCACACACAAATATGTTTGAAGAGAATATGAAAATTTTTCGCCAAATTAGAGAGCAATTCGTGAGAGAGAAGAGAAGAGAGTTGAGAGAAAATGAGAGAAACTTTTTGAGAAAGAAATCTCAAACATGAAAAATGAGGTCAAAAGTTTAATGCAAAGGGTCATTACATGAATTTAAAGGCAAAGTAATGAGCCTAATCTAATGGTCCAGCCCACTAATTACATTCCTAAAGCCTAATTAACTACAACTAAACAATTTTAAGACAAGCTGAAAAATTCAATATAGGGCCACGAGCTTGAGGCGCGATTTTGGGCCTGAAAACGTCCAAAATGGATTTTTCTCCCAACATAGAAGTTATAGATCTCTCTCTTATCTTTCCAGGGAAACCAAGATTTCCCAATTCTAAGTTGTATAACTCCATATATGACTTACATAAGAAACTATGTCAAAATAGGAAATTATTACAGGAATTTAGTAGAATTTACAATTAAATCCTAAATGACTCACTAACACAAATCTAAATTAATACATGAATATATGACACTAAAAGAAATCAAATAAGGCAAAAACATATATAGAAAAATGTACTAAAATATGACTATCAATGCTCGACATGATTCCTCTTATGCCTGGTGCCATCACTGTGACACCCTCTACCCCAACACCCTCTACCCCAACATCATTAATAAACATAAACTATATTTATAAAAGATTTTCATAGAATGATATAAAACAATAAGTATCATAAGGTAGAAGATGCACATTCATAATTCATACACATAAATATTAAACTCAAGAAGTTATTATAAAACAAAGATTATAAATTAATCCCAGTAAAGGTGGCAGAGCCTCCTAGTTAGGAATTAACTTATAATCTTTTAGTAAAATTATAATATGACAAAAATACACACTTTCAACATAAATAACATAAAAATTACAAAAGAAAAATAATAATAATTTAACAATAAGTCTAGCTAATCCCGATGTCACATCCTATCAGAGCGAAACCCAAACAGAAGCCTAAGCTTCACCACCAACATCCTCAGCCTCATGCTAATTATCTGCATCATAATTTAAATATACACAAAAATGACAAGGGAGTGAGAAACTTCTCACTCAGTTGCAGATATAGAAATAAAAGTTAAATAGCACACACACACGCAGTATAATTCACATATATAATCAATCTCACATATATGCTTATGTATAATGATTTTCTTGACTTGACTCACTATTGTATGCATGTGGCGCCATACGGAAGTTTCAGAATTTATCACTGGTGACCCAAAGGTACACCTATCACTGGTGTTCATACACCTCGTTAGCATGTTACATCACTGGTGTCCCGAAGGCACACCTATCACTGGTGTTCATACACCTTGTTAGCATATCGTGGGTGACTCAAAGGTACACCTTGTTAGTCGTGGGTATGCGGCCTCAGCGGCACACCTGGAGTAATATGTGCATATGATGCATGTCATACATTCACAGACTCAACCTTTAGCATGTTACACATATCATATTCATATTTCATAATTAAGAATTATTTCAATAATCCAATTTAATAGTCCAATAGTCCAACAGTCCAAACAGTCCAACAGTCCAAACAGTCCAACAGTCCAACAGTCCAACAATCCAACAGTCCAGAGGTTGCTTAGGTATCATATTTTTCAATAATAATATATTAAGATCTTTTAAGTAAAGTAGGAAGCTTAAAAGGTAATATAAGATAATAAGGAGGCTCAGCCTTCCATTAAATAACAGATTACAAATTTATAAATACTTAGGAGGCTTAGCCTTCCATTCAAATAACAGATTCTAATATGTAAATAAGATATAAAACAAAACACATCAATAATACATATTCAAAGAAATAAACAACAGGTAAGGGATCGGGAGCCAATCCAACAAACAAACTATTTAACAATTATTCCCACACCCCCAAGCGAGGTTTCCCACTCCCCCCTTACCTGGGTTTACAGAAATTTGGGCAGAATCTCCTCCTCTCTATCTTTCCTTAAAAGGAATCGGAATTAGGGCAGAATCTCTTCCTCTTTCTCCTTAAACAAGGCACTAGAGCAGAACCTCCTTTTCTTTCTCCTTCTCTCTCTCTTACTTTCTCTCTCTATTTCTCCAGAATTTCCTTCTCTCTAGAATTCTAAATTTTCAAAACCTTAGGCCCCTATTTATAGAATTTTTGAAGTTACTATGCACTATGCACTATTCATTAAAATAATATTATAAATTACTATGCACTATGCACTATTCATTATTATATTCAAATTAATTAAAATTTTGAAACGGAAAGAATCCGCCCACGTTTCAGCCGCCCCTTTACTGTGCAATTGCATAGTAAAATACTATTCATACATACGTATTCGTAAATAGTAAAATACGTATACATAAATAGTAAAAATATGTATACATAAATAGTAAAATACGTATACGTAAATAGTAAAATACATAAATAAAATACTTATTCACATAAAAAAAATATTTCTTTTCATTGAATAAAATTTGGGATGTTACAATTCTCCCCTCCTTTTAGAAATTTCGTCCCCGAAATTTTTGCAATGGTAAACTCTTCGCATTCTTACTTCTAATTCTTATGCAACATCACTACCTTGTTGATGTACAACTTTTATCAATTTCCTCAAAGGATTTGCTTAGGGAAAGATCTTGACGAATTTATCCACTTAAACACAAACAAAATCAATTTCTTAAGCGTCTTAGACAAATCTTCCACTAGGGTCTATCTATTCACCATCTTACTTCCAAAATGGAGCATCTAAGTGCTACAAGATTCTTAAAAACTTTTAGTATGCTAACCATAAATATACAATTGCTTTACTCCTCTCTTCATCTTAGGTCACAAAATATCTTCTTAAGATTTTGGTACATCTTAGTAGTTTCTGAATGGATACTAAAGATACTCTTATGACCTTCTTCTAGGATTGCTTTATTAAATTCTAGCACACTAGGAATGCCCAACTTATCCTTAAATCTCAAAACTCCATCCACTCTAAATTTAAACTCACTCTCCATACCTTGATTCAAGTTCTCTACTTCTCTTTCCATATTAGACCATCACGCTTCCCCTGCGCCACTCTGATACATTTTAGTAACTCCTAAATAAATGTTAAGAGTACTCTTATGTCCTTTCAAGTTTTATAACTAAACATTCAACTGTGTCCTTTCTGATCTCTTGCTTATTTGGGTCACTAATAAAGGATCTAACTCCTAGTTCCTCTAATCTCATCTATTAATCTGATAGTTACTTCCAACATAAATAATTCAATGCTACTAGGGTAATCTTACACATCAAGCATAAGTTTCTAAATTCTGCAATCAAATTCAATCCTTAAATCATCAAAATAATAATTTGGTTATCATTGTAATCCAGATATTTGCCACAACATCAACACCTAAGCATTAGATACACATATCAGATCACTAATTTTACTACTCTATCTACAACCAATTCAAACTCTTCTATGATCAATTCTAAAGATCAGGTACCTAAGCATAATGTACACTCGGTATCCATATCAGTTCTCTAGTTTCACCATTTCATTTTCACCCAAGTCATAATCATATCCATCACCTTAACCTATAGCCTTATAACTTGTTACCAAAATAAATCAACTAATTATGCTCCTATAATTTTCTTCAACAATCCATTCGTTATTCATACTTAATCTCACAATACTAGAAGTAACCTTATAATCCAAACTTAAATTTCTAATTTGAGCCAAAAAGATTCATCTCTCTAATCATAATGAAAGATAAAGATTTCCTCAAAACATCAATCACTACAATGGCTTTAGCCAAATAATAAGATCAAAATTTTACTCCTTAAGAAATTTCAACTATTTCTTTTATCTCGTATTCAACCCCTTTGGTCAAAAGATATTTAAGGTTCTTATGATCATTAAATACCTCAACCATAGAATCATATAGTTAGTGTCTCCAAATCTTAGTATAA
This sequence comes from Cajanus cajan, assembly GCF_000230855.2. NCBI lineage: Eukaryota > Viridiplantae > Streptophyta > Magnoliopsida > Fabales > Fabaceae > Cajanus > Cajanus cajan. The sequence continues at coordinate 53,831,306 of NC_138520.1, read as the reverse complement.
ATGACAAAGTCGCTAACAAGGTTATGGGTAAGGTAATTTCTCTCATGAATTTTCAATTTCTTAGAAACATAAGCTACTATCTTTTCTTCTTGCCACAATATTCTTCCTAAACCTATTTTCAGAGACATATTTATATATCACAATAATCTTACTAAAATCTAGTAATATTAACACTAGTCAATCTTTCCTTAAGAGTTTGAAAACTACTTCCTCAATTGTTATCCCATACTAATGTAACTCCTTTCTAGTCAATTCAGTCAAAGGTAATAGTAAGTAATTCAAAGAAGTAAGCAACGAAATGATTTGGGTAGTTAAAAATATACAAAGGTTCAAGAATTCCTGATATAGATTATCCTTACGGTTGATTCCAAGGGTAGGCAAGAAACAACCTAGTGAACTGAAACATCTTAATGACCAAAGAAACGAAGGCAAAAGCAATTTTTATAGTGAGAGCAGTTTAAACCATGAACAGTTGTTAAAAAAAAAATTACTCACTGAATTTTCATATAAACTATCAAACAAGACTCCTGATTTTACTAATTGACTCAAGTATCTCTCACTTAAGCATAACTTAAGTAGATCTTCCTCCGCAAGAAATTTTATGGTCTAAAATACTCACCTCATACAATCCAAATTCATACTTAGATAATCTAGTTTAAATCTATTTTTATGCCTAACAACTCAAAATATCATGATAGCATATATCTACCTGACACACAGAGTTGTATTCGTCCAAATGATTTCAAACCTATCTCAAACGAAAGTTAAGTGAATAAGCTACAACTCTTTATGAAGACATAAGATTTCCAAGAGATCATCTCTTTAGCTAAAGATTCAAATATCACCACTAATAAATTCAGTGCTTACTAAATTTCTAATCACCAAGGCAGTCATAACTTGAAGTTCTAGATTTTTGTTTCATCTTATCCTAGTTCTATTGAAAAGATAATATCTAAAACCATATTCTTCATAAAGACCTCAAAATATAAATTTTGTCGATATAATACTCATACTATCATAACAAACTATAATGAGAATATTTTCGACACCAAATAGCAATAATGTATCAATATATCTAATGCCACAAAATACCTCAACTTTTTCCAAATTCACTACTTAATTTCTCATTCAAGTCTCTCCTTACTTTTCTCAATCAAAACAACTCACATGCTACCTAAACCATAAATAATTAACATACCAATAATAACACTTAAGGGAATTAACATCATTTCGATCTCTCACCATAGAGACAACCACCTTTAGATTCAACCTGCTACAACTATAGATGTCAGAAACTTCACCAATCATAAACTCTTAGTACACTCAATATATCACCTCCCATCCAAGGTTCTAATAATTCGAGTTGGCTAACACTATCATGATTATCATTCCTCTGATTACAAACTAACTTAACAATCTCAAACTCAACAATATCAACACAGGACGAACATCATCATCATAGTACACAACAAACAAGACATAGTCAGAGTACACAACAGAGTCATGATAAGCACATAACACACACGGTTGATAAAATCGACTTGCTCTGATACCACTAAATGTGACACCCTCTACCCCAACATCATTAATAAACATAAACTATATTTATAAAAGATTTTCATAGAATGATATAAAACAATAAGTATCATAAGGTAGAAGATGCACATTCATAATTCATACACATAAATATTAAACTCAAGAAGTTATTATAAAACAAAGATTATAAATTAATCCCAGTAAAGGTGGCAGAGCCTCCTAGTTAGGAATTAACTTATAATCTTTTAGTAAAATTATAATATGACAAAAATACACACTTTCAACATAAATAACATAAAAATTACAAAAGAAAAATAATAATAATTTAACAATAAGTCTAGCTAATCCCGATGTCACATCCTATCAGAGCGAAACCCAAACAGAAGCCTAAGCTTCACCACCAACATCCTCAGCCTCATGCTAATTATCTGCATCATAATTTAAATATACACAAAAATGACAAGGGAGTGAGAAACTTCTCACTCAGTTGCAGATATAGAAATAAAAGTTAAATAGCACACACACACGCAGTATAATTCACATATATAATCAATCTCACATATATGCTTATGTATAATGATTTTCTTGACTTGACTCACTATTGTATGCATGTGGCGCCATACGGAAGTTTCAGAATTTATCACTGGTGACCCAAAGGTACACCTATCACTGGTGTTCATACACCTCGTTAGCATGTTACATCACTGGTGTCCCGAAGGCACACCTATCACTGGTGTTCATACACCTTGTTAGCATATCGTGGGTGACTCAAAGGTACACCTTGTTAGTCGTGGGTATGCGGCCTCAGCGGCACACCTGGAGTAATATGTGCATATGATGCATGTCATACATTCACAGACTCAACCTTTAGCATGTTACACATATCATATTCATATTTCATAATTAAGAATTATTTCAATAATCCAATTTAATAGTCCAATAGTCCAACAGTCCAAACAGTCCAACAGTCCAAACAGTCCAACAGTCCAACAGTCCAACAATCCAACAGTCCAGAGGTTGCTTAGGTATCATATTTTTCAATAATAATATATTAAGATCTTTTAAGTAAAGTAGGAAGCTTAAAAGGTAATATAAGATAATAAGGAGGCTCAGCCTTCCATTAAATAACAGATTACAAATTTATAAATACTTAGGAGGCTTAGCCTTCCATTCAAATAACAGATTCTAATATGTAAATAAGATATAAAACAAAACACATCAATAATACATATTCAAAGAAATAAACAACAGGTAAGGGATCGGGAGCCAATCCAACAAACAAACTATTTAACAATTATTCCCACACCCCCAAGCGAGGTTTCCCACTCCCCCCTTACCTGGGTTTACAGAAATTTGGGCAGAATCTCCTCCTCTCTATCTTTCCTTAAAAGGAATCGGAATTAGGGCAGAATCTCTTCCTCTTTCTCCTTAAACAAGGCACTAGAGCAGAACCTCCTTTTCTTTCTCCTTCTCTCTCTCTTACTTTCTCTCTCTATTTCTCCAGAATTTCCTTCTCTCTAGAATTCTAAATTTTCAAAACCTTAGGCCCCTATTTATAGAATTTTTGAAGTTACTATGCACTATGCACTATTCATTAAAATAATATTATAAATTACTATGCACTATGCACTATTCATTATTATATTCAAATTAATTAAAATTTTGAAACGGAAAGAATCCGCCCACGTTTCAGCCGCCCCTTTACTGTGCAATTGCATAGTAAAATACTATTCATACATACGTATTCGTAAATAGTAAAATACGTATACATAAATAGTAAAAATATGTATACATAAATAGTAAAATACGTATACGTAAATAGTAAAATACATAAATAAAATACTTATTCACATAAAAAAATATTTCTTTTCATTGAATAAAATTTGGGATGTTACAATCACCATAAAGAGTACTTTAAGGTTCTCATGTCCAACATGAACCTTCTCTCACCTGACGTGAACGCCATGGAGAGAAATCCACACTCTCTATCACACATCACGCCCAACAACCACTCATGATGCTTAGTGCAGTATTAGTTAGGTCTCTTCTGCAAAAAAAAAAATGAGCTATGGACATTTAAATTCCCAAGCAATTTCTCTTAAATTCATTTGGTATTAGGGGGTCTACAGGTTAATTAATTTGTTCTAACCTATAATTTTCCTTATTAACATATGATTCTCCTATAATTTTCTTTGTTTCATTCTTAGGGCTTCTTCTGTAACTCAAACACTCATAGATTTACAAATAAAGATAATTACATAGATCAGAAATGTAATCATGATTTATTAACACAATCAGAACATATGAGAATCTAAAGATAGTATAGATTTACAATCTCAACAAGATTTGGGATTCCTCCCTTATGCATCACACAAAAACAAGACGAGATTGGGAGTCAATCCTACTATCTTGCAAATAACCTACACTCTAGAGCAGAGTTCTCACTCTCTTTTACCTCAATGATCTCCAAACTCTAGATGCAAATATCTGAGGTCATCTTTGGTTGCCTCCGATTCTTCTTCCTCTTCATATCATAAGATCGCATGTTAATGTGTACATGAGACAATCCTAGTCTTACTAATCTATAAATAAGGAATACTAAAACTCTAACCCAGGCATAGCCCATCGATAAAAGCTCATTAATCCACAATTAATTACTTTTTTTAAAAAATATAATCCACAAAGATTAATTTTAATAGAAGTTCCATTTTATCAATAACACTCATGATCCCAATTAATTACTTAATTTTAAAATTATTTATTAATATTTATTCTAAAAAATTTGGGATTTTACAATGTTTATAAGACTTCATCTATAAAATACCTCAAGTTTTTATATATAAATTAAAAATAGTTTCAATTAATTAATTGGGATGTTTTATGAAAACGAGTTTTTTTAGATAAAAATCAAAGGTTGTGAAATTATTTTATTTGTGTTGTAGAAATACGTTTATCTTATGTATTTATTTATAAATTTTAATTAATTAAAAGAATGAGGGTGTAACTATGATTAGTTATTTTTACTGATGGATTAAATGCGGTAAAAAGGCTTAAAATAAGGGTTAACATTAGTCTAGGTTTTGACATGTTTCCCTTATGTTTATGCTTCTCTGTGCATCTAAAGATCTTGGAGAGCCAGAGATTATTTGTGGCACTCTCTACCCTTTATGCATAATAATGTAAAAAATTTCTAAAAAGGAAATACTTTATTAAATAACTTAACACTCAAGCAAAAGGTGCCACGTTCTAAATTCAAGATTCAAAAGATTAAACCAAACTATTACAAGAATTGCATAAGCATGTTTAAAGGAAATAAACATAATTCCTAGTGTAGAAAACAAAAAGACATATCCTTAGTAACCTTGATGTCACAAGTATCAAAGCTTCCCTTTTCATTAACTAAACTCCCCCAAAAAGGAAGTCTCTTGTAATCATATATGAAAACAACCATGAGAAAAATAAGGGAGTGAGAACATATCTCACTCTGGCTACTAATGTAGAATAAGGTTGGGCAGCCACACACAAACAAAAATGATTAAATAGAATATTCATAACGTTAATCAATCTAGATACAGATATGGAATGACAATCAAAGCACTACTCCATATTCCATATTTTAGCACATTACAACATAAACCACATTATAATTCAAATACAAACAACATGCTATGATTATGCAAGGACTAGACTTTCCTAACTAGATGCATGTGGTATCAGTAAAACATGTTTATCCATGTCTAAAGGTTAGGTAGTCTAGGAGTACATGCTAGGTCAATTAGAAGGGTGTAAAACTAGGTTCTCGACAAGATAGTTGAGCTATGCAAGATACGCCCCATGCACACAATTGGTGAAATTGGGGCTTCCTAAACCAAATTATTCCCAATGACTAATCCTCAAGCTTTTACATAAAGGGACCTTTCCTAGCAGTGTATTCCACATTGTACCTATCACAAAACACATAAGCATATGATGCATGACACTCAAGACTCTATGCACTTTTAACACACAATCACTTATCAATATATGTTTCCCAACACTTAACGATTTTTGACTTAGTATCACATTCGCATATCACATTATGAATGTTACTTAATGTTTTACTTTCATAATATCACTAGCATTTTTCATAATTCCATTTTTTCCACATAATACAAAATTCAAAACATATCAATTATCGATGGAAAAATATGTACTAGGTTTGGGTTTAATCCCCCACCTTCACACATACAAACAACATAAGAATTGGGGGACATTCCCACTACCAATAGTTATCCCACACCTCGGAGCAAGGTTCTCACTCCCCTTTCCCCTTACCTTGATAGACACTAAAATTTTAATTAGTTTGACTCACTAAGGTCCTTTTAATCCATCTTTGGTTCTCTTATTTCTTCAAATCACAAGACGCATGAATCAAATTTGTATAGTGAGGTAACCCTAGCCCTACTAGCAAATTTGAATAAAGCACTAACCCTAATCCACGCATGTAGCCCGTCAGTAAAAAGGTTTAATTTAATTAATCCATACTATTTCTTTTAAAAGATAAATACACAATTATCAAAAACATTATATCAAGAGTATATCTTTGGAAATAATAGATAAATAAATAATTATCTTAAAATATCTCTCAGAATATACTATTACCCTAATTAATTAAATACAAATCTTATAGATAAATACATAAGATAACTATCTCTTCAAATAAAATAATTTTGAAATTTGTATTTTCCTTATCAAAAAATATTATTATCTATAAAATTTCTCAATTAATCAAAACTATAATATATAACTCAAATATGTAAAAACAAATAAAATGTATTTATGTCTCTAACATTAGATATAACAAATAATTTCACAAATCTTTCTTTAATTAACATAAATAATCATAATTATTTTTTAAAAAATCTTTAATATAACTATAAAACCTACTTATTTAATTAAAATATCCATTTAATATTTTTTAGAAAATCTAGGATGTTACATTATTGGGGATCATTCCGAAGATTCGCACCTTATGTTCGACATTCATCAATGTAAGAGGGTAGTAAGTAGTCTCACTATGAGGTATAGGATATCTACGGGGTAGAGAAATTGGACCCCAATCTCTATTTTTGTTCTTGTATGCTTTGAGTGACAAATCTCAAATTCTGATTGTAAATTATGATTTGATCTTTTATATTCTTCTCTTGTGCTCTATTTGTAGTAATTGATAACTAGTCATGTTTAATTTTGTGTAATTGCAGGAAATAATAAATATATGAGTGTCTGTGGTTTCTGTTGGAACCCTAAGGATAGAGTAAATTGCATTAGTAAGGAATAATATATCTTGAGGGTGCTAATTTATGGGTTATTGATATATATTTATGCTATCTTGTATGTTTTTACCGATTGATTTTTGTATTTTAAGCATTTAGGTTGTCGCATGCGATTTGTTGCACTTTCTACAAGAGCATAGTTTCTAACACACCATTGGGCACAGGAGTGATAAAGAGTAAGGGTTGCTCTCTGTGTCTCATACATTGGGCGGGGGAGCTCCAAAGGATCCCTAGTATGTTTTTGTTGGGCATGCAAGTAGTTATGCCAAGAGTATGTCTTCTAGATTTTGCCAAGCATAGGGTACTCCATGTCGAGCACCACTCTACTTATATTCAATTATTATTTTTTGTGCATGTTGCTATATTTTGGTATGAATAACAATGTTTGATGAATTATGTTGATTAATTGAGTATATTATGTGAAGTATCATTGGTTTTTTTTATGTATTTAATGGTAAAAGTAATCTTATGATTTCCTTAATGATATTTCATGAAAATGTATGATGTAGTTGTTGAATCTTCCCTAAATTAAAGTTTTCATAATGACAAACTTAGTTTCAAATTTTAGAATAGAAGAGTTCTCACTTGTGTGCTAATAAGTTTGTTCAAGTATTTCAACAATATTCAAATTTGATCAAAAGACTATATGAGTTCATGATTCCGTGAATAGTACAAGTGACTCATAAAGACATCCTTTAAGAATATTTAGTTCTAATGGATTGCCTATTAGCACAAAAGACTTGTTTATCCCAAGCAAAATGTTGAGTATCCTAAGCCTTTTATCTAAAAGATTCAAGTTAAACATTTCTTCTTAGATAAATGTTTTGAAGACTTGGTTCAAAAGACTAGCACTTTGAGCTAACTATCATAAATCTTTGATTAAAACTAAGCTTCTCAGAAGACTTGTATTTAAGACCTTGTTCAAAAAGCCTGAAGTGATGACCTACTCAAAAGGCACCCCATATGTAGAAAAAGATGACAAGACCAAAAAAGGAAAAGCATGGTGATGTCAAACTCTAGTTAAAAAATAAGCAAGACGCAATGATCTATTTTTGGTGGCTATAAAGGGAAGACAAAGGGCTTGTTTTGAAGCAAGTAAGATCAAAGAGAGAAATCAACTACCCAAGCTAACAAGCTAGAATCTTTGTTTCATCCTTTGATTCCTTTAGAGATTTCCACTTCATTATATATTAGTTTTGTAATAGAAAAAAATTGTGAAAACTTCCTTACTAGAAGCTCCATCATGGGAGAATATTTTATGGTCTTAGCAATTTGAAAGAATAAAAAAAAACCATTAATGTAAACACTATCCCTATCTAGAACTAAGTGTACAGTGGTATTGGAAAGTAGAAAGAAATCACAAGTGTCGTATAGTCTTATAGATGGTGGTTATGAGATTGTTTTCTCAACAAGTGGTTGAGTGAAGAAATCTCAACAGGTAACTGAGTGTTTGCTTCTAACAACATGTGGTTGTGTAGTTGTTTATATCAGTAGGTGGCTGAGTTTGTTAAACAACAATTGCATGTGATTAGTGAAAATTTCACAAGTTTGTGTGGGGACTGAATGTAGCTCAGTTGGGTTTGTCGCAACCCGAAAATTTCCGATCTCGCGACCTATGGTTTAGACATCCTTTTAAAGATCTCATCAATTAAAGAATTCTCGGACACCAAACTAATCCTTAATCAATGGTTTTGAAAATAGGTTCATGGAGTCGCCACCAATGTTTTACTCAAAACATTGGAAAAAGAAAAGGTTTTTTTAAGGTCCAGTAATGACCTTGATAACTAGAATTGGATTCGGGGGTCGATTACGTGTAGAGAAGGTATTAAGCACCCCTACAACGCCCTAAATCGGTACCCTATGATGAAATTAACACGATAAGAATTAATAAATTAAATATTGAATCCCCTTTATTAATGTTTATTTACATGCTTAAAATATAAATAAAGCAATTAACTCTAAAATATCTACATTATGACGTTTATTATAACAAAAAAAAAGATAAAGATGAGAAATAAAAGGAAGAGAAGAAAATTGACTGAAATACCTCTTGAACGAGCTTTATTGAATCTTCAAATATGGAGCAAGTGCTTTGTGGCGACCTTTCACGCTACAGTATGTCTCACAGATCTCAAGAAATACAATAGGAGGGAGAGAGAAAATAGAGATGCGACACAAATCTCAAGAAATACAATAAAAGGGAGAGAGATAGAGAATTTTCGTGCTCAAAGGAGTCTTATTCGAAATTTCTCTGGTCGCCCTGAGAACTGTGCCCGAGACTTCTATTTATAGGAATTAGAGGGGGGGCTAGAACGACCCATTCCGAATTCGGAACGGCCCGTTCTGGGCCTGTCGTTATGTGCTAATTACGCACCTTAGAACGACCCATTCTGAAAATGGAACGACCTGTTCCAGAGTGGAAATTAACACAAAGTTGCCATTTCCAGAACTGCCCATTCCAAATTTGACTTGTTTAGAACGGCCCGTTCTGGTATTGGAATGACCCGTTCCAGCATAGGACTCTTTAGGTGTTTTAGTGACGTTGGAACGACCCGTTCTGATATTGGAATAGCCCGTTCTGGGCTTCGGAACGGTCCGTTCTGATTTTGGAATAGCCCGTTCCGGGCTTCTAAAACCACCTTATTTGGCCTTTAGGCCTTCTGATGTCCTGTCTTATTGTTTGCCTGCTTCGGGAGCTCCTTCCATTCATAACGGAGGTCCATTTCCTTGTTTGTGTGCCCCCGGATGAAATTAGGTGTCTACAGGGTTGAATCAATATAACTTATGTGTTCAATCTCTCTCTCCTTGCCTCTTTACTTGATTATTTAACTTACTACATTCATTATTGCATTGCTACATGAATTGATTCACAAACAAGTAAACTCAAAAACTATTTTTAGAAAATACATAAAGTTCTATATCTTAGAAGACTTGTATTTTGAATAACATATTTTCAAATTAAAAGGAACAAATTAAATAAATAGATAACAATTCAACCCCTTTTCTTGTAGTCTAACATTCACTTCAATTGGTATCAGAGCTTGGCTCTTAGAGCTAAACACGCTTAACAATGTAGGAGAAAAGATCTTGAAGAAGTGATGGTTGTGCAACCCCCAGGTATGTTCATCCAGAAGGGGCTTCAACAAATAGACCTCTAGGCTTTGATGGAAAATATTACTACTACTAGAGAGATCGAATAAAGCTATTCTTGGACCCACAAGATGTAAATCTAGTAGAAACAGTAGAAGAATAATCATATATACCCAAGAAGACACTAGACACAAGGGCCATAGTAGCAAAACCAAAACAAGAATGGAATGTTGATGAAAATGCAAGATGCTTGTTGAATGCAAAAGCAAAGTTTTATCTTACTTGTGCATTAAGTATAATTAAATATGACAAAGTTATAGAATGTAACAAAACAAAAGAAATATGGAAAAAACTAAATGTTGCACATGAAGGAACAAATTACGTAAAGGACTTTAAAATAATATTTTAACTTACAAATTTGAAATGTTTAAAATGTAGGAACAAGAAACCATAGAAATATATAACAAATTAATTGTTATAATGAATGAGCTAAATAACTTATGATAAAAATACATAACTCATCAAAAGATCAAGAAGATTCTCAAAAGTCTTCCAATGATATAGAGAACAAAGATTACAACTATATAGGAAGCAAAAGATATTAAGTTGCTTTAGATGGACGAGCTGATTGAATCACTCAAAGTTCATGAACAAGAGTTGCAAGAAGAATTTCAGTCTAATGAAAGATTTTAGCTCTGAAAGCTAGTCAAAAGTTAAAGACATTAAAACATTTGGATGGATAGTATGCAACATATGTCTCCATTTACTTCTCATAAGGGCTATGACTTTTCCAAAAGTTACATATCAATATTTGATTATAATCTATTGTATGTGGAAGCAAATTCATATATGTCTTCCTTACCTTATATTGCAATTTATGATCAAGGCTATGAAGCCCTCAAAGGTGACATTTTGTGTCCCTTATGGTATGTTGTTAACCAAGATATTTGAGCACTTCAAGGTGCCTTTTCCAAGATAAGCTTGTTGATTAGATGGTAAATAAGTGGAATGCTCAGAATCTAAAATACATGAGGTTGAAGCCTTACCCTAGAATGAACAAGGTTTGTGTATATTATGATGATGATGGAATTGAGAAGAAGAAGAAGCCTTAGAAGAAGAAGTCCAAGAAAAGTCTACTAACACAACTCACCTACTCTACAAGAATAAAATCATTCTTCTTAGGTGACCTCTTAGCTTGACTTGTTCGAGAGGATTGCTACCTAGCTGAGACTAGGTAAGAAGTTTAAAATCAAGGCTAGTAAGAATTATACCCCTTGTAATGATCCCATTAATGACTCAAAAGACGTTCCTTATGAAGAAATTCCATCATCTCCCTTGCTAAATTCACACACAAACATTCAATTCATAATTCAAAAACTCATATAGTATGACCTAAGAGATAAAGATTCACACAATAATTTATATTAGTTCACTTTCCTCAAAAAGTTACATCCAATATTCTATGATTAACCCTTGATCATAAGTCATCCATTATAGGCTAAAAGGTGATTACGATTGAGATAGTTAACCAAACCTACACCCTAAGGCAGTCCTATATATAATCCCAAACAAAAACCCTTTGTTATACTCTTGACTTTGTTTTTCCTAAAGAACCCTACTCTAGCATGTAAACTCAAGAAACCCTATATTGAGACACATTCCCCTATTGGATATACACAAAAACATTAAAGAAAAGACTATAATGAATAAACCTTTGTTCATAAGCCTTTTTCCTTGATGTTTCTTGTTTCTTATACATAAAGAAACCTTTTCTTAAATTGATAAAGCTTTAGAATTTTTCTATAAAGAATTCACTCACTTTCACAAGGTTTTGCTCACATGAGTTTTCTCTCTTGAAAGAAACATTTTTCTAACTTAGACACTCTCTTTTGAATTTTAGACGAAATGAGAGCTCTTCTCAAAATGTGAAATGTGTTGAGTTTATATAGAAAATTTTCACATTGATAATTGATTACTTTGATCATGTAATTGTTTATATTGATCATGTTACTACCCAAAAACAAAGTCTCACTATTATAATCAATTACATCATAATGTAATCGATTAAAACATAAGTTTTTGTTTTTTAAATTATATTTTTTCCTTATGTAATTGATTACTAAAATTCTATAATTGGCTACATTAGCTACTTTGTAAGATGTTTGACATTGACAATATGGTTCATTATTTGAAGATTATCGACTGGACATCATATTTATAACTCAACCACTAAACACCTTGTCTCCCATGTAATCAATTACCTAGCTATGCAATTGATTACATAAAAGTATTTTGGTTTTCCAAAAACTCATATAAAAGATTACTTTGTTCATATAATCGATTACATCATAACATTTTAAGCATATTGGAAAAACCAAGTGTTCATGTAATTAGTTGCTCTGCTCTAGTAATCAATTACATCAAAGTGATTTGCCTGGTCCATTTAAGCTTGATTCATTTTTTATTATTTGAGGCTTGGTTGCTTTTAGTTTATAAAAATGTGTTTTTTTTAATTAATTTTAGTCTTGTTTTAAAAACCTTATGATCAGGGATTAGCTTTACCTAAACCTAACCTTTCTTTTTATCTTCCCAACCAAGACTTACACAAATACACATAAGAATACAACCTATTCTATTACAAGATGACATATTCTTCTTAATCTTTTTGACCCTTTGCATCATTGTGTGAAAAACCAAAACATCAATCTTCTTTTTGTAGCTTAATCATTTTTTTAATTACAACATTAATCACTTATCATACTACTATCAACATTATGAATCATATCCCTAGGCTAAACACCACCAAATCTGCTTCATACCTCAATACACTAGTCTTCACATGTTTTCGAAGTGGCACCCAACGAGGCACTACTTGCACTCGATACCAAACCCAAAAAATTACATATTGCCCTCTAAAGGTCCTATGCCCAATGAATTAACATCAGAGATTTGTTATGTTTCTTGCATTAACTCATTGAAAATGTTAGTCCATTACAACACATAAGGTTTGTTATCATCAAAATCAAGGTGTTTCTAGACATTCAATATATCTTTGGTTCAACAGTCTTTTTTCTTTTTAGTGGACTAATGTCAACACCTTTGTTTCACCTCAAATGATGAGCAAAATGTCAATAGTCATCATTAAGCTCCAATAAATGAAATAAATGAAAAACAATGATGAAACCTGGAAAGTACATTCATAGGTATGTGCAATAAATGAAAAACAAAGATGAAACATGGAAAGTACATTTTGTGCTTTTTTTTTACTCCTAAGTTGCAAGATTGATCAACAATAAAGTAGAAAGTATGTTTTATATTTGGGCAAAAGACACACATGACTCTAAGATCACCATAGGAATATCTAAAGAGGAAAGGATGAATAAAATATTTTTTTTGTTAAGAAATCACTGTAATCTCTAAATGTGTATGAAACTTTGTTTAGTCCTTGAATGAAAGAAAATTGAAAGGAAAAGAAAGTTCATGAACATTTTTTACATTATTATAAGGACTAAAATGAATTTTAATGATTTACTATAAGAACTTAAATGAATTTTAATGAATTTACGTGTATTACAAAATCAAAGGATTAATGTGAAATTAAATGATTAGCTACATGTACTAAACTTAATTTCAATTAATAATTGTAAATATTAATTTTGAATATTAATAATATCTTACAAGGTCCTTATAAAACCAACCATATTTTTGTGTGTCACTAAAAGAGACTAGTACTAATAATGTAGTAACTGATATTAGGAATCAAGTGTTGTCATGCATCTTTGGAAGAAGGAAACAAAAACGAGGAAGAAAGGATATGAAAAAAGAAAGTAGTGACGACCTGAGCACAGTCAAGGTGGGAGACCATCTAGGAATCCATTTTTAGGGGGCCACCAACCTTTTTTTTAATTTATATAAATATAAAAATAAAATTTACATAATTAAATCATATAAGAAAATATTATTGTAAAAAAAAAAAATTAATCAACAACAATCAATTAATTGATATAGAATTTTTCTATTTCTCAATAAAATCTACTTGTAATCTTAAAAAAAAATAAACCGGTGATGTTAAATATAAAAAGGAATGTGTGATCTATATAATATAATATAGGCAAAAATATACTTTTCATCCCTTATATTATTTATTAGTGTCAATTTAGTCTCACTTTAATTAATTGAATCAATTTAATCTCGCATCTTAAAAATGTATCTCAATGTTTGACCTTCCGTTTCTTTCGTTTAAATACTTAACGGATGTGACACGTGTCATGCCACATCCGTTAAGTTTTTTAAACGGAGGAAATGGAAGGTCAAACATTGAGATACATTTTAAAGATGTGAGACTAAATTGATTCAGTTAATTAAAGTGAGACTAAATTGACACTAATAAATAATATAAGGACGAAAAATATATTTTTGCCTATAATATACTATTGACTTCTTTTATTGCAACAAATTGAGAGTTCATGGTGAAGGTTTAAAAATAAGCAATTAGGTACTATTATTTTCTCTCATTGTCATTTACTCATTAAAAATTTATAATTTGAATCATAGATTATAATTTAGTTTTTTGTTTATACTTGTCTTATTGTTTGACTTTGAACATATTTTATAGAAAACAACCTTCTGTTCATCTAAAATGGAAAAGAAATAAACAAATTGAAATTGATATTGATTGTCAAAAGGGAATTCTTGAGAGATTTTTTTTTTAAACATCCTATAATTTTTCTTGAAAATGATGTAAATCTAGATAATTTAAACTCCAAAGTTAAAAATTTTGAGAATGAAAAATAATATAATAATAATGAAGAGTCTAATATTTTAGTTAAAAATAGTGAAAATGAAGATGATTCATTAGACATTTATGATGGCATTGAATATTATGATGATAAAAACTAACATATCCACATTGAACAATCTAATCAATATAATTCATTAAACATTTATGATCTAATAACATAAAGTCACTTTAAAAGTGATTTATAAGATGAATTATTAAAAAAAAAATACTAAATAAAATATGTTTATTGTGAATAATTTTTATTATTTTTAATATCCTAATAATTTTATAATAAAATATATGAAAAAAATATTTTAAATAATTGATATAATTTTATTTTTTTTTGGTTTAGAGCCTAAAAAACTTGGATAAGTAAGACAATGGAAGTAAGAAAAAGGAAGAAAGAAAGAAATAAAAAAGAGGAATTAAAAAAAAAATAAAGATAAAGAAAGTGATGAAAAAGAATCAAGAAGAAAAAGATTAAAGCATCACTTTATTGCATGGAATAAATTGAATTATAATAAATTTGTGTTACTAGGAGATCAACGTGAAATTAATAGATTAATTGCAAGGACTAAACTGAATGATAATGATTAGTTATAAGGACTAAATTGAATTTTAATGATATATTGCAAGGTCCTATATTAAATTAACTATATTTATTATGATCGTGGCATGGACTTGTATGAATAATGAAGGAAATTTTGCGGGAAGTCAATCACAATTATTGTGACATGCATTTTTGGAAGAAGAAAATAGAAGAGAGAGAAAAAAAAAGGAAAAAAGAAAATAGAGGAAGATTAAAAATTCATTTTAATTGATTAAATAGTAAGTATCTATCATTTCTTGTATACAATAAATCAAATCAAGAATTTAATCAATTAAATAATGAAACCAATCGGTTATTTAATTAAAAAATTAAAAATACTTTTTTTTTAAAATTTTATCTTCCCATATTTTTTAAACAAAATAAGTTTATTTTTACTATATTTCTCACTTATTTTTACTAGTTTCATTTATCTCTTTTTTTTTTTTTTTTTTTTCTGTGTCTATTTGTAACTTATTCACACACATGTGACCAAATAAAACACACCTCCAAGGGGCCATAACTGTAGAGGGAGAAGGACTTTGAAGCAGAAGAAACATAGAATTTACAGAGAGAAAAAGAGAATGGTCAAACATTACCGGTGGCGTAGGTTAGTGGTTCATAAACCTCTCTCTAAGCTTCCTTCTTTCTCTCTCTCTCTCACTGGGTCTTTGCATTTTCTGCAAGAGCTTCTTCGCTTCTCTCAGCTCTCACCTTTCCACACTCTGATCCAAGGAAAAATCTCAACTTTCTTCAACAATTCACCACTACAATTTCTGGGTAGTGGCTTTTTCCCAAGCCCAGTTTATCAGACATGGCTGTGAGTTCTTTTGCTTTTTTTCTCTTTCCTCTTTCACTTTCCCTTGTTTTGTGTGTCTCTTGCTGCTGACAAAATTTGAGGAAAAGGGTAAGGGACCAGAGTTTCAATCTCTTGCATTATGTTCTAATCTTTTGTTAAGTGCAGCTTCTTCTTTTTTTTTTGTGTATTTCTTTTCTTTTCTCTTCATGTTCTGAAGCTTTGAGATAGTTGACCATAGTTTGATTCTTTTTCTGGTTTGCCATCGCATTATTTCTCTGCTGATTGGTATCATGGGGCAATTCATTTTAAAGGGTGTGGTTTTCTGAGTTTAAGATGGAAACTAGCCTCCCAAATTAGGCTGTGTTGAAATTTTAACTGAGCCTTATCTGATGGATTTGTTTTGTGTTCATGGATTTTTTTTTTTCTACTAAAGTTGTTAGGTATGCATCAAGTATGCACTTCCGAGTTGTATGTGTATTCCTATTAGCAATATTGGAGAAACGAGAATTCTTACTCTTAAATATAAAATTTTATTGAATTAACATGGATAAAACAACCAGGTTTGATATTTTTATTTTTTTAAAATTTAGTACAGGTTGGTGATGCACATGCAATCCCATGTCTAAAAGTTACAATAGTCCAAAACTCAAAACTTCACGAGATGTAACTAATAAAAAGACAAAGCTGCTATCGTAGAAATGTGCTATCTATATTATTGAGTGGATGGAACTATATCTTGTTGGAATTTAATCTCTGAATATTTTAGTGAACCAGATTAAAAAATAAGCAACAATAGCGAGGACTTCTTTTTTTAGTTGTTTAAGAGGGGTTTTAATATTCTATATATGCAAAGAGAGAAAAGATGTGCCCTCTTTGGTTGCTTTCTCTACTTTCCATCAAAGTTTGCTTTTATAAAGTATTGTGCGATATAATTTACGCATTTTAGTTCATGTATAATTTGTATCCTAGCCTTATATATCAAGTCTAAAATGAGCAAAATTTTGGTTAATTCAGAAGCTTAAGAAGCCCATGTTCTTGCAAAAATTAATAACTTTAGTTGGCCTTATATATTTGCCAGAGATGTCTGAGCATCTTTGAATAGCTCTGTCTACAACTTCGTCCAGGTAAGTAAAGAAAGACAACCAAAGTACTAACTATAAGATAAAAAAAGGCTATGTTGGATGAAATTACTTTGGAGCTAGGATCTGATGATCCAGTGTTGTAACTCGTAACAAATAAAATAGGAACTTTATATCATTAACTAATTTCTTTCTCATTGTTGGCTTACAACAATCATGCTATTTTTAATAGAACACACTTTTTAAAGATGAAAAGCCACAAAAGGGAAAAGAAAAATAGAAGTTAAGTATCTCCACTTTTGAGGTGTTCCAACTAATGCATGAACATGATAAGAACACTGAGGCGATCAGGGAAATTGGACCCTCTAATCATGTGTTTTTTGATAGATCAATTTAATACTCGCACTGGATCATCAGATACTAGCTCCAAAGTAACTTCATCCAACATAACCATCGATAATTTGTTCCCATAATGAGCCAAACTATTGCATTGACCCCACCATTGCTGAGCTTTGTAGCACTAAGTTACGTTTTTAATTTGATACCCACACTTGATCTGGATAAATTTACTGTCAGCCGTATCTCAAATGTGTTTGGCCTTTTAAACAAAGTAAGAGGCACCTTTGAGCTTTTCTTTCCCTAGAAGATTACTAAGATCTTTTCAATTTTTCCAAGTAGTTATGACTCTTATGTAACATCAACTGACAAAATGACAATTTTGATGGGAAATTCACTGCTTTATAAGACTTTGACTTTCAGTTAGTTGGTGACTTTCAGTAGTATCAGTATATACAACAATTTCTTAATATAAAATGGATGGTCTGATGAAAGAGATGAGAGTGAAAATGAATAATGCTTTTGTGATACCAGCCGTACTGGTTTTGCAAATACGTATCTATTGAAGTGAAATTGTAGGTTTGTAAACTAAATATATGGTTTTAGTTTGAACAACCTCCGGCTTTATGGAACTGGAATTGAGAAATCTAAATTGAACTTTATGAAAATGTAAGTGAACAAACTTCAACGAGCAAATTTTCATGAATCAGCCTTGTAGGATGAAGTTAAGAAACTATCTAAAAGATTAGACCTAGAAAATCATTCATGACTTTATATAACAACACCATTAGAACTTGTATTTCAACAAGCAAATTGTCATGAATCAGTCTTGTAGGATGATGTTAAGAGACTTTCTAAAAGATTAGACGTAGAAAACCATTTTTGACTTTATATAACAAAGCACTAAAACTTGTATTTTGAGTATCCATTATGCTTTGCGAAAGATACTGATTACTGAGTGGTCTTATAATGTAATTACAGAATGATAATAGCTTTGCTTCTTTGGCAACTGGTTATTGCCAACATTCTTGAATATGTGCAAACCTTAGAGATGTAGTTAATTTATAGCCTTTGCCCTCAAGATCAAAGGAAATTTCTTGAAGTTATTGAGCTCTACAAGAGTATTCAAAATATCAAATTTATATTATAAACAAGCAACTTGTAAATAAAGTCTTTTATAAGGTGGTTTCAACACTACATCTTTTTCTTTGTTTTTGTTTTCTTTTTTTGGTTCCAAGGTGTGGAGAAGATCACGGACTTTATTGACTGTCCGTGAACTGAATGTAATGGAGTGATATATGAACATAGTACTCTGTTGTAAAGTTTGGAGAACTATCTGCTTGATTCGATAAATTGAGTTACGAGACATCTTATAATACCATAACAATGCAAATAACAACAGATACTTAAGGTTAGTAAATTTTAAATTGTATCGATCTTTTAACCATGTCTGTCTTGTAATCAATATGGTTTCTAGGACCAAAGTTTTCTTTTACAAAAATTGGACTATTGTGGGGACTAATTGGTTTAGAAAAGGTACAAGTATGTAAAGAAAATATAATGTGAGAGTTGATGAAAAACAATTCTTAAATGCATATATATGTGTGTATATATATATATATATATAGCAATATTTTTAAGTTCAATATGAAATTGAAAATGATTATATATGGGTAAATAGACAAGAAACACCTAAATGTGATATACTAAGTGTTGAGAGATACCATATCAGAGAGGGCACGAGAGATTAAAGACAAAGCAAGAAGAATGAAGATTAGAAAAGGTGAGATGCAAGTTGGACTCAAAATGCAGGTATACTTGTTAATGAGGATAATAGTTGATTTTTAACAATTCTGTGACATTGTTTCTCCAGGCATGGTTAAGGACCTTTCTCGATTGATGAGTCTTAGCACACTTTGTACAATTGTACCTCCCCTGGTCTTTAAGATTAGGGACCTGCTGTTGGTTGGGGGGTTTGATATCCGTGAATTCCATTTTCACATGCCTCCTTAGATCTTAGCTCTCAATAGGGATCTTCCTAGTCACACACACAAAAAATAAAAATAAAAAATAAACAGACTTTTCCTATAGTACTTTCCAAGGTATCTGCTTTAGGTTATCAATAATATTTTGCCACTTACAACACTGGGCGATAAGTAGAACATCATATCCTAAAATATGGAATTATCAGCTTCTGGTTTTGATAATCCATGCTAATATATTTTGCATTGTTCTGTTGCATGGACGATTTAGAAGAAGTTATTTGGAGTTTTTTTCTGCATAATCCTTCCAGCATTGGGGAGTTCCTTAGTGATTTGTTTTGATGGTTGATGATGGATGAGAAAGAAGTTAGATGGAGTAAATTTGTTTATGGGTGTGCAATGTTTGCAGTAATTTACTGTGCTTACTTATAGAAATGCTAAACTATGTAGTTTATTGTTTAATAAAACATTTTCTTTGAGAAAGTTTTGTCCTCTATGCTTCATCAAGGTGCTTTTCATTTGCTTCTTTCTTCATCTGTATAAACATTCTGATCAGAAATCTCTTGGAGACTTGAATTTGATAGAAACATCCTTCGGTAACTGTTCTATCATTTTACATGCAAAGTGAAATAGATTCCGGTGTACTATTTGGTATATGCTGTTGAGTGCAGCCATTTTGACAATGAAAATAACATTGTAACATGTTGAATCTCCTGAAGTACCAAAAGATGATCCTTATTGCAAAGAAAGAAAAAGGAGCCATATCTTTTATTTCCTTCATATATTATTTCTCTTTTGATGACTTTGATTGTGATACTGGAATGAGAAGCATTAGCATTTAAAACTGTTTCAATGTTTCTATTTGACAGCATGTTTCAGATGCAGCTTATTCTGAAAAAGCCCAGAAAGGTCAACCTGGTCCAATGATGATTAATCCAAATGAGCCCAAGGAACATTCAGATCTAGTTTCTTCTGCTGACCCACCCCCTTCAAAACCCAGAGTTCATTCAGAGGATCAATCTGGAAAGGGATCAGTGAGATCAACAAATGAGTTACAAAAGAGCAGGGAGGATGGTGATCCTAGACATTTTGTTGACTCTCCAGCTCACCATGGTAGCAGTGATTCTGCCCATCGAGGCCAGGGAGTAGGTTCTGCTGACAGCCGTAGAAAACCTTCAAGACAAAGTACTGGGTCTGAACATATTGACCGTTCACCCCTTCATCGCCATGCAAAAACCCCTGGCAGAGATAGTCCATCTTGGGAAGGAAAAAATTCACATGACAGCGGCCATGGTACACCTGGAATATCCCGATTAAGACCATCAAACCGAGGGGATGAAACTGTAAGTTTTCCACCGTTCTCTTTTATTACCATGTATGGCATGAAAAGTAAAAATCATGAATATTGCATCATTGATTGATCAGTTTGCTAATCTGTAAGGATTCGATTTTGGAGTCTTTTGAGACTTCCCTTCACAATTATTTCTGATTTGGCAGCCTGATAAAGGTGCTGCTGTTCCGAAGTTTGGTGAGTGGGATGAAAGTAACCCTACATCAGGTGATGGCTATACTCACATTTTCAACGTATTGAGGGAGGAGAAACAGGTGGGAGCTGGACACGTGCCAGGCACGCCTAATGGGAGACAATATGCTGCTCGGAACCAACCTGCTGACAACAAAGCTCAGGTATGACTGCCACGCCTGTTTAATGTTTAGACAGTAAATCTGTAAGTTTTTAGTCTTAATCATACTGATGTTTCATTAGTGCTCTTTGTTTTTATCCTTGCTTCTCCAGAGCTGCTGCTTTTGCTGGGGGAAAAAGTGATTTATTCTGAGCAGAAAAGGTAAAAATAGGGTTGTGAATGGTCATGAGGTGTGTGTATCACTTGTAAATATTCCAGGCTCTCATCCCAGGAAAACATCGTTGAAAAACATATCTTAAATTTGTGCTTTTTTCTCCCAGTCTTTTGGTCAGTAGAGACGCTTTGCGTGCCAGATTGTGATTTGTCGTTTTTATCTTTTCAATATTTTGTTATGTATCTGCCACGCTTTATAATTAAATTTATCTGTATTTAGCTACAAGATTTGATATACAATTCTTTTGTAATGAATTAATGGGTTGTGATTCTAGTCCTCATCTATATTGTAGCTCAACTATAATTCATCCTGTTTAATAACAAACTCTTTCAGAAATAGATCTTTTCTTTCTATGCAAGTTGTGTAGGTTCCTAATGAGTTGTTCTGTTTGAAGTTATCAATTCGTATTGACCTTTATGCTCCCTCTACCATCCTTCTATGCACCTTAGTTATTGCTAGACCATATGTGAATTTTATGTTCTTTAATTTAAGCCATCTTGTAACAATCTGCTATGACGAACAGGTATTTCATATTTCCTTGGTTTATATTTCAATATTCTCTCTCATGAATGAATGAAAAGGCTATATTTAGATAACTATTGCCCATTGCAAGGACTAAAATCGCCACTTTAGCCTGCTCCTCGAACTTGAAGCTGCCATCCAAAAGCTTACTTGAATCAATAAACTTCAACTCGTGTTCATGTAATTGTAGCATAGGTGAATTCATTGATTGCCTTGAAAGTAATTGTTGATAAATGAAATCTTCTGCAACCGGCAACAGTTCTGTTCCATTGAGAGCCATTGACAAAGTCATCCTTGTGAACTATTGCTAGAACTCATCTGAATTATTTTCATAGCGAGGGGAAGGGGGACCACGATAGTATTGTAAAGTGACCATCAAGGCTTATTGATGTTATTTTCTTAAACATTTTTCATTAACAAGTTTTTCTACCTATACATGATCCAATCTTCTAATTTGAAAGTTCCAAGATTTACGAATATCTCATACCATGTAGAATTTATATAGCGCAAGGAAAAAGTGGTTTTGCCATGTGATGACAATACCACAACTATGCTTAAACCTAACCATTAAACAGCCCCAGCAAGACCAAAGTCAAGTCCCGTTCAGCAAACCTGTACAAGACATCCATCTGAAACACGAGATCAGTGCTTGAGTCATGCCATGTGCTAGACTTAAAGAATTGAACTCAATCTTCTATTTATAATATAAAAGCTGAGTCGCGAATTATGACATCAAATAAGATTAGATCTATAAAAATTATAAATTTTGTTACATTAGCTTTTTTTTTTTTTTTCTTACGTGGCATGCTTCTCTCAATACATGTTTTACTACATAATTTGTTATGTCTTTTTCTATGATCTAAGTTATTAATGTTTTTCAATGAAAATATTGAAATGAATTTTTTTCATTGGTTACTAAAATCTCATTAAAATCTTTTCATATCATTTTTTCAATCATATCTCTCTCCTCTTCCACCTTCCTAAGGATATTTTGTGATATAGCATTGGTTATAATCATGAGTTATATACACTTCTCAATTGGTTATGTGAATAAAGTAAATTCGACTGTACTTTTTAAGTACTTGACTTGACCACATTGCATACACTTTTTCAATAAGTTATGTGAATGCTTCTAACATGAAGTACTTTGGTACATGCCTCATCCATGAGGTAGAAATTTTATCAAGTTTTCTAACTTATTTATATTTGCAAAATAGTCGTTATGTTAATTCTTTTTTTATTTGGGGTTGCACCCGCCCCTCACCATCCCCTAAATCTTCGTTGAAAGCCTCTTTGTCGTCCTCGTCCTCCTAAAAGTTGAGTCGCGAATTATGACAGTCAAGTAAGATTAGATTTATAAAAGTTATAGATTTTGTCACATTAGCTTTTCTTTTCTTACGTGGCATACTCCTCTCAATACATGTTTTGCTATGTCTTTTTTTTTTTATGATCTAGTTTACTAATGTTTTTCAATAGAAATTTTGAAAGAGTTAACCATCTATACACTGTCAGTGTAAAGTTTTTTTACACTGACAACTAATTATATCTTTTAATTGTGTCATGTCACTGTTAAAAGTAAATATGTTTATAGTGACATGACACAATTAAAAGATATAATTGGTTGTCAGTGTAAAAAAACTTTACACTGACAGTGTATAGGTGATTAACTCATTTTAAAATAGATTTTTTACATTGGTTACTAAAATTTCATTAAAATCTTTTCATATCATTTTTTCAATCATATCTCTCTCCTCTTCCACCTTCCTAAGGATAGTTCAGCATTTTGTGATATAGCATTGATTATAATTATGAGTTATACACTTCTCAATTGATTATGTGAATAAGGTAAATTCAATTGTACTTTGTAAGTATTTGACTTGATCACATTGAACACATTTTTTCAATAACTAGTTATGTGAGTGAGACAAACTCAACCGTACTTTTTGAGTTCTTACTTTAGCATATTACATCTGTAAGTTATTTTTTTGGAAATAAAATTATGAATAATAATTAAATTTTTTCTCCATCTTTAAGAATTTTCTCCATTATTTATGTATGATTTTCTTTGTTTTGTAAAGCTTTAAAATTACTTTTTAAAATTTTTTAGAATTGTTTAAAATTCAATGACTAAAATAATCTTCATTGCAGCGAATAACTTCCACACTATCGAAATTGTTGAGAGGGAAACGAAAATTGTTGTCCTCTAAAAACAACATAGCGCTCAAATCAACATCATCTTCGTAGTGATAACTGAAACACAAAAGGAAAAATAGAGAGACACACAAAATTAGGATTTCAAAGAGAGGTTTTGTACTTTTGAGATTTCGTTTCTTTGGTTGATTTGCTTGATTTATTTCCCCTAGGTTCTAATTTTTTCAGATTTTGTTTATTTTTCATTTAAGTTGTCTATCTTTTCGTCAAATCTGTGGTGGGTTTTTTCCGTTTTTAATTTTAGATTTGATTTGTTCCAATGGATGTTATTTGGTCAATTCATTTGATTAGTCTTTTTTCTATGCATAAAATTGCTCTAAGTTAAAATGAAACTAGATTACTAAGTGTCATGCCGACATAAAAGGACCTTTTATTTTGTCCTTTAACTTAATTAATGAAAGATTTAGTTTTTTTTATGCAAGATTTATGTAGAAACTTTAAAGATTCCTATATTAGCTTAAAGATAACATTAAGTTGTCAAAAGTCTTAAATGAATATCAATAGATTTTAATGGATTCTTTAAAAAATCTTGAAAATCTTGATTAAATATCACTAAATTGTTTTTAAGTGACATAAAATTCTCATTGAATACTAATGAACTTTTTTTTTACTCAAAAAAAATCTTTTAAAATCTTATGAAATTCTAAACTAATACATTCCCTAAAGTTCACCCTCAACTACTAAATGAATGTTTTTATTCCATTTTAAATTTCTTCTAATTTAACATATTATATATTAATTAATTTTTTATCTCTCATTATTTATGTGTATTTGTTGAAACTTAACTTTGACAAGAAAGGATGGATAAATGATAATAGTAATCCACAATTGTATTAATTATAATTGTCAAGATTTTAAAGTAATACTAATAACCTATATCTATGTAAAGTCAAAAAAATGTATGGAAATGCATGGTTCTAAAAAGATCAAAGGAGACACTACAAAAGTTGTGAGAAAGAATTATAAAATTAAAATGTTGTTATAAAAAAAAATTATTTGTCTTTTAATTATTTACTAAATTGAATTGAAATCAATATTAATTACAATTAATATTGGTAATAAATGGTAATTAATTATAATTTAAAATTATTTTTTATTAATTACAAATTGTACGACATTTTATTATAACTAAAATTTAACGGTTACGTAATACAATTATATTAGGTTTCAGTTTCATTATGACATAGTTATCTAAATTAATATTTGTAATTAAAGTATTCAATATAAACATTGATTTCATCATCGTTCTCTTCAAGTATACATATATTTAAATTAATTGTTAAATTTTAAATAATATTTAAATTTATACTTATAAATATGTTTAAATTTGAAAAACTCGTGCATAATTTATCATTATATTTCAATTTCAAATAATCCCTTAATCATATAATTAAATTATATAACAACTTGATGAAGACAAAAATTAAAAATAATTTTTTTAATTGTACATTATAATTAGACTCTATTTTACTTTTATTTTTCAAACCCCTTAATTATTTTTTCAAATAACCCCTTAATCATATAATTAAATTATATAACAACTTGATGAAGACAAAACTTAAAAATAATTTTTTAATTGTACATTATTATTAGACTTTATTTTACTTTTATTTTTCAAACGCCTTAATTATTTTTTTCAAATTATGTGATACAGTGGTAATTGTTAATTGTCACACTAATAAATGTATACCTTTTAATTATTTGAAAATTATACCGAGAATCATATTACATGAAATATTTTAATAAAATGATTTAACAACTTTTTATTTTCAGGTTTTGCATATTATTTTGTAAAAAAAAAATAATTTATCTTATAATACATAAATTAAGTTTATTTTATATTTAATGTGACATGTAAGTTGATATTAAGAAAATAGAATATCTGGTATTTTTAAGTAATTAAGTGTTATAATTTTTTTTTGAAGTTCAAATTTCATGATTTTTGAAATATTATTTATTATTTTAATTTGAACTATATTAATTTCTTTGACAAATGAATTTGAACTATATTAAATGATCATTCACGAGTCCTTTAATTTAAGAATATTTTTTTATTAAATAGTAGTGTTTTAATAAAATAATTATTTCAATTTTAACTATATTTATCTCCTAAATTTACAAAATATTTTATTTTTTAATTTAAATTTTTAGAAAACATTAATTTACAATCTCTATAATTTATATAAATTTAAAAAATATAAGTTTTCTACGTATAATTTACAATTTTACAATTATTTATTTTATACTTTTATATGATATTACATTTTTCTAATTTTTAGAATATCTCCAAATTGTATCATAAATAAATATTAATATAAAAAATTATATAATTATTATAATCTCGATAAATAAATATCATTTTCAGCTATATTTTCAATAACTATTCTATAATTATTTAATTTTAATGGTTCACAAAATTTATATATATATATATATATATAATATTTTTAGTATCTTGAAATTTTATTATATACATTCATTTATACAACTTGCTGATCAATATTTAGATTATTTTTAATACTGAACTGTTATAGATTACCATAGAGTGGCAGTAGAAAAGAGAGAAATGGAGGAAAAGAGGGTGACAAAGAAAGTGGAGGGTGGGCAGAAAAAAAAAACCCGAAAGAAAGAAAGTTTATTTGAAAAGGGAGAAATAAGTTTAAAAAGATTCAGAGAATTTTTATTATTATTATTAAAGGAATAAACGTGTAAATATTAACAAAGAGGATATAAATATCATTTGCTGTTATTTGACTACCTAACCCAACCCAATAAAAGGGACACAGCATGACTACACCTAAACCCAGTTATAGACCAAGCACTCACCTACCAAAGTACAAGCAAAGCAACCGACTTCTAGTTTGTCCAAAAGAAATATATAAGAGATTCTTCAGCTATTTTTTAAATTATATTGGAACTAAAATGACAAAGTAAAATATGATATATGATATTAAAATAAACTTAAATCCTTCTTATATCTTATAGAAATATAAAGGAACCATAGCGCTTAAATATAATTGTACAAGTTGAGCAGAAAGAAAAACAGAAAGAAGATAATTGTATAAGATTAAAATATCACAATTATATCATAACTCTTATTAAGGCAAATTTAATGAGCTTACAGCAGAAATGCAGAATCTGTCTTCATTTCATTTCTGTGGTGTCAGTGACTTTCAAGTTTAAATACTATTTCTCCCTTGACAATTTTTATTTATTACAGAATTTCCTAACTTCCATAGATGGGTTTCTAACAAAATAAGTATCAAACAACGTCAAGGGTTATGTGAGGAAAAAAACAAAGAACCTATAATTAACTATATTGAACGATTAAATGTACATAGAACAGCAAACAGATGCAAATAATATACAACCCCTGCCATGATCCTAAATTGATGGTTGAAGTAAATGAAAAAATTCCAACAGTTTGACCCCAAAAACTTAAAAAAATAATCACCATAAGGTATTGTGATGGAATGATGTTTACGAGGGCAAGAGGTGATATCTTGAAAGATCCAAGAGGAATGGGGTAAACATGAAGATTTGAGCTAGTCAGAGCCCAATGGGCCTGGTGGACTTTGAAGGTCCAAGTTACTTCTCACATGGGTCATACTTTGAGACATTCATTTTCTTCTATGTTATATATATTATATTAGTATAGATTTAATATATTTTGGTCTTGTATTTTGGACTACATAGATTGACATTTTTGGGCCATAGGCTTATTGGGTCTGTTTTTTGGCTTTATGAACCTTTGGACTTTTGGTACCCAATATTGGACTCATTTTGTTTCTTTTATTATTTATTAATGTTTGTGATAGGTTGGCCATTGTATTTAGGCCATCAGAATAGAATATAAAGGAAAAGTTTAATTAGGCAAAGTTAGCTAAAATTAAAGTCACATTTAGGATTAATTTGAGTTGCATTTGGTGCACATGAGCTAACCCACATGGTGCTGCACATGGATCACCTAAATTAACATCAAATTAACTCTAAATGCAACCTTAATGCACATGGAATCAGCTCTTGGACGTGCACATGGGGCTGCCAAGAAATTTGAATTTCAAATCCCATTTGAAATTCAAATTTTTGGCGCCAATTTTGCTCCTTGAGTTGGCACCATTATGCTTGCTTCCTTAGCCTATAAATTGGACATTTCTTTTCACATTTCAACACTTTGAACCTTAATGAGATTTATGAAAATACACTTCAGCCAAGTTTCTCTCAAAGTCACCCCAAAGATTCCATAGTCTTAACCTTAGGAATTCTATTTTCTAAGCTTAGTCCGTGAGCACTCTTTTGAGTTTCTAGCTCGGATGCTTCCATCTTAGCTTAGGAATTCACTCTTCTTGGTCCTCTAAACTGCGTCCAAGTTCAGAATTCTTCATCAAGGAAGAAGATCCATGAGCTTGGAGAAGGAAAAGGAAGCAAGTTCTTTCACTTCACTTGCCTACTCCATCATTTTTGGTATCAGAGCAAGGTTATCTTCCTTAAAGTTAAGTAAATATTTCTACCGATTGAATTCTGGAATTTTGTGTTCTAAATTGTCACATTTTGAGTTTCCTTTTTGGATCTATAATTTTGAAACAAATTCTTGATAGATTCAAGTGGTTTGATTGCAAATTTCTTAAATCCGCAATCACTAATGTGTTAGGATTCAACTTTTGCCAATTTTGAGTTGTTTTAGTCTTCTTAATTTTGTGTTTCATGATTCGGTCATCTTTATTCAATTGCATGTGTTTCTTTTGAACTTTTGAATCTAAAGTTTGTCTTAGGTCATGTTTAGTCCTTATCATGTCAAATATATTCAAGATGTGCTTGGTTGATCTTGTGCTGAAAATTTTTGAGTAATTTTTAAAGTTTGGCCGAGACTTGTTTTTTGTTCATAAGTGCTTTGGTGCTTTTCTTTTTACATCATTGAGTTCATATTCATCATTAGATCATTGGTGAATTCTTTAGTGTTAGGATTCTATGATGTCTTGATGAGTTTTCAATTTTAAATTTGCTATCATAAAAATATTTCAAGGTTCTTCCAATTGTGATCCTAATTGTAAGCCAATTTTTGAAATCAATTTTAGTGCATGACCTGAACGTAATTGTATCTGGAAAATCATTCAAAAACAGAGTTAAAAATAGAGGAAAAAGTTTCCAAAAGATTTGAGTTGAAAAGGAATCAATTCAAGGACACACCAAAAGCATGCACTAGAATTTGAATTTCAAATTGATTGTTCTTTAAAATCCGGAACCTATATGTGCTTGTAGTGGCTGAAAAATTCTGGAAAAAGGAAAATATACTTCTCCTTGAATTATAAAAGAAATTTGAAAAAGAAAAATTAAAAAAAAAATATATAGAAAAAAATTAAATCAAAAGCCGAGAAGATAAAAGAATCAAAATAGTTGAAGTTAGTCACTACATGCTTGGTTCTTCCAATTTGAATTCTCAATTCTTCTTTGCTTTTTTTTGTTTTCTTAATCTACTCTAGTGCCTTCTAGGAACATTCCTATTTGAGTGCTAACCATTTCTTGAGAGTCTTAATTTCTAGCTTTGTTTTGTTTGCTTTCTTTGAGTCTTGTCAATATACACTTATTCCTTTGTTTGGTATAAGCTTGCTAATTGTGCTTTTTATTTTTGTCAAGTTTTCTTTCTAAAATTCCAGTGCTAGAAGTGGCTTCAAATCCTTGCAAGAAACTCAAACATTGACTCAACAAGATTAGAAAAGAAGGATTTTTAATTCTAAGGCCAATGTACTTGAAAATTTGACCAAAATTCTTAGCCTAAGTTTCTAAAAATCCATTCACAAGAGTGATCCTTCCTAATCATTGTGAGCAGCCATTATTTGTTGTGTTTTGGTGTCTAAACTGTGCAGGTAGCAAGGAGAAGGAGAAATTTCCAGATTAGAGACGGATTAGAGACCAAAATTGGTTGCTGGAAAAATCTGTCCTAAATTTCGTCTCTAAATTCATCACCAAATCAATCACTAAATTTCTGTTTTTAGCTAGTTTTAATTTTCTTGCAATTTTCTGTATTTTAATTCATTTGTAATAGCTTGAAAGGAGTATTAAGAAGCTGGTCAGGTATATCTAAATCCTAATACCTCACTCACGTGTAGTTCTAGTGGAAGTAGCTTTGAAAATTTCATATGTTCTTCAAGCTTCCACTTAGGAATCCGACTAGCTTTTGATCTTTACTCTTTGTTATTGTTTAATTCTTTTACTTGTTGTTCATAGTTGCGTCTAGCTTGTATAATTGTTAATTTTCACGTTTAGATAGAATTCAAGAAAAATTTGTTTAAAGAAAATCATAAGCATTAAAGTTTTTGGTGAAAAGATTTTTGGAATTGAAGCTAACATAAGGGAGTTTAGTAATTTCCACTTGAAAAGAATTCGTTATTAAGTGGCTCTTAGTAGCTCACCTCCCTTGATAGTGCCATTTGTATACTTAGACCTCTAAGTGTTTATTTTTGTTCCTTGAAAACAAAAAAATTCATTTTCTTTTTGCATTGCATTTTAAAACTTCTTTAAAATTAACTAATCGACTAGTTTGCTTAACATTTTCTTTTTTTTTTTTAAGCTTTCAAATTGAAAGTTTTAATTGTCATGTTTGTTGTATGCTTACTCGTTAACGTTTAGGGGAAACAAATTCTAAGTTCCAAAGGCTTAGTGTTGTTTAGAACCACATTTAACTAGTAATATTTAGCCCATTTTTGTTTAGGAATTGTTAAAAACTCTTTTTGTTTAATCATGAGAAAACATTCATCAAGTGGTAGTGACTTAAGCTCTCCAAAAAGTTTTTCACATCCTACTCAAGAGCTTAAAACACTAAATTTTGGAAAAAGCAAGAAATGTTAGCAAAAGAAAAAGAAAAACTTGAAAGAAAAGTACAACTTGCAATTTTAGAGGAAGAAATTCGCATTATTAAACAAAAGGATGAAAAACTTTTGGAAAAAATAAAATTGAGAAAAGAAAAGGAAAAAGAAAGAAAAAAGACATTTCTCTTGAGAAAGAGTAAAGAGGAAAATATTTCATCTAAAGGACTTGTGAATGAAGAGAGTTGTTCTATCACTAAAACCCATTTGCAAAATACTTTCTTCCTAATAAAGACCTTAACTATTGCCCTTATGCTACCACTAGTCATGAAGTAGAGATTCTAGAACAAAATATTTTAAAAGAAAAAGAATCTGAACTTCAAGATGTAGTGAAGAAGGAGTGCACTACACTTAGTTCAACTCCTTGTGCTACTTCCTTGGAGGTGCCCAAGGAAGATAGCCCTCCTCTCTTTAGGACTCCTTCCACCAGTTGTTCTAATAAAGCACCCAAGTTTTGGTCTATATTATTTGATAGATACATCTCGTAATGCCTTATATTCTACTTTTGATCTTATGGGAAGTTTATCTTCACTTGAATTTAAATTGATTACTTCCCTACAAGACAAATATAGGTTATATGAGTCTTCAAAACTCTGTTTGACACTAATTTCTCATGACTATCTAACAAACAATATGGTCCAAACTTGTTTAGGCAGTTTTCTAGTAGTATTTTCTTTCTTTTCTAGGGAATGCCTAGGTCATTATCTATGATACCTTAGGCAAGATGTTTTAGTTTTTAGGGAAAACCTTTTCAATTGCTTTAGTCTTAATTTCACCACATTTCTAGGTTTTAGCTACACACATAGACTTTGTTTAGGTAAGGATCCTACCCCTAACCTTAGATGATTCCAAAATTATATTCCCAGAGCCGCATATGGGTACACCTTGACCATTCGCAACTGTAATAAGTTGTTCTTTATTCCTTTTAATATATGATTTGAAGATCATACGAAAAGGTGTCATATGATCAGTTGCTCCTGAATCAAGAATCCAAATATCTTGAGACACAGGTCCCATAGTATGGAGAGAACTCTTACCTTTCATGACAGAGTACATGGTCCAGAAGGCTTACTTATTGATTCAATCATTACTTTCAAACGATCTAGTTCCTCTTTAAAAGCTTTCATCTCAAAAATATGATGGTGGTAACGTAATGGATTGATTCGGCGACTCTGTCTGTGGCGACAACGATGAGTGGGCTACACTGGAAAAGGAGCAAAAACTCAAAAAACTCAGATCTACTAAAATCTAGGCCAAATGAGACGTCACCGGCCTGTGGAACGGACTTAGGAGGCTCCGACGACCGGTTCTATGACAGCAGCGGCGAGTGGGTCTCGCCGGAGCTAGGCACATGGGATGTCACCAGAAAAGGAGAAAAACTCAAAACTCATATCTACTCAAATTTGGGCCAAATGGGACGTCACCGACCCGTGGAATGGACTCAAGAGGCCCTGGCGACTCTTTCTGTGACGGCGGCGACGAGTGGGTCTCGCCGGAGTTAGGCGCGTGAGCTACACGCACCGGCGACAATGGCGGCGCGTGGCGACGTATTTCTCAAAGCGAATTTCGACGTTGTGTTCGCCGAAGTTGGGCGCACCTTTCTGCCCTATCAACGACCCTACGGTGGCAGCTGTAGTGGCCGGACAGCGGGCGGCAATGGCTATTGTTGCAGCAAAAACGGAGCTCCCAAGATCGGATGCTCTGATACCAACTAGAAAAGGAGAATGATTTTATTATTATCATTCATACATATTACATTTTCCTAACACCTATTTGTAACAATCTAATCTTCCAAAATAAGGAAATAAGGAAAAAATATTCTGAAAAATAAACTATAATATTCTACAGATATTTTCTCTAATTAGGAAGATTTTCCTCTAATTACAACAATATTGATAAAATCACTACCATCAATCAGATTATCCATGGTTAAATTTGTATCACATCACAAAATATGATTATCAAAGCAAAATGTACCTTTTATAATGTGATCTTGAGAGCAATGAAGATGCATAATCTAAATTCCAACTTTTGTACAGCCTACTTCAACATTAACTGGTATCAGATTATGCAAATGCAGCATGTTCAACAAGGTTGGTATCTCTCAAATGCTAGATTAGACAGTCAAGCAATGAATACTTCTACCGGTTTCCCACTTATTTTATCTCCCAAGGCAAGATAATTCATTTCTAAACATCTCCCATTCAGCGTGGTAAACAATCTGCCTCCATAAGGACACATAAGGTAATTCCCCAAAGTTAAGCACTCCATATTGGCTTTTGACATCATCATTGTTATAATTAGCAAATAATACACTTAAATACAATCTTAATAAATAAAAATGAGCAAATACCTGAAAGTTATCCAAAAGTGAATTTTTAGTGTCATCAATCCTGCTCCTTGAGATCAAAGAATTAGCTAAAGGTATTATCCTCGGATGTGCCTGTAATTGTATTCACTTTCAGCTTCGATGATGATCTCAAACTCAGGCCACACGTTGCTTTCAACTGTATGGTAATGATATCAAAATGTGAACTAACAAAAAGCTAAATAGTCAGTGTTGAAAATTTTTATACAGTAACTTTCAATGACATGTTTGTGTTTTATCTTACAAAAATGTCAAGCATGTTACAGTTTCTTAGCAGATACAAATTTAAATATCTTGTCACATTCATTCCTTTTAATTCATGATTAGATTGTTATACATACGCAACACAATATTATAATTAATTTTATCGGTTTTTTCACTTCATCTAAAAGTGACCAATATTTTCATCATCAACAAGAAGCAAATAAAATCTTAAACCACCATGACCTTTATGAGACTCTAATGAGGTGCGGTTTCATCTGCTGGCAAGCAATTTTATGCTGAGTGCCAACTCACGACCAGCATGTTGAAAGAGAAAAAGAACCATAGAGTAATCAAATTTAAGGAGAGAAAACCAATGGACACATTTAAGCAATTCAGCTATCTGGTATTTCTAAGAGCAATACCGTGCTTGTCTGCAACTACTACAGTGCTTATCTCCTTCCAAGGTATCACATCAGTTACAAACAGCAGCTAAAAGAAGAGACTATTAAAATAGAGGTAGATTTGGAACAATTTCATTTTGATTTCATAGATGTGCATAAGTTTACTCTTAAGACTTGAGTCATAAAAAGTGCTAATCCTCTTGTCCTAGTGGGCAAGCTGGCCATATATTAGTTATATGTTAAATAAAAATAACTGTAGAAATAATGTGGAAAATCACAACAATAACAATACGACTTGAGCAGCTTGTTCAGTGTAACCAAATTAAGTTTGAGATTGAAATTTAACGTTGTATTTATCTTTTCCTTGATAAAAGCATGGTGTCACTATGAAGTAGTAACAAAAAAAAGGATAAAATACAATCATTCTAACTAAAATACAACAATGAGACAATTATGAGTAAAAAGAAACATAAATCTAAACACAAACATGATTAAGAAGGTCTGCAAAGAAAGATCCAAACAGAAACAACTTCCAGCAGGTCTGTGTCTGTCTCTCATTATAATCTCAAAAGTCAAAGTCTGACAGGCTTGCAGGTGGCTCCATGTGATCAAACATGTCCACTTAGAAATCATCAAGTTATCTTTGTAGGACAAGAGACCTAAAATCTACAAAAGGCCAGAAAAATAGTGTGGCAAGAGATAACAAAATAGTTAGCCCAGCAAGAGTTTCATTTTGAACAAGTGACCTAAGATATATCACTGCAGAATCACAAAAAGCCTAGTTTGTCTTCAAAGCTTTGACAGGAAATATCCGATACCACGTCCATTACAGAAACTATAGTTCAAGGTGCGTAATTGGTTTATCCATTAGTAGTCATAATGCCCAATCCCATACATGAACTTCAATTATTTAAGAATGTTTTTGTAGAAACACCCTAAGATAACCTTTATACGATAGAACTTACGTCTGCTATGCACATATTCTTATTGACTTCCTCCGTTAACAAGTTCAAATTAGGGTAGGATTTAGGAGGCATTGCAATACTTCAAATGACAAAGATTATTTTCATATTCTAATACAAATATGAGAAATTCTACGGTATTCACATAAATTTGATGGGCTTTGAAAGTATTAATTTTTAAATTAATAATAATTAATTTCTTATTTAATTTTTTATTATGTTACAGTTTTGCACTTGTATCAAGTAGTTGGTTAAAAGTATTGAAGACATTTGAAATTGGTGAACAAACAAAATAGAAATTAGACCTCTCACCTTTTATTAGATCAAATTAAAATAACACATTTTTTAACTTCAAGTTTCATAGGTCTTAAATTGTATTTTCACACTTTTATTGAATAATTAATATGTCATAAGAAAGTGGTTGAAATGTGAAGAAAAAAATCATATGAATGTGAAGCATATAATTCAATGTCAAAAAGAACTCTACCAAAACACTTTAATTTATAAGGGCACCGTAATAACACCCTACAAATAATTGAAATGTGTACTTTATCCATGGAAAATTGTAACGACCCGGCTGGTCACTACACACGGTATAGCACACTAGAAACACCAGACAGATAGAACAAGTATATAAATATAGGATCTAGAATATATAAATATACAAAGTTCCAGTCTGACCAGAGTTAAAGTGTACAGATAGATACATCATTCAATTGCTACACCTAGTAGCCAAACAACACCAAAAGACCAACATCCCGAGAGGGTTAGCTCCAACTGCCAGCTACCGCCCAACTACCAGTCTCCGACCTATTCTTGTTCTGCTCCCATACATAGTATGATCATTGCAGTCCAAACATCAGGGAAACAACAAAAGGTAAGCTAGTGTAAATAAATCAACATACAATAGAATCACAATGTAAATTTTGACTCAGCTCTATCTATTAGCTCATCGAACAGCTTGTATCATACCACAACATTCAACCATTTTCAGCACTGCATAGCAGCAATAACAACACCACTCTAGTGGCTATACAACAGCACCGCGTAGCGGCAATAACAGCACCACCTTTTAGTGGCTAACTACGACACCGGTTCAACGGCTAGAACAGCACCACCATAGTGGTCATACACAGCATACAACTTAGTAAATATACAACACAGCACACCAATGGTATGAATCAGCATTCAACAACATCGCTAACCTCCCATTTCATTACAACAATGTACATCAAATTCCAGCGCGATTCGACTTAAAGAAACTATCTTAGTAATTTTAGCAAGGTCTATCATCTAAGAACACCTCAAGTCATCAGCCTAATGCACGCTCGGCGCGCTCAAGGGCGCGCCCAGCGCTGCTCATTCAGAGAGCATCAGGGGACATCGCGCCCAGCGCAAGTCGTCCCCTGCCCAGCGTGGCTCCTTGCGCGCTTAGCGCAATTGAGAATTGCACCCAGTGCTTGCCAGACAGAGACTCCATGGAGTCTCGCACGCCCAGCGAGCCTAGCCCTGCGCCCAGCACGGGGAAGGCAGAGACTTCCCCTTGGTCTCGCGCCCAGCGCAAATCAAGTTGCGCCTAGCGCCCTCCCGGCAGAGACTCCCATAGAGTCTTACGCCCAACACGACTAGGGTCGCGCTTAGCGCAGAATCACCACTTAAAATATTGCTTGCACGCTCGGCGCGGTCCCTGTCCCGCCCAGCATGGGCCAACCAGGGGCTTACCCTCTCAAGCTCGCCCGGCGCACACATCTTTGCGCCTAGCGGGCTTGACAAAAAGGAGCCCCCAGGTGGTCTCGCGCTCGGCGCGAAGAACCACGCTCAGCGCGAGGTTCATTAGCAACCCACCAAGTTCGAAAAACTTAACCAAAATCCTGCAAAACAGCCAGAAGACCCACATGCAATCCACCCAAAAGTTCCATTTTTCAACAAAGATCATAAAAACACTACCTTTTCATACATGCAAACACAAACAAAGAAGTTCTCAAAATTTCCCTCAACACCCCGAAAACCCCCAAAGCACCACTTTCAGCAATCTCAACCAAGACCCAGTTAATCATTAAAGGACAAAGGAATTTCGGAATCCATTACAGCCAAAAACAGCAACTATCTAGCTTCCCTTACCTCGGTTTGAAGAAATCCGAGCTTCGGGAAGTGGAAGGAGAAGAAAAGAGGATCCGCACACGACTTGCTCCGAACAGCTTCAAGTTGGAGAGAATGCACCTCCTTGATCAGTCACAGCTTCCGGGAATAACACAATGAGAAGAAGAGATGAAGAGGAAGAGAACTCCACTCGCGTTCAGCTCCGAACGACTTCAAGCTTGCAAAGAAGGGTCTCCAAGGTCACACACGATCTCAGCTAGAAAGAAAGGAATTCGAATCAGGGTTAAGGCTTGAGAGGAAGAAGGATCAGCAACCCCAAAAATGCAAAAGAGAAGTGCAAGTGAGTGAAGAAGGGGAAAGGAGGAAAAGAGTTACGGGGTCTCACAAAAATTCTGTAGTTTCAATTTAACGTTACATCCAAATTGGAATGAAGCATGTGTTTACATGAAAGTGTAAGCTAACATATTTGGGAAACAAGAAAAGTCGAAGATGCTATGAATCACAATATATTACAAGTTATAACAGCTAAGAAAAGTCAAACACCTGCTTTGGTGCAAGATAAACCACTACACAATACTTAACAGTAATCTCGGTCTCAGGCACGGCACTGCAGTAAGAGAAGACACTTCCTTGAAGAACCAGTTCTAATCAGAAATTCAGCAGCATTAACAACTTCTCAAATCAACCAAATACCACCAGTGAAATTTGCTGGTGCTGATCCCTGAGAAGGCACTTCATGGAAGGACACATGAAATCAAATGGGCATCTGGTGAAATGCACTTTCCTTCTTTGTTGATGCAAAAACTTAGCAGTTCCAGGGTTTAATACAATTTATCACGATCCACTAGTATAACACAAATCATATGCACATCAAATAATAGTATGACGCATTGGCTTCATACCTGAAGCAGGAATTTTAAAGGGTCTCCACAAATATCACTCACAGATCACATAACCATCAAAAATAGAAATTGTTCATTGATTTAAGCAAAACATAAGAAAATTCAAAGCAAATTTCTGCACGAACTTAAATTCTTTGTGCTTTGAAGATATCCTTATTAACATCCTTTGTTAACAAGATCAAAACATAATAAAAAAAATCCTTTGTTAACAAGATCAACATATGACACCTGATATGTAAACTTTATCCATGAAGATCTCATAATTTCAATTTAACGTTACATCCAAATTGGAATAAAGCATGTGTTTACATGAAATTGTCAAGCTAACAACATATTTGAGAGAAGTAAAGGGTAAGAAAAGTCAAATGAATATGCTATAAATCACAATACAACTGACTAAGAAAGAGTCACGTACGAGTGCAACATCAACCCCTGCGCACAACTTATTAGTAACCAGAGACTCAGGCACAGCAGTGCAGTTAGAGAAGACACCTCCTCGAAGAACCAACTCTAATTAGAAACCCATCATTATCACAGCTTCTCAATCAACCTAACCATGAAGGAATTCACAGCAGAAGCATCCAGCACAATCCACGACGATTCAAACAACTCATGGAAGAACTGAGTCCCAATCTCCTCCGCTGCAGTCCTAAACGCAATTCCAAACGCATTCCCCCGAGCCCCAGCCAAACGCGGCCTCCCACAAACCCCCACAATCAACACCTTCCCAGCCTCCTGAGACAAACAAGCACAAAGCAAAGGCTTCATCGTCGCCCCCTTCTCTTTCAAAGCATCCATGAGAAAATAACAGAACTTGGTCAACGCCTGAGGGTACCCCAACAACTTGGCATCACGCGAATCCTCCAACTTCAACCACCGAAAACTCCTCCCACTCCTTATGCACCCACTCTTAGTAATCGCAGCACTCCCTTGCCTCAAAATTGCCCTCTGAATCTTAATAGCATCCTGCATCCCTTTTTGCAGCTCCTTATTAATATTATCCAAAGACAACAACGCATCATACGCCTCACCAAACTTCTGAGAAGCGCAAGAACCATCCGATTTCACAAAAGACTCGAGCAAAGCGGTGACACCAAACACCACATCCGCAGCAGAAACCCTAGAATACCTATAAACCCTCATGAAACTCCTGTAGTAAAAATCAGTGAGTCCATACTCAGGCAAAAACCTCTCAAACTCCTGCTTCATCTTCCTCTTCACCTCCACATTCATGTACTGAAACTGCTGCTGGCAATCCGCGAGCGCAAACCCCATCCTCCCAAACAAAAGCTTCAGCTTCTTCACCCCGTTCTCGCTCCACGTCTTCAGCTTAGTGGCAATGTACGACGAGCACATCATGGAGTCGAAGAGGTTCCACTCCTGCAACAGCATCAACCTCGGTTGATCCTCGTACGTGATTCGCGACGAATTCGGAGCGCGAATTTTGGTACCGTCCTTGAGCGTAACCGAAGTCGGCGCGTCCAAGTTCCCGGAGCTGTTAATATGCTGCTCGAGCTCCATCACGCCGTCGTGGTACCTCTCCTCGCTGAGCCTCTCGTGCACGAATTGATCCGTGAGCGAAACGCACGCGAGCCAGAGCAACTCGTTCGTGTTCCTCCGCAGAAAGTGAGCGAGCTCGTACATCAAACACCCCGAGGGTTTCCCGTGGAACGTTCCCAATCGGTAATAGTCCTTCTTCAGTTTTCGGTACAGTTTAATTGGATCCTCTTCGGGGTTCTTCCTTCTCCTCTTTCGAGATCCATCTCGTTCGGATTCCGCCTCGGAGTCAGACTCAGATTCGGATTCCGATTCGGATTCGGATTCGGATTCGGAGTTTTCGTTCCCGGCGTTGGCGAGCGTGGTGAGGTCGAAGTCGTAGGCGAGATCCGATTGTTGCTCGTCGTCTTTAGTGAAGAGGACCGTGACGGCGTCGTTTCGGTCGCTGAGGTTGCGGAGGTGGATTGGGCGGTGACTATCGACGACGAAGACGCGCGCGTTGGGGCTGAGGTTGAGCGTTTTGCGGAGGTCTCTGTGGTTTCCCCAGTTGACCAAAACGACGGAGAGAGGGTGGTCGTTGGAGGCGGAGGAAACGTATTTGTGGATCTCGTGGAAAGACGAGACGGGGTAGCATGCGTATTGGATGGAGTCGGATTGGAGGATGTGGAGGATGATTTTGAGGGCGCAGAGGGAGTCGACGTCGGAGGTTGAGGGGAAGATGAGAACCGGAGAGGAGGAAGAGGATGACGTGGCGGACTGGCGAAGCTTGGCGTAGAACGACTCCACTCGTTGCTCTCTCATAGTGTTGCTGCTAGGGCGTGTTTGGGGGCTGTGTGACTGAGGAAGATGGGAATGTCATGAGGGTTGGGGATTTTCAAATTCTCAGGATGCTGTAATGTAACAAAACAAAAACTCTGTTGGGTTGGGTTTCAACTTTCAACTTTCAACTTTCAACTTTCAACTTTCGGATTCGAATTTCGAACTCAAAATGAAATTTTGAATTTTTAAGAAACGCGCGCCGCGAAAATTTTGTCGCTCTTTCGCGTTATTCGGATGGCACGTGTTGGATTTGATCGAATCGAATGAGCATGTGCGGGAGGGAGGATATGGTGCGGGGAGGCGTATGGTATGCTATGGTGAGGTGAGGTGAGGCAGTGCGTGACGACGTGACATTCGGGTGGGATGATTGATTATTACGATTTCTTTCTTTTTTTATGCATGAAAAATCCTAATTATTTATTAGGATTTCTTTTGTTTCTATCCTTGGCTTGCTGCTTATTTATGATTTCTTCGTCTCTCGTTTTTTGGATTTATAAAAAAATAAAAATAGAATATGATAATTTTGAAAGTTAAAAATTAAATTAATTAAGAACACTATAAATCTCAAATTAAGATAGATTGGGGTGGGAAAACTATAGAGATCAGAAGAAAAAAGAAAACGGTTGAGAGAGAAAACTACAGATATATATAATAAACGATGTGATTAAAATAAAATAGAGAAAACGAGATGAAAAAATAATAGATGGATTATGTTCTGTTATGTTTGTTTCGTTTAGCTCAATTGAAATTAAAAATATTTTTTTATTAGAATGAGAAATAAAAAGAAGAAAATAACAAAAAAAAACTAGCCTTTCTAAAACACGGTCTCTAGAGAGTCAGTTAGTAATAAACTAGAAGGAGTAAAAAAAAATTATTTTGTATTATTGATATTTATAACATAAAGGTTAAATATTTATTATATAATTAAAATTAAAAATAAATTATGTATAGATTATTAATAGATAAAGAGAATATTTCTTCCCATAATCATTTTTTATCTTTACAATTATGGATGATTATTATATCCTTAATTTTTAAGAAAAAAAGGAATATTTCTTCCTGTAATCGTTTTTCTTTTTCATAATTGTATATGATTATCCTCTTAATTTTTAAGAAAAAAAATATTTTTAATAATTGTCATTAACCAATTATAAATAATCGCTCATGTTATTATATTTTTTATTTTACTTTTAAAAATATTTAAAGACACGAAGTATTTTTTTTCCTTTATTGATAAATAAATATTATATTTAAAAGCATCTAGAGGTACTATGTAACGACCTGTCAAAGGCCGTCACATTGCGCAACACACAACTAACTACACATATATATATGAAACAGTAATATAATATAAGCACATCTATATCTCATAAATATGTACCATTATGTTGCTTGTCCAGCAACTATATACAAACATGCTAAAAAGTTAAGTATTGTGAAATAAAATTCTTAAGAGGCCAAATATGAGTGGTTCGTAAAGACCAAATTTGCTACGTCTATAAAATTTAATAAAATAAAAAATAAATATTTAGCGACCGATTTATTCGGTCATTAATTTGGTCTCATACACTTCAGCGACCAAAATCATTGTAACCATTTTGCGATCGAAATTTTTGGTCATTTTTCTGTCGCTAAACAGCTTAGCGACCTGGGTTTTAGTGACTGATTAAATTCCGTCACTAAGGTAAATAACGATCGATTTTAGCAATTTAGCGACCGATTTTGGTGGTTGCTAAATTGCATATTTTTTGTAGTGTATGTGGCAAAATTTCAAAAACCTGGACTGGCACATGTACATATCTTATTGATCTTAGAAAGTAATGACAAATTACGTGAGCTAGAAGATTATGATAGCCTGGCGAGGGAAAAAATATCAAAAATTGAAGATGAACCACAATTACATGAGGTTGTACTAAAGCACATGATTAATAGACCTTGCAAAACTTGCAATCTAAATTCTCCACGTATGAAGAATTGTTAGTGCAAAAGAACGTATCCAAAACAATTTTACCAAAAGACACACTAAGGTAATGACTCATATCTACAATATAGAAGATGATTTAACCAACTAATATCTATTAATAGAAATGTGACTATTTATAATAGATAGGCGATTCCTTATAATCATTGGTTACTCTTAAAGTATAATTGCCATATAAATGTTGAAGTATGTAGTAGCATCAAAAGTACTAAATATTGATATAAATGTCTACAAAGGCCCAAATCGAATAGCAATGGAGGTTCGTAGAAGTTCAAATGGAGATGAGGTTCAACAATATATTGATGCAAGATGGATTTGTGCCCCAGAAGATTTGTGGAAGATATTTAGATTTACTCTTTATGGAATATACTCATCTATTGAAAGATTACAAATTCACTTACCAAATCGTCATCAAGTGCGATTCTACAAGCATCAAAGAATCATAAATGTTCTAAACAATGACCATAACTCCAAAACAATATTGACATAGTTCTTTATCTCTAAAGCACAGAGATCCAAATTAAAGGAGTTACTTGTATAGAGAGATTCTAGAATATTATTGTTAGCAAAGGGGGGATAAGGAATGGTACAGAATTACATTTGAATCAAATATTTGTGAATTTGTAAGGGACTATAGTTCTTATAGGAAACTCTTCATTTATAGAATAGAGTAAAGATTGATGTTAATTGTGTAAATATGTGAAATTGATATTAGATTTGAGTAATTGAAGGTATATAAGTGTTTTAGAGGTGATTTGAGAGTGTTTCACCAATTTATTTTGGATTGAATTCAAGAAATGGTTTGGGGAAAGTTAGAAACTCAAAAATCATAGAACTTTATGATCTAGATTGTCATGACTCACTTAAGTGAATTTAGACTTGCTAAAGCAAGTT
Organism: Cajanus cajan; assembly: GCF_000230855.2. Classification (NCBI taxonomy): domain Eukaryota; kingdom Viridiplantae; phylum Streptophyta; class Magnoliopsida; order Fabales; family Fabaceae; genus Cajanus; species Cajanus cajan. Next base: position 53,788,225 of record NC_138520.1, on the reverse strand, counting down.
TAGGACAAAGAATTTTGGGTAGGAGCTCGCTTAAGTAAAATTAGCTCATTCAAATGAATTGAGTGTCTCGCTCAAGAGAAAGAATGACTCACTTGAGTAATTATATAGTTGAATTAGCATTTGTGGTCTTCATGAAAGTTTTAGACCTAGATTTTATCTTTCAATTGTTGTTAGAATCATCCAAAAAGTAGGTATAGAACTCAAGTTATAATCAAATTATTGAGCAAAAGTCAAGTTGTCAATTTTAGGTCAAAAAGACACATTTATGTAATTTTTAAAAATAGTAAAAGGTAAAATTAACTTGTCAACATAGAAGTTGTAGATAATTGTCTTATATTTTCAATAAAATTGAGATGAACTTTTTATCATATGTATAATTCCAGATACCGTGTTTAGACCTCACAATATCATAAAAGCTTAAGATAAGTAGAAACGGTTTGTGAATTATGTAACATCCTGAATTTTCTACTAGTATAATTGGTTAATTATTGTTTATTTTTATATTTATGGAGGTTATTTTCATATAGATATTTTAATGACTTTTATAGAATGTTTTAAAGGATTTTTAATAATTATTAGTATTTTAATAATGAATATTTATGAAAATTATTTTTGTAATATTTTAATTTTTAGTAGCCTAGAACGGGCTGTTCTCAAACTAAAACGGGTCGTTCCAAACTACGAAAATGGCCTATAAAGACTATGTTGGAACGGGCCGTTCCAACACAGAATTTTACGAGTAAAACTCAAACCCAGAACGGGCCGTTCCGATTTGGGAACAGGCTGTTCCAATCATGACCATTATGGGTAAAATGTAAATTTAGAACGAGCTGTTTTAGTTTTGGAATAGGTCGTTCTGGATATGAAATTTACGCATGATAAATGATTCTAGAACGGGTCGTTCCGGATTCGAAACGGGCCGTTCTGGCCACATCTGATGCCTATAAATAAAACGTTCTGGCACTCCAAAATGCATTTTTTTTCACTTCTGTCCTCTTTTTTCTTCTACACTCTCTGAAGACTCGGGGGAACCTAGAGGAGGAAGACCAGCAAGATTCGACTTTAGTTTCAACTCCTTATCGAGGTAAGGGGGAGTGAGAAACCTTGCATTGGGTGTGGGAATGTATGTTGGGTAGTGGGATTTGCCTCCGATCCTATGTTTGTTGTATGCTCATGTATGAGGGGGTTTTCCCAATTGTATCTGTTTCATTTATTGTTCCTCTTGTATGTAATTAATTGTATGATTTGAGATTTTTGTGGGTTCTTACAAGAAACCCTATGAGAAATAGACAAATTTTGCATGTTATCTAAATATAAATGTATAATTTTGAGATCTCTATGGGTTCCTATGAGAAACCCTAAGGGAATGAATTTGTAATTTTAACAGGCAAAATGTGAATGTTTTCTGTTTCGCTCTCTGATTCCTCTATCGTGTTCCTTGCTGAATGAGATGAACGAATATGTGTTTAATTTTGAAAATAAACAAGTTTTGATATGAATTAGAGTACTCCGTGGGTTCCTATGGAAACCCTATGAAAAATAAACAAATTTTAAATGTTTTCTGTTTTATCCCCTGAGTTTTTTGTTGTGTTCCTTGATGTTTATGGAGTGTAAATATGTGTTTAATTTTGAAAATAAACAAGCTTTAATATGGATTAAAGTGCTCTGTGAAAATTGTGAATGACATGTGATAATGTGATATGGTAATGAAATATGATGATGAAACGTGATGATGAAATGTGATGATGAAATGTGATATGATAATGAGACATGATAATATGATATGAGAAAAGCATCGCGTCTTGATTGACATGCATCATGTGCATAAATGTTTTTAAGGGTACGATATGGAATACACCGCTAGAGAAGGCCCCCTAGTGTAAAAGCTTTAGGGTTTAGTCCTTGGGGATAGCTCGATTTGTAAGTCTCAGTCTTGCCCATTGTGTGCATGGGATGTATCTTGCGCGGCTTAGCTATCCCAACGAGACTCTGGTAGTATATCCTTCTAGTGAGAGTGCGTAGAAGGTGTGACCCAGCATGTACTCCTAGACTACTCTTCGTGTATTGCTAGCGACAATATGCCATGTGATATGTTACTGGTGCCACATGCATGATAAAATGTAGTTTGTGTCCATACATGTACATTTTAATGTTATATGAAGAATTGATATGTCTTGGATGAATGAGATGTGATGTTATTATTAAGTTATCTATGTTATACCTGCTTTGTTTGTGTTTGGCTATCCGGCGTATATTTCTACACTGTGAGCCAGAGTGAGATGTTTCTCACTCCCTTTTCTCTTATGTTGTTTTCCTTGACTGTCTTACAGGTAATTATCAGCATGAGGCTGAGGATGTTGGTGATGAAGCTTAGCCTTCTATATTGAGATTTGCTCTGATAGGACATGTGACATCGGGGCATAAATAAGATTTTATTAAATTATTTTGGAAAGATTTATGTTAATTCCTTGTAGTTTTTGTTGATTAAACTACCGTTTAAGTGATGGATGTGGTACCCTTTATTTAAACATGTTTGGTATTTCAATTTTGAAAAAAAAAAATTGTTATTTCAATTTTGTTATTTGTATTATAATATGTGGGGTAGAGGGTGCCACAAATTATAATTGTGAGTTATTTTATCCTTTAAGTGTTTAATCTTAAGAATGGTTTGAGAAAATTATATAAATGGTCTAGAAAGAAAAAGCATGAGCTGGGATATTTGTGAATGATTTATATGAGTGTTATGATGAATACATGAAATTATGTTTGTAAGCTATTGTGCTCGAGACTTTGTGCCTATACAAGATATGAGAGACACTTCTATGTGATGTGCATGATATGCAATGTTTATGTGTTGTATGAGAATTTTATGTGATATGAGATGGTAATGTGTGATATGAGAATGAAACAATGATGATAATATGCATGAGATTGACAAGATAATGATGAATATGCATGAGATTGACAAAATAATGATGTTTATGCATGAGATTGACATGGAAATGACAAGTTAAGTAAATAATAAAAGTATGTGAAACATGCATTATGAGCACGAGTATTTGTCTTTAGGCAATGAGTTTTTGCCTTTGGTCCATGAGTAGTTGCTTCCAGGCTATAAGTATTTGCTTTCGGACCATGAGTTATGGGATCTTTGACGCCACATGTATGTTGTAATATTCTGAAATTTTGATATAATATTATAAATTTTCTTATCATTATATTCTTCTTAGAATAATTTTTATAAAAAAATTAGTTACCATATTTAAAATAAATAGATAAATACTGATGTTTTAATAAATAGATAAATACTGATGTTTTATTTATTCTTTTTTTACCTTATAAAATTTTATATTTTTAGTAAACTAAATATATATATATATGGATAATATTCAACTATATTATAAATATTTATAATATTTTTCTAATAACTTAATTATTATAATTACCTATGAAACAAATTAGATTTATTATAATATATATAATAACATATACATATAAAATGGAATGGTTCAATGACTTGTGTAGTTGTGCATAAGAGCTATAAATTCCAGGTCACGGGTTCAAGTCATGTCATGGTTGTAAGTGCAGTGGATAGTAAACAAGTACACAAGTAGATAATGTAGTGTGCAATGGTCACGAATTAGCACTCAACGGAAATAGGAATTAGGAGTAGCATTGAACTGGAACGGATAGATAGCAAGAAACAAAAGAGAGAAAGATAAAAGCAACCTTAAGGTAATTAAGGGGGAGAAGACCTTTATCTTTTTAAAACTTTATATACTATTATGTTTGTTTATTTATATTATATTTACTTAGTGAGGTGTCCCTAACCTCATTTACTTCCTTAATTTGAGATACTTTTTACTCTTAAAATTTAATGAAGTGTTCCTAATTTATGTTGTTTAATCATTTCATGATGTTTATCGCTGTCATTTACTTGATTAATATTCTTTTATACAGTCTATTTACGCAAACTATATTATATTAAATTTTAAATAATTAAAAATACTCAAATTTATTTAGCTTAATCATTTTTATATTAATATTAACTATGATATAGTTTTGTTAAAAATATATTAAACTCGTCTTGTTGTTATTTCTTCATGCATTTATAAAGATAAATAATATTCTATAGCCATAAGAATGAAAGTTTGAATTAATTTATAGTTGAAGATTTACCTTGGAGATTTAAATGAGTAAAAACTTTAGGAGAAGTAACCTTTAGTTATTTGTTATTATAATGCTCATTTATCGTGACTAGTCACTACAAGTATAATTCAAATTTTTATATCAAGAAAAATTAATATATATTTATTAGTATTAAATATTTCTATGTATATTGTTTAGTTATTGATATTTTTTGGATAATTTTTCTCACTCCTTATTTTTCTTTGGTTAAAATATTTAATATTTATAATGGAAAATAGATGGATCTACCAACCGTGTCAAGCCCTTTCACTTCTGCTATCACTACTATCTTTCCGGGTACTAGTTGGGCTATGGACGCAATCGCAAATTCTATAACATTTCAAGGCATAAGAGTATCAACTTTTGTTTTTTCACCAACTCAACAAAACCTTTGTTATTATAGATGGTCAAATAGTAGTAACTTTTTATTTACCCCCAGCAAATCATATTAATCCAATAGTAAACTTGTATCAACCCAACATATAAATAATATAGTAGAAGAAAAAAAAATGGTATGTAAATAGGTATGCACTGTAAATATTCTTAGAATAACATGAATGTAATTATGAACTAACTATATCTAAACAAGTTTCCAAAATCTTGCTTTGTTTTATGTATGTAATATTAATGATATATATATATATATATATAATATTATACAAAATTAGGTGTTACATATGTAGATCTAAATGAGTTCATGCCCACTACATTGGGTATATGAGTTGTGAATGTTTATGCTTATGTTGTGTGATGTTGTTATTAATTGAAGTTATATTATACTATTGATATTCTAATATATTGTAAATGTATATATGTTTATGTTATGTTTCATGTATGTGGTTGCCCATTTATATCTCAATCAGTAGCTAGAGTGAGACATTTCTAAATCCCTTTTGTTGTTGTAGTGTTGCTACGTGTGTTTTGTGGTGAGAATCATGATAATGATGATCATGTTGTTGATGAAGCATGAACCTCGTGATATGCTATGGGTCAAACTCAGATTGGATGTGATATCAAAGTTATTAGATTAGGATATTTTATTTCTTAAAGTTTTTAAGTGTGTTTATGGATTATATAAGTTCTTTTGGAGTTTTAATAGTTTTTTATTAACCATATAATTATTTGTTAAATTTCATATCTCTTTTGTTTAAGTATTTGTTTTCATGATTACTAGTTTCCTTTCATAATGATGTTTCCTTGAGATAAAAGTATAGTTTATTATTGTTTATTTATGAGTATTAGTGTACATGATAGAGTATCATAGGTTAAATGGTAACAATCTTTTCTCTTTATATAATATTTTGGGTAACTCTCTCTATCTCTATCTCTCTATAGCAACTATCTTCTCTCACTCTATTCCAGTGTCAATAGTCTCTCTGTTATGAAGTGTCTCTCTGTTTCTTACATAGCAATTGTCACACCCAAATGCCTCATCTTCAGTTAGATGTCAATTATCTTCTTTTCCTTTTCTTCTGTCTCTACAATTCAAACTCTTTTTCAAAGTCTTATTTTCATTTCTTTCTTAATCTTGTTTTTCTTTGTTACTCATCAAAGTTTTTCTTCGATTCTTGATTTTTTGTTTGGTCCTGCAGTCGGTGGACATGAATTTTATCGTTTCTCGCGTTGGTGACTTCGTTAGAAGGTAGAAATTAAAGTGATGATGCATTACACGCTAAGGTTTTTCTTTGTTTTGATGTTCTTTTATTATGATGCAGCAATCAGTGGATATGGATTTTACAGTGCTCTGGTGATGTTCTTCCGATGGAAGGTAGAAATTAAAGTGTTGTTATGCACTGTTTTTGCTTCTCTACTTTTCAAATAAATTTTTTGTATCATTTTTCTTAGATTCTTGTTTAATTTTTTTATTCTTGTGTCTTTGTTACTCGTTAGAATTTTTCTTTTTATTTTGATGTTCTTTTATTGTGATACAATAACTTGTGGATATGGATATTACAATGCTCCGATGACCTTCTACAGATGGAAGGTAGATGTTAAAGTGTTGTTATTTTGTAGTCTTCAACTCTTTTTCTTAATGTAATTTTATTTACTGTTTTACTTTTCAACTCTTTATAGTCATATTTGTTTTTTTTTTTTCATAATATATATATATATATATATATATATATATATATATATTATATGAGAAGGAAAGAGACACTTTGTCTATCTAAATATTTTTTAAATATAATAAACAAAAAATATAATAATTTAAGCATTTATTTTAAATTGATTAATAGTGGTTATTACATTTATTTATTTATTTTTCTAATAATTAAGTGTATAATTGTCCACAAATTATGAAAACGAAAAACAATTACGAGAATAAGTATTTTCTTCATATATTTGTATAGATTAGTATATATTTATAAACTTTGGAACAAATGTTTTTCGACAGATAATTATATAACAATATGCAAAATTCAAATCGTTAACCATAAGAACAAAAACGAGAAAGATGTAGGAAAAACTATAGAATAGAAAGATTTAAATGAACATGGAGTAAAGACAACAAGAATTGTCTAGGCGACGAATAAATTATCAATAAAGAAAACAAAAAGAAAATCAAGTAGACACATCATGTGCAACAAGTAATTCAAATAATTCACATATATGTTTTTTTTTTTGAACGGCAATTCACATATATGTACAAGAATTGATATGTCAAATAATTTGTCAAACATACCTTTTCAAGATTCCACAAATGTAAATTTGCACAATAGAAAGAGATTGACATATGTACGACAATTAACTCGGACTACTAGGTTTCAAGGCATATGTGACATTGAATCATATGCAAGTATTACAAATATTAGTCATGTTTAGTCAGTCGTGTTTAACTTTTGATATATTTAAAAAATTTCATTTTCTTTGTGATTTTCTTTATATATGAACACTTCCTTTTTGTTTTTTTTAACATAATCATGCAAATCATAGTTTACCACCACGGTTTCAATGAACAAATGATAATGAGGCAGGACCAAGTAATATACATATTAATCATAATGTTAATGGTTAGTACAAAATACTAACATTGGTTTTGGTTAATCATGTTTAAATTTAAATATGTTTAAAATTTGTCATTTTTTTATGAGTTATCTTTATATATGAAGACTCTTTATTCTTTTTTGTTCAATTAATATCTTTTTTATCTCAACATTCACATTATAATTTTTCTTTATCAAGGTTTCAAGGAACAAATGACAATGAAGTAAGATTGAGTATCAGAAATAGTGGTTACATTAATCATGGTTAGTTATGGTTATTTGTAAATATATTTAAAATTGGTTATTATCTTTATTTTAAAATTGGTTAAATTCTTGATTTAAATTTTATAATTATTTAATTAATTTAATAAATTCTTTATAGTATTTGTATAAATACACTTCCTTATTCTTCTATATAATAATATAGATCATATTTTAATTACCACCAATAAGGTTTCAAGGAACAAATAAACAGAGTCGAGTAATATACATATTAATCACAATGTTAATGATTAGTACAAAATACCATTATGACAACATATCATATATACATATATATTCACAAATTTTATTCACTTAACATATCATAACTAACAATTTTCAATTTGAAAATGATATTTGCAATAATACAGATTTCATGGAAGTGGAAATACCAAATGTGAATACTATAGAAACAAGTATTCAAGGTACATCGAATATTTTTACCTCTATTTTGCATTAATTTTGTTTATTATTACCATATTCCACACACACACACACACACACACACACACACACATATATATATATAACACAATAGTCAACCAATTTGTAAAATTCAAATTTTGTTATTTTTATTCAAATAAATTATAACGTTGTTAAATAACACAGAATTGTCATCTCAATTCTCACGAGTACATAATAGTGCTTGAAATTTTCAAAATATTGTGAGAATGACCAATTCTCAATTACCAACTCCATGTATGTATAGACGATGTCATGCACAACTATTTGATAATGAAGCAAAATATATGTGCTACTCTGGTGGAAAACTTACTTTTTTACTATTTAATGCTCCTAAAGAGTTGCTTGATATTTTTTTGACTCTACACCTAAAGGGAAACATTTTAGAAAAATATTAGAAGTTACGACCACTTTGATTCACTTCACTTGGTGTTTGTCTTGACCAAAAATGTTGTGGTAAATGGACATGGTATATATAGTTTTTGTGCTCAAGGTTCAATATATCACAACATTGGAGGATTCTGTCCAAATGAGAGTTGTAGGCCACATGTTTGACATAGAGCATGAGTTACAAAATAGGATGCTTGAAAATCCTCAACTTCATCAATCCGTAGTTTATAAGTTACAACAAATACTTTATTAGTACAATCCTTTTGTGCATGTATTTAAACAACTTGCACTACGATAAGATGTTCATGAATGTAGTCTACTCATTAAAGAATGTCCTACTAATCAACCATAATACCATCTTCTAACCGCTTCACAAGTTGTAACAATTATTATTGGTGGAGATGCAGAATCAATGTCACGTGGACGAAACATCAATTTGGTTAATCATAATGGTAATTTGGTGAAGTTTTAAGAAATAGTAGGATATTATGATCTCTTACAATATCCTTTATTATTACCTTTAGGGACATGTGGTTTGAATTTCAACACCAAAAATGATACTGCACAAAATTGTTGGTCTCGAGTAGAACACGAATCTAGAAGGGAGGTTGAATAGATTCTTCGCTTAAACGATTTCTAATGGTCTTTCTTACTTTCTTGCTAAATTATTTCTTTCTCATACAACTTTTTACTAATCACATTCATATTATAAACCAAACAAGATACAAAGTATATCATATTTATTACATAGTAGAATAGAAGTTGTAATCCAAATTGATTTTAGTAATTACCTTTTTTTCACTTTATTACCAAATTGTACATATCATATTAGATTTCACAAATTAGCAATCTATAATATTCAAGAAAACGTTTCATTTACTTTCTTAAAATTCTTTTTATCAATTCAATATGAATTATAACAAGATATGAAGGTAAAAAAGAGAAATTGCAAAGTAATATATATTGGTTCAGCCATACAAAGGCTTACATCCAATTTCAAAGTTAGCTCCCCACTAAATCTAGCCTTTCTACTATAATATTCTTTACAAACACCATGTACAAGATATATTATAATCAGAAAACACAATCACCTTATCTTGATCTCACAAGATTATACAATCACCATAATTCTATTGCACCTCAATAATCCACTTGAGAAAACCTATCTCAAGATTTCTCTTTTACTCTTTCTTGAGATACCTTTATCTCAAAGAGTCACATACCATAACATACCTAGTTATACAAAATAAAAGGTTAAAGATCAAAATTGATACACCTGATGTGTAGATTGATCTTCCACAAAGAATTGTTTAGAAATCTTGAATTTCTTGAACATCTTTCAAGATAACATCTTTCTTGAACTTTCTTTGCTCTTTGATTATTTTGAAAAATATTTAATCTTCTCTCAAAAATTGATTTTCATATTCTTTTTAATCATATGTAATCTCTCTTTTTCACATGTCATATCATCTCTCATATCATGTCTCTTAGTTTTTTTGAAAAAAGTTATATTTATAGAGCAAATAAGATTTCAACATTAAAAACTCGTAACAACAATAATCTATTGCCAATATCAAGTAATTTATTACCAGTTTTTAATGAAAATTGAAATATGAGAAACAAGAACAGAGGTAATCGATTATTGATCTCGATAATCGATTATCTCGTGTTCCAAGAACCATAGAACTCATTTTTCAGCATAGGTAATCGATTATCTCGATGATTTTCCAACTTGTTTCACTTGTTTTCACTCAAAAGTCACCATAGTATTCAAATACATGAATAAGTAATGGATTATCACAGAGAGGATGTTGAATTCTACTTCAAAACTAAGTTTCAGTAATCTATTATCAAATGGTAATCTATTACCTGACTTAGTCATGAATTCTTTTGAATAAACCAAGTTCCATTTTATGTCAAAACACATTATAATCTCTTACATTATATTTTCACATGAAATGAGAAACATTAAGTTGAAATATGTGTTTTATACTTTTTAAAACAAGATGTTATTTTGAAATTAATTCAGCACAATAAGCAAACACATCCAAGCCTAAGTCTAATTGTAACATCCCAAATTTTCTACTAATACAATATTAATCATTATTTATTTTTATATTTATGAAGATTATTTTCTTATAGTTATTTTTAAAGGGTTTTTATAGAATATTGTAAAGGTTTGTAATAATTTAAATTATTTATGAAAATTTTTATATAAAATTCTATTTTTTTTTCAGAACGGGCTGTTCCAAAAAATGGAAAGGGCCGTTCTAAACTATGAAAGAAAATTGTTAGTCCCTTAGCCTCAATTAACTTAAGAGGGGGGGTGAATTAAGTTTTCTAAATTTTCCTCTTATAAAAACTTTTCCGAATTACTTTGTTATCAATTTATTTCCTTAGACAAATTTGTATGTAAAGAATGAATGATGATGCAAACTACACAATTACAATTAATAACAAGAAATTAAAAGTGTAGGGAAAGAAGAATTGCAAACTTGATTTTATACTGGTTCGGCCAATCCTGCCTACATCCAGTCCTGAAGTCTCCCACTTGAGATTTCCACTACTCTTGTAAACCTTACAAGAAAATGAATCCTCCAACACCTCGGAACTCCCTTTCCTTGTGTTGAGATTCAAACACCAACAAGGAGAAAAATCCTTTCTCCTTTACAGATCTAATGATCTATTCAGAATTAAAGAATGACTCTCTTGAAGAGTGGATATTACACTTTCATGATCTTTGATGAAATCTTTAGAGATTTTGCAAATGATTTTGGCCAAGTGATTTTTAAAGATAATTTTTCACAATTGAGTTCGTCACCTTTCTTTGAAAAATTATAGGTATTTATAGACAATTGTTTCTTGAGTTATGTCTTTTCATGAAGAGTTGTAACTCTCTATAATTTTTCAGAAAATAGGCTCTTGTAATCGATTACAAGACTTGGTAATTGATTACAACGGTTTAAGTTCAAAATGTTTGAAACGTTGTATAGTTCAAATTCAAATTTTGAAAATTTCTCTTCTGGTAATCGATTACAGTCAGTGGTAATCGATTACCAAAGAGCATTTTAACATTTTGAAAGGTTTTCTTTCTCTGGTAATCGATTACATCAAGTGGTAATCGATTACCAGAGAGCATTTTAACATTTTGAAAGATTTTCTTTCTTTGGTAATCGATTACATCAAGTGGTAATCGATTACCAGAAACATGTCACTTGTTTTGACTTATGAAAACTTAAGATATAAAGAGCTTCTATTTTCCTGTTAAAAATATTTTTGTTTAATCTTTTGAATACTCTTTTTGCTTTCTTTTCAAACAACTTATTCTTATATTCAAAAGTATTAAGTTTAGGTTTTCTTGAAATTCTTATTTTAATGGCCAAGTGAAATTTGCAAATTCTAACAGTTCATTTTACATACTAAGCTAAGCAATCAAGACTTATCTAGTTATTACTTGAGATCTTGTTTCTTGATCAGCTTGCTTTAACTTGACCTTTATTTTCGTCAATGCTTTGGCATCATCAAAACTTTGTGCATATTTTCTTCCAGATTCTCCCCCTTTTTGATGATGACAATTCACTGTAAAGGGAAAGAAAATAAAACAATATATTTCGATCACTCCCCCTTAAACTCCCCCTTAGTAAAGCATTGATTGAAGTTCCTTTTATTTTATAAAAAGGAGTTGTACTTATGTTTTGAAAAAGATTGTAGAGATCAATGTTTATATTTATAAAACATAAGTGTCAAGTTGGGCATCAAGAATAATATTTTAGACAAATTTAGCCCATAGTAATGTTAGAAAGAAAATAAACATTTTCTTTTCCTTTGCAATCTTATCTCTCCCCCTTTGGCAACATCAAAAAGTCAAGTAGAGGATTAAGATAAGTGTTGTATTTTTCCTTTTGTGATCCTTATCCTTACTCTCCCTGTAGACACCCAATTTCGTCCGAGAGGTACAAAACAACAATATAGGACGTCAGGGACCCAAAAGACAAATTAGGGATTTTTTAGGGGCTTGGAACGGGCCGTTCCGAATTCAGAACGGGCTGTTCTGGTTCCCCCGGAACGGGCCGTTCCGATTTTGGAACGGGCCATTCTAGCCCCGGAACGGGCCGTTCTGAATCCAGAACGGGCCGTTCTGGTTCCCCCCGGAACAGGCCGTTCCGATTTTAGAACGGGCCGTTCTGGGGTACAAAATTTAGGCACAACGGCCATATCCAGAACGGCCGTTCCGGTTTTGGAACGGGCCGTTCTGGACCCCCTTCCTGAAGTCTATAAATAGACAGCTGGGGCTCATTTCTCCGGACTCCGAAATTTCGTCCAGACTTCCTATAGCTCGAAATTTCTCTCTTTTTCTCTCTTCCCCTCTCTTTTTGTATTCCTTGAGATTTTTGTGAGGCATTGTAGTGTGAAGGGTTGCCAAAAAGCACCCAAATCTCCATCTTTGAAGATTAATAGAGCTCGTTCAAGAGGTATTCAAATCAATTTTCTTCTCTCTATTTTATTTCTTACATTTGATAAATATTGTTTATAATAAGAGCAATCATGTAGATATTTTAGAGTTAATTGTTAATTTAAATTTTAAATCATGTAAATAATCATCAATAAAAGGAGATATAATATTTAATTTATTATTTCTTATCGCATTAACTTCATCATAGGGTACCGATTTAGGGCGTTGTAAGGGTGCTTAATACCTTCCTTACACGTAACCGACCCCCGAACCCAATTCTGGTTATGAAGGCCATTATTGGATCTTTTAAAAATCTTTTCTTTTTCCAATGTTTTGAGTAAAACATTGGTGGCGACTCCATAGAACCTATTTTCAAAACCATTGATTAAGGATTAGTCTGGTGTCCGGGCATTCCTTAATTGATGAGATCTTTAAAAGGATATTTAAACCATTAACCGTAAGATCAGAAATTTTCGGGTTGCGACAGATGGCGACTCCACTGGGGAAGTTTAAAGAGGGTCAGGCCCATTTAATTGACGAAGTTAATAAAATAAAAATAATAATTTAAATATTTTTCCCCTTTATTTTATTTGTTTTATATGTTTGGCTTTGATATCTGTTTGTTTGCTTATTTAAATTGCGCACTTGTTTGAAATAAAATTGTACACAAACCTTTGCACACAATAGTTCCCCCTACACCCGGGAGCATGAGGGTATTAAACATAGGGAGTGGTTGACGTACGACCGGCCCAAGTTTGGCCTTAGAGCCTGCGAGCCTTGTCGGAAATCACACTCAAGGTGATAACCGGTTACTCTAGCCCGAAATACTGTGATAGACCTTAGAGTTTGCTAGTGACGGCGACAGAGATACTGAGTCTCTATAATGGGGGCACCTTGGGAGCCTTAAACACCAGTGAGATTAGAACCATCCCATACAACGCACTTTTCTTGACAGGGACCACAGACCAAGGATTTGATCACGATCGTTCGTGGGTGTACGTGGATTGAGCATATGTGTGTGCATTTGTTTGTATTATTTTATTCTAATAAGGTGGATTGGAATTTTATAATAAGCAAACAATAAAGATAATAATAATAAAAATAATAATAATAAAATTTTATACCCCTTTGTACATTCTTAGGTCAGCATTCCATTAACATCATATAGGTAGTTTCCTTTTTGTAAAAAAAATTAATAAAAGAAATCTCGTCTTTATCATGCATCATTCCCTTTAGATAATAGAAACATGATAAAGATTAGGCAAAAAAAATGACATGCATTCTAGATTAGCTCATTAATTTCATTCATTTTATTTTATTAGCTAAGGAGGATTAGGTTACCGTATGTGTAGAAAGTTAAGAAAAGAAAAGTGAATGCTCTAATATACGACAGTATCTGCGTTATAAAGAAAAAGCCCAAATAATTTTTTTTAAAAAAAATATACTATGGTTGGGCCCTTGCTTCGGTATGTTTGTTGAAGTAAGTCTTCTTAGAATCTAATATAGATTCTCACTTAATACTGTTGAAATCTATTCGAGCATTCACAAATAAACAAATCAATGAGACTGATATTTATTATTCTCAACTTTCTCTACATTCTGCATTACATTCATTTAGAACATATCCCTCCTTGTAAAAGAATAAATAAGAATAAAAAGGGAAATTAACCTATGTGCGTTAATCGGAAGTAATGGAAACAAGCCATGCATAAAGAGTTGAGGGTAAGGAACTCCACAATCATTAAGACGCCAACTCTTACCCTAAGAGGATAAAGCGTGTCGCGCAACCGTGAAATCCAAAGGGAATGGATGGATCCACACTCTTAACGAGTTGCAAGCTAATAAAGAGAACCTAAGGATGACGAATCTCTCAAACACTAAGGCAAAACGATTAGAGCTTTCTCAAAAAATGATTTCAACAAGAGAGAAGCATTGCTTGTCAAGAAGCTGCTAGAATGAAAACCCGCAAAGGGCGTTCTAGGCAAAAGAAAAAATGTCTGTTCGAGCTGAAAATCGAGAGACAGCTTGAATATTCCTCTTCAGATTTCATAGAAAGCTCTATCATCGCTTCTCCCCATTCCTACATCTCAGGAAAGATACGGGTTGAGAAAACCTTCATGAGAGAAGAAGCCAAAGGCCCTCTCTCTACACGAAATCTTCTGAAGCGCCACATCCAAGCAAGTGGAGGACGAGCTCTACAGTTAGATGACCTAAGCCTCTCTAAGGGGCAACCTTCTTCTTTTTCTTTGTGTACGAATCACGAACTTGGGGCATGCCCGGGCCCTCAAGCTACATTAAATAGGCACGTGTAAATTGACAATTCTATTTTAATGTCATACACTTTTCTACTTCATTTCTCTTCTCCCTTTTCTCTACTCTAAGCCTTGTCAACAAACCCTAAATGAACAAGTACATTTGAAATAAGGACGTCATTAGAAACAATGGCTTTATACAAAAAAAATATAAAGATCAATCAAACTTGGCATGACTTGTGGATAAAAGCCCAAATGAAATCAGTGCAAGGGGCATCCCCCTCTAATGGAGTAATGAAAGATGATCACAAATGCTGCAAAGACAAAGGCCCGACAGGAAACCCACTAAGGGGGCTGCACAAAAGTTAGGGCAAGATCTGCTAGGCAACCCACAATTAACAAGGGTAGCCTAGGCAAAATTAAGGATCAAAAGAAGATGTCCGCTAGGGAACACATCTCAAGTAACCTAGGCAAAAGTCAGGACAAAGCAGCATCCTGAGCTGAAAACTGAAAGACAGCTCGAGAAGATCATTTAATCAATATGAAATCCCAAGTCATGGCTTAACTCTAAAGAAAATAATAAGCTAACGCGAAAAATGATTTCCTCACTTTGAATGTACTTGTGCATCAGCCTAAACCACTAGCCTACCTTGACCAGCCATTCTTCTATAAACCATTTTTGAAAAAAATCCTTTCTACCAAAACTTTTACAAAAAATATATATATATCCTCTTCCTTTCTTTCCTCTTGACCTATATGGCATTAAGATAAATTTGAGAGATACACGGAGTATGCACAGTGAACACTCACAAGAAAAAGATGGAGGTGTCCTAGAACAGAGTCTTGGTACACCTAATCTAAGGGCTAACATATCATATCCGGTACAAGCGAGAGGGCTGAACTACACAAACCTTAGGTTAAAGAAGCAACACTGAATTCGACAAGGCTAAAGGATAACAATCCATGTCATTGATCAATGCGCATAGATTAATTTCTTGAAAGTAAAAATAAATTTGCATTTTGAGCATTAGCACAGAAGCATCATTGCATAACATGCATATGGCACAAGCGTGCACAAAAGGGTATAAGTTTTATAAAAAAAATTTGAAAGAAAAAAAATCCAAACCATTCCTGCTTTGCATTTTCTTGTGCATTCTTGCATTCTTTGTGTGTGTTTATCCATCCCTTGTCGGAGGAATCAAGAGGCCAAAGCACTCGTAAAAAAGATCAATAACTAGACAATGCCTTAAAGCCAAGATCATGTAAAAAAAAAACATAGCCCCAACAAGGGCATTCCATATAAGTGGTTTCATATAACCACCAAGAAACAAAAGACATGTCAACAACAAGACGGGATAGAACCGGACGAGGAAGAATGATCAAGTCCACAAGCATGAAGAGGCCATCGCGCCATACTCCTCAACTAAATGAAGGATGATCCAAGAGAATGCCAAGACTAGGAATGGTTTCCTTACCAAAGCCAGGAGTGGCTTCCGAAATAATACTCATTAATAAAGATTCAGCAAATAACATCATCATGGGATGGGATCCCTCCACCAATGATGACAACACAAAATAAAACAGAAAAAAAGGCAAGCTTCGTACATGTAGAAAAAGCCGAAGCATCTAAAAATAGCAGAAAAAGGCAAGCTTCAAATGTGAAAAAGCCGAAGCTAAACAAAGAAATGAAAAGAAAAAAACACCAACAAGAAGACATCAAGTACAAGTACAAAGTGGGTTACCTGACCTTAGTAAAAGGGTTGCTAGATCCCCAAAACTAGTACAAAGTGGGTTACCTGACCTTAGCGAAAGGGTTGCTAGATCCCCAAAACTAGTACAAATTGGGTTACCTGACCTTAGTGAAAGGGTTGCTAGATCCCCAAAACTAGTACAAATTGGGTTACCTGACCTTAGTGAAAGGGTTGCTAGATCCCCAAAACTAGTACAAAGTGGGTTATCTGACCTTAGCGAAAGGGTTGCTAGATCCCCAAAACTAGTACAAAGTGGGTTACCTGACCTTAGTGAAAGGGTTGCTAGATCCCCAAAACTAGTACAAAGAGGGTTACTAGATCCCCAAAACTAGTACAAATTGGGTTACCTGACCTTAGTGAAAGGGTTGCTAGATCCCCAAAACTAGTACAAATTGGGTTACCTGACCTTAGTGAAAGGGTTGCTAGATCCCCAAAACTAGTACAAAGTGGGTTACCTGACCTTAGTGAAAGGGTTGCTAGATCCCAAAAACTAGTACAAATTCTGACCTTAGTGAAAGGGTTACTAGATCCCCAAAACTAGTACAAAGTGGGTTACCTGACCTTAGTTAAAGGGTTGCTAGATCCCAAAAACTAGTACAAATTGGGTTACCTGACCTTAGTGAAAGGGTTGCTAGATCCCCAAAACTAGTACAAAGTGGGTTACCTGACCTTAGAGGAGGCCGGCTGAAGCCTTAAATATCAGTCCAGCTTGGAGAGGCTGAGCTACGAAACTACTTCAACAAAAAAAGTGGGTTACCTGACCTTAGAGTGGGCCGTCTGAAGCCCTAAATATCAGTCCAGCTTGGAGAGGCTGAGCTCAGAATATACTCCCTCGTTAACAAGCCACAAATAAAGAGACACACTACCATGAGACAAGCAGAAGCAGTAAGAAGCGTCTATATCAAGACCAGAAGCCTAGATGTTTCGGTTTACCATCCTTATCACCCGACAGAGCATAAACCAACACTCAGTTACTCTTAGGGACAAGGATACAGGTAAACACCATCTACCCGAAAGGAATGATGTGGGAGCATCTATACTGCTGAAGTAAAGGAGAGGATTCGGACACAGAAAGCGACATGGGGCATTCACATGGATCTTGAAGGCTGGATGTTTCGGTTTACCATCCTTAACTCCCAACGGAGCATACAACCTAACACTTAGTTGCTTCAAGGGGCAGGGATATAGGGAACACCGTCTACCCAAAGGAAACAATGTGAAGGTATCCATTGTCAAAGAAAGAGTGAAGATCCGAATTTTCACCTCACTATCACAAGAAAAACAATGGAGCTTCTACTCGAAGACTGAAGATAAGGTGTACAATTTGTCAGCCTTGTTACCCAAGAGTATGCAACTGCTCTAAAGGGTGATGATACGAGCAAATACATCTATCCAAGGGAAGCAACGTAGAAGCATCACACAAAGAGACAAAGAGAAGACCCGTACGAAATGTCTACGTCTTTACTTGCCTTTGGAAAAGCAACACAATTATTCCAAAAGACAAGTAAAGAGGGGCAGCTGTAGACACCCAATTTCGTCCGGGAGGTACAAAACAACAATATAGGACGTCAGGGACCCAAAAGACAAATTAGGGATTTTTTAGGGGCCCGGAACGGCCCGTTCCGAATTCAGAACGGGCTGTTCTGGTTCCCCCAGAACGGGCCGTTCCGATTTCAGAACGGGCCGTTCTGGTTACCCCGGAACGGGCCGTTCCGATTTTGGAACGGGTCGTTCTGGCCTCGGAACGGGCCGTTCTGAATCCAGAACGGGCCGTTCTGGTTCCCCCCGGAACAGGCCGTTCAGATTTCAGAATGGGCCGTTATGGGGTGCAAAATTTAGGCACAACGGCCATATCCAGAACGGCCGTTCCGGTTTTGGAACGGGCCGTTCTGGACCCCCTTCCTGAAGTCTATAAATAGACAGCTGGGGCTCGTTTCTCCGGACTCCGAAATTTCGTCCAAACTTCCTATAGCTCGAAATTTCTTTCTTTTTCTCTCTTCCCCTCTCTTTTTGTATTCCTTGAGATTTTTGTGAGGCATTGTAGTGTGAAGGGTTGCCAAAAAGCACCCAAATCTCCATCTTTGAAGATTAATAGAGCTCGTTCAAGAGGTATTCAAATCAATTTTCTTCTCTGTATTTTATTTCTTACATTTGATAAATATTGTTTATAATAAGAGCAATCATGTAGATATTTTAGAGTCAATTGTTAATTTAAATTTTAAATCATGTAAATAATCATCAATAAAAGGGGATATAATATTTAATTTATTATTTCTTATCGCATTAACTTCATCATAGGGTACCGATTTAGGGCGTTGTAAGGGTGCTTAATACCTTCCTTACACGTAACCGACCCCCGAACCCAATTCTGGTTATGAAGGCCATTATTGGATCTTTTAAAAATCTTTTCTTTTTCCAATGTTTTGAGTAAAACATTGGTGGCGACTCCATAGAACCTATTTTCAAAACCATTGATTAAGGATTAGTCTGGTGTCCGGGCATTCCTTAATTGATGAGATCTTTAAAAGGATATTTAAACCATTAATCGTAAGATCGGAAATTTTCGGGTTACGACACTCCCCCTTTGGCAACATCAAAAAGAATATAATAACAAAATAATCCAAAGGTAAAGATCAAGCCAAAGGGAAGTCCAAGGAAAAATTTAACTCGCCCATCATGGACATTTCAAAGTCACTTTGCATATCATTAGAAAACTCTTTGCACAAGTGATCATTAGTACTTCCAAAAATAAATCATAAATTTGCACTTTAAGAATATCATTCATTTTTCTTTTGATAAATTAATGTTGTATCAACCTTTCCTTTTGTAAATTCTTTTTCCAAAAGAAATTTACTAAGTCTTTCATACCATGCCATAGGAGCTTGTTTTAATCCATATATAACCTTTTTCAACTTAAAGACATGGTTTGGAAATTATAAGATTTCAAATATAGATGGTTGTTCAACAAATACTTCTTCTTGAATAACATTTATCCAATGTTCATCATTTAAGGCTTCATCAATGATTTTTAAATTCTATTTTAGAAACAAAAACCAAATTATTGCATGCTTCTTTGAGAGAGTATCTAGTAGTTACCTCTTTTGATATGTCTCTAATGATATTTTCAAGAGGATGATTTCTTGAGATTCTCAACTCTCTTTGAGGAATCATGTTTGTTTGATTCTCTTGAATTATAGAATCCTCCATTCCTTAATATTCTTTGTCCTTTTGAGTTTTCTCATGAAAATGAGTGTCTTCAAAACTTTCTAAAATATCATCAATAATATCTTTTCTTGAACAAACAAGGTTAGTTTCATCAAATATAACATGAATTGATTCCTCTATTGTCATGCATCACAAAGTTTATTTTTCTCAAATTTAATTTTTGGTAATCCTATTTCTAAATCTTTTGAGATTAATTTATTTAAGTGTTCCATGTTTATGTGAGCAATTCTTTTATTTCATAACCATGATTCATCATCTTCACTCAAGTCATTGAGAATAACTCATATTTTTCTCTAATTTTATCTTCTACATATTGTTTACTCTAAATCCTATTATTTTAACATGTTCATAATTTTTATGTTCAATAAGACATTTTTGTGAATCAAAAGATACAGGAAAACCTTTATCACATAATTGACTCACTTGATAAACTATGTTTAAGACAATTCATAAGTAAGACAATTTGTATGGAGGTTGAGAAATTTGTACCAATTCTTCCAATGCCAAGTATTTTTCCTTTGTTGTTGTCTCCATAGGTTACATGTCCACTTTTCTTAGGAGTATTGTCAATAAATTTTGAAGTATCTCTTATCATGTTCTTGGAACATCCACTATCAATGTATCAAGTTTGGTCTTTGGAATCCTTCAAGACAAAGAATGAATTGATTTTGGTACCCAAGTTTTCTTTGGGTCCTTAATGTTAGTAATAACAGAATAACCTTTAGGAGTCCAAACCATATTCTTGAGATTGTTAAAATTCTTTCTAATATAGCAAGTTGAAGAATTATGACCTTTCTTTCCACAATAAATGCATGTTGTTAATGGAGAACTAGTAACTTGTGTAGGAACAAAGAAATTTTTGTGTTTCTTTTGTTGTTTTTGTGGATTGTATCCTAATCGTACTTTATCAAAACCACATCTTTGTTTTCCTAACAGTATATCTAAATTATTTCTACCAATGGTAAATTTTGAAAGAGTACTCCTTAAGTTGTTAACTTCTTCTTTAAATTCGTGACATGATGTACATGGATGTGTAATGTTTGTAATTTCCAAGTTACTTGTAGAGCTATGATTTTCATTCTTGGAATTTAGCATTTTAACTTCTGATTTAAGACTATCTAATTCTTCATTTAATTTAGTAATTTCCTTTTCCATATTTGAAATTGTTTTCTTATAGGATGATACTAGTTTTGCAAGTTTAAAAGATTCCTGGTGTAAATCATTAAATGCATCTTGCAATTCATCAAAGGTAATAGAGATATCATTGTTAGACGATGTTACCTGTTCTTCGCTTTCGTAATCTTTGGCCATGAGTCCCAAATTTACAACTTCATTTTCTGAATCACTTGTAGAGTTCATATCATTTTCTTCCCAAGTGATATATACTTTCTTGCTTTTCTTATCCTTGAAGTTTTTGTTGTTTGACTTCTCCATCTTTTTTTTTGTAAATTGGACATTCCAATTTTAAGTGACCCAGTTGATTGCATTCATAGCATCTTGGAGTTGAAGAAGATTCTTCTCCTTTCTTCTTTATGTTGAAATTGAATTTTCTTCTATTTCCTCTATTCTTTAGGAATTTGTGGAATCTTTTTACAAAGAGATTGAAATCATCATCATCATCATCATCATCATCTTCCTCAATGTTGTCATCTTTTTCATTTTCTTCATGAGATGAAGATGCTTTAAGTGCTATACTTTTCTTCTTTTTGTCACTATTTTCATTTTGACTTAGTCTCATCAATTCCATTTCATGCTCTTGAAGTTTTCCAAATAGAGATGCAAGAGACATGGTTGTTAGATCTTTTGATTCCGCAATTGCAGTCACTTTCGGTTGTCATTCCCTACTCAAACATCTCAAAATTTTGTTAATAAGATCTTCGTTAGGAAACACTTTTCCTAGAGATGCAAGATGATTAATTATATGTGTAAATCTCTTTTGCATGTCTTGTATGCTTTCATTTTGATTCATTCTAAATAATTCATATTCATGAGTGAGAGTGTTTATCCTAGATTTTTTCACATCATTAGTGCCTTCATGTGTTACTTCAAGTGTATCCCACATTTCTTTAGCACTTTTGCAATTTGAAATTCTAAAATATTCATCAATTCCTAAAGCAGAAGTAATTATATTTTTGGCTTTCAAATTGTATTGAACTTTTCTTCTATCATCATTACTCCATTGATCTTTGGGTAAATCTTTTATTTCATGGCCTACTACAATAGTGGGAATGAAAGGACCATTTTCAATAGAATCCCATATGTTTAAATCTATGGCTTCTATAAAAATTTGCATCCTAGATTTCCAATAATGATACCCTTCCCCATTGAATATAGGAGGTCTATTAATAGAGTTTCTTTCGGGAAATAACAAATTTGATGAGGCCATTTCAAATCTTGAAGCTTTTAAGCCTTATACAAGAAACCTGCTCTTGATACCACTCGTTAGTCCCTTAGCCTCAATTAACTTAAGAGAGGGGGGGTGAATTAAGTTTTCTAAATTTTCCTCTTATAAAAACTTTTCCGAATTACTTTGTTACCAATTTATTTTCTTAGACAAATTTGTATGTAAATAATGAATGATGATGCAAACTACACAATTACAATTAATAATAAGAAATTAAAAGTGCAGGGAAAGAAGAATTGCAAACTTGATTTTATACTGGTTCGGCCAATCCTGCCTACATCCAGTCCTCAAGTCTCCCACTTGAGATTTTCACTACTCTTGTAAACCTTACAAGAAAATGAATCCTCCAACACCTCGGAACTCCCTTTCCTTGTGTTGAGATTCAAACACCAACAAGGAGAAAAACCCTTTCTCCTTTACAGATCCAATGATCTATTCAGAATTAAAGAATGACTCTCTTGAAGAGTGGATATTACACTTTCATGATCTTTGATGAAATCTTTAGAGATTTTGCAAATGATTTTGGCCAAGTGATTTGTAAAGATAATTTTTCACAATTGAGTTCGTCACCTTTCTCTAAAAAATTATAGGTATTTATAGACAATTGTTTCTTGAGTTATGTCTTTTCATGAAGAGTTGTAACTCTATAATTTTTCAGAAAATAGGCTCTGGTAATCGATTACAACGATTTAAGTTCAAAATGTTTGAAACGTTGTATAGTTCAAATTCAAATTTTGAAAATTTCTCTTCTGGTAATCGATTACAGTCAGTGGTAATCGATTACCAAAGAGCATTTTAACATTTTGAAAGGTTTTCTTTCTCTGGTAATCGATTACATCAAGTGGTAATCGATTACCAGAGAGCATTTTAACATTTTGAAAGATTTTCTTTCTTTGGTAATCGATTACATCAAGTGGTAATCGATTACCAGAAACATGTCACTTGTTTTGGCTTATGAAAACTTAAGATATAAAGAGCTTCTATTTTCCTGTTAAAAATATTTTTGTTTAATCTTTTGAATACTCTTTTTGCTTTCTTTTCAAACAAATTATTCTTATATTCAAAAGTATTAAGTTTAAGTTTTCTTGAAATTATTATTTTAATGGCCAAGTGAAATTTGCAAATTCTAACAGTTCATTTTACATACTAAGCTAAGCAATCAAGACTTATCTAGTTATTACTTGAGATCTTGCTTCTTGATCAGCTTGCTTTAACTTGACCTTTATTTTCTTCAATACTTTGGCATCATCAAAACTTTGTGCATATTTTCTTCCACAAAAACTATTTTTGAAGTAGCAGAACAGGTCGTTCCAAAAGTGAAACGGGCCGTTCCCAATTAGTAAAGAAGCCAATTTTGGTTATTCCAGAATGGGTCGTTCCCAAAGTGAAACGGGCCGTTCCAAGATTCTAAAAATGCCTAAAAATCCAAGTTAGAAACGGGTCGTTCCAATGATGGTCAATGTGTGTAAAAATGAACCTTAGAACGGGTCGTTCTGATTTTAGAACGGGTCGTTCTGATTTGTGAAAACGGGTCGTTCTGATTTTAGAATGGGCCGTTATAGTTGTAGAATTTGCATATAACGAATGGCTCCAGAATGGGCCGTTCCGAATTTAGAACGGGTCGTTCCGGGTAACCCTGAATGCCTATAAATAGGAGGCATGGGCTGTGAAAAAAGATATAGCTGAGAAGGTAAAAAACTTGGAGAGAGAAAGAGAAAGAGAGAGAGAGAGAGAGAAAGAAAGAGAAAGAAAAAGAGAGTCCAGAGGAAGAAGTAACAAGGTCCTGCTCAAGTTTCAGCTCCTACTTATCGAGATAAGGGGGGAGTGAGAAACCTCGGTTGGGGGTGTGGGAATAATTGTTAAATAGTCTGATTGTCAGATTGGCCCCCAATCCCTTGCTTATTGCATGCTTCTAGGAACATGCAAAGTATTAATGTGTTCTGTTTTATTTTTTGTTTGCTCTACTTTGTTCCTTGTTGGAAGTAATAAATGAATATGTAATTAATGTTAAAAATAAATAAGTTTTAATATGAATAAGAATGTTCTCTATGGATTCCTGTGTAGACCTTATGAGGAATAATTATGACATGACTATGTGAAATATGCACCAATGACATGAGACATAAGAATGGACTATTGAGACAAGCTATGATTATGAGAATATGAAAAATGATGACATGATGTATTAAATGAAATTCTGTAATATGTCAAGTGTTGATTCAACGAAATAATGAATGTATGACATGCATCATATACATATATAACTCCAGGTGTGCCGCTGAGGCCGCACACCAATGATGTAACCAGGTGTATCTGAGGGTCACCCATGATGTAACATGCTAACAAGGTGTACCTTAGGGTCACCCATGATGTAACATGCTAACAAGGTGTACCTTAGGGTCACCCATGACGTAACATGCTAACAAGGTGTATCTTAGGGTCACCCACGACGTAACATGCTAACAAGGTGTACCTTAGGGTCACCAGTGATGTAACAAATTTAAACTATGAGAAATGTGAAACTTCCGTATGGTGCCACATGCATGCATTTATGAGTCGAGTCCATGACATCATTGCATGATAAATGAGTGTATATGTGATATTGATTATGTATGTGTATTGTTTACATGTGACTTATATTTGTTGTGTGTGTGTGCTATCTAACCTTTATTTCTGCACCTGAAATCGAGTGAGATATTTCTCACTCCCTTGTTGCTTTTGTATATGTTTAAATTATGTTGCAGGCGATCATCATCATGAGGATGTTGGTGATGAGGCTTAAGGCTTCAGTTAGGCATGCTCTGATAGGATGTGACATCGGGGCATAACTAGGCTTAGTTCAGGATGTTATTGTTTTGAAAGCCTTAGTTTACTTTTCTTTTGTAATTTTGAACGTTCTTGATAAAAGACCAAAATGTGCATCTTTGTCATATTATTTTTATTACATGATTTGAAAGTTATAAATTAATTCCTAACTAGGAGGCACTACCACCTTTGCTAGGGTTAATCTATATTTTCCTTTATATGATTTCTTGAGTTTTGATACTTACATGTTGACTTTTTATTATTTATGAGTTACGAATGTGAATCTTCTACCTTATGATATTTGAGACAATTATTTTATCCATGAAAGATGTTGTCAACTATGAAAGATTTTATTTACTCAAAAAGAAAAAAAAATATTGTTTACACTTATTATGTATTAATGTTGGAGTAGAGGGTGTCACACTAATAACAAGCAATACAATATCCTTTTCATTATAGGCCATGAAATACAAAAGTGAATGAAGCAAACTAAATAAATTTATACAAATCTAATACTAACATCATCAAAACTAAAACTTCTTTAATATTCATAAAGATCTTCATGAGGGACTTTAGTAATTGACTCATTAATTAATTAAAAAATATTTAATAAACTCAACAAAAATATCTCATGTCGAGAATATTATAATTATATCCTTCAGGTACATTACATTTTATTTTTACCATATATTTTAAACATATATTTGTCCAAATTCCATCATGAAGTGTTAAGTGATACCTTTATTGTAGATTTGCCCTAATGATCAATCCACATTCTTAAAGTCTGGTAGACTTTTACAATAATATTTTGTAAACAATTATGTTAAAATTGAATCAGGGAGGTTAAGGTGGATTTGAAACCATCAAAATAATATTCGTGCTAAAGTACACCAAGGCTTGCAAGATGCTTTACATGGAGGAGAAACTATTGCAAGTAATTAACATAACATTTATGAATGTCATAATTCAATAATAATTATCGTGATTCATCAACACTAACAAATTCAAGTTATTATTATAGAAAATGTCAGCCAAAAAACAATATTACTATCATCATTTATTGGTAATCATTATGACTTGACATAACATTATGAAGATGATATGACTATTGTACTTAATGATGATAAACCAAACATTTTCCTCACAATGATATGTAATCCTTTTTGGAGCGAAATATCATCTCAACTTGACCCTCATCAAGCACCACAAGATCATCCAGACTAGCTAACAATAATATTTTGATCAAAATTTGAGCAATTAAAGGAGGATGTGATTAATAAAGGGGTCCTTGGAAAGGTAAATACACGTAGGCATCTTTAGAAAGCTAAATACATGTATGTTACAGATTTCAAAAGCGCAAACTGCCACATGTACATATGTTATTGATCTTAGAAAGTAATGACAAATTACGTGACCTAAAAAATTATGATAGCATGGTGAAGGCAAAAATATAAACAATCCACAATTACATGAGGTTGTACTAAAACACATGATTCATAGGCATTGCGAAACTTTCAATCCAAATTCTCCACATAGGATACAAGGATTTCTAGTTTTTTTTTACTAAAAAAAAGTTTTAACATTAACTCATCTTTCTGGCTTCCATGACCTCATGGTTAACTACTTAAGTCTCAACTCACCTTTCTTTCTTTGACCTCATAATTTAATAGGGAACAATAAAAGGGCAAAACACATGGTATTAACACATGTCAAATAATCATCCATGACTAGGCATGACAATCTAACCCGCCCCCATGGGTACCCGCCCGAACCCACCCCGATTTGGACGGGGAAAACTCGTGTTTATCGGGTTCGGGTTCGAGTTTTCCCTCGATTGATAAAATCGGAGGCAGAGGTGGGGACAAGGATGTTAATACCCACCCCGCTCTCGCCCCGCTTAATAATATAATTAAAAAATTATTTATATATATATAAATCAAAATTAAAAATATTTATATGTAAAAATTTATATTATTTTTCTTTTCTTTTATTTTTTTAAAAATTTTCATATTTATTTTAAAGATAAAAAGAAAAAAAAGAAGAAAAAAAAATAGGAGCGGGGGCAGGGGCGGGGCGGGGAAACCCGAACCCCGTTGGGGCGGAGATTGGGACCTAGATTTTACCCCCAGCGGGTATCGGGGGCGGGGGCGGGGGCGATTTAAATATGCGGGGGCGGGGGCGGAAAACATAAAACCCGCCCCCGCCCTGCCCCGTTGCCATGCCTATCCATGACTCAATCCCGCACAAGCAAGAAAAACCAACGAATTATTTGAAGCAGCACTTAACCATTACATGGCACAAGCACAACATATACAAATCATTGACGGATCTAGAAATTTTAAGTAATGGAGACAATATTCTTATACAAATTTGTAGTAATAAACATATCGTTTCACATTTTTTAGAATAAAAATATTCATTTTAATTGTTCTTTACGAAATTTCATATTCTAAAAATACTACATGATTTTCTAATTTTCGACAGTTTTAAAATTATTTTTCTTTATATAAATTACAAACCAATCATTTAATCATTCATTTCTTACATTAAAACTTTGTCTTTTTAAAAAAAAGTACAACATGATAGATCTAAGCCAAAAGTATAAAATGATACAAAATTACAATGACTTGTTTTTTTAAAAAGTACAACATTTAAGTCAAAAGTACAACATGACACGTCTAAGTCAAAAGTATAAAACGATACAAAATTACAACGACTTGTTTTTTTAAAAAGGAGTAAGTTAGCAAGTTATATGATCTTAGTATGTTTTAAAAAATATTATGATTATAACTTGCTAATATACTCCTTTTAAAAAATATGTATGTTATCAAATATCATATACATTTGATAACTTACACCCATTCATTTTTAAGAAAAATTAAGTTAACAAATTACATTCAGATATATTTTTTTTAAAAAAATATATACTTCAAAAATAATATATTAATTTTTTTTTACAACATAAAACATAAAAGATAATGAAATACTTAATTTTTAACATGATAATATATATATATATATAGAGATTATACATAATACCACAAAAGACATATCCATATATGTGTATTCTGCATGGGATACATTAACCAGTAAAACCCGTGCAAGTTATTTAGTTTTTCCTTTTTCTTTTTCAACAATTATTTAGTTATTAAGATATCACTTAACTCACACTTCACTTGGTGGTAGTGATATCTATGTATGACTTCAACTTTGATCATGGAATAGTGGGGGAATTGGCATGGCCTTCATGATCTGCTTTAGGAACTCCTTTGTAATGCAAGGGGATTTTGTCATTTTTGAGCCACAGCCAAGGACCAAAAAGGTGAAGCAACCAAGGATGAAGAAAAAGAAATGGCCAAAGCCCGAAACGCTGATTCCCGTACACAAGATCATGATCATGACCATGATCATCTTTACCCGGGAAACCTCTCTCTGCACCTGCTGTATCATTCAGAGTTGTCATGATAAAGAGACACAAAACCAGCATGGCTTTGGTTTTGGCCATAGTGCATGTATGAGTTGCTCTTGGTTGTTGAATTGAACTTCGTTTTTCTTGGAGAGAATTGGCTCCAAATTGTGCCAATTTATAAAGCTAGAGGATAGAATGATGGGACCCTTTGGTTACCTCAGATGGGGATTGAATTAAATTTACATTTGCGTGAGGGAATTGAAGTACGAGGAGTTTAAGGTTAACTTGTTGCAAGCTGGCTACCATTGTGTTAAATGTTATGAGACATGGTTTTGTAATTGTGATGTATACAAGGTCCAATTTTTTTTAATAAAAAATATTTAAATCAAAGTAAAACTTACCTTATGTAAAATCAGAGTTAACTACTAATTTTTTTATAGAAATTGTCAGTAAAATATATTATTAAGATTATGGATCGTTTATCTTATTTTTAATCCAAGTTTGCATAAGAGGATATAAAACAAACTTATAATATATACACTTTCTTATATTAATAAGAGTTAATTACTTATACACTGTCAATGTAAATATTTTTTACACTAACAACCAATTATATATTTTTGTGCCATGTTACTGTAAGCACATTTACTTTTAATAGTGACATGACACAATTAAAAGATATAATTGGTTGTCAATGAAAAAAATTTTACACCAACAATGTCTAGGTGATTAATCTATTAATAATACATATTTTTTATATTTTTTTTTCTAAAATAACCTTAATCCTGAATTTTTTATTTTTTTTATTTTTTCAACTATAAGAATCCCTTACTTTCAAGATTTAATTTTTCTTTCCGATCACTTACCCTTTTTTTACACTTTTTTACACGCACTCCCTTCATGCCCTCTTATTTTGAATGTTCAATTTTTTTTTCAAACACTCTTCTCTTTCGCAAGTACTCTCATCCTTTATTTTTTTAGGATTTCAAAATGATTAAAATTTTGTAATTGTAATTTTTTCTTTTAAAACATGGAATTTTAATTCTCGCACACCCTTTTTTTCACATGCATTTAGTTTTGGTAACATTAATTTTTGTGTTTTGGAAAAAAAATATTTCTAGAAAAATATTTTCAAAATTATGAAAAATACTCTTTGGATATGTGTTTTTTATTTTTTTTTATTTTATACATATTTCAAGAAAGTATCTTCGAAAAGACTAAAGAAGAAGGAGGAAGAAGAGGATGGAGGAATAGGTAAATGAAAAAGATAGTTTTAAAAATAAGATTTATTTAAAATAAGAACTTGATTAAATTACTATTATAGGAATTTTTTAAATAAAAAAAGAGAGAAAAGAACATATTTATAAAAAAAAAAAAAAAAAATGTGAATATATCATGAATCAATTATTTATTTATAAAATTAATCTTTAAAATTAAACGTTTGAAATCATGAAAAAAGTGGGAAAAAAAGGAGGTGTGTATAAAGAGAGTACATGTTTAGAAGAAATAAAATGATCATTGTATACAAGGAGATTGGAAGGGGATGCATGTGAAAAAGAAGTGAGTACTTCAAAAAAAAATTAAACATTAAAGGTAAGATAAAAAGAATTTGTAAAGTAAAAAAATAAAAAATAAAAAATAATAACGATATTTAAAAAAAAAAGTATAATAAAAGATATATTATGAATGTGGAGAGGTACATATATTATGACACGAAAGAAACCGGCCTGGCCTGGTTTCAAACGATGATATATAGGCTTTAAAGATATATTATCACCGTTAAGTCAATCTATTTATTTATATAATATAATATAATATAAAATTAATATATTTATATATTATTAAAAATATAAATAAATAAATAAATTTATAAATAAAATAAATTATTAATATTTTAAAAAAAATTATATAAATTTTTTATTATAGGTTTATAAACTTACAATTTACACATAAGAATATATCAACATACATGATTAGACATGAATTATTCTTTCAATAGAAAATAATTTAATTTCTTTCTTATATTTCTTTTAAAAATTAAATTTTAATAATATTGAGTAAATTATATCTTAAAGATAATTTATTGATTTTTAAAAATTAAGTTTATTGGTCTAATTAACATTAATAATTTAAGTAGACTTTTAAATTGGTTAATATGCCAAACCAAATTTTAAAAAGGTCAAGCTAGACCTATAAAAAATGCCTATGATAAATGATAAACCAAATTTAAATTTTAATTTTGTAGAACAAACCCCATCCACATATTCAAAACTTGGTCTAATCTAATTTATTTACATCTTTAATGATATACAAAATTGAGACGTTAATAAAAATATGAATACTAAAATAATAGAAGAAATTAAGTGTACGATTACTGCATCATTAGTTAAAATCATAAGTATCCTTTTGAATGATCAAGTCCATGTTTGATTTATTGTTAAAAATTAATAAAATCATACAAAAAAATTTATTTCTTAATTTAGTGTATAGAAATGTGTGAATCTCTATTTGTATTAATATAAATGGATTCCCAAACACACTCTAATACACATGATATTAAGATTTACATTATATTTTCTTATTTTCATTGGTGTGATTATGAAAAAAAAAACTTAATTGTGTTTGTTTAGTCTTTTAAACTTGGAGTATATTTTTTTTTCATTTCTCATATTTAAATTTGTTCTTTTAGTCTCAAAATATAAAAAAGAAATTATTATTTTGATTCTTCAAATTTAAAATTTATCATTTTATTTTTGTAATTTCAAAAAATATTGATTTAGTTACTAATTTTGTAATTGATAGTGACAAATTAAGAGGAATTAAAATAATAAGATTTTGTATATTTTAGATCTAAAAATATATATTTTAAATTTAAAGGATCAAAACAATAAATTTTAAAATTATAAGACTAAAAATAAATTTTACATTTCAGAGATAAAAAAATCCATACCTCATTTAAGATATTAAAAAAAATTAGACTATTAAAAAAACAATTATTTGAATTAGCATTCTGCTTTATGCATCCCTTTCTAAGTTTCATAAAATGAAGAGGAATATATCAATTATTTTATATTTCGTGAACCAATTAAATGGACTCTTTTTATGTGAGTCGAAAAGATTTTATAATAGGCATGATTTTTATATTATTTTGAAAATTTTAATGAACTCTAAAAAAAATTGGACTAATCTTATATAATTTATTGACGTATTATTTAATAAGGTTGGTCAATCTAATTAATAGTGTCAATACAAATAAAATTAAAATCCACATATCCAAATTAATCTTGTTTTTCTATTATATTAACTTTGAGTGAGACTTTGGTAGCATACTCTATTATTATTTTGTGTGCAGTGTTTGGTAGTTATCATTGAACAAAATAGGACATGGGGTAGTCGATTTGCATTTGGTTTTCGTGCGTGTTTTTTATGATGATTATCATACAATAGTTTTAAAAACTTTCACTATACTAAGATAATAATAGTTTTTTCACACACACTTATATATATATATATATATATATATATATATATATATATATATATAACATGATAGTTTTAAAAAAATAATACAATGATTTTCATATATAATAAAAAAAGGTTAAATAATTTTGGTTCTTATAATATACAATTTTTTTTCCTATTTTAGTTCCTACAGAAAAAAGTATTACCTATTTTAATCTCTGAAAAAATAAAAGGTTGTTTTAGCTTTAGTTCCTTAACTTTAGTCCGTATAATATTCCATTCACATTGAATTAGTGCTTATGTTGACTATATTCATATATTACTATTTTAGAGACTAAATAATATAGTCAACATATTACCAAAACTAATTAAACATGTACCAAATGTTATGGGGGACTAAAGTGGAATAAATAGCAAAAAAAAAAAAGTTATTTATAAGGGATTAATACTAGAAAAATATATTATTGGTGTAAAAAAAAATACTAAAAATATTATTTTTATTTTTATTTTTATTAGAATTCAACTTGGTAAACAGAAATTTACAACAATTCACACACTTTGTTCAACTGACTGAATTATATCATTTTTAAAATTATAAATTAATTAGACTAAAATATTATTTAAAAACAATATAAAAATAATGATCATGGACAAGATCAATAAGTCATATAGCAAAGTAGTACATGTATTCCAATTTGCAGATAAAGTCTTTCATAGGTAAAATCTGCCATGCCATTCGAATTGGTTAAGAACTACAGAAGAAAATGACACATTTCCTTTCCCTTCTCTTTATATGAAATTCTCCTGTCATGATATAGATCACTTACCATTGTAGCACTAGGCCTCTGGTATTAGGTTGCTTGCACCGATGGAAATTGGAGAATAACCTTAGTACCAAATCAAACAATGAGGCCAACATTATGTATTATGTGAAGAACGGTTGTTGAAGTGGCTTTGTCCACATATTTGGCATGAGGAAGAGAGAATGAGCATAAGTACATATATTATGCTTACGGGTGTCTCTTAAAACTTTTCAAATAAAGAAAAGTGAGTTTCATACTCTATTACTTTGGTGTAATTCCACTCAGCTGTTACTGTCGATGAACTGAAAACTCAAACATCTGGTACATTTTGCTGGTAAGTAATGTTTCTCATTAGGCAATAAATAAGTACCTCCTCATTAAGGCTATGCATGGCCTAGCCTTGAAGTGCTTTTGATTTGCCGAAATGTAAAAGACTGAACAGTACATAAATACTTTTTTACATTTTAGAAAAAATTTATGGGCCAGAACAAATTTGAGGCGATCTCATAAACTTGGATTGTACCATTCTGCTAAGGGTGTAAACTGTAAACTTGTATAGCCTGATAAATGCATACAACTATATGCTACTATCACCACCGAAAAATACAGTGAAAAAATGACACATTTTACAGCAACTTTAAAGTAACACTTTGAACAACACAGCTTGTAGTTAAAGATCCTAAATAATTTAAATAAAAAAAAATGTAATTTAAAACTAGCTATTGCAACAGCAACCTTAATTCCCATCACAAATACTACATTCTCCTGATAAACATGCACTGCACTCCGTAATGGTAACAAGCATAAGTTATTTTGATAGTAATATTCACTTTTGACACATACAATCAAAAGGAGAGAGCAACAATATTAAAAGTATACCCGCATCACCCCGGAAATATTAAATATGAAACGGGATAATGAGCAAATTGAATAATTTTCAAATAATTATTTTAAGAACACACATTGTTCAGGTTCCTGGATATAAATTAAAAGCTCCCCTAAGATACAATGATATTCAAGGATTCTGATGCCAATGTATCAGAAAATGATATCAACCTATTCAATCTAACTACAGGATTTGGACAACAATTTAAATTTATGAGCATGACAAGAATGCAGAAACAAAATCTAGCTCTCGGCCCTATCAAGCGTGCAAACTCTAAGCAAAATAATGAAGGAAAATTGATAAGACAACCCTGGAAACATGAAACAACACAAGAAAGATAAAAAAAGCAGAATCATGAATAAGGCTTAGGCGGAAGCACACTTAATGGTTTTCATCTTGGAGCTTTCTTTCTCCATTCGGTCCGTCCTCGGTTTATCTCAAGTCCATCGGTAGACAACCTAAGTAGATGCAGAAACTGCTGGCGTTCTTGTTTGTCATCCCTTGCCATGGCAGATCCATTTGTTCCTTTGAGTTCTGGAACCACCTCGGCACCACCATGGATCATTTCCGCACTAGTGAGGGAATCAACTATGTCATTTTGTCCGCATTCACGTCTGTAATCCAAGGTAATGCTCTGCAGCTCATGACTATCAATGATTTCTTGAGGCATGCTCTGACAAAGTAAGACAGACATTTAGCTAGTATGTGTATTTATGACAAGAAAAATAATAGCATAAGCAAAAATCCAGAAGAAAAAGAAAAAAAGGAACTACAAATCCAATGAAGTGCATAAAAATTCATTTCTATAAACAGTATTTAAAACATCTTCCTGACATTATTTTCAACTTTAATTCACTGATTCTTTTAATATCTTGTAGATAATAATATCATTATATGAACACCATTGTACTTCTAATTACACATCTAAGATCTAAAAACCTGAGTTATAACTTATATCAATGTCAAACTTTAGTTGGGGCTAAAAATAAAAAAAGTTGCTCCAAACATGACCTCAGTTATATTAGTTTCCAGTGGTCCAGCAAAAGATATGTTACTCCAAACATAATCTTGACCATTCATTTGTCAAAATAATGGTACACAGAGCATTTCTTGATACAAGATTTCAATTGGTTGCTTTCATAACAGTTTGTTGAAACTGTTTAAATTATCAGCTAATACTTGAAAGTTGAAACATATTTCTCCTTTATTTTCTTTTTCATTAAGATCTAGAGCAAAAATACAGAATTAAATTGAATTTTTGTTACTTGTTCGAAAAACCTAATCTTAATTTTAGAAATGGGTCAAAACCAAGCTGTTTCTTACTTACTATTTTCTAGGTGTTGAACATAAAGAAAATTTGTAACCAAAAAATTAAAAGCAAAACGGGCATATCTACAAAATTGTGAATATTCTAGAAAAAGAACTGTATATAGGAATCAATATAACTATCCAAGTGATTTATGAAATCCAAGCCCCAGTTACTTTTCATTTTGAAGAAATAACACATACAAGTATAAAAAACATTGCGAAACAGAAAACAAGGATTACATACATAAAAGTGTATAGGAAACATATGAAATGAGAACAATTTAAGTAAATTGTCAGTCCAACTACTGAATTATTAATAATTGTGATTTTGATCATAGATACCAAATAGGATTAAATATTATTTTAGTTCTTGAACTTCTGTCAATTTTCACTTTTAGTCCCCTCAACAAATTTTATTTGGTTTTAGTCCCTAAACTTTTTTTCCATGAACAAAAAACTTGATGTTAGGAGCCAAAAATGTTAATGGGAGAAAAGTTCAGTGACTAAGAGTGAAAAACAGCAAGTGTTGAAAGACTAAACCTAGTAAAAAATTTGTTTAAAAACTAAAAGTGAAAATCAACAAAAGTTTAAAGATTAAAAACATATTCAATCCACCAAATATCATAAAATTTGAACATAATAGTTATGTAATCAAGTAATTGACACTTTCTTAATTTTGAAATAATTGCACCTTGAGATAGATAAATAAAAATTACAAGAAAATTCATGAATGTAAAATGAAATGAGAACATGATATTGACTGTTTATCCAAAAGCTGATTTTGTGATTAATAAACTCACTAAAATGTAAAATAGCATGTATCTCAATAAAATAGAAAAGACAATCTAACAACCTCAAGCACCCATCCAATATAGGTGACATTGTTAACATGCTGGTTCATGTCCAGATCTGCTCTTCTTGGCTGCAAAATTAAAAGGGATAGTCAATAATGAGAAGGCCAGGCTTTAAATATGATGGACTTGCTAACAATTTTCCCACCAATGAAATTCCTTCCTTTGTGCTTGTTCCATAAAAAAAAAAAAAAAAAAAAAAGAACAGAAGAAGGTTCTTTGAGCCAAATGATCATACCACAAGTCCAAGTCTGGAATTCTGAGCAGGGTCTTCCAATTTCGGAATTTTCTTCAAGCTATTACTATCCTCCTCAGGAATTGCTAACCTAAAACCACAGAAAAGAAATTGGAAAGAGAAAACAAAAACTAATTACAAGTTAAGCAGCAATCCAGCCTGGATATTGAAATTTGACACACATCAAGCCACTAACAGTAACAAGACAAGCAATGCAGTATTATCATTGGTCCATAATAATTCAACTAAGCTACTTGTAGCATGCTAACTATGCCAGAAAAAATTGCTCAAAAATCAACTTTTTGTATCAATTACCAAAGAAAACAGATTAATTTTTTATAGCAAGTCTCATCTTTAAAATAATGGAAGTTAGCATGTGTAGTAAAACTGTAAGAGTTTCCACGACTTTATCAGAAATCACTATGAAACTTCCTCACACCCTTTCCTAAAGAAGAGCACCAGAAGAAGCCACTAAAAGTAATACAATCCAAATTTATGCTGTTGACAGAAATTGTATCATAATTTCAATAACCAGTTATGAATAATGATGATGATGCTGGTGATGATAAATCTCTTATTTCTCTGTCAAGAATCTGTTAGGACTTTGGAAAGGAGAGTTAGAATATTAGTTTGTTATAATGGGTTGGTGACATAAATAAATAGGAGGACTAAAACAGAGGGGACTCATTCAGATATTTTCATTTGTAAATTGAGCATGAACTGTTTGTGAATGGAGAAATCCTTTGTGAAGGGTAAACCCTTGGAGGAGAGTTACCTCTCCTATTCTTTGTTCCATTTCAATCAAGAAATACAATCTTTCTTTTCTTTCTTATATTTTTCTAATTTGGGTTCCTAACAGAATCCTAGAGATTAAGAGCAGGGAGTGAAGAAAGTTATTTTTGCAGTTAGAAGTCTATGCGGTCAAAATTAATTGATAAAGAACTAAAAGGTTATTAGGTTCAGAAAAAGGATGATCTTTAAATAGTGGTTCTCCAAATTTTCAGAAGAGTTTTAGTGAGGTAAATTCAGTTAACCTCTAAAGGCTTGTTTTCAGTTTAGAACAAGAATTCTGATACCGATCTATTTAGGTTTCTACCCAAGGAGGTGGACAGACAACACATCCTGTTTCCTTATTTCCTCTCTGGCTCTCTCATTGACATTCAAAATATAAACTACAATCCTAGGCTAAATTATTATTTCAAGAAATATATCACACAGAGAGGGAAGGAATGAAAAAATCATATTTATATTCCTTAATTTTGACTTACTGGTGAAACAAACTTGTGAAACATGTTTGAGTACCAATCAACAAATAATATTGGTGTGTATTAGTCCAAAGGAATTGGAGGCATTTGTTAGGCCTAAGCAACATGGACCTTGTAATGTTGTGACATATCCAAATATGACAAAGGGGATGAGGGTGTATTAAGGAGGAAAAAAAGTATGATCCATATTTGGGGAGAAGTTAGTTAAGATTTGTGACAGCTGTGTGTCTTGGGGAATGTGGGATCTTGGAAAGGAGACACAGATTTAGAGAGGCGACAGTGATTTCTTGAGTCTTAAGAACAGTGAATTGAGAGGCCACTCTGTTTGGGGTGTGTTGGAGTGATATTTTCACTACCCAGTTGTGCCAGAATTGTTCTGGGGTTAATCGAAACCAGAGACTTGTTCTTTCTCCTTTATATCATGCTTCTGTTTTCTGTTTCATAACAGTGCGAGTGTGTGACAAATTACACTCACCACCTGATGTTTAATTATGTTATACTCAGTATCCCTCTATTTTTTCATCTTACACAAACCTCCCTCAATTTATATAACAACATAACACCTGTATCCTTCCCCTTAACATACACCTTTCCTGGTTTTTAATGTTGTTACTTGTTACATGCATTGAGGTGGTGTAATATAAAAAAGCAAGGGATATTGAGTGCAATATTGTTACATCGCATAATTCCAATAAAAACAAATGTGTAGGATAGCATAACATATTCCCCTTCCCCCACTAAAACATAAACATACAATATAGTTGGGCTGAGGGGTGCTCAACCTTTTATCTTCCCTCAACCTATACCTTTCCCCTCAAAAAACCTTTATTTCCCAATTAGTTAAAGTTTGAACCTTGAAATTGGCAAAACTGGAAACTCCTGACTTGATATAGCAAGTATAAGAAGTCTCAAAATTTGATGTGTTAGATTTCAACTCATAAATTCAAGTGATTTTCAATATATAGGATAATACAAATATGATTATGTGTCTCAGTTTATTTGACCATCCAATGACAGCCTCATCAGTGGTGCCTTACTACCTAATCATTGGCTTAACTAACAAATTGAACTGCAGTTTACCACAAATTATTTCAAGCAGGTAAGCTCCTCCTTCCTGCCACCAATTAAAAGTTGTAATGTGTCATTTTGAAATGAACTTTTGATGCATGCAAGATCATATGATATACTTTATTTTGTTCTGGTAAGAACCATAAAGATATAGAATATTGACCAAGTAGGGTAACTTCTTTGCACTAGTGAGGTCAGATGCCCAATAAATTATTATCTCTTCTGCAAATTCTGCTTATCGTCTTGTTATTATTACTATAATGATAGTGATTAAGAACACTGAGCACGTAAATAAAGCAAATCATCTAGCAAACTTTGGATATATTGTAATGCATTAGCAGTATATGATAAAGAAAAGTAACTACCTTGGCTCTCGAGGACAGAAAACCAAATACTCCTCTCGAACATCATCAGAAACTTTCTGGAGTCGTCTGGTGTCCTGATTCATCATTACCCATTTGCTGAAACAATTAAATGTAGATGGTCAGCTATATGAAAGTGTTTAAAAACATATTATTGCACCAGACATTATTGTGTACAACAAAATATAACATGTCAAAATTTATAGATGCATCAATTTTCATGATGCAAAGGAATTAATTTTTAATTATTGCATCTAAGGATAGTTTTCTGTCAGATTTAGATTTTGGGACAGTATTATTTATGTGCTTTTGCCAGCAGCTTAGTCTCCCATCCTTTTGCCACTAAATAGCATAAGGTTATATAGCCATATAGGTAGGCTTACCATCGATGGTTAGGTACCAAAATAAAATATAATGAGCTGAAATGAGGAAAGAGATTCTGCAATAAAAGAGTAGATAAAAAGGAGAAGCAAGTGATGGGTTCTCTACAAGGTTGCCCAGAAATAAAAAAGTTGTTAGATATCCTCCTATACAATGAATGCATATCCTGCGGATGATTAATTCATCTACCATATATGAACTGAAAGGAGCCATGCCAGAAAAAAACTCCGCAGACTATAGTGCAGAAGTATGATATTTACCATTTAATATAGGAAAAATATTTAAAAGCATCACAACCATCCAATTTGAAGGGAAAATCCTTTACCTTGCTTCCCTTCCAATAACTTGATCAGTTACATGGTCTTTCAGTCTAACAAGGGAAAAACATCTAAAAGCATCACAACTATCCAATTTCAAGGGAAAATCCTTACCTTGTTGCCCTTCCAATAACTTGATCAGTTGCAGGGTCTTTCAGTATAAAATCACGCCTTGTTCCAACCCTTCCTTCCCCTTGACACCATGTCTCTATCTCAACAACGTCACTCCTGTTGGAGTCATCTCAGTTAAACTTTTCAAAATAGAGTTTATAATCTGTGTTCTAAAGAACAACAACCCACCATGCAGGGTATTTAAAGATTTCAATGTGCATGCGAGCAGTCACCCATATGAGACGCAGTTTTCTCATTGTAGGGGTGGTTGCAAAACCGTCAGTAGAATATCCAACACTCTGAGCATGATTACATCCAACCTCCTGCAACACAAAGTCACCAGGCATTTCGAAATTCATTTGAGGAATTATATTCAAAAAATTCAGCTCCTCAGATGAGATCTGTCTGCTTTTTGTTTAATCAAACTCTAAAAGACATCCAAATTTATTTGATACTTTAGAAAATAAAAAAATAAAAAATAAAACATTTCTTTTCCAATGGATTTTTATCTTTTTGTTTGGACGAGTTCAGGGACTGCCTTGTCTCCAACATAGGACACAATAATAGTATTACAATAAGCAAACCTTTTTGAGAGCATTAAAAAAATAACAAGAGGATACTATAATCAAAAGAACTTAAATATTTTCACAAGACCAAGACAAGAAATCAGAGTACTAATTCTTAACATGACAATGAGGATTTGTTTAGGTAATCTTCCTCAGAAGCACTTCTATGTGAGAAAAATAGGAAGAAAAAATTAAATAAGTTTCTCTATAAGCTAAAATTAACTTATGTAGAAGTTCTCTCTTATTAGCTTCTCCAAAATTTTATTTTTAACCTATGCATAAATTAGTTTTAGCTTAAGGAGAAACTTATTTCATTTTTTTTTCTCCTAGAAGTATTTATGGAAAACTTTATCCAAAAATACCCTTATTCTTAATCAGGGCGTTAAAATCAAGGAAACAAATTAGTACTAACACGAAAAAGAAACACGGAGAAGAAAACCAAAGCACACATTCCCAAAATCTTATAATCCAATACTCCATGAAAGCAACTCACTAAATCAGTGCCATCCAAATCTGCACTACTAAAATTGGCAAAAAACAAACTACGAAGCATACAGAAAATAACCTCAAATACCACAAATCTTCAATTTGAGCTTTCAAAAAGGCTTCCAGTCTACAGAGGCAAAAAAAAAAAAAAAAAAAAAAACTCAACCAGGAACCAAACAACCCCAAATTGCCAAAAATCTTCATTTTTAACTAAGAAAAACGAAATCATAATTCCCAATCTAAAACACGCACAGATGCACATGACCCAGAAACACCATATGCTCAAAATCTCAAATCAATTAAAAAAAGAGATGAAACAATCCAAGTCCCCACATAAACAAACAAATCAAAATTGAAAATTGAAAATTAAAGATTGAAAATTGAGACTCAAGACCTGTAAGAGATTAGCAATGGTTTCAACAGTTGCAGTCTTATTGATCCCCACTTCATAGCTCCTCACAATGAACTTCTCCTTATAAGACAACCCATCCTCCGTCAAGCTCCCCAGCCTCAGCCGGTCCGCCAGCGTTCCCGCCTCCGCCACCACCTGGTTCACCACCGCGCCGCCCTTGTCCGACACCACCGCCGCCACCACCGGAAACGCCCTGCCGCCCTGATACCGGAACCCGTCGGCGCCGCTCCTCCTCCGGCGAGGGACAACACAAGCGGGCCGGCCCACGAAGCCGCATTGGGCCAGGGAGTGCACCCGGTCCAACCCATTGCACGAAAGCTTCAACATTTTTTTATTTATTGTTTTGAGTAAAAGAAAACAGAAAATATATAAAGGAAATCTGGGCGTGAAGAAACGAGGAATGAGAAGCGAAGTGTCACAACAAGTGGTTTTGAATTGAATGACGTTATTAAAGAGATAGAGATGGGAAGCGACACCGTAGTAGGGAATGCAGCACGTGTTCTCGGTGCCATTTTTTCTTTGCTTTTACCAAACTTCTCTTGTCGTTTTCAACCTTTTAACCGTCCTACAATAAGAACTAATGGACTATCTCCAGATAACAAGTGAAAGTCGAAAGAAAAGATAGGAGTTGTTTTTCATATATTGGGAGTTTGTTTAGAAATAGATAGGAGTTGTTTTTCAGATAAAAAATTATTTTAAAAATTCAATTTAAATAAACACATACAAAAAGTATATAAAAAAAAGAGAGTTTATTTTGTTAAAAATTATTCACTCTCAATTCTTATATATTAAATACAAATTTCTATTTCATGTAAGAATGCTTTTAAGTATCTTGCTTTAATGGGAAGGTTTGTGAAATTTTTTATAATCTTTTATTTAATTCAGTTTTTATTTATTATAATTATTTATTAATATAAATTATTTAATATAAATTTAAAATATAATTTATATATTTAAAAGTATTTATATATTTATTTATTTTAAATATAATTTATATATTTAAAAATAGTAATTCTTTTATATAATTTTTTATAATTGTTAATTATATTATCTATAGTTCATATAAAGGGAATAACTTCTTCCCTCAAAAACCTCCCTTCAATAAACTTCTCTCTAATAATTTTTTTAATAAATTTATTGTAAATATTTATTTCTTTCGATAATTTTCTTCTAAATAATCAGCTATTTAAAATAATTAAAGAAACAAATATATCAAAATTACTACTAAAAATAATTAAAAACAAAAAATA
Organism: Cajanus cajan; assembly: GCF_000230855.2. Taxonomy (NCBI): domain Eukaryota; kingdom Viridiplantae; phylum Streptophyta; class Magnoliopsida; order Fabales; family Fabaceae; genus Cajanus; species Cajanus cajan. The sequence goes on along the minus strand of NC_138520.1, from coordinate 53,745,878 downwards.
TATCAAAATAAAATAAAAAATAAATATTATACAATATTTAAATATTATATCAAAAACAAATATATCAAAAGAAAATAAAAAGATTATGATAAAATATTTTAATAATTGTACTAACCGTACTTCGCACCCGGACTCCTAGCCCGGATTAGCGTTGCAAATAAGTAACCCCGGGCACGCGGTGCATGACGTCAGCCCGACATTTGAGCGAATCATACCTGATTCCGAGGATCTCGTCCAAGACCAGATCCGCCCTTTAATTATATCATATCATATCATGATATATCTTATCTCAAGCCCAAAAGCCCAAGGCAAACCTAGATCACCTCAAGGTACGTGCATTATATATATGAGACTATTACTCATGCAAACCCTAACTTTAGCATCGGAGTCTCTTTTGCAGGTACCTCCCCCATCTCGGAGCACCAATACACCCAGCAAAGGAGGCTCACCGATCTTACTGGACGGATCACTCCCACGACCAAATTCCGGTAAGAACATTTGGCGCCCACCGTGGGGCCGATCAGACCAAGCTCTCATCGGCCACCTGCATGGTTTCTACAAGAAGCCACATTAGACGAGCAACAGATAACACAAGCAATTCAACTACCATGGACAGCGACACCGCGACCCTGAGGCAATTGGTCGAACAAGTCGAGCAGATGTGGCGACAGCACGATGCCGACCTCCAGAATATGCGTGTCCAGCATGAGAATGACCTCGCGGCGATGCGCACCGCTAACGAAGCAAACCTAGCGGCGCTACGCGCCGAGAACGAGCGCATCCGCGCCCAGATCCCCCGGCATCGCCCCGGCCAACCACCGCACGACAACGGTGACCATGAGGAGGAGGCGCATTCAACCTCCCATTCCCAAGCAACCACCAAGGCACCACATTCACGGCCCGCCACGCACCGGTCTCATGCATCAACGCACAGATCAAGGCAGGGCACCAGCAAGGCCCCCACTCATGTCTCCGAGGGCCAAGAGCCTTTCCGCCGTCATCCCTTTGTGGACGGCATCATGGAGACTCCGTTACCCCGCGGGTGGAAGCCCCTCCACCTTGACCGCTACGACGGCACTACGGACCCCGATGAGCACGTCGACGCGTACACGAGTCAGGTAAACCCTTACACTAACAGTGACGCTATACTGTGCAGGGTTTTCCCGACCTCGCTTAAAGGACCCGCGCTCCATTGGTACACCCAACTGCCGGTAGGGTCCATCGACAGTTTCGCCACCCTGGTGCGACGGTTCACGGCACAGTACGCCACTAGCCGACCTCACCACACAACCTCGGCCGCCTTGGCCAACCTCAGACAGAACGACGACGAGCCCCTACGGGCCTTCATGGAGCGCTTCTCTAACATATCATTCCGAATCCGGAATCTAAACCCGGAAGTCGCCCTACACGCCATGCTCATGGCACTGAAACCCGGATCGTTCGTCGATAGCCTGTGTCGCGACGCCCCCCGCGATATGGACGAACTGCGCGCCCACGCCGCCGGCTACATTCAAATGGAGGAGCACGCGGCCTTCCGCGACCAGGTTCGCAGTAAGGGCCCCGCCAAACCAGAACAGGGCCACAAAGACAAGGTTAAAGTCAACAACGACAACCAATTCAAGAAGTCGGCCAGGACAAACAGAGTCGGGAGGTACGACTTCTACACCCCTCTGAACGCCCCAAGAGTCCACATTCTGGAGGAAGCCAGTAACAACAACCTGCTAGACCTCCCACCACCTGGCCACACACCAAACAGTGCTGACAAGTCCAAGCACTGCCGGTACCACAGGAACTATGGCCACACCACGGACGAGTGCCGCACGCTCCGAGACCGCATCGAAGAACTTATCCAGGCAGGCCACCTTGGCCACTACGTCCAGCGATAGCCAGGTCTCCGAGGTGGCTCTGGAGGCCGGGGACGCGGGAGAGGTCGCGGGTCAGGACCTCGCACAGACTTACCCACAGGGTCCCAGCAAAATGCTAACGGCGCAGTACAGGCCGAAATAAGTCAGGAGACAGAAGCAGCCCCTTGCGGGGAATCATTAACACAATCGCAGGCGGCTTCGCCGGAGGAGGCGCTAGCAGCTCGGCCCGGAAAAGACACCTTCGAACCATCAACTGCGCCCACTCCACCACCTCGATCTTGCACCAGAGCTCGCCACCGATCTCTTTTTTCGATGAGGACTATGCGGGAATCAGCCCTAACCAAGATGACCCCATGGTCATCATGGTAGAGATCGCCAACTGGGAAGTACAAAAGACACTCATCGATCAAGGGAGCTCGGTCGACGTCCTGTATTGGCCAACATTCCTCAGGCTCGACGTCCCCCATTCTCTAATCCAGCCACACACCGAGCCCCTAGTCGGCTTTGTCGGCGAACGGGTCCACACCCGCGGATACGTGGACCTGCTGACAATCTTTGGAACACCTCCGGATACAAGGAGGATCTTGGTCCGATACCTCCTCGTGGAGGCCAACACCTCCTACAACATCATCATCGGGAGGCCGACCCTAAACCACCTCGGTGCGGTGGTATCCACTCCGCACCTCACCATGAAGTTCCTAGGGAATGACGGAAAGATCATCTCCGTCAGAGCAAACCAGAAGACAGCTCGGCAATGCTACGCCGAAAGCCTGAGGATTTCCTCATCCGACAAGGAAAGCAAGGGGAGTCCCTCCACCGCTCCCCATTAGATTCTGTTCCCCCACTTGTACAAACGAAACCGTGCACTCTTTTCCCGCCTCAGCTCCCAACTGAGAGGGTTTTTAACGAGGCACGCAAAATCATTTAATAACATTCTCCATTTTGCTCACCTATTCCTTTCTCAACTACTGCTTTCTTACCTACTGTAAAAATCGAAATTGAACCACCATCATTCATGAAAATCCGAGGTCGAGAACGAACCCCGGTATTCTCGTTGAAGGTCGAATACGAACCTTAATCCAATCATTCATGAAAATCCGAGGTCGAGAACGAACCCCGGTATTCTCGTTGAAGGTCGAATACGAACCTTAATCCAATCATTCATGAAAATCCGTGGTCGAGTGCGAACCCCGGTATTCTCGTTGAAGGTCGAGTGCGAACCTCAATCCAATCATTCACGCAGATCCGAGGTCAAGAACGAACCCCGGTATCCTCGTTGAAGGTCGAGTACGAACCTCAAGACAATTAAGTCACATAAATCCGAGGTCGAGAACGAACCCCGACGCTTTCTTTAAAGGTCGAGTCCGAACCTTAATGGAACCAACTCGCAAATTACGAGGTCAAGTACAAACCTCGACGCTCTTGTCAAAGGTCGAGTTCGAACCTTAGTAACTCATTCGGAGGCCGAGTCCCAACCACATATCCGAGATCGAGTTCGATCCATGACGAAACATACATGACCCTAAACTTAAGGGCAGACATGGACCACTTATCCAATTTACTACACTCCGGCTTGAGGTCGGCTCAGAACCTCGACGCTAATAAATCAAGGTCATCGAACCTTCACAGAAACACTCACTCAAACAGAAGTCTGAGGTCGCGCCCGAACCTCCTTTAGCATATAAGGTCGAGTATGAGCCTCGATGTCCCCGCTTAAAGGTCGAGTCCGAACCTAACCAAATCGCCTAATTCAAATCCGTGGTCGAATACGAACCTCAACACAGAATACGAACCTTAATCCAATCATTCACTTAAGGTCGAGTCCAAACCACTAACCTGAGGACAACTCTGAACCCTGGCAAAGCACACCCCACTCTCGATACCAGGGTCGAATTCGAACCCCGGCACGACCGACTTAGGGTCGAATTCTGACCTTGACTACAGCCTAGGGTCATTTATGAACTCTCACAACAATTACTTAGTCAAAATTCGAGATCGAATACGAATCTTAACACATTCATTTACGGCCGAGTTCGAACTCCCACGAAAAACCCTACTAAGCAAAAAACTAAGGCCGGCCTCGAACCTCGACTTCACCAGCTCAAGGTAGAAGTATCACCCGATACAAAAGCATATAACAGACACCAAACATGTGCCTCAAACAGCGCGAACAGCCAAAATTGAACGCAAAAACGAACAAAATAGAGCAACATACATATATGTATACAAACAAAGTTCACAAAATCCAGTACATCAATTCAAGCCAAAGAAAAAGGAAACAAAAATTACAAAGAAAGCCTAGGCGGAGGTATTTTCACTAGAACTGTCGTTAACATCGTCCTCCGAAACAATCCTCCCACGACGGACCACCTTCTCCACATGCATCGAAGAGAAGTCGAACCCGAGAGCAAGAAGTCGTGCCTGACGAGCAGCCTTCTGAAAGCCCCTCTTATGCTCCGCCACGACGGAGCGCTCCACCTCGACGAGCCGTCCTTCCACGACCGCCTTCCCCGCTGCCAGCTCTGCGAGCTCTACTCTCAGCGCAGCAATCTCATCCTCTCGACCGCCCAGAATGGCCTCACTACGGAGATGCTCCTCAGCCGCTGCTGCCAACTCCCCCTTTAGAGAGGCCATAGCATCCTCTAAGACCCGCACCTGGTCACGGGAGGACGTCACCTCGTCCTCCAAAGAGCGGGCCCGCGCCCGGGAGAAGGTGGCGAGTTCCTACAGCTCCCCCACCCGAGAAGCATAAGCCTCATTGGACCGCAATGCAATCTCAAGAGATTTCTGCACCCGCAAAAGGTCGCTACGCGCAGTCCGGAGTTCAGCCTCCCGCCGCTTCGCCTCATCAAGGGCCGCGGTGAGAGTCTTGTTATCCTCCCTCAGGATCTCGTTCGCCTCCTTCCATGGCTGAAGTCGGCCCCTCACCTTAGCCAGCTCCTGCTCTTGCTTGGCCAGCTCCTGCTCCTGCTTAGCCAGCTCCTGCTGCTGCTTGGCCAAGTCTTCTCGCTGTTGGCCCCACTTGGGTTTCTAGTGACTCATTATGCCTATCACCCTCTACAGCATGACCTGGGCAGCATCAAAACTGTTCTCGGGACCGATCCTGTCAATCAATCCCTGGTCCTCGAAGCTCAACGAACCCTGAGGAAAGAACCTCTCCGCGGTCACCCCCGCGCTCCACAATGAATCCATGTCGGCGGACGCGCTCACGTGATCCAGCCGCACCGTATCTATCCCCTTCCCAAAGCGATGGGACAGATATTGGGTCCGGACAGGCCCCTGCGATGAGCCCGCCTGCAGCGCCAAACCCGCGGCAGAGGATGGCCCTCCCCGCTCAACACCTAGAGAGTCCACCTTAGGGACTCCCGACTCCGCCTGCAAAAACCAGTCCCGCATCACAAATAGATAAGGAGACATGTGAGAAAGCCATGAAAACAAAAAAAAAAAACAAAAAAAAAACAAAAAAAAACCAGACTCACCCCAGCAGCCTGGGCGGCCAGCCCGGAAGCCTGCACCTCAGGATCAGCGACATTCCCCGCCTGCACCTCAGGCTCAGCGGCTTTCCCCGCCTGCAGCTCAGGCCAAGAGGTATTTCCTGCCTACAAAAGAAATCACCCAGATCAAACAGCCAGACAACATAACAAAAAGGCAGAGTGAAAAGTCTGAGAAGACAATACTTACCACCTTGGCAACTCGGACGGTCTGCCCGGAAACGCAGACCTCCACCTCAGCAACGCCAACCCCGCCCTGCAAAGGGATCCATAACGCCTCAAAAAACAAAGACGGAACTCACACGGAAAATGCGAGCAAATGATAAGCTACTCACCTCGGCGTTCGGTGCAGTAAGCCCGACACCCTACACCACCTCCGCCGTAGCCACCGGCGAGGCCTCCTTGGCCGGAGGGCTGTCGGTGAGATCCACAGCGTCCACAACCCAAGAGGTCGCCTCCTCGGCATCGCGAGAAGCGGAGGTCCCCCCGACCTCCTCCTGCCCCCTCTTCCTCTTACGGTGGGTCTTCAGGGGGGCAGCATCCTCCTCTGGAGGCTTGGGAACCTCGAGCTTGGAAACATTGTAGCGGTGTTTAAGCTGACGCCACAAGTTTCTGCCCATAATGCCTGCAGAAAAGAAACAGAAACACATCAATAACGGGCAACCACACAAGTCCTAATAACCTACCAGAGCACATAATACTCACTCTCTAGGTCCCTCTCCCTGAAAGGCGAATTCGCAAGCGACAAAACGAGCTTGCAATCCAACGGACGAGGGAGCGCGGCAAGATTCTTGATGGCGGCCGTCCCCGCGGCCGTCACCTTCAGATCCCCCAAACCGTGAAACCTAGACGGCTTGGGACACCAATAGAATGGAAACCTCGGCAAACCGCCGAAGTAGAACACCTCGTCTTCCAAAGGGTCAACACCCACAAGGGCGACCCGAAAAAACTCCTGCTTGAAATTTTTATACGATTGGGAGTAGGGAGTAAACAAGCCCCCATCCCTACTCCCGCTCAGGGACAAAATGCCATAAGGCGGAACGCCCATCTTCAACTGATAAAAATGAAGAAAGACGCGAAGAGACACCTCTATACCTAGAACTGTACACAGGACCTGAAAAGCCCTCAAGAAACACCAACTATTGGGATGCAACTGGCAAGGAGCCGCGTTGATGAAATTCAAAAAATCGCACTCAAACTAGGTAAAAGGAAGACAGACACCCAAATCTCTAAAAAAGCATTGATATACATAGAAATGGGGGGGATCAGTAGACCTCCCCATATACACGCCCTCATCAGCCTGACAGGGCTCAAGCCGAATCATGTGGGAAATGGAGGAATCGCAAACCCTATGCGCTCTCCGAAACGCATTCACTTCGAGGAAAGAGCGAAAAATGCTCTGAGCCTCAGCAACCTCGCGTTTGACCCAGTCGTAACCAGGAACGCCTGGCTCTGGGACCCTAGGTGGCGGCATGTCTTTCTTCTTAACAGTGACCCTTCCGGCGGCCACCACCTTGCCACGCGCCTTGCCCCTGGCAAACGCAGAGGATCCGGCACCACTTCCATCGGCCATGAAAAAAGAGAAGAAGCAAATAAAAAGGAAGTACCTGGTACTCCTCCTCAGAAAACAACCCTAACAAAGAAGGGACTATCGGAAACGACGACGGCAACGGAAGCGCAAAAGAGAAAGGAGGTAAAGGGAAGCAAGAAAAGCTCTCGTACTCGAGAAGTCGGAAGAAAGACAGAGAAGAGGCGCGAGTGGAAGAAAAGGAAAAACTCTCCCCCAAAATTCAAAACCGATGCGACACGTGTCAGCTGAAAAGCACAACTGACAACACATTTATTGCGAAATCATCATCACACAACCGTCACTGCCCTTATTGCGTCACTCAAACGTCTCTAGAACACTAACAGTCGCGACACGTGGCGGACCTCCAGTTAGCGTACGCGCAAAGCCATTTTCCCCTCTAGCAAACCCGGTCTCAACTCCTCGACCTACGGCCTTCAGAGCTCGGGGGGCTAGTGTACTAACCGTACTTCGCACCCGGGCTCCTAGCCCGGATTAGCGTTGCAAATAAGTAACCCCGGGCACGCGGTGCATGACGTCAGCCCGGCATTTGAGCGAATCATACATGATTCCGAGGATCTCGTCCCAGACCAGATCCGCCCTTCAATTATATCATATCATATCATGATATATCTTATCTCAAGCCCAAAAGCCCAAGGCAAACCTAGATTATCTCAAGGTACGTGCATTATACATGAGACTATTACTCATGCAAACCCTAACTTTAGCATCAGAGTCTCTTTTGCAGGTACCTCCCCCATCTCGGAGCACCAATACACCCAGCAAAGGAGGCTCACCGATCTTACTGGACGGATCACTCCCACGACCAAATTCCGGTAAGAACAATAATTAATAACCATTATTAGATTTTCTCAATATTATAAAATAATCTGCTACTAAAAGTAACATATATATAGATATAAATATCAAAACAAATATATGAAAAAAAATTGGATAAAAATATTTTAATAATATATTATAAAATAAAGTGCTACTAAAATTAATTTAAAAAATAAAATATGTCCAAATAAAAGGAAAATTTTGGATAAGAATATTTTAATAATTATTAATTATTATTAAATTTCTGTAATATTATAAGATAAAATGCTACAGAAATTAATTAAAAGAAAAAATATTTGTTTTTCCTTCCCTCTAATTTTTTTCTAATAAAAAATTATAATTACAAAATTTTCCTCCAACATATTTTCATGTACAAATGTTATAAAATAATTTTTTTTATTTTTTATGTAATTATATAATATAATAACATATTAATATAAAATACTTTAACGGTATTATAAAATATTAATTACATTAATTTTAAATTATTACAGTTTTAAAGTGTAAGTAATATATGTATATATATAATTAATTGTGATATTTTAATATTAATATAATAAAATTTAATTGTGCAATAAAATATTAATTACATTAATTTATTAATTATTGAAGGTTTTGAAATAAATTAAAATAAAAAATTTACATAAAAATCAAAATTTATTACAACTTTTGGGATATTACTTTTCCAAAAAAAATTCACCAAAATTTACTACAAAATTCACATAAATATATAAGAAATTATTAATATAAAAAAAAACTATAACCACATGATATGATAAACAATTAGTTATAATAATTATTAATTATGAACAATTTTAAATTAATGCAAATAATTAACTATAATTTTAAAATTTTGGGTCAAATTATTCGGTTAACCATTAAGCCGACTGTCTGCTGAGCTTTGTCACCATGACAAACATTTATGGGAACGTTATCTCTTATTTATTATTTTTATTCATATATATATATATATATATATATATATATATATATATATATATATAATGAGAAGTGATTCATCACTACAATACAAATAATTTTTAGCAATATTTGAAAAATGTTACTTAATTATGTATAAATATTACTAATTTGTTTTAATAATATATTATTAAATGTTATATATAGTCCATGTTGTTAAAGACTTTTAATAACATTTTTATATAATTAGACAACATTTGAAAAATTGTTTCCAAAGTAGTATTTTTGTAATACTTTAATAACGTTGCTAAGATTTTGTTAACTTTATAAAATGATAATTACTTTTAATTTAGATATCACTATCAATTATTATATATTTATATGTCTCCTAAACTCTTAGGACTTCTTTAAGAGAAGATTAAAGACATTATTAATTATTTTTTAGGGGAAGACATTCTTAGTTAGTCACTACTAATTATATGTAAAATATCAAATTTCATTTATCTTAAGTATAACTATGTGATTATATATACTCTTTATGAGTCATTAATTTATTTGATGTGAGACTTTAATCATGGGTAACAATTAGAAATAAGGTAAATATTTTTTTTTACTCAATGTGGAACTTTGATTTTAGAAGCAATTATAGTAACATTTTTTTTAAATGTTGCAAAATAACTTATATGAAATTTTTTTACTCGATATGGGACTTTAATTTTAAAAATAATTGGAAAGAATAATATTAAAATAAAAAATGTTACTTTGTCTATAATGACATTTTTTTAAAAAGTATTGCAAAATAACCTATTTATTTAATATATAGTAACATTTTAATAAATGTAAATATGAAAATGTTGCTAAAAAATTAAAATCTATTAGTGCATTTATTTTATGAATAAGTTTACCTAAACTTATTCTGTTCAATAATTTATGTTCTACATCAAATTTCAACGATTCAACCGTTGAATTTAATGTTCTTAAGGAATAGATCAAATATGTAATTTTTTTAAAAAATTCAAAAATTATTTGATACTTCATTTCATTAATTCAAATCAATATAAAATATATTATCCATCAATTTGAATTAATGAAATGAAATATCAAATGATTTTCAAATTTTCTAAAAATTTGCAAACTTGATCTATGCATTAAGAACTTTAAAATTCAACGGATGGATCATTGAAATTTGATGTAGAACATGAGTTATTGAACGTAGTAAGTATGGGTAAACTTACTTCTAGAGTAAACGGATCCCTCCTATATATATATATATATATATATATATGGCAATGTAATGAAATATTAATTAATAACTATTGAAAGTAATTACTAATTATTATATTTTATTATATTATAAAATAAACTTTTACTCAAAATAATTAAAAGAAAAAGTATTTGCTTTTCCTTCGCTACAAAAAAATGCGCAATTTGTGACGATTATTTTTGCAATTTTTGGCCGTTAAAAACTATCACAAATCACATTTTCAACATCATTAATAACCGTCAAATTCACAATCATCAAAAATAATTCGTGACAGATATTTTCTAAATGCTGGTTTTGGGTGTCAAAAAATTCAATCACTTTGTGGTAGTTTTAAAAGGCCACAAAATGCATTTTAATTTTGATTGATTCAACTTTTGACGATTTTAAACCGCCACAAAATTATGTTTTTGTTTGGAACTTCACATTTTTTGGCGATTTTACACCGTCAAAAAATAAATGGATGTTTGATTTGCTTCACATGGTTTTAATAATAATATTTATGTGTTTTGTATGCTTCTTGTTAAAAAATAATTACATAAAGATACATTAAATTGACAACTTTCAACATTATAAAATAATCAGGACAAAATCTAGCCATAGGTCTAGTATGTCACATATTTCTCATTATTAAGACATTAACATCCATCAACTCTGAAACATATCTAACCTATTAAATAACTCAAAGAAACAAATTCATGATCAATACTCAAAAATAAAATATGTAAATTGTTCCAAAATTAATCTTGCTTCAAATGTAAAAATATAGGTTTAGATTCATGAGTTCATCATGTTTAACAAAAAATAAATAAATATCAAACTCCATGAAAATTACTATCTAATGAAGATCCTCCTTATGGTTTTGGGATGTCATGTCCACTCCTTTTGTCCTATAGAATACAAATTGTTTAATGTTATCCTTATTAATAAAATATGCATAAAATATTAAACTTCAGTTAAGTATTAATATAATTTAATTTAGCACAAAAATATATAAAAAACTTATCACTAAATTACTACTACTACTACTACCAAACATAGCCTCTAACTCAGTAGGAATATGTCCTTCCTTCATTTGTATGTAAGTAAGCATGACATCTTTTTTAATGTTTTGACATTTTCTTGAGAAGTTACCAATTGGCCCTTCTAACTAATTACTTTCTTTTTCAGTTGAGAATTTTTGGTAGAATCAAAATTTGAAGAACAACAGCCTACACCACCAAATCTTGTGAATGATTGAAACGCAACACTATGTAAACCTCTTAATCCTAAGCAACGTACACGTCCAACATGATCCTTTCCTAACACTTTACTAAGACTATCATTAGTTGAAATTTCTATAGAATTGCCACTTTAATTCATTTTTGTTGACACCTTCTCCTAAAAGAAACACGAATGAAATTATTATTTTTTTTTTATATCAATGCTTGCTTGGTCACATGTCCTATCAGAGCAAAGTCCAATACTAAAGCCTAAGGTTTATTACCAACATCCTTAACCTCATGTTGATGATCACTTGCATAAAAACCAAAGGAAAATAATACAAAGAAAAGAGAGTAAGAAACATCTCACTCTGGCTCACGACGTAGGAATGTACATCAGATAACCAAACACAACCAAAACATGTATATGTACATAACATAGATAGATTAATAACAATATCACGCTCCACTCATCCATGACATAAAAACCAATTAACATATAATATTAAAATGCACATGTAATGGACACAGACCACATATCACCATGCATGTGGCACTAGTAAAACATCGCATAATGCATTGCCGCTAGCAACACACCTAGAGTAGTCTAGGAGTACATGTTAGGTTACACCTTCTATGGACTCTCATTAGAAGGACATACTATTAGGATCTGATCGGGATAGCTAAGCCAAACAACATACATCCCATGCACAAAATGGGCAAGATTGGGACTTATAAACCGAACTATCCCCCAGGACTAATCCCCAAGCTTCTACACAAGGGAACCCCCCTGGCGGTGTATTTTGTGACACCCTTACTACCCCCAACACATATATTGTAATAATGTAAATAGACTACGGAAATAAATTTTTCAACGTCGGTAAAAGGATTCACATAAAAACCTTCATAAATATTCTTCAATATCCAAGATAATTGAAAATAGAAAAATTAGAAAATGAAACATAAGAGTTTACAAATTGTTTTTAAAATAATAAGTACAACTCCAAATCCATATAAAAATCCATGTCCTAGAAATCCTCTGCCCCGATGTCACAATATCAGAGCATACCCACAATTCAACCGTTGGCATTCTAGATGTCACTCATAGCCGGATCTTCCTCACCTAAAACATCCACAATTACACGGTGAGAAAAGAAAACATCTATATGTAAAGTACACAAGGAAAATCCAACACATCATTTCATCATAACTCATTACTTTACAATCATCTCTATGCATCAACTTCACATCACAAATTCATAGTCATATCAATCCATTACAATTCTTGCAATTAACACTATCATTTTCACATTCATAATCCACACAAATCTTACAATTAACACTATGCCAAGGCCACGCCACGAACTTGAGTGTTTGTTGTCTATATGGTTGCATCAAAATACATAGAAGCAAAATTAAAAATTTCTTCCACAATATAAGCTTCACAAATTGATCCTTCAACCCTTGCCTTATTTCCAACCTTTTTTTTCAAGTACAACACGCACCTCTCTAATGGATATGTCCATCTATATTGCACAGGTTCTCCAACTAGGCATGGCAATCTAACCCGTCCCCGTGGGTACCCTCCCGAACCCACCCCAATTTGGACAGGGAAAACTCATGTTTATCAGGTTCGGGTTCGAGTTCGGGTTTTTTTCGATTGATAAAATCTGGGGTGGGGGCGAGGGCGGGGACTGGAATGTTAATACCCGCCCCGCCCTCGTACCCGCCCCTGCCCCTACTCCTGCCCCGCTTAATTATATAATTAAAAAATTATTTTTATATATATATAAACCAAAATTAGAAATATTTATATGTAAAATTTTTTATTATTTTACTTTTCTTTTATTTTTTATTAAATTTTTTCATATTTATTTAAAAGAAAAAAAGAAAAAAAAGGTGGGAGCGGGGGCGGGGCAGGAAAACCCAAACCCCACTAGGGACGGGGATGGGTACCTAGATTTTACCCCCAGCGAGTATCAGGGGTAGGGGTGGTTTAAATCTGCGGGGGTGGGGGAGGGTTTTACGTAAAACCCGCCCCCGCCCCGTTGCCATGCCTACCTCCAACCTTAACATCATAAAAAGATGTACAGTTAAATGCTCTATGGAATCATATAATGTTAGTGGAAGAATCTTTTCAAGCTTACAAATTGTTTCAATAATGGAAATCTTAACATTGTGCATGATGGAAACACGTATCTCATGTGTGCAAATTTCTTTGAAGAACAAACTGAGTTCTATTAATACTCCCTATATTGGCTTTGGCAACATATCACAAAATGCCAAAGAAATTAGTCTTTACATAAAAATATTACAATCATGGCTTTTGATTCCATATATCTTCCCTTCAGCTATATTAATACAACTTGATATGTTAGATGCATACCCATCTAGAAATTTTAATTATTTTATCCACTCACACACTTTATTTCTTTGATTATCATTTAAGACATACGTTGTACCATTGTGTGATTTTGAGATTTTTGATTAATTATATGCCATATGTGATTAATTGTGAAAATATTTTTATACTATTATTTTAGAACTCTAAAGGTCAATGGGTCCTTGAAAGTTAAGTTGGTTGAGATAGTTTTTGGTTAGAGTTAAGTTAGTTCGGGTTAATGAAGGGAATATAAGGTTTTTCTTAAGAAGTGAACCTCATAAGTTCAGTTCTTAAGAAAAGTAGTGAGAAGTTAGAGGGAGTATCTCTAGAGCCAGAGAAAATTCTTCCTTCTTTTGTTTCCACTATTTCCTTCTACATCCTTCTAATAGTTGATTCTAGTTGATAGAGTCAGAGGTTTTAGTTTTGAAGGTTGAGAATCCCAAGTTGATGAGTAGGTTGTACAACAACTCTAGAAACTTTGATTTTCTTCCTTTTCCCTTGATTTCTAGGTCATTAAAGGTAGGGGAAGTTTGTGATTGATGAATTGATGAATTGGTGAATTGCATAACTTGTTTATTGTTAAAAATCTCCAAATGGTGGTTGTTTGATTGAATTATATAGAGGTGATGGATTGTTTTGAGTTTTCACTCCTTGGGTTGTTCTGAATAGAAACTTGGCGATTCTGATTCCTATTGATTACATGTTGCTTCTTATGATGAAAATGAGTTATATAAGTTATGTATATGTTAAAATTTGTACTACATGTTGTTTGGGATGTGTGATTTGCACGTTTGAGCCAAGTGCGAAAATCCTCATTGTGTTAAACGCACCTTCATAGCACCAATGTGGCTTAAGATTGGTAGTTCCAAACATGGATCAGTGAGGAGCTCTCTACCTTAGTTTCCCCTAAGTATGGAAATGAGAGGCATCGGGTATGATTGCTCGAGGAGTTCTCTAACTTGGTGACATTAGACGTAGGTGGCAAAACGTCGAGCATGACCAAGACAATGATTCTCTACCTAAACAACGTCAAACACAAGTTTAGTGGTACTAAGCGTGAGTTAGGCAGAGGTTCTTTTCTTGGAATGGGATCGAGCATAGGTTATCTACGTCAAGCATAATTAACTTAAAGGCTCTTTATCTCATCCATGATGGACATAGGTGGATTAACACTAGGCATGATTTGTTGAAGGAAAATTTGCCTATGTGTTGAGAACATATGGAGTTTAATGCTTTCTTACTTGCCATATGATGTTGCATGATTGAACTCATTATGCATTGATCTAGAATAATGTGTAGTGATATTTTAAGTTCCTAAGTTGTAAGTTGATCATTAATTGAAGTTGATTACGTTGCAAGATGTATATTGTTTGAAGTTGTTAAGTTGTTAGACATGTGATGAAGTGATACATGTCTCAATCGAGATACATAAGATCTAGAGGATAGTAAAGTATTTTGGAAAATTAAAATATCCTATTTATAGCTATAAGTTATGATGTTTAGAGAGGTCAAAATTTGAGAAACCTTTAGTGAGTAGTTGGCTCCTGAATGAGAAAATGTTTTAAGTTATCTCCTTTAGGTTTTATGTGGGATCGTATGAAGGCCAAGTCAAGCCATATGTGTATAAAGTGACCAATTGAGTAAGATATGAAGTTAAGGGTTAAAATCCTTCATTGATTATTGGAAAGGTGCTTAGTATTTAGAGGGTAGTCGACAGGTTAATCCCATAGGAGATTTAATTATGCATGTTGAGGTCATGGTGGACTCATACCTAAATTTTTTTATCCTAATAGTAGTACTAGTCTTTCCTACTTTTAGGGTAGAAACTAAGAAATCAATTCTGGCCACCGTGTCAATTGTTGTTTCTAGTTTGATAACTAGTTATCATTTTTGGTTTCATACCAACCATTGTGGTTTAGTATGATCAAGCCACGTAGACTACTACACTTGGTGTGGATGAGGTAGAAAGTCTCTATGTCAATCACACCTACCATGGCTAAATCCAGGCTTGATGTAAGACCCACGACTTATCCCTCTCATTTTCTCATTCTCTTCACTCAGTTTTCCTTGCTCACTCTCACACTCTCCTTTCTTTGTTGTTGATCTCTTCTCCTTTGTGGTGGCTGTGGTGAGCATAGGTGCTGATTAGTGCCGTGTGAAGCTAGCTGGAAGCCGGAAATCCTTTTCTCTTCTTTGTTGAGCTCTTTCTTTTCTCCTTCGCTGTCCCGAAGCTCGAATTTTTGCACCGAGGTAAGGGAAGCTAGGTTTTGTTGATTTTGGTTGTAAATGAGTTCTAGAAGCTCATTAGTTGCTTGATGATGGATGATTTTTGGCTGAGATGGGAGAAATTTTCGTTTTCGGGGTTTCGGGACTTTGGGTGAAAATTTGGGGATTTTGATGATTTGTGGTTGCATGCTGAAAATGAGTTGTTTTTCTTGTTGTATGATGAAAATGTGGAGTTTTGGGCCGATTGCATGTGTTTGGATGACTTTTTTGTGCAGGTTTTGAAGAAATTTTTGAAGTTGGAGGGTTTCTGATTGAGAGCACGCTGGGCGCAGTTCTTGGCGCTGAGGGCATGACCATTAGAGGGATCCATTGGTCGAGCTGTCGGGCGCAAGGTTGTGTGCGCCAGGCGAGCTTGAAGATGGAAGCCCCTGGATGGCTCACGCTGGGCGTGGTTGGACCACGCTGGGCATGTTATCAGTCAGTGACCCACTTTGTTGTGATTCTGGTGTAGCGCCGGGCGTGACTACGTCTCGCCGAGCGTGGAGACTCCTTGGGAGTCTCTGCTAGAGGTGGCGCCAGGCGCAATTGTAATTGCGTCGGGCATGAGACCTTGGGGAGGTCTCTGCCTTCCTTGCACTGAGCGCGGGTTTGGCACGCCGGGCGTGTGAGGCTCTTTGGAGTCTCTGCCTCCTAGCACGCCGGACACAATTAGAATTGCGCCGGGCACGTTTGAGCCCTAGTGCTCTCTAGTTGGGCCACGTTGGGCGCGACCATGAGTGCGCCAAGTGCGGATGTGATATTCACTTATATGTTGTTATATGCTAATTTTAGCTGAAATGTTGATATATGCTGAGCTGAGCTGTGATTGATGAATATTGTTGAGCTGATTTATGTTGTTGCTGTGCTGTAAGTTGTTTAAGCTGTGCTATATAATCTTAAGTTGTGCTGTATGCTGTTATTTCTGTTGTGTTGTGCTGTGCTGCATGCTGATATAAACTGGTGTAGGCCGTAAGGCTGAGCTGTTGTAGGCCGTAAGGCTGAGCTGTTGAAGGTCGAAAGGCTGAGCTATTGTAGGCCATAAGGATGAGCTGTTGTAGGCCGTAAGGCTGAGCTGTTGTAGGCCGAAAGGCTAAGCTGTTGTAGGCCATAAGGCTGAGCTGTTGTAGGCCGTAAGGCTGAGTTGTTGTAGGCCGAAAGGCTGAGTTGTTGTAGGTCGTAAGGCTGAGCTGTTGTAGGCCGTAAGGCTGAGCTGTTGTAGGCCGTAAGGCTGAGCTGTTGTAGGCCGTAAGGCTGAGTTGTTGTAGGCCGAAAAGCTGAGCTGTTGTAGGTCGTAAGGCTGAGCTGTTGTAGGCCGTAAGGCTTAGCTACTGTAGGCCATAAGGCTGAGCTGTTGTAGGAGATCTCCGAGCTGATATGCGTGACGACACATTGTGTGTTTACTGCTGATTTTGCTGAATGATGTGAGTTGTATATGTGATTAGTTGTATGCTGATGATTGCTGAACTAGATGATATGCTGATAAGCTGTAGTTGTTTCTAATTGCTGTACTTATATATCTATATATGCTAATTCTTTTCACTAGCTTACCCTTGTTGTTTCCATGTGGTTTGGACTACAATGATCATACTATGTATGGGAGCAGAGCAGGGTTAGGTTGGTGTCTTGAGGCGGGTCTGTAGCTGACAGATGTAGTGGATGTATTTTTGATGTTTTTGCTGTTTTAGCTACTTAGTGTAGCAATTGGGCTGTATTTTGTACTCTGATTTCTTTAAGCCCCAGATTAGACCTTGTGTATATATTTTAGCTGCTCATATATATGCATGCTCTTTTTTGTGTGGTTTATGGTGTTGTGAGCTGGGTGACGGCCAGGCAGGTCGTTACACTTGACATCATTCAAGTAAAGAGTCTCTACTTGACTCACGTTTGGTGCCACTCAACCTATGCCCAACGTCATTTAGGTAGAGAACCACTGTCTTGGTCATGCCTAATGCCTCTCCACCTATGCCTAATGTTACCAAGCTAGAGAGCTCCTCGAACACTCACGTCCAATGCCTCTCATTACCATGCTTGGTGTGACTAAATCAAATAACTCCTCATTAATCCACACCCAACACTACAAATCTCACACTCGACGTAATCAGGGCAGAGAACCCCTAACTCGAGCCATCTCTAACACTATGAAGGCATGCCCAACTTGATGATGATCGGTACACATAGTAGAATCATCAAATGGCTCAATCCTACAAATTAAACTAGCCCAAACAACATGCAATCCAACATATAACATATATACACCATAAACAACACCAAACCAACTCAAAACAATACATGCAACCATCAAACACCAAATTCAACATCATCTTAAAGCACCTTCAAAAAAACCTTTTAAACAACACCATCAACTCATGGATTCAATTAGTACAACCACCCAAAATAGAAGATTATAAGAAGATTTCAACAATTAGAAATCAACAAGTTCAATCCACAAACTTCCCTTGCCTCTAGTCGCTCCAAAAGAGAAGAGGTGAGGAAGAAGATAATGAACTCCACATGATTCCGACTCGAGATTCCTAACTTTGGAAGCTTGAATCTCCAAATTTGTCGACCGAATTAGCTATAAGGAAGAGTGAAGAAAAGATTCATTAGAAAAAGATGAAGAAGAAATCTCCTGACTCTAGATACCTTCTCTCTAGTTTTTCTTAAAACAAGAACTTATGAGGTTCACGTCTTAAGAAAAACCTTATAAACCCTTCCTTAAGTTGAACCAATTTAACTCTATTTGAGACTACCTCAGAGACAACTTAACTCTCAAGAGTCCTTTGACTTTCAAAGCCTTAAAACAACAATTATAAAAACAAAATAACAATTAATCATATAATTCATACAATCAAATAAAACACCTAAAACATACAATGTTACACACACACACACACACACATATGAGGTGGTATTTACTTACTTAAAGAGTAAGTCTACTAAGATTTACTCCACTCAATAACTCATATTCTACATCAATTTTTAACAATCCAATCATTAAATTAAAAGTCTTAATTCATAGACCAAGTATTCAAAGTTTAAAAAAAAATTGAAAACTATTTGATAATCACACAAAACACACACACACACACACATAAATGAGGGATTTACTTACTCCAAGAGTAAGCTTACCTAAACTTACTTCACTCAATAACTCACGATTCTATATCAAATTTCAAGAGATACAACCATTTAATTAAATGTTATTAATGTATAAATCAAGTCTACAAAATGTTTAAAAAATTTAAAATTATTTGATACTCTGTTTCATTAATACAAATCAATGTATAAAATATTTTTATGATTATCCATCATTTTTAAATTGATGAAATGAAATATTAAAGTTTTCAAAATTTTTAAAAATTTATAAATTTGATCTATGCATTAATAACTTTTAATTTAATGATTAAATTGTTAAAATTTAATGTAGAACATGAATTATTTATTAAAGTAAATGAATCCTTCTTTTATTTATACATACACACACATATATATAGATATAAAAGGGTTCAAACGATACCGATGTAACTTTTATTAAGTATTATACCGCTTAATAACTCTATATTAAATGTGAATTTTATAAATTTAACCATTAGATTAAAAGTTCATATCACTTTATATGTATATATCAAATTTTATTAAAATTGAACAATAACTTAAAGGTAATTAAAGTGTTCATATTTTATTATATTTTGAAATGTATATATTACGTTAATTTTGTTTTATAAGAATGAAGTATCAAATCATCTTGGATTAATATAAAATTTTGTATATATGATCTAAGAGTAAAGAATTTTTAATCTAGCGATTGGATTTATAAAATTCATATTTAATATAAATTTATTAAGTAGTGTAATATTTAGTAAAAGTTACATCAGTGTCGTTTAAATTCTCCTTGTATATATATATATATATATATATAAATTCATGGACATTGCTCTTTGAATGGCAATTTTATAAGCAACTATACCCAGTTGGGAAGGTTTGAGCATAGTTTATTTTTGTCTGCAATGAATAAAAGAACAATAACTCCGTCACTTTTACTTTCATAGGTCCTATGATTTTTTAATATTATATTCTTACAAAAGTATCTCACAAATAATGGTGATATTCTAATGAAGTGTGGGAGTGAATCATGAAGTATATTTAACATACATGTGTTTTAGACAACATGTATTTTAAAAACTTTTAAAATTATTTGATTATAATAAAATATTAAAAATGACTTGATATTATTAAAAAAAAAAAGAACGAAGAAATATATAAAATTTCATTTATCCACTCCTGAGTAGGGATGGCAACGGGGTGGGACGGGTACGGGTTTTATGATACCTGTCTCCGTCCCCGCGAGCCAAACTCATCTACGTTCCCGTACCCGTACTCGTCGGGTATGTGATTTTCATCCCCATCCCGTCCCCGTCGAGTATCGGGTATACCCGTACCCGTACCCGTCAAAATTTTTATTTTTTATTTTTTTTAAATATAATATTTTTAAATTATTTTTTTAATTATATTATAATTATAATTAAGTTATTTTTTTATCTCATATTATAATAAATAATCACATATAAAAAAATATTAAAATTCTTTAATATAATTAAATTGAAAGTGAGTATTAAATTAAAAATGGGAACGAGGACGGTACGGGTATGGGTACGGGGCGGGTACCCGTACCTGTACCCGTACCCAATTTAATATATCAAGTTTTACCCGTACCTGTACCCATACCCGATCAAACTGGGTATTCCCCGTCAAAGTCGAGACGTGTTCGAGTATTACTCGCGGATACGGGTATATTTGCCCGTGCTGAAAGTGGTTTGGTTAAGTTCTTGATCTATTTAAAATTGTTTCTAAGTTAAACATTTAAGCTATTATCAATCACTAACAGCATAATTTCAACCTGATTGAATTGACTTAACCGAACTATAATTATTAAAAAGAATATAACTTAACTTTTTGAATAATTATTTTCATAATCATCCGCCAGCAATGATGTGGAATCCTACAGGCAATATATGATTACAGAATAAAGCTATAAAAGTCAATGAAATTAAATCAAGAGTCCGTCTGTTTGAACATTTCATCTTCCATTTCCCACTCCTTACTCATTTCTTCTAAAGATGCAAAATGACATTACATAATTATAACAATAATAAGGTTTAAATATAATTGATATTTATACTTTTATAAATTTTATTTTTAATTATAAGGTTTAAAACTGGTAAATATTATGTATCAATAATAAAGGTTAGAAAAAAATTATAAAGATAAAAGAATAAAAATAATATGTATAGAAGACTGGTATAACATTTTTAATTACAAAACTAAAAAATAAAGTTTATAAGCAAAACTTATGTTCAAATTGTGTATAAATGAACAAAATTTTATGTTCAAAATTTGATATATGATAAAAACAGACCCCACTTAAAAGAAATCCGAATTCTTCAACAAACAAACATTACTGATCCGTGGTATAACAGTACTTTGGCATAATTCTTTTGTTATCAATTCAAGCTTTAACAAAGCTAAGTTGTTCCACTTGAGCAGACACCAGAATTTTTTCATTTCGAAAAAAAAAAACAAAAAAGACACCGGCATTTTTACAACATCCAAAGACAAAGTCCTAGGATAAGAAGTGGGAAGGGGGGAACTCCAATCTCTTGCATTGCACATTTTTGTTTGTACCTTACTTGTGTCATCTTCATTGTTGCTACCCTACCCATGATCTTGGAACTGAGATGCCACATTGACTAACATTACATTAGATCTCAAGTTGAAGTCTTTGAGGGTACCCATTACTCCCACAATCATGGGTGGTTTGAGTCTGAGGGAATCGTGGTGTTTCTGCAAAGGGGTGAGCAAGTCTGAGAGAATGAAAGCTGCAATCTTTACAGGGAAGGGTCAAGCCATAGCCACAATAACAACCACTGCACCAAATGGGGTTTCCGGCACCGGATTTTTGATCCACCGGAACCTTCTCTTGACCACTCACGCCAACCTCCCCTCGGTGGTCGCCGCCGACAGCTCCGAGATCCGGCTGCATAATGCTGTTGCTGCCACTCTTGTTCCTCAGAGGTAACCCCATTTGAGGATAATGCCGTGATTTTCATCTTACTTGCTGTCAAAATTGGAGGAAAATGTAACCAAACTGTTATTGTCTTTTCTTCTTGTTTCTTAAAACAAAAAAGTTTTTTTTTTGGTGGGGTGGTGGTAGTTAAGATTTTGTGAATTTGGTAGGTAGGGGAGGGAGATAGGTAGGCTAGTGGAGGGTTTCTAAGCTTTCTTGTTAAGATTTGCTTCTAGAAGCTGGTAACCAATGCAGTTAATGTCGTAAACTTGGATTGAAATTCAGTCCCAAAATGTTCTAAACAATTTATTGTTAGAATTGACAAGTGTAGAGTGGTTTTGGTAAGAGATCCTAGTATTTGAAAGCTACTTATGGCTTTGACTAATTGTGGTCGGTGGATTTACTTGTAGAGACAAAAGCTCCTGTTGCTTGATTTTTCTATTTGAGACTCAAACTTGATACATTGCTCGGGGGGAACCGAACTCTTTGACACTTGAACCAGGAAACAATTGAAATGAAATATTAGCTAATCTTGGGTTTTTTAAACTATTTCTGGATGCACAATATGCATCTTTCTAGCTTTATCACCGTACAATATATTCCCCAGCACACCTTTCTTGTCCCTAACTTAATGTTCATTTGATGATTTATTCTTCCTTTGTTGATTTTCCTTATACTTGCAATTCAGTGAAGTTTGAAAGTTTTTGTTGCTTGTTTCTTTTTAAAGCAGTTGTAGCTGTAGCTAACATTAGTTTACTTTAAGGATATTCATGTAGAATATTAATGGTGATTGCTAATATAGTTTATTACTTTTGGAAGGTAATTTCTACACATGTGAACCAGTATCATTTGATTCCATTTCCATGTAGCAATGTATATATATTACATTGTAGTTGCACATTCACATATTTATAAGCTTGACTACTTGGTTTCATGATCACTTGGCCTATCCTCACCAACTTGGCCTACAAGCAGATATATAGAACTACACAACTGCAATGTATGAAATCTTAATATTTATTTGGAAACCTTGATTTTATTTAATTTACGGTTAGATCTAACTGTTTCTACTTCTGGGAACAACAGACCAAAATAGTAATTAAAGCTTAGTGTAAATAATTAATAGTTATTGGCTTATGTTTTGTGTATTGACGTCAATAACTATTAGTAATTGCAATATGTGTTCTAGTTATGATGCTTTGTAGCATTATTCATTTAAATGTGTGAATATGTATTCCTTCAAGACTCTAAAATTTACTTTGTTGACTTATCGTTCTGGCACATGTATACCAAACTAGAGATTGGTATGGTTCTATAGTCAGTAACTAGTTGTTAGCATCTGCATGTGAGGTATTCAGTAGTGTATGGTATTTGAAGTCTTGTTCTTTAGAAGTATTTTATCATTCTTAAGAAGTTGTGTATATGGGATCAAGGTTTTATATAGTGCTATAGCGGTGTAGGGTTGCTGTAGCGGAACGGTTTAGTGTAGCTAACCAAATAGTGGGCTGAATAGCAGCTGTAGCGGGCGCTATAGTGGTGCATTCTTAAAAAAATACTTCTAAGCAGAGATATATTAGGGTTTTGTGGAGGTCTACTTTTGGAATTTTAATCTCCAAAAATGAAATCTATAAATGTTATAGTAGTGAAAAGGATAAAGAAGACTTCGATTTAGAAGATGATGATACTGATGATTCCTATCTTGTATATACTTGTATGTTTTGTTTAAGACAGCTATGACTTTTTATTGTTAATTACTAATGTCATTAATTGAGTAATTTTCATATTTTCAAAATAGCGGCTGTCTTGCCATATGCTATCTTGCTATAGCATTTTTGCTGACCGCTATTCAGGATTTAAAACATTGTGTGGGATATGATAGATCCCAACAGTCAAGATTCAGAATTGAAATAGAAGAGAGATGAGAGAAGGAAGAGAATCAGAGAGAAAATGTATTATTCTGCTTTACAAAGGGAAGAAAGACACCTTCACGCTGTAAAATCAGTTTATTATCAATTACAAAATGAATGTCTCCCTAATTCTATGTACAAGTGTATTTGTAAGTCTCACATAGTCCAAGTCAAAGTGAGCCCTCAATTATTTTAACTACCGCTGCCTAGAATAAACCTTTAATGTTGGAACCTCTTGGTTCCTAACATCTCTCTCCTCCTGTTGAACCTTGTCCTCAAGGTTGAATTGAGGAAGCTGCTTCCTAATCACCTGAATGTCCTCCCAAGTTGCTTTCTCTGCAGTTCTATTCTTCCACTGGACCAAGATTTGTGTTACTTGGTACCCTCGCACATATTCTTCAATTGACACTTCTTGTTTCATTGTTACTAATCTTTCAAACACACT
The DNA here is from genome assembly GCF_000230855.2 of Cajanus cajan. NCBI lineage: Eukaryota > Viridiplantae > Streptophyta > Magnoliopsida > Fabales > Fabaceae > Cajanus > Cajanus cajan. The sequence continues at coordinate 53,721,670 of NC_138520.1, read as the reverse complement.
ACCCCTTGTTCTATTACCAAACCTCCAAATTAGATCCAAGGTGAAGGAATCCCATGAAGAGTTAGGGTTCTTTTGCTGCCAAAATCAAAACCAGTGGATTGCTGGTCCATCCATACTAACGAATGCAAGTTGGAGTTGTTCAAAATGAGGAATATGTTGAATCTCAAAGAATTTCTCGACTCTCGCAATCCACCCCAAAGGTTTTCTTGACTCTTGCAATCCACCCAATTGGATTGAAGCCTATTCCACTTTCTTGATCCATTTATGACTTTCTTGACTACTCTTGAAAGACCCATTAGTGGATGACATCAGTGTTTTCTGCCCTACACTACTAGCATCCCCATCTTCATCATCGTTTGCAACTGCATCAATACCTTGCTTCTTCATTCACTTTGCCAACATTTCCATGATGTCTCCAGCATTTGCGATCCCCTTCTTCAACCCCCCAAGTTGAGTTGTATGTTGGGCTGCCAACTTTTTGATATATTCAACAGAGGTTTCCAATGCTTCTATTCTTGTGTTCATTGCTATTGTTCACATTGGTGCTTCCTTGAATATCTGATATGTTGGACCTTTTGATAGATCTCAACAATCAAAATTCTGAATTGAAATAAAAGAGAGATGAGAGAAGGAAGAGAATCAGAGAGAAAATGTATTATTCTGCTCTGCCAAGGGAAGAAAGACCCCTTCACACTGTAAAATCAATTTTTTATCAATTACAAAATGAATGCCTTCCTAATTCTATGTACAAATGTATTTATAAGTCTCACATAGTCCAAGTCAAAGTGATCCCTCAATTATTCTAACTACGGCCTAGAATAGACCTTTAATGTAGAAACCTCTTGGTTCCTACAGGATAATACAAGAGTTACATACTAAGAAATCAAATTATAGTCTTGTCTTTCTCGATTTTCATAGGACAAAGGCAAAAATATATAAAAAGAAAGTTTGAAGATCTTTTAGAAAGGCTATCTCATGTTTCAATTGTTTCCGTTGATACCCTAGAACATTAAATAGTTTATTCTCTTTCCATTCACTCCATTGACATGACTATTTGGGCTCGACATTTACATGATTTGCCTCATATTTCAGAAATTGTTGTTTGTAACTTAAAAATATCTCAATAAACCTTGAAATTGAATATATAGAAACTAGTGTATAATCTTTCCATACTTGGCATTTTAAGATTTTAACTTTTAGTTGACTATAACTTTTTAATGGCAAATGTTGAGCGGTAATATATAGAAGATGCATTGCTATCTGAAAAACATCCAAATGTTATGTATAATGTATAAGAAATGAACAGTCCATGAAACATGCAGTGGAATCAAAAACAACCTGAAACAATTTCGAAGTCAAATTCTGGTTTTGATATTTTAGCATCATGTCAAATTGATAATCTAATTCTTAAGAATTTGGTCGAGTTTTCTGCAAAGGGAACATTCAAAAAGACGTGTAGACATAGAACACAATTTTCCGTACTATGTCTAATCTGCCCGTAAGTTTGAATCTTGCATCCTTAAAATGAGAGTTGTATGTACATCTTATTGGTGTATTTGAGGGAGTTCTAATTGCTATTCCATTTTCAAGGAAGTTTCTGCTTATTTTACTGTTAGTAATAATTCTCTCTTTCATATTACTCTCTTTTAGTTGAATTCATTATAGAAAACAGTTACATAGTAACTGACTCTCATGGAGGGCTGATTATGTAGAATTCTCATGTTATTCAATGTGCAATGAAAGTTTGCTCTAGTTTGAGTACTTTGTTTCTGGCATTATATATCCAATATTTAAGCATCTCGGTTCAGATTATGCTTTCTGAAACTTCAGTCAACACTTAGTAGCATGTATGAAGTTCCTCCTAGTGCTCCTTTTGGCATGTAGATACAGATGACATTTCATTTTTTAGACCAGCACCATTTTTCATTCAATATCTTTGCAGAATTTGAAATTTTATGTTTGTGTTTACTTTATAAACATAGATTGAATTACATTATATTTGTATATTGTTTTATGACTTAATTTACACTGTGGTCTTACTGTTTTAATGATTCTAATCATATTACATATATATTATTTTCTCTTAAAAATAGGTGACTGCTTTACTCAACTGCATCAAAATGATGTGAATTTTGGGTTTGCAAATCTCACTCTGCTTCTTGCCTCATTGAGACAACTCCTTCAAAAAAATTCCTTTGGTGGATATTCAAAGAAATTGACAGTTTTAATTTAGTGATTTCTCAACATTTCTTTTTCTTTTTTCTGGGAGGGCAGTGGGTACTTTTTGAGGATATATCTCATGATGCTCTTCGGTAAATTTTTTTATCTTATTATAGAAAGAGAGATCTATAGCAGCCACTGTCACTTAAAGTAGTCCTTAGAGTGATTATTTGTAAAGCAGACCTTATTTTATTTTTCTTACCTGGTTTCAGGTTTTTCATAACAAGTTCTGTATTAGATCTTACAATTGTGGGTTTAGACGACGTGGATGGAGACTCGAATGCACCGGCTCAGTGCCCTCACTACTTGAAGACCAGTTCCAAAGCCAATCTGGATCTGGGAAGTGTAGTTTACCTTCTAGGCTACACAGATAAACATGAGCTCACTGTTGGTGAAGGAAAGGTGGTCATAGCTACAGACAATCTCATTAAACTGTCAACTGATGGAATTCAATGGAGTCCAGGTTCTGCAGGTTTTGATGTGCATGGCAACCTAGCTTTTATGATATGTGATCCTATGAAATTAGCCACATCACCAAACACTAAATCGCCTTCAACTTCTTCATCATCATCATCCTCTTGGAAGAAAGATCTCCCTATGCAATTCGGCATACCGATTCCTGTCATATGTGATTGGTTAAACCAGCATTGGGAAGGCAACCTCGATGAGCTTAATAAGCCAAAACTACCAATCATGCGACTCATGTCCAACGGCCCAAAGAGCGAGCACTCGTGTGCTTCCTTCACCCTGCGGCAGGTTTTCAAGTCAACCGAAGGCAACGAGGATGGCACCCCATCTTCATCAAACAATGCCTCAAAGGCAAGAGATCAGGGACCAAGCTCTTCTGCTGTTACCAACACAGTTGAAGAAGAAAGCTTGACCACTAATCCAAATGCTGCACATGTACAGGGAATTCCCACTCCAGAAATATACGAATCGCCGAGAGTAACTGCGGTGCCACTAAGACGAAAAGAAAACACACCAATGCAGCTTTTGGACATCAATTTTCCTCCGAGGTCTTCCAAGCCTGCAGTTTTTCCACAGTCATCCAAACCAAAGTCTGCTGAAAATCACGCCAGAGAACCTTTGCCTGAAAACCAAGTAGCAGGAGAACAAAACACTCACACAAGGCCAACAACTCCTATCCCAGAAGTTTCCTCAACAGGCTCTGTAAATGGCGCAGCCGAAAGCGAGGTCCAGTCTAGCTCATCTCCCGTGGAAGTAGCTGGGATGATGCAAAACGGATACAGCAGCGAAGGAGAGACCATGTACTCGGCGGAAACTGCCGAGAGCCGCAACTACACGAGCCCCAGGGAGTTGAAATTTCAACAAGTGGGAAGGAGCCAGAGTTGTGTTAGTTACAATAGGTGGGGTGCTGCACCTAGAAGCCAAGTTGCGCGTGGAATGGTGGTGGAAAATCAGAGAAGCTTCATGCATGTGAAGAGAATGTATTCACAAGGTGCAGCAACAACATCTCAGCGAAGCAATGACTATTTCAGCCCCACTGTCTCTTCAATCATGAAACGTAATAGCAGCTCAAGCAAACCACCACCTCGCCAAACTGCTGTTCATTCTCCTTCACCCAGATGGATGTTTTGATTCATTCATACTTTATATATATAATTATATATGATGTTTCTACTTCATAAAGTAAAATTGGAAAAAAAAAAGTTAAAGAAAAAGAGTATAGTGGCTTTATTATGTTTATATTCTTTTCGTTTAACATATTTATATGCTCTTATTTTTTTATGAAACATGTGCAAAAGACTAGTTATGGTGATAAGGAATTTAATCCGAAATGTAGATTTCTTTCAAAATGATTCAAGGTGATTATTAGCTCCATGTTGAGTACAATGTTCTATCCAAAATTTAAGCTAGAATTGAATGTGGAATGTTAGAGCACAGACTTTATCTTCAAGAGTTAAGGCCTGTTTAGGTAAATTCCCTCAAAAGCACATATAGGGGAGAAAAATAAGAAAAAAAACAATTTTTTTTAAATTAGTTTATGTACAAGTTAAGTGTAGAAGTTTTTCTATTAATTTTTTAATTTATGCATAATCTGAAATTAAAAAAATTAACTTCAAATATTTTTCGTATTCTTTTTTCTCTTAAAAGTGTTTTTTAAAAAAATTTATTAAAATGGATTCAAAAGCTAACTATGCATGAATCAAGGAATTACATTTTAAATTGATATTCAATGTAGGTCTAAAGCCAGTATTTCTACATTACATTACATGTAATAGATAAAAATAAGAGGGCTCATATGTTAGGGTCAAAATTATAAAACCGTTATAACGGTTATGAGTTGTAATTAGATAAGAGTGGGAAAAGATCAAAATGAGTGTAAGTATGTATATATAAGGCCTTTTGTGTATGCCATTAATTCTCATGAATAGAATTGTAAATTTCTTTGTTCCTCTTCAACCTTCATTGTTGAGAGTCAGTGAGTACTATTTGGAGAATTGAATTTGTTCGTAATAATTTGGTATCAACTAAGTCGGAAATGATGGTGACACTGAAAGAACTCAAGACACGCATGGACACAATGGAAAAGAAGATGGTAGATTTGCAAGAGTTAACACAAAAGACCTTGGAAGCATTGCAAAAACCGATCGATGGATTAGTTTCCTCAATAACAACCTTGAATGCTGGTTGAAAAATCACGAAGGAGAATGAATCACACAATGAGACGTCGAAAACTCCCTCCTCGATTCTTGATAGAACCCAACTGCACTTTCCATCTTTTGATGGTACCAATTTTCCTGAATGGCGAGCAAAAATAGAACAATTCTTCGAGCTCGAAGGCACATTGGAAAAAAAAAGAGGTTATCTACTTCTTCTCTCCATGGATGGCAAGGCATTCTCATGGCAACATTTCAAACACTTGATTTTCAGAGCAAAACATGGATTCAGATCTTGCAAGATGCTGGAAATAGATTTGGTGATGGAGCATTTGACAACCCAGTTGCAGAACTCGCAAGATTGAAACAAGAAGGTTCTTTAATTCAATATCTAGAAAATTTCGATAATGTTTTGGCCCATGTGACGATCTCCGAGGAGATAGCATTAAGCTTCTTCCTCTCCAAATTACGTTTGGAGTTGGAGAAATCAGTTTGTGTCCATCGACCATCTACAATCCAAGAAGCTATGAGATTGGCACGTTTACAAGAAAAAACGCTTCAAAAAATTACAAAGAAACTCAATGGGAACAAATCGAACAACTTTGAGACACAAGTTAGATATTCAAGATCTTGTTCTGGTGCAAATCAAAACAGAAAAACTCAACCTATGACTATACTACAACAAAATCACACAACATTATCACAAAACTCAACTTCTGTTGCAGACTCAAAATCTACCACTACAAGCTCAATTTCCAGGAAAGAGTTCAGTGAACGTATTTCTAAAGGATTATGTCATTTCTGTGGTGAGAAATGGGATAAGAACCATAGACTTAAGTGTAAAGTTTGGGGAAACTAAATGCCATTTTCTCTACACAAGATGAGTTTGATGAATGTGTTAATTCAGATTCTGAAAAAGAACAAGACAATGAATTGGTGGAACAAAGTCTAGAATTGGTCAAAGATTCAAATGTTCATATCTCTTTACATGCATTACAAGGTGTAGCTGGTGGTAACACATTACAATTGAAAGGACTAATAAAAAAATAAGAGGTTCCCATCTTGATGGATATAGGAAGTACATGTAATTTCATCAGTGAAAAATGGATGAAGCTATTAGGATTAAAAACCATTTTCATTAGGGACTTTCCTGTAATAGTAGCATTAGAAAAACAACTTATGATTACAAGAAAATGTCCTTAAATGACCTGGAAATTCAACAATCATTCATTCATGGCTGATTTCTTGGTTTTGCCTAGTAGCCATTTTGGAGTAATACTTGGCGTGCAATGGTTTAAGACACTAGGTGAAATCTCTTGGAATTGTGCCCAATTGACCATGAAGTTTCAACATCAAGGAGAAGTAGTCACATTACAAGGTGAACAACATCAGAGTGACAATGTACAAGTCTCAGGAAATCTAAAAACAACATAGGTTCAAACCATGTTACTTGCTATACAAGTTGTTGTTTGCTTAAGACCATATATACCTGTTTGTTTAAGACCATACAAGTACCCACATAACCAAAAAGTAGAAATTGAGGGGCAAGTCAAAGCTTTGCTGTCCACTGGCTTTATTAGAGAAAGTTCAAGCTACTATGCATCACCTATAGTCTTGGTCAAGAAGAAAGATGGTTCCTGGAGATACTGCACAAACTTCAAAAAACTTAATGCTCTCACTATCAAAAATAAGTTTCCAATGCCCTTAATTGAAGATCTCTTGGATGAATTACATGGTGCCAATTACTTTTCTAAGTTGGATCTAAGGAGTAGCTACAATCAAGTGAGGATGGTTGAGGAGGATATTTACAAAACAACCTTCAGAGCACATAGTGGACTTTATTAGTGGGTGGTTCTACCCTTTGGCCTCAACAATGCTCCTGCAACTTTCCATAACTTAATGAATGATATATTCAAGGAGCATTTACGAAAATTCATTCTAGTATTTTTTGATGATATTCTAGTCTACAATAAGGCCTAGGAAGATCATCTAAATTGTTTGCAAACAACTCTACAAATCCTACAAGACAACTCTCTAGCACTAAACCAGAAGAAATGCAACTTTGGTAAGTCACAAGTGGATTATTTGGGACATAAAATCTCTGCAATAGGTGTGCAACCAGATCTTGACAAAATTATAGCTGTACAACAATGGCCACAACCTAAAACTCTAAAAGAACTCAGAGGCTTCTTTGGATTATTAGGGTATTACAGAAAGTTTATACAAGGATATGGGAAAATAGCAGCACCTTTAGCTAGTCTTCTACAGAAGGATACAGAATACAAATGTACCGAGGTAGCAAATGAAACATTCAACATGTTAAAATAGGCATTAACTTCAGCACCTGTTTTGATCTTACTTGAATTCAAAAAGCCTTTTGCAATAGAGACAAATGCTTCAGGCATTGGCATAGGAGCAAGATTGATGCAATTAAACCACCCAATTACTTACATAAGCAAAGCTATGGGGCCAAAGTATAAACTTTTATTAGCTTATGAAAAAGAGTTTTTTGCTATTCTATTTGCAGCAAAGAAAGTGGAAACACTACTTCTTAGATCAACATTTTATTATAAAAATAGACTAAAAAGCTCTTAAGCATCTCCTTGAAAAACCTCCTACTACACTTGTGCAAAATTGGGTGTCACACCCTCTACCCCAACATATATATATATATATATATATATATATATATATATAATAATAATAATAATAAAAAGAAATATCTTATTAGATAAAAAAATATTTAAAAATTGAAACGACAATTCCAATAACCATGTGAGTAGAGAATTCACATTCATGTACTTAATCCAAATAGCAAATAAAATGAAAAAGAATAAAAATTGAATTTTCCAAAATATATACTTTAATAAAACATAAACAACATCATATTCTAATTCTATCTATGTCCCAATGTCACATGTCATATCAGAGCAAAATCCCACATAAAAGCCTAAGCTCCATCATCCACATCCTCAACCTCATGCTGCTGATGGTCTCCTGTATATCAAACAAGAGAAACAACACAAAAGAAGGGAGTGAGAAACATCTCACTCTGGCTCACGGTGTAGGAACGCACACTGGATAGCCAAACACAAACAATACAGTTACCTCATAGATCAATCAACAACAATAGCTTATCCAATCATCCAAGTCATACAATTAGTAATTTATCATCATTTAATAATAGGAATGCACATGCATGGACACGGATTTCACATTATCATGCATGTGGCGCCAGTAAAACATCACATGGCATATTGCTGCTAGCAATACACGAATAGTACTCTATGAGTACATGCCGGGTCACACCCTCTGCGCACTCTCACTAGAAGGATATACTACCAGAGTCTCGTCGCGATAGCTAAGGTGCGCAAGATACATCCCATGCACACAATGGGCGGGACTGAGACTTCCAAACCGAGCTATCCCCAAGGACTAATCCCCAAAGCTTTTACACTAGGGGGCCTTCTCTGGCGGTGTATTCCATATCGTACCCTTAAAATATTTATGCAAATGATGCATGTCAATCAAGACTCTATGCATTCTCATATCACATTATCATTTTCCATGGTCATATCGCATCATCACATTTCGTCATCACATTTCATCATCACATTTCATTATCACATTTCATTCACAATCTTCACAGAGCACTTTATTCCGTATTAAAACTCATCTATTTGCATAATTAAATACACATTTATACATCTTATACAACAAGGAGTACATCAGAACAATCAGAAGGTAAAACAGAAATATTCCTATTGTGCCTGCTGCTCATAGGGTTCTCTCAAGAACCCATAGAGCGTTCCAATTTATGCAATAAACATTTAAAAATAAGACAATTCACGTATATAATTATTATCGCAATTAATTTACTCATACAAGCACCAATGCACTCCCTTAGGGTTTCTCGTAGGAACCCATAGGAGCACCAAATTCCACAATCATAGGCTAAACAAAGTTTCTATTCATACACACATATTAATTAAGTAATTGGAACATACAAGAAAAATATGACATACAACAAACACAGGATTGGGGGCCAATCCCACTACCCAGCATACAATCCCACACCTAGAGCGAGGTTTCTCACTCCCCCCTTACCTTGATAAACAGGGGTTGAAACTGAAGCAAGATCTCCTCCTCCGGGTTCCCCTTGGTCTCCAGAAAGTGTAGAAGAAAAAGGTCAAAAGTGAAAAAATGCATTTTTTTGGAGTGTCAGAACGCATTTATAGGCATCAGGATTTGGCCAGAACGGCCCATTCCGAATTCGGAACGGCCCGTTTTGGGCACATAGAACATGTACAAAAGCCTCTCCCAGAACGACCCGTTCCAAAACCAGAACGACCCGTTCTGAGTCAATACTTTGTTCTTTAAAATCACATCTGGAACGACCCGTTCCCAAAGTGGAATGGCCCGTTCTGGGTTGAAATTTTACCCATGCATGATCGAGTTGGAACGACTTGTTCCCAAAGTGGAACGGCCCGTTCTGGGGCTATGAAAATCCAAAATTACTAATTAATAAATAAATAAATAACATATATATATATATATATATATATCAAATTAAAATAAAATATCAATACAATTTAAAACATGATTTTCTTCAAATAATAATTATAACAAAATATCATAATTAATAATATTATACAAAATAATTCTCATAAATGATTATTATTAAAAACCTTTAAAAATTCAATCAAACCCATTTAATTAATCAAAATAATTATAAGGAAATAATCTTCATAAATAAAAAAATAAATAATAATTATTCGTAGTATTAATAGAAAAATTCGGGGTGTTACACTAGGGACTAGAGAAATTAATGGGATTGGATTTCAGTATTGAGTACAAGAAGGGAAAAGAAAATATGGCAGCAAATGCTTTATCCAGAAATAAAGGTAAAGGTAGTTTAGCAACACTTTTCATTTTGATATCTTAGTTGATAGAAGAGGCAAAAGACTCTTGGAAGGCAGATCATAGATTATAGAAGGTAGTGGACAAAATCATAGTGACACAACAGCCTTGCAAGCACTACACTTATGATGGAGAATTTCTCAGGAGAAAAGGCAAGCTTGTGGTAGGAAATGATTTAGGTTTGAAGACTAAAATCCTACAACAATTTCACAACTCAACCATTGGTGGCCATTCAGGTTATGCGCTAACTTACAGGAGAATCAAATAAAAATTTCATTGGAAAGGCATGGAGAATGAGGTAAAATAATGGGTACAAGAATGCAACACTTGCCAATAAAATAAGCCTTTACTACAGTTACCTGCTAGTCTTCTACAATCTTTATCAATTCCTGATAGAGCATGGAAATCTATATCTATGGATTTCATAGTTGGTCTTCCTAAATCCAACTTGATGACTGTTACTTTTGTGGTAATAGATACATTAACTAAGTATGCTCATTTTCTACCTTTGGCTCATCCATTTGGAGCGGCAAAAGTGGCACAAGTCTTTATGGACAATATGGTAAAATTGCATGGATGGCCAATGGAGATCATCTCAGATAGGGACTCAATATTTATGAGTGAATTCTAGTTAGAACTTATGCAAAAACATAGGGTAAAGCTATTGAGGTCTACTATGTTTCATCCTCAATCGGATGGCCAAACTGAGACTTTGAACAAGTCAATAAAAGCGTATCTAAGATGTGTTTCTAGGGAAATGTCGAAGAAATGGACTAATTACTTGTCTTTGGCATAATTGTGGTAAACAGTCACTAGGTTAACCCCATTTGAAGCTTTATATGGGCACCCACCTTCACATCCAACCATGATCATGACTACAGATTCAATGGTGGAAGCAGTGAACAATACAGTAAGAACCAGGGAAGAAATATCTCAACTGCTACAACCAAATTTAATCAAAGCTCAAACAAGAATGAAATGGTATGCTGATCAAAAGAGAGTGGATAAAGAGTATCATTGTGGGGACATGGTGTATTTGAAAATTCAACCTTACAAGCAGCACACATTGGACAATACCTTTTTTCTTTTAAAAGTAGTTTTAAAAAAGTTTATTAAAATGGATTCAAAAACTAACTATACACGAATTGAGGAATTACATTTTAAATTGATATTCAATGTGGGTCAAAAGCCAATATTTCTACATTACATTACATTTAAGCAATTTATCCATATTTTATTCTAGGTTAAAAACCTAATTTGGTCTCTTATAATATTTTGTTGTTTCAATTTAGTCACACTTTAATTTTTGATTTCAATTTGATCCCTAATAATTTAAATTACTGCAATGTCAAACTTCCGTCCAAATTATTTAAACGAAGTTAACTATTGGCCACGTGGATGCCGCGTGGATGCCATGTAGATGCATAGGTGGATGCCAAATTTCTTTAATGCATCTGGAACCAGAACGACCCGTTCTAAAACCAGAACAACCCATTCTGCTTGCACTCTTGGTGTGTTAATTTTGCATATGGAACGAATGCAAAATTAACACACCAAGAGTGCAAGAAGAACGAGCTGTTCTGGTTTTAGAACGGGCTATTCTGGTTTTAGAACGGGCCGTTCTGGTTTCAGAATGCCAAACACAAACAGTCGATATTATAGTTCACCCCGGGATTCAAAATCACGGTTGTGAATCGTGCAAGGAAAAAGACCCAAGGTATAAAGCATTTCAAATACTGGATTTGGTAATATTGTCAATGAGGATTGATAACTTCAATTGATAAACATTTGGGCTATACAGTGTATCACTAAGAACAATGCAGTGTATCACTAAGGACAATGGTGGCAGGTTTTATTTCATTATTAGTCAAACTGGAGTGAACCACTTATTACCAAATCGGTACTATACAGTCAAGGATGAAACAACACGGTATTTTCCGTTGAAGTCATTGACCGATGTACCCCAACAACAACCTGTTCTTAAGGAGGTACAACCTGAAGTAAAGGAAAAGGACACATAGGACCAACATTTTACCACACAACCACATGTACAGGTAGATAATGTTGATATCCTGTCAGGCATTCAGTGTATGGATCGTCGATTGCAAGAGATGGATGAACACCAACAATACTATAATTATATGGTGGATAAGATGTATTATTGGCACCTTCAGCGTTATCCAGATGATTTTCCTTCTTAGTAATTTCTTTGAACTTTCTTAGTATATGTTATGTTATGAAATTTTATTTTTAGTATCTAAACCATATTTCAGTCTTTGAATTTATGTTATGTTATGAATTTTTATTTTCAATTTTTGAACCACATTGCTGCATTTTGTTGAACGTACGTATGTGATTGGCGTTCTGGAACGGCCCGTTTTGAATCCAGAATGGCCCGTTCTAAAACCAAAACGGCCCATTCTAGTTTCAGAATGACCCGTTCTACTTGCACTCGTTGTGTGTTAAATAATGCATCTGGAACAGCCCGTTCTAGGTGCAAAATTAACACACCAAGAGTGCAAGCAGAACGAACCGTTCTGGTTTTAGAACGGCCCGTTCTGATTTTAGAACGGGCTGTTCTGGTTCCAGATGCATTAAAGGAATTTGGCATCCACACCTATGCATCTACGTGGCATCCACGTGACCAATAGTTAACTCCGTTTAAATAATTTGGACGGAAGTCCGACACTGCAGTAATTTAAATTATTAGAGACAAATTAAAACAAAAAATTAAAGTGAGACTAAATTGAAACAAAAAAATATTATAAGAGACCAAATTAGTATTTTAACCTTTATTCTAGTGGTATAACTTCTAATCAATTCACACTTTTATATTTTTTATTTGCATTAAATTTTGATTTACCACTCAAACATTAATTTTAAAAAAAATTCGAATTTTAATTTATAAGAAAGTATTTATTTTATAAGGAACAATGTTTAAATTTAAGCAAGTCATCCTATTAATCAGCTCAAATGAAAAAATAATAGGTCTTTAATTTAAGAAACTATACTGGATTTGCTCAGTCTCATTGAAGTCAACGAAAAGCCTTCTTGGGTATGTAAATGTAAGTCAAAATTACTATTGAAAAAAATAGTGCTCTTTGACTCTATCCGTGCTATAACCAAAAATATTTTATACCTCTTGCGGTGAGAAGATGAAATTAACTTGATACATTTCATTATTCAACTCAATTCAGTCAATCCTCATTAACGACCAGAATACAATAAAAAAATAAAATGGAGTATCACGTTGCACTGTGCCTTTAATGCATCTATGGCGCACTGTCAAAAAAAAAAACTGCATTGAAACTTTGACTCAAAATCACATCTCGCCTGACGTGTGGGTTTAGCTTGGTTTATTTTAAAGAATTCATTTATATACGTTAATGACTTAAACATGTTTTTAAGTATTGTAAAATAAGTAAGTTATGATCTTGTTTTATTGTAATTTTTTATTTATTTTTTATTTCTCTAAAATTTAAGACTATTGTGTTTAGTTTATGTTATTTGTAATATTTCATTTTTTTTTAAATAGAGTAATAAAAGATTTTTTAATTAATTAATGGAGGAATAAAATACTCTCAGTGATTTGATAAGATGATATCTGGTAATTATCTTTTTTAAATTTAAATATGTGAAATTAATTAGTTGGACTTTTTACTGACGAACTATACGTATAGGTGAGAATTAGGGTTACATTAGTAGTATTAGGTTTGTCTCACATGCGATCTAACTGTACTTTGTGATCTAAAGGGGGAGGCCAGGTAGAGGCAATCAGAGAGAAACTCGAAGATTAGAATCTTGAAGATAGTGTCTATCAAGGTAAGGGGACAGTGAAAACATTACTTTAGGGTGTAGGGTAATTGTTAGGTAGCATGATTGACCCTAATTCATAGGTTATATGCATATATATGTGGGTGAGGAATTAAACCCAAACCTAGTGTAATTTGTTATGAAATTAGATGTTTTGAATATGTTATAAGCGAGTATTGATGTGTTAAGTATGAGACTTGTATGTGATTATGAATCTATAAGTGCTTGCGGGTTCTTGGGGAATCCTAAAGATGTATCTAAACCCTTGAATAAGAGTGAATTTGAAATAATTGTAAATTACATGACTAAATTATGGATTAATTAGACTATAGGGACCCCTTTAATGGATTAAAATTGTAGGAATTATATATTTGAAAAATCGTGAATTATGTAGAAAATCTATTTATTGATACTGCTTCAAGCGACAACTTAGGCTTACCAAGCACAAATAACACAAAATGCTTACAACCTCAACCACATCGGGTGTGGGCTTTGCCACGCCAGGCATGGAAACTCGAAATACTTGCAACATTATTGACGTCAGGCATGAGTGTAGTCACGTCGGGCGTAACTGCTTTAGAGATCCTCTAGATTCATCTCGTCAAGTGTGGGGAGGAACATGTCATTATATGGTTTCTTGTTTTTCTAATATACATCTTCACCTATGTAAACTGTAATAGCCCAAACACATTGGAATGAGAGGGATCTAGAGATTGTATAAATATGAGATTGTATAGTTGAGGATGACTTAAAGGAATTAATTTGTACTACCTATACTACCAAGATGCATCTACTTTTTAGTAGCTTATTCCATAAGAACTTCATAGTTAAGCATGCTTGATGTAGAGTAATTTAGGGATGGGTGACCTTCTGGGAAGTTTCTCATAAATTGTGCGAGTGAGAACAAAACACACTGAAAAAGTCTTGTGTTGGTTTGTGGGGTCAGTCGTTAATCCTAAAAGTGGACGAACATTCTCAATACCCACAGAGGGTTCTGACCAATGAGGAGCTGTGTGTAGTGTTACTATGTGACGTGTCATGGAGTGGAGCTGCTGAGACCTCAAATTTGAGGGGTGTTACAAATGGTATCAAAGTAAGTCCTCTCTCCTAGTACGGTGTGGCTTGGGGACGAACCAAGCGAAAGCTGGTGGGCTTGTAACAGCCCGAACACATCGAGATGAGAGAGATCTATGAAACCCTTTACCCCAACATACATATAAAATAATTATAAAAACATATTCTTGGAGTAAATAAAATCTTTTGAATTAAAACAATGGTGCCACTAACATAAGAGTAGAGAATTCACATTCGTAAACGCAAATCATGGTCAAATGCGAAATTTATAAGAAAATGAATGGGTTTTTCCAAAACAAAATAACAATAATGAAATCCTAAACTAAGCTTAGTCATGCCCCGATGTCACATATCCTATTAGAGCACGCCCAACTAAAGGCTATGCCTCATCACCAACATTCTCATGCTGATGATCACCTGCAACACAATTTAAACACATACAAAGAGCAATAGGGGAGTGAGAAACATGTCACTTGGGTTCAGGTGCAGAAATAAATGTTAGACAACACACACACAAACATAATACAAGTCATAAGCACAAATCACATATAAACAATACACATACACAATCAATATCACATGCACATTCATTTATCATGCAATGATGTCATGGACTCGACTTATAAATGCATGCATATGGCGCCAGTCACGTGCCTCATAATCACATATCACGTGGTATGCTACCGAAGCAACATACCTGGAGTAGTCTAGGAGTACATGCCGGCTCAACCGCGCATTCTCAACTAGAAGGATGTACTGCTACGGTCTCGTCGGGATAGCGAAGCCACATAAGATACGTTCCATGCACACAAATGGGCAGAACTGGGCCTTCCAAAATGCGTTAACCCCTAGGACTCCTCCGAAATGTTTCACTCGAAGGGTCTTCCTTAATGGTGTACTCCATATCGTACCCCGTCACATAAATGCATATGATGGATGTCACACATTCCCATTTTCATGGACTCAACATTTCACTTGTCATATCTCATTATGTCACTTGTTCTCATATCACATTATCATACTCATAGTCACAAGGTCACATATAAGAGATTCTCATCCTCATCATGCTCATAAAAACACATCACTTTCATTAACACATCACTTGTATTAACACAATAATAAGACAGTTCTCACAGCATTAGCACCTTCAAACATGGCTTAAAACTTTTCTATTTTCAAAATTAAACACATATTCACACTCACCAAATATCAATGAACACAACAGAAAACTCAAACATCAAAACAGAAAATATTCATATTTTTCTTGTTTCTCATAGGGTTTACCGTAGGAACCCATAGAGCATTCTAATCCATATCAAAACATATCCAATCTTAAAATTAAACATACATTCATGTTTAGTAATCATTAGAAAAGACAATAGAAATCTCAGAAGTTAAAATAGAAAATATTCAAAATTTGTCTGTTTTTCATAGAGTTTTCCATAAGAACCCATAGAGCACTCTAATCCATATCAAAACATATCCAAACTCAAAATTAAACATACATTCATGCTCAGTAATCATCAGAGAACACAATAGAAAATTCAGAAGCCAAAACAGAAAATGTTCAAAATTTATCTGTTTCTCATAGGTTTCCCGCAGGAACTCATAGAACACTCTAATCCATATCAAAACTTGTCTATTCTCAAAATTGAACATATATTCATACTTAGAATCACACAAGGAACACAACAAAACAATTAGAAAGCAAAACAGAAAACTTTTACAAAGTTTCTATTCCTATAAGCATATGTCAGACAAGGGATTAGGACCCAATCTAACTACCCAACAATTATTTCCACACCCCCGAGTGAGGTTTCTCACTCCCCCTTACCTTGATGAGTAGAAGATAAATTGGTTCTCCTTGGTCTTCAGAGTGTAAAAAGAAAATGAGTCATGAAGAAGTGAATATGTGAAATGACTTGATAACTTCTGATAACCTCCCTTAACCCCCTTTTTCTCAATTAATAAAATAAATATTAATAATAAATATCAAAAGACATTCACGTCCTTCCTTCCCTTCTTATCACATAAATAATAACCTAATATAATTAAAATACAACTCTTTCCTTTTAATCAAATAATATAAGCATCATAAAATAAAATACATTTCACAAAATTACTTTCATAATACTAATCAAAATAATAATCATAAAATCATATCTCATGCATAAAATATAATTTATATAACAGATTAAATAATATTCAAAACTCTAAAATAAATACATTAAACACAATCAAAATACGTTTTTTTTATTAAAAATAACATATGCTTAGCCTTTAATAGAATACATTTCATAAAAACCTGTCCCATATCAAATAATCAAATATTAATATAAAATCATGTTTTATATTAAAATAGAGCTCACATAAAATAGGTAAATAATATAAAATATACTTCTCCCTTTTTGTAAAAATAACATATGTTATATATATATATATATATATATATATATATATAAAGCTCATATCAAATATCTAAATAATATTAAAAATCCTTCTAATAAACACATTAAAATATTAAAATAAATACTACATATTATTAATATAATTTTTATGAAAATCGGGGTGTTACAAGATCTAGACACTGTACAAGTGTGAAGGGCTACCCATGGAGGGTTTTGATCAGTGAAGGATTCTGACCAACGAGGAGTTGTGTGTAGTGTCACTATGTAAACTGTCGTGGAGTGGAGTCGTTGAGACATCAAATCTAAAGGGTGTTACAAATGATATCAAAGCAGGTCTTCTCTCCTAATACGATGCGATTCGGGGAAGAACCAAGCGAAAGTTAGTGGGCTTATAACAACCTGAACACATCGAAATGAAAGGGATCTAGAGATTGTACAAGTGAAAAATTGTATAATTGAGGATGACTTAAAGAAATTTATTTGTACTACCTAACTACGTACCCACAGAGGGTTTTGACTGGTGAAGGGTTCAGACCAACGAGGAGTTATTTGTAGTGTTACTATGTAAAGTGTCGTAGAGTGGAGCCGTTGAGACGTGAAATTTGAGTGGTGTTACATAAACCTAAGTACAAATCCACTTCAGAAAAACTAGCCTTTCCTGCACCTCCTAAACAGATTGATAGTCTCACCACTGTCATTACCACACTCAACCTCTTCCTCAATGACATCTTTTTTCCTAATATGATGTCCCTATCCTTCTCTCTTTCATCACCATCACCTTGGCCAAACACGACATCGACATCAACCACTCCATGGCAAGACTGTGCTCGATGAGGGTAAAAGGTCATTCATTTCTATTATGTTTTTTATTTCTCTTTCAAACAGATTAACAACATTACCATTGTCTTTGTCACAGTCCACCCCTTCCACAACGACTACCTCCTCGGCAATATGATGTCCCTATCCTCCTCTTCTCCATCGTATTCACGTTGACCAAATGTGACACCAACGTCAACCTCTTTGTATCAAAATTGTGTTCGATAAGAATAAAAGGTCATCTATTTCTATTATTTTTTTTTATTTCTCTTTTGGGTACATTGACAATTCTACCATTGTCATTATCACGTTTCACCTCTTCCTCAAAGACTACCTCCTCCACAATATGATGCCCTTATCCTCCTCATCTCCACCACCTTCACCTTAACCAAATGTAACATCGACATCAACCTCTTCATATCAAAACTGTGTTCGATAAAGAAAATAAGGTCGTCCATTTTTATTCTATTGATTTCTTTCTGTTTCAATTTTACAAATGACTTATTCCTAAATGTCTTCTTAACTTATTATATGGACAATGCAGCATTGCATATGGGATTTTTGATGGATGAGGCAACCCTACTATGAGATCCCTATGGATGGGTAACATTACGCAAATCTCTCATGGATATGAACTGTGCATTGTTGATGGACGTGTTAAGTTAGACGAAGCAATTCCCAGTAAGGTTTTGAATGAGACAAATATAATGCATATTGTTATCTCTAACAAATATGTTAGTGTTTCAGATAAAAACATAAGTATAGGCAAGTTGAAGAATAGAGAATATGCATGCACCAGAAACAAGACATCAGATGAAGAGATCAAACGAAAACAAGCTCAACATAAGAAGGAAATTATTGAAGCCTCAAATGATACAAAACCATAGACGATGGATGAACCTAAATCAAAGCATCCTAGACGGAGTCAAGAGCTTAGCTGACCAGACGGAGACTCAAATACACAGACGAAAACTAAGAATACTAGATTGCGTCTGAAGTCACAACGAGAAGAACTACCTAGCATTCACAGTCTCAGAAGAACACATGAAGTCATCAAAATAAAAGAAGAGAGAAAAGAAAAATAGACGAGCGCTTATCCACAAGTCAAAGGTCCATGTGTCAGAGCAAGTACACCTGTCAATCAGTAAAAGACAACACCTCTACAGCTACAATGTCAGGAAAGTACAAAGATGTCTAGGTCATGATTGAAGCCAGACATAGGAGTATACAAACGGTACAAGAGACTTCACGTAACCCAAAATCACCGAGCAAACATTTAATGCAAGATCAAATGCACTAAATGCAAGATCTACGGAGCCTGGACAAAATAAACAAGAGAATCAGATGATGGCTAGCCAAGCATCAAGATTAGGTCTGATCACATATGGAAGAACATTCAACAAACACTAGATGAGACCTACTACAAGTCGAGACATTGAAGTATCAGAAGAAAAGCCAAAACGAGACTAAACCTGGAATAAGAAAAGATGTGTTAAACATCAGATGAAACCAGATGGTCAACTCTGATACAAGAACAGTTAAGGCAAGGCACATTATGAGAAACAGACAAATCAAATTGAATAAGACAAAGTACAACATGTGCACTAGACGACTATGAGTCCAATATTAGATGAAAATGTGTCAAGAACAACCTCTAGTCCAACATAAGGAATTAGACGAAGCATGAGACAAAGAACAAAAGAAAGTCAACAACACATAAGACGAAGGACAACACAAACTGAAAGACACTTTAGACAAAAACAAAGTTTGTCCATTCACACTATTGACCAGATCAAAAGAAAAACCAAAGCATTAAACTCAGATGCTAAGACTGATGTCAAGATTGAGATGCACAGGACCAACAAACGCAGACGAAGACTGCCACGCAAGCAATTAAAGAATCAAGTCCCAAAAGACAAACCAAGGCATCGTCTACAATCACTCAAATGCTCTCAACGTAAACGTGTGATCAAATTGAAGAGAAGAAGAAGAAGAAAAGCATGCAAAAGAAAAATAATGCACGTGTCAGAAAAAGTACATCACTTTTTCAGATAAGGACAACACTCTACAACTATGTGACTAGAAAAGAACAAAAAGGTTCTTAGGTCTCTGCTAAATTCAGACATAGCTGCTAACAAGGCAAAGAAGACTACGCGCAATGTCTACTACAGGAAGCAACATTTAATGTAAGAACTCAAGCATTAAATGTGAGATCAAACTAGTCATGAACGACTATATCTACTTCAACGGACACTTGCAACGGGAAAATTCTACAAGACAATATATATCACTATCTTAAACCTTGAAAGGTTGGCTTTTGGATTTTTAGTTGGCCTTTGGCTTTGCATTCTTAACCAAGTGATATTAAGCCCACGAAACAACAAAACCAGAGATAGAGCATATAAAGTCAAATGTACCACAATGTATTCATCTCTGTAAACTAAGGAGTTCCAAGAATGTGTATCTTAGGAACAAAACCTTAGTGAGTGTACCAATTTATGTATCCTCTCTGTGAGAGTAGACCAAACACTCAATCTTTGTAAAGACTAAGGTTGCATACCTTAGTGAGTGTATATTCTTAAGTATCCTCTCTATGAGAGTAACCCAAACACTCAAACCAAACCTGTCTAGTTGATATTTGTAAAGCTTGAAGAGGCTAGAAAAAGAATACTTGTAAAGCATGGAAAGGCTTGTCAAAGAATACTCATTGCGAGCCAGAAGTGGCTGAGTAAAGAATACTAGCGTTGATGAGTGAAGTCAACAGGCCAGGAGTTGGTCGAGAATACTCACTAGGAGCCAGAAGTGGCTGATCAAAGAATACTAGTGCTAGTGAGTGAAGCCGGCAAGCTAGGAGTTGGTCGATAATACTTACTAAGAGTCAGAAGTGGCTGAGTAAAGAATATTAGCATTTGTGAGTGAAGTTGACGAGCCAGATGTGGTTGAGAATACTTGGGACCAGGAGTGGTCGTGACCTAGGTGGTCTATAATACTCACTGCGAGCCTGAAGAGGCTGAACAAAAAATACTTGTACTTCATTGATTATTTAGTAGAACCCTTCATTTGAAGGAGACTAGATGTAGCCCAGTTTGAGTGAACTAGTATAAAAATTGGTTCTACGTTTCAATGTTTCAGACGCACTTTATTTGGTTAATCTAATCGACTGAAAACTTCATCCAATGATTATCATCTATTAGAACTATCTTTAGACGAAAACCATACCTGTTCAACTTGTCATCCTAAATAACGGTTTTCCTTTAAAGAAGCATTTTATCTAAATAGATAATGAAACCCCCAGACTGAAGATGATTTTGTTAAACCAATCCTGAGAAGTTTCTATTCAGCATTCACTAATATTATTTTTACTGGACGAAAGAGAGCCTTATTGCGAAAGAGTTTCTAAAATTCCTTTGTTCACACACACACATATTCAATCCTCCTTTTATGTGGTTTTTCATGCAACTTCAGGACAAGGTAATACTATGAACCCTAATGGATGAGACAACATTGCACTACAAGATCTAGCAAGGAATTAGATAACGAGCTTTAGAAGAATCATGGAGTTGAACTACAAACTTTGGGAGAATCATGGAACTAAACTTTTTCTTCATCATTACAAATTTCCTCAATTATTAATTTGTATGTTTTTCTTTGTTTAGAAGAGTTATAAAATTACTTTTTGAAACTATATTTTTATAATTATTTAAATTGTTTTAGAATCTTTATAATTTTTTGTTATATAATTTTAATTAAACAAAATATAAATAATTTGAATGTCATTGTTGAAATTATTGGTAGTATTCATTCCTTCTCATATTTCATTCACTCTTTGTATTTGATATTTAAAGTTTTACCTCTTAAATTCCTTCATTCTAATTATAAATCATATTTTATTTTTCTTAGTCTTTATCTAATATCTATCGTCCTTTTCTTCTCTTTTAAATTCTTCTAAGCTTCTGGTTTTTATCAAGAAATCACAAAGTGATGATAAATAATTATTAAAAAAATGTCAAGTTATCAATAAATAAAATAAATTATTTTTTCCCTTATTTACTAAATTAAATTATAATCAATATTTCTTAATTACAAATTAATCCTCAATAATAACTTTTGATTAATTATAATTTAAATTATTTTATTAATTATAGATCGTAACAAAATTCATTATAGGACTATCAATTATGACATGATTGTATAAATTATAAATTATAAATGCTATAATTAATTACAATTTAAAATTATTTTTTATTGATTAAAAATTATAACAATATTTGATTATGACTATCAATTATTTTTTTATCACATGATTGTATAAAGTATTATTTGTAATTAAAATATTCAATACAAACTTTAATTTTATCTTCATTCTTTTCAATATTTGATACCTATGCATATATTTAAATTAATTAATTAATTAAAAATATTATTTAAATATATACTTTTAAAATATATTTAAATTTGAAAAACTCATGCATAATTTATCATTATACTTCAATTTCAAATAATTCTTCATTCATTATATAACAACTGTAAATTATATCATACATAAATATAATTAAAAAATAATTTGTATAATTAATATAATGTTGATTAATAAATATATTTTTACATATAAATTTAATACCTTTTCTAAAATTATTCAGTTTTAATATTTAATATAATGTTTATTTTTAATTTTTAAATATTTATAATATTTTCAAATTATAACATATATTTATTCATACACCCATACGACATACAGGTCAATATCTAGTTTGTTTATTAAAAGATGGTTTAACTATAATTTTCGTCCATGTAACTTATCACTTTTCACTTTTGGTCCTTATAGCTTTTTGTTGATGCTATTTCATCCTTAATCTTTATAACATTTAAAAAATAGTCTTTATCGGATAAACAAAATATATATTATATTTGTTATATTCTATTTTACCATTGTCACATAGGTAAATTGATTTTAAAAAAATTTTAGACACCCAAACCCTCATCCTCATCCTTGTTGTCTTACTTCCTCTCTTTGATCCAAATCCGATATTGCATACCCTAAACCCCCCAATCCAAACTTCAAACCCCCTATAGGGAGTAATTTATCACAATCCACGATCTCGACAATGATGTCGAGTTCATCCTTCACAACCATCGCTTCTACGAGGTCGTCACCAACCGCCACCTCACCATAGAGGAGTTTGACTCCATGCTCAGCTACTCAGAGAAGGAGATCGATGTGACACCCTTACTACCCCAACACATATATTGTAATAATGTAATTAAATTAAGGAAATAAAATTTTCAACATTGGTAAAAGGGTTCACATAAAAACCTTCACAAATGTTCTTCAATATCCAAAATGATTGAAAATGAATATTGTAAAATAAAACATAAGAGTTTACAAAATGTTTTTAAAAAATAATAAATACAACTCCAAATGCATATAAAAATTCCATGTCCTAGAAATCCTCTACCCCGATGTCACAATATCAGAGCATACCCACAATTCAACTGTTGGCATTCTAGATGCCACTCATAGCCGGATCTTCTTCACCAAAAACATCCACAAATTATACGGTGAGAAAAGAAAACATCTATATGTAAAGCACACAAGGAAAATCTACAATATCCTCTCATCATAACTCATTACTTAATAAAGTATTTACAAGCATTTCTATATATCCTAATTCTATCAATCATGCAACATCTTCACATCACAATTCACAATCACATCAATCCATCACAAAATCTTGCAATTAACCTTATGCCAAGGTCACTCCTGTAGCATCTCATGCCCAAGGTTGTGCCACCCCCAGCATAAGCATGAGGAATCACCCATCCCATACTATGCCAAGGTCACGCCTGTAGAATCTCTTGCCCAAGGTCGTGCCACCCCCGACATAAGTATTAATTGCCTCACACATCCCACCCTATGCCAAGGTCACGCCTGTAACATCTCTTGCCCAAGGTCGTGCCACCCCCGACATAAGCATGAGAAATCACACATCCTACACTATGCCAAGGTCACGCCTATAGCATCTCTTGCCCAAGGTCTTGCCACCCCCGACATAAGCATGAGGAATCACCCATCCCATACTATGCCAAGGTCACACCTGTAGCATCTCTTGCCCAAGGTTGTGCCACCCCTGGTCACAGTGTGAGGAACCACAATCACAATCACATTCACATTCACATTCCATAACTCAATTCCACAACACATACACAAAATCCATACAAAATAGTGGTTCACGTACTCCTCAAGCAATTCACCATGAATCCTCTTCTAGATTATCAATTTTTACCATATAATATAAAAATATTTATAAATTATTATAACACTCAATTGAATCACCAATTTAATAGAATCTTACTTAAATGGTAAAACCCCCAATTTTTCTAAAACTTAACTCACAGACACTTTTCTACAATTTCTTTCTCTCTCCCAGATCATCAGTTTTACAAATAAAATATATATTCATGATCCTTAACACATACAAAATCTAATAATACCTATAATTCTTCAAATAGAAATAATTATAAAATTATTAAAATTTCTATAGGAACTCTTCTCCACCCATTCCCTCATGTGACTCTACACATAAATCTTCCCTTTTCCCCCGTACCTTGATAAATGGTAGGTGAAACTAGAGAAAGATTTGGTTGGTCTCCTCCTCTAGCTTCAGAGAGTGTAGAAGAAAAGAAGAGAATGTAGAAGAAAAGAAGTCAGAACTGAAAGAATTCAGAACTAAAAAGTGTGCTTTTTTGGGAGTGCCAGAGCGCTCTATTTATAGGCATCAGGAGTTGCTAGAATGATCTATTTCAAATCTGGAACGGGCCGTTCTCGACTCTTCGTCATGTGTAAAATTTCACATCTAGAATGGCCCGTTCTAAAACCAGAACGACCCGTTCTGGGGTTACATTTTAACCCATAACGACCATATTTGGAACAACCCATTCTTAAACCAGAATAGCCCATTCCCAACTAGGGTTACAAGCCTCTTTGGTAATTTGGAACGCCCCGTTCCCAATTAAGATTTGTAGGAAGTTTTAGTATTTTGGAATGCCTTGTTCCAATTCGGGAACGGCCCGTTCTGAGATACTAAATCACCCTCGTTTTAGTAGTTTGGAACGACCCGTTCTAATTTGAGAACAGCGCATTCTGGGCTACTAAATCACCCCTATTGGGCTTTGGGTCCTCATACAATCTGTGAAAATTGGGCTGTTACAATCGATGGTCCAGCTTTTCCACCAATGATATCCAGGACGCGATGTTCCATTACACGAAGAGGTTGCACATAAAAGTATGATGAAGTGGCAATAGGAATTTGTATTTTGAGATTTTGTCTAAAATCATATACCTATTGTCAATGGTAAAATGGAATATAACAAATATAATATGTATTATGTTTGATACAATTAACGGAAGTTCATGGTATGTGTGACACCCTCTACCCCAACATATATATACAATAATTATAACAAACATATTCTTCGCTTAAATAAAATCTTTAGAATTAAAAAAAAATGAATCCATTAACATAAGAGTAGAGAATTCACATTCGTAAACTTCAAACATGGTCAAAGGCAGAATTTATAGAAAAATGAATCTTTTCCAACACAGAATAAGGAAATCCTAAACTAAGCCTAGCTATGCCCTGATATCACATATCCTATTAGAGCATGCCCAACTGAAGCCTAAGCCTCATCACCAACATCCTTATGATCACCTGCAAAACAATTTAAACACATACAAAGAACAACAAGGGAGTGAGAAACATCTCACTCAGGTTCAGGTGTAAAAATAACAGTTAGGCAAAACACACACAAATCATAACAAAGCATAGGAAAAAATACACATTAATCAAGCACAACACAAGTCATACATACATTAATAGCACATACATAATCACTCATTATGCAATGATGCCATGGACTCGACTCGTAAATGCATGCATGTGGCGCCATACGAAAGTTTCACATCTCTCATCATTTCATCAGTGGTGACCCAAGGTACACCTAGAATAGCTTGTTACAACACTGATATGTGGCCTAAGTGGCACACCTGGAATAAATCATTTCATCACATAGCTTGTTACATCACTGGTATGCGACCTAAGCGGTACACCTGGAATAAATCATTTCATCACATAGCTGGTTACATCACTGGTATGTGGCCTAAGCGACACACCTGGAATAAATCATTTCATCACATAGCTGGTTACATCACTGGTATGCGGCCTAAGCGGCACACCTATAATAAATCATTTCATCACATAGCTTGTTACATCATTGGTATGCGGCCTAAGCGGCACACCTGGAATAAATCATATATGCACATGATGCATGTCACACATTCACTATTTCATTGACTCAACATTTCACTTGTCATGGAATTTTCATGTCTTATCTCATTTCATCACATTTCACATTCTCATAGTCAAAGTGTTCACATTAGCACATTCTCATTCACATCATGTCTCATGTCATTTGTCCATATTTCACATAGTCTTACTCATAATTGTTCCTCATAGGGTTTCGCACAAGAACCCATAGAGCAGTCTAATTCATATCAAAACTTATCTAATTTTGAAATCAAATACATATTTACACTCTACATCACACAAGGAACACAATAGAACAATCAGAAGGCAAAACATAAAACGTTCATATTTTGTCTGTTCCTAGAAGCATGCATCAGGCAAGGGATTGAGGGTCAATCCTACTACCCAACAATTATTCCCACACTCCCGAGCGAGGTTTCTCACTCCCCCTTTACCTGGCTAAGCAGAAGACAAAGCTAGAGCGGAATCTTCTTGATCTCCTTCTCTTGGTTCTCCTTGGTCTTCAGAGAGTGTGTCTAGAAACAGTGCTAGAGTATGATATTTATAGATGTCAGAAGTGGCCAGAACGACCCAATTCGAATCTGGAACGACCCGTTCTAGACTCATTCGTCATGGGTAAAATTCACGTCTGGAACGTCCCGTTCTCAAACTAGAACAGCCCGTTCTGGGGTTGCGTTTTAACACATAACAACCATGTTTGGAATGACCCCTTCCCAACTAGGGTTATAGGCCATTTTAGTAGTTTGGAATGGTCCGTTCTAGTTTGGGAACGACCCGTTCTGGGTTACTAAATCACCCTTATTGGGCTTTGAGCCTTTGTATAATTTGTGAAAATCAATAACCAAATTTATAAGGACTAAAAGTGAAAAGACGATAAATTACAGGGACAAAAATTATATTTAAACCTTAAAAGATTAAGTGTGTTACCAATAATCATCAATGATATCATGTTAGTGTGTGACAACTCTATAAAATTTTTTATAAGTTCTTAAAATAAATGCTATTTACCGACATTAAAATCATTGTTAGGGATAAAAAATAATTATTTTAAATTTTAGAATGATGAAAATCAAAGAAAAATATCTTATAGGGACTAAAACTATAATTTACTCATTTGACAAGTATTAAAAACAATTTTTACAAACTTTAGAAGGTGAAAAACAAAGAAATTCTTTTTATAGGAACCGAAATTAAAACTCTCATTTTACAAAGATTAAAATTATAAATCAAGGCTAATTCTAAGCATGGACCAAGGGTCCAACCACTAGAGCAATGACTAGAAGACTACTTGAAGATTTGATTGCTTTAGAGCTTAGTGGGCCTAATGGGCTTGGTGGGCCTAGGGTGCTTTTCACTTGGGCTTTACTTGAATGACCACCACTTTAATGCATATTAGTAGTGTAGGAATTTACATTGTTTTGGTCTTGTATTATGGACCCTAGATTAGGACTTTTGGGCTTTAGGCTTATTGGGCCTAGTTTTCGGCTTCATGGGCCTTTGGGCTTTTGATACCCAATATTGGGCTCATTTTCATTCTTGTAATTTTTTCCTTTCATTGTATTTGATTGGCCATTGTATTTAGGCCATTAGAATAGGTTTATTCAAAGAAGTCATTAATAGGTGCATTAGGGATAATCTACATGCTATTTAAGAGTCATTTAGAGTGAATTTGAGTCACATGGATTAGCATGGTGATGACCGGCCATGAGTTGCCCAAATTCAAATCCAAATTACCCTTAAATTACATGAAGATATAGCATGATCCGGATTAGGCACATGGCTCACCAAATTTGAAATTCAAATTCAATTTTGAATTTTAAATTTGGCGCCAATATTGCTTGCCACGGATTGGTGCACCCTTAGTCATTTCCGTGCCTATAAATGCCTTTCATTACATTGTATTCTCACTTTTGAAATCAATGAAAATTTTCTAAAAAACCATTCAGCCAAATTCTCCCTCAAAGGTCACCGAGAGCCACTCTTAGAATTAGGAAAAACCTATCTCATTTCCTACTTTTGAAAGTGAGCTTTCCTTTGCTTCTTGAGCTAGGGTGCTTCCTTCTCTAGTCTAGAAGTCTCAAGTCATCCATTCGAGTCTCTTATGCTTCATTCAATCGGTTCCAACTTCAAAGAAGACGATCTTGTGCTTGGTGAAGGCTATGGGAGGAAATTCGTCCACTTCTTCATAATTTTCACCATCATTAAGCCTATGTGTTAATTTCTTAAATGAGATTTTGAAAATTAATTTTTTTTCAAATTTAATATCCCCACTGATCTTTAAGAGAAGGTACAATTTAGAAGAAAATTGTGTTTTTTTTAATAAAGCAACTACTATTTTAACTTGTACAATACACATGCTAAATATTTATTATATGTTACTAAAATTTATAATAAATTACATATAAAAATAAATATTAATTTGAATCTATAAATTATATTTAAAATTTGTATATATTGATACTTAAAACATATAAATTATATTTAAGTTTATGATATAATTTGCATTGTAACACAATATTATCTTTATTTATTAATAATTTATTTTAAAAATATTGAAAAAAATTTGTTCCATGGACAAAAAGAAATATTGAAATTTAATTATTAAATAATTATGATAAATAAAAATCGAATTAGATAAGAAGTTAAAAAAAATCTCTCAAAACTCTTTCATCAAAAGAAAAACTTTTTAACCTCTTTCACATATGATACATGTTCGTGTTTAATATATAAGAGTTGATTTATAATTTATATAAGTAATTTTTTTTTATCTTTTATCATTATTAAAAAATTATAAAAATATGTGTTTCTTGTTGTTAGATATTGAAAAAGGAAAATGTTAACCAATGCCCTTAAGGTAGTTGTTAAAAACCAAAAGTAAGGTCTATTTGTTTAAACTTAAAAGAAAATGATTTTAAACAAGTGCTTTTAAAAAAAAGGTAGTTATGTAAAATTAGATATAAGACATTTTAAAAAAAGAAAAACAAAAAGTTGCTTATATTTTTTTCATAAGAATTTTAGGCAAAAACGTAAAAAAAAAAATACTTATTTTATTAAAAATAATTGTTTTTTTAGGAGATTAAGTTTAAACGGACAGACTCGTAGAGAGTTTTTATTGAAACATGTGTCTGGAAATCATTTCATGTAAGTGTATTGTAGTTTTTAATATAAAAAATTTACCCACTCTAATATATTAAACATGAACCCCTATATTATACAATAGTACTTTTAGGTTTTCCTTTGTGAGAAAGTTTGTTGAGATTTTTTTACCTCTTTATCTAATTTAGTTTTTATTAATCATGAAGTTAGATGAAAAACACACAGAAGGGGGTTGAATATATGTGTGTGTGAATGGAGGATTTTTAAAAACGTTTTTGCAAATGGAATCCTTTTCATCTAGTAAAAATATTATTTGAATCTTTAAGAACTGTACAGGATTTGCTCAACCAAGGATTTTGCGTCTGAAAGTTCATCGTCTACACAAAGAAAATGTTTCTTAAAGGAAAAATGTTTCTTTAAGGTAATGAATTAAACAAGTGTATTTTCATCTGAGAATAGTTTTAGTGAAGAATAAACAATGGACGAAATTTTCAATATGATGTAGTAGTTAAGCGAGATTGCGTCTGAAACATAAATAAACAGTGCAAGGATTTTTAAACTAATTCGCTCAGATTGAGCTACGTCCAGTCTCCTTCAATTGAAGGGTTCCACTAGATATTCAATGAAGTACATGGGACATTCTCTACCCCAACATTAATACACAATAAATGTAAACAATAATTTTTTTTTCTTTTTGAGTAAATAAAATCTTTCATAGTTGATAACATCTTTCATGGATAAAACAAATGTCTCAAATATCATAAGGTAGAAAGTTCACATTCGTAACTCATAAACCATAAAAAGTCAACATGTAAGTATCAAAAATCAAGAAATCATATAAAAAATAAGTAATAAAGGAAATATCGATTAATTCCAATAAAGATGGCAGTGCCTCCTAGTTAGGAATTAATTTATAACTTCCAAATCATGTAATAAAAATATAACAAAGATGCACACTTTGGCCTTTCATCAAGAACATTCAAAATTACAATTCTCAACATACACTTTCCTTGGATTCAATCGCTGTAACTATAGACTTTATCTTCGTTATACCTTCGCTAGAAATTACAAAAGAAAAGAAACTAAGTTTTTTTTAAAAAAAAACAATAACATCCTAAACTAAGCCTAACTATGCCCTTATGTCCCATAACCTATCAGAGCATGCCCAACTGAAGCCTTAAAGTCTCATCATCAACATCCTCATGATGATGATCACCTGCAACATAATTTAAACATGTACAAGAATAACAAGGGAGTGAGAAATATCTCACTCTAATTCAGATGTAGAAATAAATGTTAGGCAACGCACACACAGTCATAACAAATACCACACAAATTACACATAACCAATTATAACTCTCAAGTTATAAATACATTAGAATACATATACATTCATCTATCATGCAATAATGCCACGGACTCGACTCATAAATGCATGCATGTGGCGCCATACGGAAGTTCACATTTCTCATCACTGGTATGCTGCACAGTAACATACCTGGCCACGTTCGTTCATGAATACATCACTGGTGACCAAAGGTACACCTAAAATATCTCAGTGCATCACTCGTATGCGGTCTAAACGGCACACTGGAATAACTTATTTCATCACATAGCTTGTTACATCACTGGTATGCGGCCTAAGCGACACACCTGGAATAAATCATTTCATCACATAGCTTGTTACATCACCGGTATGCGGCCTAAGCGGCACACATGGAATAAGTCATTTCATCACATAGCTTGTTACATCACTGGTATGCGGCCTAAGCGACACACCTGGAATAAGTCATTTCATCACATAGCTTGTTACATCACTGGTATGCGGCCTAACCGGCACACCTGGAGTTATATATGTATATGATGCATGTCATACACTATTTCATTAACTCAACATTTCACTTATCATGGAATTTCATTTATTACCTCACAAGGTTCGCACAGGAATTCACAGAGCACTTTAGTTCATATTAAAATTTATCTATTTTCAAAATTAATCACATATTCATTCATCATCTCCAACAAGGAACATAGTACAGTAATCATAAAGTAAAACATAAAACATTTATACTTTTCATGTTCCTAGAAACATACACCAGGCAAGGGATTGGGGCCAATCCGACTACCCAACAATTATTCCCAAATCCGCAAGCGAGGTTTCTCACTCCCCCCTTACCTCGATAAGCAAGGGTTGAAACTAAAGCAGGACCTTGCTAATCTCCTCCTCTAGATTCCCCTTGGTCTTTAGAAAGTTTAGAAGAAGAAAAAGTCAAAAGTGAATAGTATGATTTGAAATCAAGCCTGAGCCTCCTATTTATACGCATCAGGGTGGCTGGAACGACCCGTTCTCAAAACCAGAACGGCCCGTTCTAGACCCATCTATTATATGCAAAATTTACAAGTAGAATGACTCGTTCAAAACCAGAACGGTGCGTTCTCAAAACTAGAACGACCCGTTCTATGGTTGATTTTAACACATATTGACCATAATTGGAACGGTCCGTTTCAAACTTAGTATTTTAGGCCATTTTATTATTCTAGAACGACCCGTTCCACTTTTTGGGAACAACCCATTCTTCTTTTTGGAACGGTCCATTCTGGGCCTAAAAAGACAGAATTTCAAATAAAAATTATTTTTTTATAAATATTTAAATTATTAAAAAAATCTCTAAAATGTTCTATAAAATCCCCTTAATTAATTAAAATAACTATAAGAAAATAAGCTCCATAAATATAAAAATAATAGTTAACTATGTAGAAAATTTGGGATGTTATAGTACAAGTATTATCACCACTTCTAGTTTGTCGAGTATTATCGACCACTTTTGGCTTGCCAACTTCACTCGTCGACGCTAGTATTCTTTGATCAGCTTTTTCTGGCTCGTAGTGAGTATTCTCGACCACTCCTGGTCCCGAGTATTCTCAACCACTCCTAGTTGGCTACTAGAACTAGTATTCTTTGCTCAGCCTCTTTAGCCTCTCAGTGAGTATTCTCAACCACTCCCGGTTGGCTAAATTCACTCATTAGCTCTAGTATTCTTTGTTCAGCCTCTTCAGGCTCTCAGTGAGTATTCTCAACCACTCCTGGTTGGCTAACTTCACTCAATAGCTCTAGTATTCTTTGTTCAGCCTCTTCAGGCTCTTAGTGAGTATTCTCAACCACTCCTGGTCCTGAGTATTCTCAACCACTTTTAGTTGGTTATTGTCGCCACCCGCCGAAACGGACATTGGCATTCGCGACGATGGTTGGACTCTCTTTTTAGTTTTGAAAAATGATGGATTGTTAGAACGACTTATTCTCAAACTGAGACCTCATCGAACTAACAATTTTGTTAAATGATTCTCACCAATCCGTGTTAATCCCAAACGGGACCCTCCATGGATTAGTGGTTTTCGCAAAAAGGGGTTCTTGGAGTCGCCACCAATGTTTTACTCAAAACATTGGAAAAAGACATAAGGCAATTGATTTTCGCAAATCAACTTTGGCCATTACAACCAGAGTTGGGTAAGGGAGTCGATTACGTGTGGGGAAGGTGTTAGCACCCCACAACGCCCCTTTCGGGTTCCCTATGACAGATTATTTCATAAATAATAGCGTAAAATTACTAAACTACCCCTATTTATTAGAACGATTATAAGTAAACTATCTACATGATGAAAGCTTTAAACGTGCAATGCAACAATCAAAAAAGCGATAAATGAAAGCGGTAAAAGAAAGGATTTGGAAAGAAACCTTCGAAGCGGGCTTTTATATATTCAAAAAGGAGTTAGGAGGCTTTTTGGCGCTCCTTCCCACTACACGTTCGCTCGCTCCTTTCCCTAAAAATAAATATTAACTATGGAAATCAAAGAGATTTCCCTTCGACTTGTTCGAGTCTCAAGCTAAAGGCTCGTGAACTCAAGAACTTAGTCGGATCAGCTCTCGGAGAGATTTCTAGGGCAGAGAATAGCTCAAAAACCCAAGAATACTCAGCCAGAGGGTGGAGAAATGCTCCAAATGTGTGGAAGGACGAGCCAATGACGTCCTATTTATAGGATTGAGGCGCAGTACGGCCTAAGGAGTCAATACGGCCCGTACTGAGTTTTTGAACTACAGTACGACCGTACTAAATTCAGTACGGCCGTACTGAAGTTCAAAAACTTCAGTACGGCCGTATTGATTTCATTATGGCCGTATTGTAGTTCAAATGGCTCAGTACGGCCGTACTGAACCTCTAAGAGGGCGTATTGAGCTCCAATCCTCACACACCCTTATTCTAAGCTACTCTAAGACTTCTAGACCTACAAAGAATCATCCTAGGGTCTTCCAGGAGTCCTTCCGGCTGACTTTCCTTCGGTCTTCGAGAGTCTTTGAGTCTTATTTCCGACCCGGACAATTTTAGGGGTCTACAGCTGCCCCCCTTTACTTAGTCGAACGACTTTTTTTGGTGTACCGGTTGACAAGTAAAGGAGTTGACCCAATTGTCCGGGGAGTAAGCCATCCTTCCGACTTGTAGTGTCTTCAGGTGGGAAAATTGTTGAGTAGCCTCTCCAGGTTGAGTTTGCCCTCTCCAGGGTGAGTATTAGTCGTCGCCTCTCCAGGCTCGTGCATACCTCGGTGTTTCTGACGACCTCGATAGCGTGAGTTTGCCCTCTCCAGGGTCTGCATGCCTCCGTGTTTCTGACGACGTTGGCAGCTGCATACCTCCGTGTTTCTGACGACGTCGGTAGCTGAGTATTAGTCGTCGCCTCTCCAGGCTCGTGCATACCTCGGTGTTTCTGACGACCTCGGTAGCGTGAGTTTGCCCTCTCCAGGGTCTGCATGCCTCCGTGTTTCGGACGACGTTGGCAGCTGCATACCTCCGTGTTTCTGACGACGTCGGTAGCTGAGTATTAGTCGTCGCCTCTCCAGGCTCGTGCATACCTCGGTGTTTCTGACGACCTCGGTAGCGTGAGTTTGCCCTCTCCAGGGTCTGCATGCCTCCGTGTTTCTGACGACGTTGGCAGCTGCATACCTCCGTGTTTCTGACGACGTCGGTAGTTGAGTATTAGTCGTCGCCTCTCTAGGCTCGTGCATACCTCGGTGTTTCTGACGACCTTGGTAGCGTGAGTTTGCCCTCTCCAGGGTCTGCGATTTGCCCTCCCCAGGGTTGCATACCTCCGTGCTTCTGGTCACTTTGGTAGCGTGAGTTTGCCCTCTCCAGGGATTTGTGATGATTTTGTCTCCACAGTCCACGATGCTGCTTCGACGGTTGTTTTTGATTTTGGTGCCGTTGAGGGCTGGATAACGCAGGGATCCGTCTAGGGGATGTGCAGTTACTCATAGGTTCTTGTGTCCCAACTTTCCATTGCGTAGTTGGTGCCCACTGGGGAAATTCTGATTCCTTGGGGATGCAGACACAAAGATGCTCTTTCTGAGGTGAGCGATGCCTTATGATTGGCTGACGTCCTTTCGACGTTGGTGGAGTATCCCGGTTATCCTTATTCGGGTGACTTTTTTGATTTTCTGGTTTTGTTGCCTCTGCGTAGGCTGTTATCTGGGGGATTCTGTCGTATTGATCTTGATTGGCCTCTTCTGTTAGGCGGATTATCTTGACGTTCGGTGTTTAGCTGAATACCGAATTCCGCTTGGGGAATGGTTATTGATCTTTTCGGATTTTCTCTTTTTGAGAAGTGCCTCTGAGTAGGCGAATGGGGATTGAGGATCTTATGTATCCCAGAGTATTATTTAGAAAGCCTCTTCAGGCTTAGCTTCACTCGTCGCTCGAGTTGGAAAGCTATCTTCCACTGAGGAAGTCTAAGTCCTTTGACTCGGATATTTTGTTTGGATGATCATGCTTCCATTGGGGAATCTTGCTGATCTTGCTCTGATAGCTTTCACTGGGAATTCGGCCCAAGAGTGCAAGCTGAGATGTCTCTGGGGAGTATTATTTCGGCAAGCCTCTCCAGGCTCAGTTATTCTGTACGATTGTTGGATTTTATGAATTTTTGCCTTTTTTGTCGATTTTTCGGCTTTTTCTGTTGGCTGCTGTCATACACAAGAAATTTTTCCTATTTTTCTATTTTATGCGACTGCCTCATGATAAGGTCTTTGAATGTGCAACTAATGTGTGTGTGATGCACAAAATGCAAGTTTAATCATTTTGTTAATGTTTTAAGAAAAATGAATGGCTCTCCCTATCCTCCTCTTCTTGGAGGAATTTCTATCGTCGACGTGAGGGAGGATTTCTGTGAGCCTCTTACGCAGGAGATTACGGATTTTATAGGAACCCCTCCAACTTTCTTTATTGACCGATTATTAAAGGAATTTCGTACAATTTTTTTAAGAAACACCAATTTAGAGGCATAATCACATGGTCAAGAGAAGAGAAATGAATAGATATTTTATTGATATTCACAAATGTTTTTACAGAAAGATACACAAAAGGAATTTCTCAAGAATGGCTGGCCAGGGTAGGCTATATACATTAGGCTTAACAATTATATCTGTAATTGTTGCTCTTACGTTCCCCTAATTGCTTCGGGTGAGATGCCTGAGCCAGGAGTGTAGACACTGCAAGACGCTTGCTTCTAGAAGATAATCACTTGAACCGCCTTTCAGTTTTCGATTCAAGTGATCGTTGCTTGCTTTGTTTTTGTGTCTTATTCTTTTGCCCCTAATTTTTGCCTAGGACGTATCCTAGCGGGGATAAATTCGCCTTTATTTTGCCTAATACCCTTGTACTGGCGGACTTTTTATTTTGCCCTAACTTTTGCCTAGGACGCCCTTTTCGGGTTTTCATCCTAGCGGGCCTATGCAAGCAACGTCTTCAAGCATAGTACTTCTTTACCACGTCAGCGTTGACTGGGTATCGAAGTTCTTCTCCATCCATGTCCGTGAGGATCAATGCTCCTCCTGAGAAGGCTCGCTTCACCACGTATGGTCCTTCGTAATTCGGGGCCCACTTTCCGATTTTGTCCTTTTGAGCTGGTAGCAACTTCTTCATTACCAGCTCTCCCTCATGGTAGACTCGAGGGTGGACTTTCTTGTCAAAAGCCTTTTTGATCTTCCTCTGATAGGCTTGACCATGGCATATGGCGTTCAGCCGTTTCTCTTCGATAAGATTCAACTGGTCGTATCGGCTTTGAACCCATTCTGCCTCAGAAAGTTTTGCTTCCATGATTACCCTTAGAGAAGGTATCTCGACTTCGACAGGGTAGAACTGCCTCCATCCCATAGACGAGGGAGAATGGAGTAGCTCCTGTAGATGTGCGTACTGAAGTCCTATAACCATGAAGAGCGAAGGGTAACATCTCATGCCAGTCTTTAAATGAGACAACCATCTTTTGCACTATTTTCTTGATGTTTTTATTGGCTGCCTCGACTGCCCCATTCATCTTTGGCCGATATGGGGAAGAGTTGTGGTGTTGGATCTTGAATTCTTGGCACAGTTCTTCCACCATTTTGTTATTCAAATTAGATCCATTATCAGTGATGATTTTATCGGGAATACCGTATCTGCATATAATGTTCTTCTTGATGAAGGATGTTACCATCTTTCGGGTCACATGAGCATACGATGCCGCTTCTACCCATTTGGTGAAGTAGTCAATGGCCACAAGGATGAATCTATGTCCATTGGATGCTTTCGGCTCGATGGGTCCAATAACATCTATGCCCCACATTGCGAATGGCCGAGGTGAAGCCAATACGTTGAGTGGAGTCGGTGGGACATGAATGTTGTCGGCGTATGCTTGACACTTATGGCATTTTCGCACGTACTGGTAACAATCCCTTTCCATGGTCGACCAATAGTATCCCGCCCTGAGGATCTTTTTAGCCATTGCAGGCCCGGGGATATGGGTACCGAAAACCCCCTCATGTACTTCTTTGATCATATTTTGAGCTTCGACTCGGTCTATACATCTCAACAAGACCGAGTCATAATTTTTCTTGTAGAGGGTTTCACCGACTAGCAGAAATCCCATGGCCCTTCTTCGGATATGCTTCTTGTCATTATCGTTGGCCGCATCAGGATATTCCTCTTTTGTTAAATATTGCTTGATGTCATGGAACCATGGACGATCATCGACAGCTTTATCTATCAGAAGGCAGAACGCTTGCTTATCGTGCCACCGGATATTGATGATGGGCATTTCATGCTCACTATCCAAGGCGAACATCGACGAGAGCGTAGCAAGAGCGTCGGCAAACTGATTCTCCTCCCTTGGAATGTATTCAAAGACGACACTTTGGAAGAGATGTGTCAAATCTTTGATGTGCTCAACATATGGTATCAGTTTAGGATTTCGGACTTCCCAATCACCTCGTAGTTGGTAGATGACTAGGGCCGAATCACCAAACACTTTGAGCTTTAGGATACCATTGTTGATGGCTACTTGGATTCCCAACGCGCAAGCCTCGTATTCAGCCATGTTGTTTGTACAATCGAAGTTGAGTCTTGCCGTTATGGGAATGTATTTTCCTTGTGGAGAGATTAGCACTGTGCCAATCCCTCGTCCAAGCATGTTGGAGGCTCCATCAAAATACATGGTCCACGCATCATCTTTAGGCTCTTCATGTTGTAGATTCATTATATCCTCATCGGGGAAATTATCCTGAAGGGATTGGTAGTCGTTGGTCGGCCCGTGTGCTAGGTAATCAGCTAGGGTACTGCCCTTGATGGCCTTTTGTGTGACATGTATGATGTCAAATTCTAATAACTGTACTTGCCATCGGGCAATCTTCCCAGTGATTATTGGTTTGTCGAACACGTACTTAATTGGATCCATTTTGGAAACCAACCAAGTAGTATCCCTAATCATATACTGCCTGAGCCGTTGTGTTGCCCACGCTAATGCACAACACGTCTTTTCTAACGGCGTGTAGCGGGTTTCATAGTCGAGAAATTTCTTGCTCAGGTAGTAGATGGCTCGTTCTTTCTTTCCCGTTTCATCTTGTTGTCCTAGCACACCTCCCATGGACTCATCAAGCACGGTTAAGTAGAGGATTAATGGTCTTCCCTTGACAGGTGGCACCAATACTGGTGGATTGACCAAACACTGTTTGATCTTATCAAAATCTTTTTGACAATCCTCATCCCAAGATTCGGAATGATTCTTGCGCAACAGCCTGAATATTGGTTTGCACGTGTCAGTCAACTGTGCGATGAACCTTGCGACATAGTTCACCCTGCCGAGGAATCCTCTTATCTCTTTCTCGGTCTTAGGAGGAGGCATTTCCATTATTGCCTTCACTTTATCGGGGTCCACCTCTATGCCTTTTTTACTGACGATGAACCCGAGAAGCTTACCCGACCGAACTCCGAAAGTGCACTTAGCCGGATTTAGCTTAAGCTGATACTTGCAAAACCGGTTGAATAATTTTCTCAAATATTGGATATGGTCCATTTCGTCCTTCGACTTTGCGATCATGTCGTCGACGTATACTTCGATTTCTTTGTGGATCATGTCGTGGAATAACATCACCATCGCTCGTTGGTAGGTGGCACCCGCATTTTTGAGTCCAAAAGGCATCACCCTGTAGCAGAAAGTGCCCCAGGGTGTAATGAAGGAAGTTTTCTCGCGGTCTTCCACATTCATCTTGATTTGGTTGTACCCAGAGTACCCATCCATAAAGGAATAGAGTGTGTTCGTGGCTGTATGATCCACTAGTGTATCGATGTGCGGTAAGGGAAAATCGTCCTTTGGACTGGCACGATTTAGATCCCTGTAGTCAACACAAACTCTAACCTTTCCATTCTTTTTAATGACTGGCACGATGTTAGCCAGCCATTCGGGATACTGAGATACAACCAAGAATCCCGCGTCTAATTGCTTTTCTACCTCCTCCTTGATCTTTAAAGACCATTCGGGCTTGATTCGTCGGAGCTTTTGTTTGATGGGTCGAAACCCTTCTTTCAACGGTAACTTGTGCTCGACGATGTTAGAGTCCAAACCGGGTATATCATGATACGACCATGCAAATACGTCCTTATATTCCCTTAGCAATTGGATCAATTGCGCCCTTATTTCATCACTGATATGGGTCCCAATGTTGACCTCTTTTATCTCTTGGCCCTGCCCCAAATTTACGGTCTCCAATTTCTCTTGATATGGTTGGAGTAGACGAGCTTCTTGATCTAGCAGTCTTTGCAGATCCGGAGAGATGGTCTCCTCATCACTGTCCAACTCAACCCATTCATCCTCAACTTTCGGATCCCGGTGGGAGCGAACAATCACAGACATAATTATTTTATCGGTTCTGTTTTTGGTTTAGAATTATTAATGTTAATGAGAGAAAGAGAGAAAAGAATAAATGAGAGAATGATGTGTGAAAAATTCCTCTTTATTGATATGTATAAAAAACTGTACAAAAAACCCTTATTTATATGAAAAGGATCTCATGATCTCGGGTACTGATCATGAGTCCCAAAAAGAAAAGAAAAATGTGGAGGGGCCCTATCGTGGCTTGCTCTTCTCTCTACTCCTGCTTCGGTAGAGGATTCTTGCTCACGTTGGGCGCTGTCGAATCAAAAGTGATCCACCCAGCATCGATAAGGTCTTGGACCTTATATTTGAGAGCTCTACAGTTCTCCGTTGAATGCCCCGGTGCCCCCGAATGGTATAGACATTTGTCTTGCGGATTGTACCAATCGGGGTAAGGTGGATCAATTTTCCTTGGTGGAATGTAAGCTAGAAGATGAGCTTGCACTAGCTTCGGCAGGAGGTCGCTATATGTGGTCGGAAGTTTATCAAACTTCTTCACAGGGTTGTACTGTGACTTTCCCGACTTCGAAGCGGAGGAAGATGAAGAAATAGTTACGGCGTTGACTCCTCCCTCCTTCTTCTTCCCATAGGTCTTGTTAGCTTCAAATGATTGGGAAGGCTTAGCTAGCTTCCCACTTTTCAGCCCTTGTTCCACTCTTTCTCCAATGGTGATGATGTCCGAGAAGAGCGTTGTCGTGTTCCCTATCATCTTGTCATAATAGGGACCGGTCAACGAGTTTATAAACAGGGACACCGTCTCCTTATCCGACAGCGGGGGCTCTATTTGTGCCGCCAACTCCCTCCATCGTTGGGCGTACGCCTTAAAGGATTCATCACTTTTCTTACTCAAGGCTTGAAGATCGGACCTATCGGGTGTTAGGTCGATGTTATACTTGTAGCGCTTGAGAAATGCGTCGGCCAACTGCTTCCATGTAAGCACCTGATTCCCATCCAGCTGCATATACCAGTTGAGTGCGGTGTCAGCCAAGCTCTCTTGGAAGCAATGGATTAAGAGCTTTTCATTAGTGGCATATGCAGCCATCTTTCGGCAATACATGGTGAGATGACTTTTGGGGCAAGTCGATCCCACATACTTTGGGAGATCGGGCACTTTAAATTTGGGAGGGAATTGGATGTCCCTCACTAAGCACATGTCGGCGGCATCTTTGATATCAAAATCATGCCCCTCCATAGCCCTCAGCCGGTCCTCGAGAGCGTGGAATTGCTCCTTTGAAATCTCGGGCTCTCTAATTGTAATCCCCGCCCCAAGGGGTACAGCTTGCGGAGGCTCTTGCTCTTGCTCCTCCTCATGATGGGATTCATGGTCACTGTGTTGAGCCCCGTGTATGTTTTGGTGACGCATGAGTTCCATCATTTGCGCCATTTGCTCCTTGAGCTGTGAAAGCTCGGCTGTAAGCTTCCTATTTTGTTCCTCCAACGCGTCCATCTTCTTGAGTTTCTGCGCGCGCGTGAGGACAGAGAGATGACCAGCCACTTTCTAAAATGAATGCTTAATCTAATTAGTTTATTTATGGAATGAATACACTCTTGACATGAGCTTGATAACCTTCCATCTTTAAGGTGCTACCTTTTTAAGACGGAGGTTTACCACCCTCCTTGACTTATGATCTCTCCCCTAACGGAGAATCTCAATAGTCATGGGTCTCTTTCACTCATGTCAAGGGGTATTGGTGAGCCTAAAATGAATGGTTATGAGGATGCATGATGTCTTATTGGTAATGATGCACATGCTCCTCACTTTCATTATATTTTCACACATGGTCTTTCCTCTCATGTCATGACATTTTTCATGCATGGGGGTTATTCTTAGACCTCATCACGAGGTTTATTATTAATGCACAAACAATGTCACATAGACCTATACACAAACAATTCACTCATCCACGAACAGTCACGAGCGAATCACGAGGTAGGGGTATCCTGCAGACAAGTGCATATTCAAGGAGGTTCTAACTGTTCTCACCGGTCTAAGGCCCCCAAGGTGCCCCCATTATAGGGACCCAATCCCTCTCGTCGTAAGTCGATGGAAAGCTCCAACGCACTGTCGGACTTGAGTTCATGGTTTTCACCTTGAGTGATGCTTTCCGACAACGGTCTACGGGCACCTATAGACCCATTCGACAACCGGCCGTACTAACATCCACTCCCTATGGCTTTCCACTCATGCCCCCGGGTATAGAGGGAACTGTTGTGTGCAAAGGTTCGTGTGCAGTTTATATTTCAAACAATTGCGAAAATTTAAACACCCAACAGTTATTAAAGCCAATTAGGTAAAACATATTATCATACAAGCGAGGGGTAATGAAGACATAAGGCAATTGATTTTCGCAAATCAACTTTGGCCATTACAACCAGAGTTGGGTAAGGGAGTCGATTACGTGTGGGGAAGGTGTTAGCACCCCACAACGCCCCTTTCGGGTTCCCTATGACAGATTATTTCATAAATAATAGCGTAAAATTACTAAACTACCCCTATTTATTAGAACGATTATAAGTAAACTATCTACATGATGAAAGCTTTAAACGTGCAATACAACAATCAAAAAAGCGATAAATGAAAGCGGTAAAAGAAAGGATTTGGAAAGAAACCTTCGAAGCGGGCTTTTATATATTCAAAAAAGAGTTAGGAGGCTTTTTGGCGCTCCTTCCCACTACACGTTCGCTCGCTCCTTTCCCTAAAAATAAATATTAACTATGGAAATCAAAGAGATTTCCCTTCGACTTGTTCGAGTCTCAAGCTAAAGGCTCGTGAACTCAAGAACTTAGTCGGATCAGCTCTCGGAGAGATTTCTAGGGCAGAGAATAGCTCAAAAACCCAAGAATACTCAGCCAGAGGGTGGAGAAATGCTCCAAATGTGTGGAAGGACGAGCCAATGACGTCCTATTTATAGGATTGAGGCGCAGTACGGCCTAAGGAGTCAATACGGCCCGTACTGAGTTTTTGAACTACAGTACGGCCGTATTGATTTCATTATGGCCGTATTGTAGTTCAAATAGCTCAGTACGGCCGTACTGAACCTCTAAGAGGGCGTATTGAGCTCCAATCCTCACACACCCTTATTCTAAGCTACTCTAAGACTTCTAGACCTACAAAGAATCATCCTAGGGTCTTCCAGGAGTCCTTCCGGCTGACTTTCCTTCGGTCTTCGAGAGTCTTTGAGTCTTATTTCCGACCCGGACAATTTTAGGGGTCTACAGTTATTAGCACTAGTATTCTTTATTCAACCTCTTCAGGCTCTTAGTGAGGATTGTCGATCACTCCTGGCCCGCTAACTTCATTCATTAGTGCTAGTATTCTTTATGCAACCACTTCTGGCTCGTAGTGAGGATTCTTTGACAAACCTCTCCAGGATTTTACATGTATTCTTTCCCTAGCCTCTTCAGGCTTTACAAATGATAAATAGATGGTTTTGTTTGAGTGTTTGGTTTACTCTCACAAAGAGGATACAAATATTTTCTATACTTACTAAGGTGTATGTTCCTAAGTTACACTTAGAACTCCTTAGTCTACAAAGATAAATACACTATGGTACATTTGACTCTATAAGCTCTATCTCTGGTTTCATTGCTTCATGGGCTTGATATCACTCTTTGTCAATGCCAACGCCAACCTTTCAATGTTTGAAGTTATGACATATATATAGTCTTGTAAAATTTGTCCGTTGCAAGTGTTCGTTGAAGCAGAATGTAGTCGTTCATGACTAGTTTGATCTTTCATTTAATGCACAAGATCTTGCATTAAATGTTGCTTCCTATTTATAGACATTGTGTAAAGTCTTCTTCATTTTGTTAGCAGCAGTGTCTGACTTTAGCTGAGACCTAGGAACTTTTTGTCCTTTTCCGGTTGCATAGTTGTAGAGTGTTGTCTTTATCTAAAAAAGTGATGTACTTTTTTTGACACATGCATGGTTTTACTTTTGACTTGCTTTTCTTCTTCTTTGTCTTTTCCTTTAATCACGCGATCATGTTGAGAGCTTTCATATGATCGTAGATGATGCCTGATTTGTCCCTTGAAACTTGATTCTTCAAATACTTGCATGGCAGTCTTTGTCTGCGTCTGATAGTCCATGTGCATCTCAAGTCTTAATCTTCATCTGAGCATTAGTCCTTGATGCCTTGACTTTCTATGGTCTGGTCAACATTGTAGATGGACAGACTTTGTTTCTGTCTGGAATACTTTTCAGTCTGTGTTATCCTTCGTCTGATATTTGACTTTCTTATGATCTTTGACCAACTTTCGTTTGAGTTCTTACATTGCGCTCTAGGTTTTCCTTGACACACCGTCGTCTGATATTTGAGTTATCATTATCTGGCGCTCATGTCTTGCTCTATCTATCATTTAACTTGCTTTGTCTGATCTTCGTGCTTTGCTTTGTCTTGAATTATCTTCGTCTAGTTGACCATTAGGCTTCATCTGTTGTTTGTACGTTCTTCATCCAGTGCTTAACCACTTTTGTCTTGTTCTTAACTTAGTCTTGTTTGATACTTATTTTGGCCATTTGTCTGTGGTGTGTATAGTCTGATGCTTGATCATTTTGCTTCTTGTGCTAGACTTTGCTTTGTTTGATCTTTTTGTCTGCCTTCCTTTATCTTGGTTTTTGCTCTATTCTTCATCTTGCCTGTACTTATGTTTTTCTGAAATACTAACACACTTGTTAGAAATAACAACATGTATTATATTTGTCTCATTCAAAACCTTGCTGGGAGTTGTTTCGTCTAACTTAACAATCTCTCTCTTTTTGATGATGACAAATATAATTGATCAAATTGTTTCAGACAAAACTAAATCAGAGCAATTTATAGTTCATAATAAGTTCGCATATCATTAACATACTACAACTCTCCCCCTTAGTATATGCTCACCCCCTTACTAGATTGTTTCTTAGTCATATCGGGTTCATATAACATATTTGATTAATTCTTTTCAA
This sequence comes from Cajanus cajan, assembly GCF_000230855.2. Classification (NCBI taxonomy): domain Eukaryota; kingdom Viridiplantae; phylum Streptophyta; class Magnoliopsida; order Fabales; family Fabaceae; genus Cajanus; species Cajanus cajan. The sequence continues at coordinate 53,677,202 of NC_138520.1, read as the reverse complement.
TTTCTCCCCCTTTGTAATCATAAAAAAGAAACGGGTAAATCTTTTAAGAGCAATTTGATAACAGGATAAATATCATAACAAGCAAGATACCAAGCCAGATCATATACATCAGAATTAGAGCATTCCATACATCAAAATACGAACTTTGGAGGAAAAATGTATATTGAATTGAATTGAATTACAATGTATATAGTGAGAAGAATCTATACAGCCAAATAGTTAAAAAAAATTACATCCAATTATTCTCCCCCTAACTTTGTTATTCCTACATATTATCCTATCTTTCCCATGGTGATTATTAAGACGGAGTGGATCCTTGGAAAGCTGAGACACCATCAAGTTGAATAGACGATCCAACTTGTTATCCAAGTCTGCTCTAAACTTGTTGAATGTCTCTATAGATACATATTGATGTTCTGGTTCAGATGTAGCTGGAAGTTCCTCAAGAGGGGCAGGTGCTAAAATTAGCTCAGTGGAGATAGGCTCAGACGATTCAAACGGTGCTATTTTAGAAGGAACATCCCAAGGCATAGACATACCTGGTTCCCATAAGGGAATGTCCTTGCACCAGTCTTAGATAAGAGATTTGTACCATGCGTCTGTGACGACCTTCCATTCATCCTTGTATAGATCCAAGTTGAAAAATACTGAATGGATGAAGTACTCCTTGTTGAGAGCGTCAAGGTCTGGCTCACGTCTTCTTTTCCTAAGAAAGGCAGTAGAGGTGTCAGAAAAATGCATCAGTTTGCATGGGGTCATCCAGCGATACCCACGCAACATGAGCGTCTTTGCCTTTTCTTCGTCTAAGAGACTAGACGAACTTGCCTCCTAACTGCACTTGTGCATGAAGTTTTGATAGAGCTTTTCAGCATCATCTTCAGTGCATTGGCAGGGTTCTGTTGCTTGTCCAAGCTTACTCCTTGATAATGACGAACCTCAACCCTTGATGGTTTGGGCATTGGTCCGAGATGAAGTGCAGGATCCTTCAACTTGTTCTGATCAATTGGAGGAAGATGGAGGCAGATCTGGTCAGGGTAAATGAAAATTTGGGTGTCTTGTGTGGTGTATAGGGAAAGAGGTATGTATAATTGTAAGGGTGTGTCTATACATAGGCGTAGATCTCCAATTACTGCAAGGTCAGACGATGAGAAGGAGCGAACGTGACCTATATTTGCATGAATGAATTTGGTTGGTGTTTTGACGAACTCTACCTTTGGTAGAGGAGGTGGAGGCCGTCTTGGATGGATGGCTAAGGTGGATGGTGTTTTCTTTTTATGTTTGGGTGATGAGGATGATGGTTGTTGGTGTAGGGGAATGATGAGTTAAGGAGTTCCCTATGGTGGAGTCCATGCAGATTTGGACTTGATCACCCCTCTAAAGTTAGGCATGAGACACATAGAAATGAGGGGGGTTGAATATGTGTGTGAGTACGAAGGAATTTTAAAATCTTTTTTGCAAGAGTAATGTTCTTCGTCCAATGCACTTTTAAATACCAGACGGTTATGCAGAATTTGCTTAACACACGGTCATTGTGTCTAAAAGATTCATCGTCTACTGAGGAAAATGGTTTAGAATAATAATTAAAGTTCTTGCATTTCCCTTTTCAAGATAGTTTCATTTAAGGATAAGTAGTAGATAAAACTTTTCAGTATAATATATTTGTTAAATAAAATTTGCGTCTTTGTTTGAAAAATGGTTTTAATGAAGAATAGACAATAGACAAAGTTTTTAACATGATTTGTTAATTAAGAAAAGTTTGCGTCTGAAATATAAATAAAACAATGCAATCATTTTTATACTGGTTCACTTAGACCGAGCTACGTCCAGTCTCCTTCAACTGAAGGGTTCCACTAAATTAATATGCAATTAAGTACAAAAGTATTGTCGACCACTTCTGGCCTGTTGACTTCACTCATCAATGCTAGTATCATCTTATCAACCTCTTTAGGCTAAGAATGAGTATTATGGACCACCCAGGTCAGAACCACTCTTGGTCCAAGTATTCTCGACCACTCTTGGCCCACCAGCTTCATTCATCAGTGCTAATATTCTTTAATCAGCCTCTTCAAGCTCGCAGTGAGTATTCTTTGAGAAGCCCCTCTGGGCTTTACAAGTATTCTTTTCCTAGCCTCTTTAGGCTTTACAATATTGGCTAGATAGGTTTGGTTTGAGTGTATGGTTTACTCTCATAGAGAGGATACATAGGTTTCTACACTCACTAAGGTATGCAACCTCAGTCTTTACAACGATTGAGTGTTTGGTTTAATCTCATGGAGAGGATACATAAGTTTGCACACTCACTACGGTTTGATCCTAAGATGTACATATTTGAAACTCTGTAGTTTACAAAGATGAATACATTAAGGTACATTTGACTCTATATTCTCTATCTCTGGTTTCGTTGCATCATGGGCTAGATATCACTCTTTTTCTCGCTTGAACCATTTCAGGCCAAACAGCCAACCTCTTAAGGTTTGATGTTGAGACCTATATATAGTCTTGTGAAATCTGCCTATTGCAAGTGTCTGTTGAAGCAGATATATTCATTCACGACTAGTTTGATCTTCTCATTTAATGTTCATATTCTTGCATTAAATGTTGCTTCTTGTGATAGACCTTGCGTGAAGTATTCTTTGTCTTGGTAGCAGTAGTGTCTAAGTTTAGTAGAGACCTAGGAACCTTTTTGTCCTTTTTTGGTCTCAAAGTTGTGGAATTTTGTCCTTGTCTAAAAAAGTAATGTACTTTTTCTGACACATGCATGCTTTTAGTTATGCGCTTGAGTTTCTCCTTTCTTCTTTTCTTCTCACAACTCTGATGACTTCATGTGTTCTCCTGTGGGTGTGGATGAAATTCAAATTGTCCTTTGAAAGTTGATTCCTCAGGTGATTGCGTGACAATTTTTGTCTGCATCTGGTAGTCTACATGTAGCTCAAATCTTGACCTTTGTTTGAGCATTTATTATTAACGCATTGACTTTTTCTTTCGTCTGGTCAACTTGTATATGGTCAGACTTTCAAATTATCTTTAACCAACCTTCGTCTGCGTCTTTATGTTGTGCTTGACACAGTTTTGTCTTGTTCTTGATTTGACTTGTTGGATACTTGAGTTAGCCTTTCGTATGTCGTATTGTATCGTCTGATGCATATGTTTGTTCTTTATGTTACCTGTTCTTATGTTTTTTTGAAACACTAACACACTTGTTAGAGATAACAACATGTATTATATTTGTCTCACTCAAAACCTTGTTGGGAGTTTCTTTGTCTTACTTAACACCCTCCTGGGTAAATCTTCCTCTTGAAGGTGGAGGAAGAACAGTAATTATACCTGGTAGGAGAGCAAGGTAGGCCTCAGACGGAGAGAAGGGAATGTCTGGGCAATAATGCGTGCACTCATACACCCCTTCCTCGTATTCGTACACTGGCGTAGGGAATTATTCTTGGCACGATGGAGAGAAGGCTTCTTCAACTGTTTGATTGTGAGGGTCAGTGACAACAACTGCTAGGAAGCGCTTCAGAAGATAGTACGCAGACGGAGGATGTCTGGACTGATCTTCAAGCTCTTTTAGAGATGAAGGAGGAGACTTCTACTTGAGTCCAAAGATGAGTAGACGTGCAAGCTTTGAGAAAGGAGCTGGAGGAGGAGAATGCTTCAAATGGTAATACTTTGGTCCATATGTTGGCTTGTTGGATAGAATGGCTTCATACTTGTGTGAATTCCCTCACGAGTTGCACAGAGGGTTTCCTGAAGCGTCTAGTTTGGTGGAGCCTTCTTCAAGCCAAGAGTACACCGGTTTGTAGTACCCTAGGGCATGCTTAGTGGGCTTCTACAATACATAGCGCATAGCCCAGTTGATGGGGTAAAGTCCACAAAGCACACTTATTGTCCTGTCAATAATGTATGTCTTTGGACGCAGACCAATTTTATCTTTCTTCATCATGTTCGTGCTTGTAGTGAGTTAGACACTCTGAAGTAATTCTACTTTTCCTTCTGGGTTACCAATACTAGGAAAAACGATGGAATATAGATCCGTCTTTGGGTGCATCCCTTCTGAAATCAAGGAGTTTATTGGTTGCCTTGTTGAGGAAGAAGGAAGAAGCCTTGGAGGCACGATCAGACGATCGGATCTGATTGCCATCTTTCTTTTCCTTAATGCCAAAGTATTTACAGGGGTAACCTGTATAAGGAAATTTAGGATCATATAAGGTTTACAAAAGTTTGAAATGAAAGAAGTTATAGGAATATCACTTACGAAGGAAGAATGTACAGTGATGAGGAAGGAAGGAGCGTCCACTGGAATTTTAGACTAAGCTGAAGGGATGATGACTTCAGTTGCAAATTCAAAAACCACATTTTTAGCTTCAGGTGAGGGAGCGCATGCTGACCGCTCCGGTTCAGCAACCACCTTTGATGTTAGTCTTATGAACCTTTTCTTCTTAGGGTGAGGTGGTGCGAGAGGATGTAGAGGAGCCTTTCTTTTTAGTGCCTTCCCTATGGGTTGATTGTCCTTAGCATCAAACGTAGAGTCTTCGTCTGATAGAAGAACTATTCTCCTCTTTGCTAGTTGTGCAGCAACAACCAGATGGTCATCCTCCTTGGGAGACGGAGAGGGTTGACGCTTACTGGTTGAGCGCAACACCAGTTGTTCTCTTCTGATCTCCTTCTTGACCTTTATGGCCACCGTGGGGTCAGGGATGGTGTAGCTTACAGGCATCTTCCCCAGGTTAGCCTTCCCAAAGATAATGGGGTTGAGTCTCTTGTTCCTCTCCGTTGCCATGATCCTTTTCTTCTCCTCTTCTTCAAGCGTGAAGAAGGTGTGGTAGACGTTGTAATCCCGTAGGATTTTGTTTAGGAGCATGGTGTGAACCACAAACTCCTTGATTTCTTTCAAGCACCCTCTCCAGTGCTGAAAGAGTACTTGTGGGAGGTTGAAAGCGGCTCCAGTCATCATCTGGAACAAGCAGAACTTATGCAAGTCTGAGATGTTGTCCTTGTCACCTACCTTGTGAAGGATCAACTTGTTCAATATCTGCTAATAGACCTTAGCCTTATCTTCAAACTTGCTATAGTTTATAGGTCCTCCTTCACCCTCCTTGTGAAGGACTTTGGTGACTTGGGACAGACCACCAGCATCAAACATCCACTCCTTGTGGTAGATGTTGCTTGTCTTCTCGCACCCAATGGCTTGTGCGATGGTGGTAGGGGAGATTCTGACCGTCACTCCGAGCACGGTTCCTTCAAAGAATCCTTGAGAAGCCTTCAAGGACTCATAGAACATCTTTATCAAGCTAGGGTAGACAACCTCCTTAATGTTGAAATAGCCAAGGATTCCACAGTCAACCAAATCCTCGTAGATGGGTATTCCTCATTCCTTCATCTGACTAATATTAAAGTGTGCTCCAGGTACATCACTGGATTCACCTCCGTGGAGAAGGTATGAGCATAGTCAGTGGCTTCGCACATATCAGCAAGGATGATCACGATTGCAGTGTCTCCAGCTTATGTGGCCATTTTAATGGATGAGGAAGGTTTGAGAGAGATTAGGGTTTTGAGGTTCTGAGAGAAAGCTTGAGAGTTCAAAGTCTCGAGTGTATGAAGTGTGAAGAGAAAGCTTAATGAGTACAAGGGAAGATATAAGGATTTTGAAACAAAAAAAATATTTCTATTTTTATTTTAATTTGTCTGACGTGGTGCCATTTTGCCTTCCTCGTGTAGAGTGACGTGCAACTTGCATTAAATTTAGGTTAAAAGATATGTCTTTTCAAATAAAAACCCCAAATGATGATTTTTCTACACATTAATTAAAGGTTTTATCCTTTAAATGCGGAGAATGATTGTCTCCTACTGCTCCTTGACAGATTTCACGTTTAATGATGAAGTTCATTTATTAGGAATATGCTAGACTGAATTTTTAGACACAAGGAAAACTACCCAGATACTTCATCAGACGGAGATTCTCAAACGCAAAAATTTCTTACTGCACTTTGAGGAGTATTCAAACGTAGTGGTTTACTACGTTTTTTTTCCTATTTGTGTTTCAGACGAAACTGGGTAGTAAATATATCAATATTCTAGTGCAAACATTTGGAACATGCTTCATTGAAATAAATGAGTTGATACTTGTTTTACCTATTCCAATTGTTTGTCCTCCTTGCTTTTCGATTTCCAATTTGTCCTTCGTTCTTCCATGGATCGTATTCTACCCCTGCAATGTTAATTGCTCAACCTAAGGGGTCAAACTCTGATACCAATTGAAGTTAGATGAAAAACACATAGAATGGGGGTTGAATATGTGTATGTGTGAACGGAGGAGTTTTAAAAACATTTTTGCAAAGGGAATATTTTTCGTCCAGTAAAAATATTATTTGAATCTTTAAGAACTGTGCAGGATTTGCTCAACCAAGAATTTTGCGTCTGAAAGTTCATCGTTTGCACAAAGAAAATGTTTCTTAAAGGAAAATTGTTTCTTAAGGTAATAAATTAAACAAATGTATTTTTCATCTGAGAATAGTTTTAGCGAAGAATAAACAATGGACGAAATTTTCAATATGATGTAGCAGTTAAGCGAGATTGCTTCTGAAACATAAATAAACAGTGCAAAGATTTTTATACTAGTATGCTCAGACTGAGCTACATCCAGTCTCCTTCAATTGAAGGGTTCCACTAGATCTTTAATGAAGTACAAGTATTATCACCACTTCTGGTTTGCCGAGTATTATCGACCACTTCTGGCTCGCCAACTTCACTCGTCGGCGCTAGTATTCTTTGATCAACCTCTTTAGGCTTGTAGTGAGTATTCTCGCCCACTCCTAGTCCCGAGTATTCTCAACCACTCCTGGTTGGCTACTAGCACTAGTATTCTTTGTTCAACCTCTTCAGACTCTTAGTGAGTATTCTCGACCACTCCTGGTGCCGAGTATTCTCAACCACTCCTGGTCGGCTAACTTCACTCATTAGCTCTAGTATTGTTTGTTTGGCCTCTTCAAGCTCTTAGTGAGTATTCTCGACCACTCCTGGTCCTGAGTATTCTCAACCACTCCTGGTCCGCTAATTTCACTCATTAGCGCTAGTATTCTTTATTCAGCCACTTCTGGCTCGTAGTGAGGATTCTTTGACAAGCCTCTCCAGGCTTTACAAGTATTCTTTCCCTAGCCTCTTCAGGCTTTACAAATGATAAATAGATGGTTTGGTTTGAGTGTTTGGTTTACTCTCATAGAGAGGATACAAATATTTGCTACACTCACTAAGGTGTATGTTCCTAATTAAGTTACATTTAGAACTCCTCAGTCTACAAAGATAAATACATTATGGTACATTTGACTCTATAAGCTCTATCTCTGGTTTCATTGCTTCATGGGCTTGATATCACTCTTTGTCAATGCCAACGCCAACCTTTCCCGGTTTGAAGTTATGACATATATATAGTCTTGTAAACCCGTTGCAAGTGTTCATTGAAACAAAATGTAGTTGTTCATGACTAGTTTGATATTTCATTTAATGCACAAGATCTTTCATTAAATGTTGCTTCCTGTTTATAGACATTGCGTGAAGTCTTCTTTGTTTTGTTAGCAGTAGTGTCTGACTTTAGCTGAGACCTAGGAACTTTTTGTCCTTTTCTGGTCGCGTAGTTGTAAAACATTGTCTTTATCTGAAAAAGTGATGTACTTTTTCTAACACATGCATGCTTTTACTTTTGACTTTCTTTTCTTCTTCTTTGTCTTTTCCATTAATCACGCGATCATGTTGAAAGCTTTCGTATGATCGTAGACGATGCTTGATTTTTCCCTTGAGACTTGATTCTTCAAATACTTGCATGGCAGTCTTCGTCTGTGTCTGATAGTCCATGTGCATCTCAAGTCTTGATCTTTGTCTGAGCATTAGTCCTTGATGCTTTGACTTTCTATGGTCTGGTCAACATTGTAGATGGACAGACTTTGTTTCTGTCTAGAATACTTTTCAGTCTATCCTGTCCTTCGTCTGATATTTGACTTTCTTCTACTTTTTGACCAACCTTCGTCTGAGTTCTTATATTGCGCTCTAGGTTTTCCTTGACACACCTTCGTCTGATATTTGATTTATCATTATCTGGCACTCATGTCTTGCTTTATCTATCATTTGACTTGCTTTGTCTGATCTTCGTGCTTTGCTTTGTCTTGACTTATCTTCATCTGGTTGACCATTAGGCTTCATCTGATGTTTGTACAATCTTCATCCGGTGCTTAACCACTTTTTCTTGTTCTTGACTTAGTCTTGTTTGATACTTGTTTTGGCCTTTCGTCTGTGGTTTGTATCATCTTAAGCTTGATCATTTTCCTTCATGTGCTAGACTTTGCTTCGTTTGATCTTTTCGTCTACCTTCCTTTATCTTGGTTTTTGCTCTATTCTTCATCTTGCATGTACTTATATTTTTCTGAAACACTAACACACTTGTTAGAAATAACAACATGTATTATATTTATCTCATTCAAAACCTTACTAGGAATTGTTTCGTCTGACTTAACAAATAATAATTATTTATGAATTAAACATTAATATTTGAAAATAAATCATCAATAAATAAAAAAAATTACTATAATATAAATTATTTATCATAAATTTAAAATATAATTTATATATTTAAAAATATCTATTTATACAAATTTTAAATATAACTTATATATTCAAAATGGTATTTGTTATATATATAATTTATTGTAAATTTAAAGTGAATAAAATAAACATATGTAATACCCCATTTTTCATAAAATTATTATAAATATTTAATTAATAATTTTGATATTTTATTTTTGTTAATAAAATGTATCAATATTTATTTTAATTATTTGGTATGTTTTGAAATATAATATAAGGTGTTTTATTAAATATTTTATTTAATTAATTTAGAGGCAAAGAAATTTGTAACTAAGATTAGGTGTTTTAACTACAAGAGGCTTAAGAGAAGGTTAAAATTTTTAAAAGGAAAGTTTTAATCAACTTTTAAGCATTTTGTATTATAAGTATGCGGTATTCCTTTTATGCTTAGAGCCTGACGATTAAGAGCAAGAGGGAAACCACCCTAGAGTTGATCATCCATCTTTTTCTATTCAACAAGGTAAAGGAAAGTGAGAAACCTCACTCTAGGTGTGTGATTGTATGTTGGATAGTGGGATTGACTCCAATCTTGTCTTTATTATATGCGTATGTATGAAGCTTTTCCCTAAATACATCTATTTTGTCTCTTGTTCTTCTTACATGTTTTTATTGACATGAATTGTTTGAATGTATGATCAATTGTATAATCTGGGTTGTAATTGTATGATTTGAGGTTCCTATGGGAAATCCTAAGGGAACTTGTTGTGATAGTTTGTGAAGATATCGATTGAGATGTGTAAATTGAGTGATTTGAAATGTTGATTTCATGTTATAGAACACTTTTACCGATTATATATGAGTTTGTGCATGGAATTGGATGTGAGTAATGTAACACCCTGATTTTCACAAATTATATGAAGGCTCAAAGCCCAATAAGGGTGATTTAGTATCCCAGAACAGGCTGTTCCAAACTACTAAAAAGGCCTATAAACCCTAGTTGGGAACGGGCCGTTCCAAACATGGTCGTTATAAGTTAAAACTCAACTCTAGAATGGGGGGTTCTGGTTTAAGAACAAGCTGTTCTAGATGCGAATTTAACACATGATGAATGAATCCAGAACGGGCCATCTTGGATCTGAAACCGACCGTTCTGGCCACCTCTGACATCTATAAATAGCATACTCAAGCATTGCTCCTTGACACGCTCTCTGAAGACCAAGGAGAACCAAGAGAAGGAGATCAATCAGATTCTATTCTAGCTTTATCTTCTGCTTATCCAGGTAAGGGGGAGTGAGAAACCTCGCTTGGGGGTGTGGGAATAATTTTTAGGTAGTAGGATTTCCCTCAATTCCTTGCTTGATGCATGTTTCTAGGAACAGACAAAATATGAAATTTTTCTATTTTTCTTTCTGATTGTTCTGTTGTGTTCCTTGATGTTTGTTGAGTGTGAATATGTGTTTGATTTTGAAAACAGATAAGTTTTGATATGAAATAGAGTGCTTTGTGGGTTTCTATGAAAAACCCTATGAAGTGAAATTAGGGATATGCGAATTGAATGCGTATGATGTTGGATAATTTCTTGGTCTGGTTTATGTGGTATTTTGATGTATATGCCTATGAGAAGTTTCTTGTATGAGATTGTGAATATATGAGACAATGTGAAAATTGAATGTGAGATATGAGACATGATGATATGTGACAATGAGACATGATATATGAGAAACTATGACAAGTAAAATGATGAGTCAATGAAGTGTGAGTGTGTGACATGCATCATGTGCATCTATGTGATGGGTACGATGTGGAGTACACCATTAGGGAAGGCCTTTCTTGTGTAACAGCTTAGGGGAATCCTAGGGGTTAGTGCGGTTTGGATGTCTCGATTCTGCCCGTTTGTGAGCACGAGACGTAACTTGCACAGCTTCGCTCTCCCTACCAGACCCTAGCAGTACATCCTTCTAGTTGAGAGTGTATGGGTAGCACTCTACATGTACTCCTAGACTACCTTAGGTGTGTTGTTTAGGCAGCACACCAGTGATATGTGATATATGACTGGCGCCATGTGCATGCATTTATGAGTCGAGTCCATGATATCATTGCATGATGAATAACTATGAATGTGTTACTATTGTATGTATAATTTGAATTTGCATTTGATTAATGTGTAGCTATGGCTGTGCTTGTTATGATTTTTGTGTGTGTTGCCTAACTGTTATTTTTTCACTTGAAACCGAGTGAGATGTTTCTCACTCCCCTGTTTGCTCTATGTGTATTTTTATTGTGTTGCAGATGATCATCAAAATGAGAATGTTGGTGATGAGGCCTAGGCTTCAATTGGGAGTGCTCTAATGGGATATGTGACATCGAGCCATAGTTAGGACTAGTTTAGGACTATAGTTTCTTTCTTGTTTGGAAAACCTTTAACTTTATTTCTTTTGTAATTTTTGCAAGTGAACTATGATTATGTATGTCAATGTGAATCCTTTACCTATTTTCTAATTGAGAAAGTTTTTATTCATTCAAATTTATCTTACAATTATTGTGTATTATGTTGGGGTATAGGGTGTCACATTTAGTCGTATCAGAGCCAGGTTGATTCAAACCAAACGTGTGTGTTATGTGCTTATCATGATTCTGTTGTGTACTCTGACAATGTTTTGCTTGTTGTGTACTTTGATGATGCTTTTCTTTTTGATGATGATGATGATGTTCTCTTTGTGTTGTTGTTGTGTTTAATTAGATCTTTCTCTTCTTAAAATAGGGCTGATAGACATGATATAGCTTAATCGATCCTATTATGATTATTTTCTTCATTCTCATGATTGCTTATTTTTTTTATACTTCTTGCTTACGTAAGAAGTAGTGGTTGGGTGGTATCGTTTCTGTTGCGAAAATATGTGTAAGTAGTAGTGGACAAAGCATCGTGCTAATCAACTAGAACTATTGGAGTATTGGATGTGGTTGAAACATATTGATCTGTTGAGTGTATTAAAATTTTATTGTCAATGGAATTTTTGAAACCTATAGTTATAGAGATTGAATCCAAAGAGGTTATATGTTGATAATTGGAGTTTTGAGTGTTTTTTATGAAAGGCTGAAATATTGGAGATTTCTTTGAGTTTTGATGCTTGCATGTTAACCTTTTTATAAGTTAGGTTGCATGAGGATTTTATTTCAGTTTCTAAGTCTTTTGTGTTGAATATGTGATTTGTTTTGGATTAGGATTGTAGGGGGAAGCTTAGATAGGGGTTTGGAAAGGTTTAAAGGTATTTTCGTGGCCTTAGATTTTGGTATACACTCTTTGTTGTCTGATATAGGGGATGTTTTCGCTGCAGTTTTGTTGTGCCAGTATGAGTACTTTATTGACAGAATTGGTTTTTATGGTCTTCATAAAAGTTTTATCCTTGGATGTTATCTTTCCAATGGAACTGGAATCATGTAAAACGTAGGTTTAGAACTCTAGTTATGGTTGTTTTAGTGAATAAAGGTCTAGTTGTAAGTGCTGAATATATCTGCTACGCTTTTTGAAATTTTTAGCTAAGAATATGATATTTTTAGAATTTCATACCTTCATAAGAGTTATAGCTTATTCTCTTAGATTTCTGATGAGATAGGTTTGAGATCATTTCGATGAGTATAACTCTCTGTGTATCATTTTCTTTGATAGTTGTTAAAGGGAGATGTATGCTATCATAATGTTTTTGAGTTGTTAGGCAATGCAAGGATAAAAACTGATTTGGTATGATGTTCTGAGGCATTGTCATTGAAAGGTTGTTTAAGGTTGTATGATGCTATGTGGTAAAGTTGGTTCATGTACATGCTATATGGAGTAGATGGTGATTGATTTGTACATGCTTAGGGGTGGTATATATGAATGTTTAAAGTAGGTATTCTAATATGATTTGATATGCATGTGTGTTGATATAAGGATAGATGACTTTATGAATCAATTATTGAATGTTTGTGTGTTTAGAAAGATTGACCTTAAGGTGTGATATCTTCATATTGGAGTTGAGGGTACAGATGTATCCAAGACAATTTTATGCTAAGTTATCTAAGTATGATTTTTGATTGTATGAGGTGAGTTTCCTAGGTCCTGTAATTTCTAAAGGAGGTATAACGTAGATCTATCTAAGGTAGAAGTTGTGCTTAAGTGGGAGATACCAAAGTCAGTTAGTGAGGGTAGGAGTCTTCTTAGGTTAGCTTATTATTATTGGAGATTTATTGAGGAAATTTCTCAGATAGCATTATCTTTGACTAGATTGACTAGTGTTAATATTACCAGATTTTAGTAAGTCTTTTGTGGTATATAGTGATGCTTCTAAGATGAGTTTGGGTGGAGTGTTGATGCAAGAAGGAAAGGTAGTAGCTTATGTTTCTAAGCAATTGAAAATCCATGAAAGGATTTACCTTATCCATGACCTTGAGTTAGCGGTTGTAATATTGACACTAAGATTTGGAGACACTACCTGTATGGTTCTAAGCTTGAGGTATTTAGTAATCATAAGATCCTTAAATATTTGTCTAAACCGAAGGAGTTGAATATGAGACAAAAGAGATAGTTGGAATTTCTTAAGGACTAGGATTTTAATCTTAGTTGTTATCTGAGTAAAACCAATATGGTGGTGGATGTTTTAAGTAGGAAACCTCTACATTTATCATCCCTTATGATTAGAAAAATGGATCTTTCAGCTCAAATTAGGGATTTAAGTTTGACTTTTGAGATTACTCCTAGCAGTGTGAAACTAGGTATGACTCGAGTAACGAGTGGATTGTTGAAGGAAAATGAAGAAACATAATTAGTTGATTCATTTTGGTGACAAGACTTGGAGATCGAGTATAAGTACATAGTGAACTTACACTTAGGCGTTTAATCCTTGGAGAGGGTCATAAAAGTAAAACTAATATTGTGACAGATGCCTTGATTAGGATGACCTTTCACCTATCGTCTTTGATGATTTAAAGGTTGGATTTGATTGAAGAGTTTAGAGACTTAAGCTTGGTGTGTGAGCTTACCCTTAGGAGCATTGAATTAAGTATGTTGAAAGTGACTAGTGAATTAATGGATGAGATTAGAAAAGTCTAGGTGTTAGATCCTTTCTTAGTGAACCAAGTGGAGAGGATTGGTAGGGGTATAGATAGCCATTTACGAATGGAAGTTGATGGTGTTTTGGGGTTCAAGGATAGAATCTATGTGCCTAGTAATCCCAAATTAAGGAAGATGATCTTAGAGGAAGGACATACGAGTACTCTTAGCATTCATTTAGGAGCTACTAAGATGTATCAGGACCTTAGGGAGATATTCTAGTGGCCTAAGGTGAAGAAAGGAGTATAGAAATTTGTGTACTCGTGTTTAGTTTGCTAGAAGTCTTCAGGAATTTGGTAGCCTTTAGACGTCCCATTTTGGAAGTGAGATGGTGTGTAGATAGACCTTGGTTGTAGGTTTGCCTAAAGATGCTTAAGAAATTTGATTCTTTTTGGGTTATAGTGGATAAACTCACCAAGGTTGCTCACCTTACCCTTATTGATATTAAATGTTCTTTAGAGAGATTGATAGAGTTGTACATCAGTGAGGTAGTGAGGTTACACGGGATTTTCTACTGGTATAGTTTTTGATGGGAAATATTTAGGAAAATGCTACATGAGAATTAGAAAGCAAGATGCGAGGAGCCTACCCATTTCTGTTTTTAGGAAATTTCGGGGACGAAATTTCAAAAAGGGGGGAGAATTGTAACACCCCGATTTTCACAAATTATATGAAGGCTCAAAGCCCAATAAGGGTGATTTAGTAGCCCATAACGGGTCATTCTCAAACTAGAACGGGCCGTTCCAAACTACTAAAAAGGCCTATAAACCCTAGTTGAGAACGAGTTGTTCCAAGTTGGGAATGGGCCATTCCTGAAGTTGCATGAAAAACACATAGAAGGGGGGTTGAATATGTGTGTGTGTGTGTGAACAAAGGAATTTAGAAACGTTTTTGCAAGCATGCTCTTTTTCATCCAGTAAAATAATATTCATAAATTCCAACTGGAATTCCCCAGGATTGGTTCAACAATATATTTGTGTTTGGAAATTTCATCGTCTGCTAGTAGAAAATACTACTTACGCAAAAATCGTTCTTTTAGGAATCAATTGAACAAGTATGGTTTTTGTCTGAAGATAGTTTTAATAGACGTTAAGCGTTAGAAGAAGTTTTCAATATTTTAAATCAATCAAATAAAGTGCGTCTAAAATATTAAAGTGTAGAGCAAGTATTTTTATACTAGCACTAGTGGAAAAAAGGCTTTTAGAATCGGTTATTTTAGACTTTTAAAATCGATTATGGAACCGATCTTAAAAGAGCCGATTTTGAAAAGGTAGACTTTTAAGATCGGTTATCAACTGATTTTAAAAGTAGACTTTTAAGATCGGTTGATTTATAACCGATCTTAAAAGTCAAGACTTTTAAAATCGGTTATGTAACAACCGATTTTAAAAGTCTATTGAAATAAAAAAAACAATTTAATATGAATCTACGCTTTTCCACGTTGTAACTTGTATGGAGTCGTGGGAATGTTAGAATATGCACTCTCTGCCATGGAAAAGGAATAATAATGGATATTATGTCATACATACAATCCAATAATAACAAAATCCAAGGAAACCAGGAAGGTAAAAGAGTCCTATTAGCAAGTAAATCATAAGACACAATTGTAACACCCCAATTTCCTTAAAAGAATATTTTTATTAGTAATGGCATTTTCGTAATTATTGATGGCATTTTCGTAATTTTATAAAGGTATTAGGGGCATTTGAGTAACTCGGAACGGGCTGTTCCGAAAGTGGAACGGGCCGTTCTGAGCATTTAAAATAAGCTAAAATTTTAGGTTGGGAACGGGCCCAGAACGGGCCGTTCCAACAAGGAGAACGGGTCGTTCCGGAGGGAGAACGGGCCGTTCTGCTGAGTTTGAGAACGGGCCGTTCTGGTTTCAGAACGGGCCGTTCTGGTTTCAGAACGGGCCATTTTGCTTTCTGAGAACGGGCCGTTCCGGTTTTGGAACGGGCCGTTCCAGTTGAGAAATTTGCCCACGTTTGAAGGATCCGGAACGGGCCGTTCCGAAATCAGTACGGCCGTTCCGGTTGCGCCAGGAGGCCTATAAATAGGGCCAAGGGGGGGTGAAAAATTTATATTGAGCAAAAAGTGGTAATCTTAGAGAGAGAAAGAGGAGAGAGAGAGAGAGAGAGAGAGAAAGAAAGAAAGAAAGAGAGGGAAGAAAAAGGGGATCCAGAGGAGGAGACCCTGCCCAAGTTCCAACTCCGCCTATCCAGGTAAGGGGGGGAGTGAGAACCTCGCTCAAGGGTGTGGGGATAATTTTTGGATAGTTGTTTGTCGGATTGGCCCCCAATCCTTTGTCGTTGTTCTGTCTAAATTTCTATTTACTCTACTTTGCTTTTTGTTGAAGGTGCCGTTGTTCTGTCCGATTTTCTATTTATTCTACTTTGTTTTTGTTAAAGTGTCGTTGTTCTGTCTGATTTTCTATTTACTCTACCTTGTTCTTTGTTGAAAGTAATAAATGAATATGAAATTAATGTTAATAATAAATAAGTTTTAATATGAATAAGAATGCTCTCTGGATCTCTGTGAATACCTATGCGGACCTTAAGAGGAGTATTTATGACATGACCTTGTGAAATATGGACAAATGACATGAGACATATGAATGGACTATTGAGACATGTGATTATGAGACTATGACAAATGAGGACATGATGTAATAAATGAAATTATGTAACAAGTTAAATATTGAGTCAATGAGATTATGATGGTATGGCATGCATCATACGCATATATTATTCCAGGTGTGCCGCTGAGGCCGCATACCAGTGATGTAACTTGCTAACAAGGTGTACCTTAGGGTCACCAGTGATGTAACATGCTAACAAGGTGTACCTTAGGGTCACCAGTGATGTAACTTGTAACCAGGTGTACCTTAGGGTCACCAGTGATGTAACCAGGTGTACCTTAGGGTCACCAGTGATGTAACTTGTAACCAGGTGTACCTTAGGGTCACCAGTGATGTAACCAGGTGTACCTTAGGGTCACCAGTGATGTAACCAGGTGTACCTTTGGGTCACCAGTGATGATATGTGAAACTTCCGTATGGCGCCACATGCATGCATTTATGAGATGAGTCCATGACATCATTGCATGATAAATGAATGTATATGTGATATTGATGATATATGTGTATTGTTTATAAGTGATTTATATATGTTGTGTGTGTGGGTGCTATCTAGCCTTTATTTCTACACCTGAATCACTCCCTTGTTATTTTTGTATATGTTTTAAATTATGTTGCAGATGATCAGCATCATGGGGATGTTGGTGATGAGGCTTAAAGGCTTCAGTGGGGCATGCTCTGATAGGATGTGACGTCGGGCATAGCTAGGTTTATTTTGGATGTTATTATATTAAAAAGCTTTAATTTTCTCTTCTTATGTAATTTTGAACGTTCCTGAGAAAAGACCAAAATGTACATCTTTATTATACTATTTTATTATATGATTTCAAAGTTATAAATTAATTCCTAACTAGGAGGCTCTGCCACCTTTGCTGGAATTAATCTATATTTTCCTTTATATGATTTCTTGAATCTTAATACTTATATGTTGACTTTTTATGATTGATGAGTTACGAATGTGAATCTTCTACCTTATAATATTTGAAACAATTGTTTTATACATGAAAGATGTTATTAAACTATGAAAGATTTTAATTACCCAAAAAGAAGAAAAGAAAAATTTTATTGTTATTACATTTGTTGTATATTGATGATGGGGTAGAGGGTGTCACAACAATAAATCACATAAAAGCATGGAAAAAAAATTAACCCAGTTTGACCAAACGAACATTTAAAACGATGATCAGACTTCTACAATAGAAAATATCCACACTTTCCTCCAAAATCCTAATCAGGGCCCATAGCAAGCTGAACCTATAAAAATTATTATGCTCTGAAAACTGCTCTGGCCACACAAACACATCCTATAATAATTACCATTGTACCTCTTTAATCTTACGGGTTAAACTTACAAGTAAAAGAAAAAAAGCAAAAATGATTAGTCATTATATCTTACAAGTTACAGTGTTATAATGACACCGAAAGCAATCTTATGTAGGGGAGGGGCACAATGCTTGCTCCTATCCCCCGTACAGAAACTAGGCTCTACCGTTTTTCCCTTTTCTTTTCTCTACTTCGCTAACATGGCAATATAACAAGTCCCAATTAAATGGCCTCATATTCTTAATTATGTTTTAAAATTTATAATTTGTAAGATCTCTAAAGCTCAGGTCTTGTTTCTACTTTAAAACTATTAGTTCAGCGGGACATCCGACATTTAAAAACAAAAGGAAAAAGAAAAAGTAAATCTGTAAGTCTACGTTCTTATAGATATACTTTCGTTTCAAAACAATATGGATTATTATCAACATGAACTGATAGTATGGTGTGATTTAACATAAAACCTGCCTGGCAAGTCTATTAAAAAAAACCCTTATATTTTTTATTTTCCAAAAACTGCATATAAATCTCACAAGACTGAAGTACAAGAACACAATAAAAGGATAAGAGAAGTCAAAACACCACATTCAAAGATACCAACCTCAGCAGAAGACTCAAGACCAAGATGCTCCTCATGAAACCAGTCCTCACATAGACAGCACTGTATCATCTCTACTTGTTCTTCAACATCTAGATCTGGATAAGGGCGACCACATGTGCAATAGGAACCTTTAAAGTTGTGATTGTATGAATTCTCAACATTCTCTACATCTTTATTTGGGAAAATCTTGCAGTAGAGTTCACCAAATTTTGAATTCCCACAATCACATTTGAAGTTTCTTTTTGTCCATAGCTCTACAATCTTCGGAACACATCGACAACAAAACCATAGGTTATCAGTATGAGTATTGATCAATACAAAAATTAAACTGAATTTATATTCAAGTAATAAATTTTATTTTAGTGAGTAAAGCTCGAGTTATTTCACATAAAGTGTACCCATCCCAGTATCAAAACATGCCCAATATAAGTGACACAAAATACAATACAATATTTCACCAATAACTAACTTTATGTCCCACGAGAAAAATTCTGGTCACTATAAATAAATGTATAAATCCTAATCATGATTTACTTATAAGTTAGAAAAAGAGTATGATGGTAACATTATTATTAGCATGTAACCATGGACCCAGGAGACTCCAGATAAAATTCCTAAAATACAACGCAGGCACCTATCAGTTGCACAAAGCGTCCATCTGAGATTCCTAGCATCCATAAGAACACTCGGAGGAAGCAACGAAGCAATAACAAGCGGATCATCCATGGAAGCAACATGATTGCTAACCTAAAAAAAATTCAAAAAAATCCCCCGTCAATGAATTAAATCCACACACAGAGATTCGTTCCATTGCATAGCTAGAAAGAACACGTACCGTAAGAAGAGGTTTACCCTTAGGTCTTTGCAGCAACGCAGAGTGCAGTTTCTCTAAACCATACACCTCTTCTTCCATACATACACGGAGTATGTAACATGAAATATAAGAATGCAAGACATGATAAACCGAACCAGATATTTGGTGTAAATATCATACCTGCACATGGTTTAATCCGTTCATAAACACGTGACAGACGTTACCGAGAACAGGAACGGCAACAACTTGCATCATACGAACAAGAGCTTAATCTTCTTCGGAACTGAAATCCCTAGTCACTATAGATTTATATATATAGGTCAAGCAAAAATTAAAAAACCTAGCCAATAATGCCTATTGCGTATTTCATTCGTTGGAGAAAATATACGTGGATTTGCGGAATAGAGAATTAATCGAGTTACCTCGTTTGCGGTAGAAAGAGGTGGAAGAAGGCAATGAGTCTCGGCGGAAATCGCGAAATCGTGTGAGCTAGCGCTGGATGGTGGAGGAGAAGTAGCCTTCGGCGGCGGGAATGAGGGCTTGATGGTGGAGGTGGCGGCGGCGCCAGTGGCGGTGGACGACGACTCTGAAACGGTCCCTGAGTTGGAGCTGGAGGGATCGAGCCTTGCTCTTCCAAACATCGGCGCGATTGAGACGTGGCATCGGAGAACAAAACGGAAAGAGAAGAACGGAGTTTGCGACGAAAGTGGCACAGCACAAGAGGCGAAGCGAAGCGCGAGTGTAGAGCAGAGATAAACGCGCATTTTGTGAAAGGGGGGTTAGGACTTTTAAAATCGGTCTTCAAGAGCCGATTTTAAAAGTTCACTTTTAAAATCGGTTTTTAAAGAGCTGATT
Source organism: Cajanus cajan (assembly GCF_000230855.2). NCBI lineage: Eukaryota > Viridiplantae > Streptophyta > Magnoliopsida > Fabales > Fabaceae > Cajanus > Cajanus cajan. Next base: position 53,657,323 of record NC_138520.1, on the reverse strand, counting down.
TTAAAAGTAGAATTTTAAAATTGGTTCTTGAAGAGCCGATTTTAAAAGTGAACTTTTAAAATCGGCTTTTTAAGAACCGATTTTAAAAGATCCACTTTTAAAATCGGTTCTTCAAGAACCGATTTTAAAAGTAGTGTCAGAGACTTTTAAAATCGGTTATAACGTAACCGATTTTAAAAGTGATGTCATTATTTACAAAATTGCCACCGCGTCACTTTTAAAATCGGTTACCTTATAACCGATTTTAAAACCCCGATTTTAAAATCATTTTTGTACTAATGTAGTTCACTCAAACTGAGCTACATGCAGTCTCCTTCAAATGAAGGGTTCCAATAAGTATTCAATGAAGTACAAGTATTATTTTTTCAGCCTCTTCAAGCTCGTAGTGAGTATTATAGACCACCCAGGTCACGACCACTCTTGGTCCCAAGTATTCTCAACCACTCCTGTTTCGTCAGCTTCACTCCCAGACACTAGTATCCTTTACTCAGCCACTTCTGGCTCCCAGTGAGTATTATCGACCAACTCCTGGCCTGTTGACTTCACTCATAAACGCTAGTATTCTTTGATCAGCCACTTCTGGCTCTCAATGAGTATTCTCGACCACCTCCTACCCCGTTGACTTCACTCATCAATGGTAGTATTCTTTACTCAGCCACTTCTGGCTCGTAGGGAGTATTCTTTGACAAGCCTCTCCAGGCTTTACAAGTATTCTTTTCCTAGCCTCTTTAGGATTTACATATGATAGCTAAACAGGTTTAGTTTGAGTGTTTGGCTTACTCTCATAGAGAGGATACATAGGTTTGTACACTCACTAAGGTATGCAACCTTAGTTCTTACAACAATTAAGTGTTTGGATTACTCTCATAGAGAGGATACATAAGTTGTATACACTCACTAAGGTTTATGTTCCTAAGATACACATGCTTGGGACCCCTTAGTCTATAGAGATGAATACACTGTGGTACATTTGACTCTATACGATTTATCTCTAGTTTCGTTATATTGTGGGCTTGATATCACTTGGTTAAGAATGCAAAGCCAAAGGCCAGCCAAAAATCCAAAAGCCAACCTCTCAAGGTTTGAGATAGTGATATATATATATATATATATATATATATATATATATATATATATATTATCTTGTTGAATTTGCCCGTTGCAAGTGTTTGTTGAAGCAGAAATAGTCGTTCATGACTAGTTTGATCTCACATTTAATGCTTGAGTTCTTGGATTAAATGTTGCTTCCTGTAGTATACATTGCGTTTACTCTTCTTTGCCTTGTTAGTAGTTGTGTTTGTATTTAGTAGAAACTTAGGAACCTTTTTGTCCTTTTCTGGTCACATAGCTATAGAGTGTTGTCCTTATCTGAAAAAGTGATGTACTTTTTCTGACACATGCATGCTTTTGCTTTTGCGTGTTTTTCTTCTTCTTCGTTTCTTCACTTTAATCACGCATTTACGTTGAGGGCATTTCAGTGATTGTAGACGATGCCTTGGTTTATCTTTTGAGACTTGATTCTTTAATTGCTTGTGTGACAGTCTTCGTCTGCGTTTGTTGGTCCTATGCATCTCAATCTTGACCTCCGTCTTAGCATCTTAGTTTAATGCTTTGAATTTTCTTTTGATCTGGTCAACAGTGTGAATGGATAAACTTTGTTTTTATCTGAAGTGTCTTTCAGTCTATGTTGTCCTTTGTCTTATCTGTTGTTGACTTTCTTCTATTTTTTGTTTCATGCTTTGTCTAATTCCTTATGTTGCACTGGAGGTTGTTCTTGACACATTTTCATCTAATATTGGACTCATATTCGTTTGGTGCACATGTTGTACTTTGTCTTATTCAATTTGATTCATCTGGTTCTCATGATGTGCCTTGCCTTAACTGTTCTTTTATCAGAGTTGACCTTCTGGTTTCGTCTGATGTTTAACACATCTTTTCTTGTTCCAGGTTCAGTCTTGTTTTGGATTTTCTTCTGATACTTCAATGTCTCTTACTTGTAGTAGGCCTCATCTAGTATTTGTTGAATGTTCTTCCGTCTGTGATCAAACCTAATCTTGATGCTTGACTAGCCATCATTTGATTCTCTTGTTTAGTTTGTCCAGGCTTCGTAAATCTTGCATTTAATGCATTTGATTTTACATTAAATATTTGCTTGGTGATTTTGGGTTACGTGAAATCTTTTGTATTGTTTGTATACTTCTATGTCTGGGTTTAATCATGACCTAGACATCTTTGTACTTTCCTGGCATTGTAGCTGCAAAGGCGTTGCCTTTCTCTGAAAAGTAGGTGTACTTGCTCTGACACATGTAGCTTTGACTTGTGGATAAGCGCTAGTCCATTTTTCTTTTCTCTCTTTTTCTATTTTGATGACTTCATGTGTTCTTCTAAGAGTGTGGATGCTAGGTAGTTCTTCTCATTATGACTTCAGACGCTTTGATTTAGGTCAACTATGCAAGCTCTTGACTCCGTCTAGGATGCTTTGATTTAGGTTTGTCCATCGTCTGCAGTTTTGTATCATCTAAGGCTTCGTTATCTTCTTTCTTGTGCTAGTTTTGATTTCGTTTGATCTCCTCATCTGATGTCTTGTTAGCTTTTACTCTTTATCTTGGTTGCTCGTGCTCTGTTCTTTATTTTTCATTGTGTCTGTGTTGGGAAGGAGGCATTGTATTTGTTGTACTGCAAGGTTTGTAGTTTATGGGTAACTTTGTCTGATGTATTTCCTTCTTTTGATCAATGTTCATCACCTTCATTCGGCGCTTAGCTAATTTTGTCTTGTTTCTGGTGTAGAAGGTGATACATGCATCTTCTCTATTCTTAAACTTTCCTGTACTTATGTTTTTATCTAAAACACTAACATATTTGTTAGAGATAACAATAAGCATTATATTTGTATCATTCAAAACCTTACTGAGAATTTCTTCGTCTGACTTAACAATTCCAAATATGGTCGTTATGCGTTAAAACTCAACTCCAGAACGGGTTGTTCTGGTTTAAGAATGGGTCGTTCTAGATGCGAATTTAACTCATGATGAATGAATCTAGAACGGGCCGTTCTGGATCCAAAACGGGCCGCTATGGCCACCTTTGACATCTATAAATAGCATACTCAGGCACTGCTCCTTAATTAACACGCTCTCTGAAGACCAAGGAGAACCAAGAGAAGGAGATCAATCAGATTCTTCTTTAGCTTCATCTTTTGCTTATCCAAGTAAGAGGGAGTGAGAAACCTTGCTCGGGGGTGTGGGAATAATTTTTAGGTAGCAGGATTGGCTCTCAATCCCTTGCCTAATGCATGCTTCTAGGAACAGGCAAAATATGAAAGTTTTCTGTTTTGCATTATGAATGTTCTGTTGTGTTCCTTGATGTTTGTTGAGTGTGAATATGTGTTTGATTTTGAAAACAAATAAGTTCTGATATGAATTAGAGTGCTCTGTGAGTTTCTATGAGAAACCCTATAAGTGAAATTAGGGATATGCGAATTGAATGCGTATGATGTTGGATAATTTCTTGGTATGGTTTATGTGCTATTCTGATGTATATGCCTATAAGAAGTTTCTTGTATAAAACTGTGAATATATGAGACAATGTGAAAGGTGAATGTGAGACATGAGACATGATGATATGTGACAATGAGACATGATAGATGAGAAACTATGACAAGTGAAATGATAAGTAAATGAAGTGTGAGTGTGTGACATGCATCATGTGCATCTATATGATAGGTACGATGTGGAGTACATCATTAGGGAAGGCCCTCCTTGTGTAACAGCATGGGGGAGTCCTAGGAGATATTGCGGTTTGGATGTCTCGATTCCACCCGTTTGTGAGCACGAGACGTAACTTGCGCAGCTTCACTATCCTGACCAGACCCTAACAGTACGTCCTTCTAGTTGAGAGTGTATGGGTAGCACCCTACATGTACTCCTAGACTACCTTACGTGTGTTGTTTAGGCAGCACACCAGTGATATGTGATATATGACTGGCACCACATGCATGCATTTATGAGTCAAGTCCATGACATCATTGCATGATGAATGACTGTGCATGTGTTACTGTTGTATGTATAATTTGAATTTGCACCTGATTAATGTGTAGCTATGGTTGTGCTTGTTATGATTTGTGTGTGTGTTGCCTAACTGTTATTTTCACACCTGAAACCGAGTGAGATGTTTCTCACTCCCTTGTTTGCTCTATGTGTATTTTTATTGTGTTGCAGGTGATCATCAAAATGAGGATGTTGGTGATGAGGCCTAGGCTTCAATTGGGAGTGCTCTAATAGGATATGTGACATCGAGCCATAGTTAGGACTAGTTTAGGACTTTAGTTTCTTTCTTGTTTGGAAAACCTTTAACTTTATTTCTTTTGTAATTTCCGCAAGTGAACTATGATTATGTATGTGAATGTGAATCCTTTACCTATTTGCTAATTGAGAAAGTTTTTATTCATTCAAAATTTATCTTACAATTATTGTGTATTATGTCGGGGTAGAGGGTGTCACAAGTAACTTGTAATTGTTTAGGGGACCAGATTTCTAGGGAAGAAGATCGCATTATCACTTAGTGAGTCGTGTTGGGTCGCTTGGTGAGAAGCCTCAAAGGGTTCAACTCACGTAGCTAGATGTTGGTTGCTCAACAAAAAGCCTCAAGCGGCTCAGCTTGCTCAACTAGATATGGATGACTTGTAGTCGTTGAGGAGATGTGATTTCCACAGACAAAGACCGTGTTCTCAGTCAACAAGACGTGTTGGATTTCTTAGCGAGAAGCCCTAGAGGGCTCATCTTGTTTAGCTAGATGTTAGTCGTTCAGCAAGAAGCCTTAGGGGGGTTCAGGTTGCTTGACGACTATTAAATGGTTGTTTTACCCTTGTGATCTTGATATACCTTTTTACTAATAACTAGTTGATGTACATGGGATATACGAGGTGATATGAGGAATATATGATATATGAAGTGAGATCATGTGTATGTTATTGCATCGAATATGTTTGACATACATCATTCACATAAAAATGTGCTTTAATAGGGTACGATATGGAATACACTATTAGGGAAGGTCCCCTTGTGTAAAATCTAAGGGATCAGTCCTTAGGGATAACTTAGTTTGGAAGTCCCAATTCCGCCCTCATGTGCATGGGATGCATCTTGTACGACTTAGCTATCCTAACCAGATTCTGATAATATCTCCTTCTAGTGAGAGTACACAAAGGATGTGACCCATGTATTCCTAAACTACGTGTATTGTTAGCGACAATGCACAAGTGTGACGTTTTTACTTACGTCACATGCATGATAATATGTAGTTCGTATCCATTGCATATGCATTATAATGTTAATTATTATTGTTTATTATGCCATGAATGAACCAAGTGTGATAATGATACTATATATGTATATTTTGTCTTGTCGTATGTCTTGTTTGTATTTGGCTATCTGGTTTGCATTCTTGCACCGTGAGCCAAAGTGAGATATTTCTCACTCCCTTTTTGTGTTGTTTCCTTTAGTTATTATGTAGGTGATCATCGACGTGATGTTGAAGATATTGGTGATGAGGCTTAGACTTCGTGTTGGGTTGCTCTAATAGGACATGTGACATCGGGGCTTAACTAGAAGTTATTTAGAATGTTGTTTTGTTAAATTATTTTGAAAGACATTAGTTTTATTTTCAAACACATTTTTTTTATTGATAAAGAATTACGTTATTTAACTTTTATTATTTATATGTTATAATATGTGGGTTAGGAGGTGTTACAACATACATGGGCATTTCACAAGGTAAAATACTAGGTATAATATAAAATGCATAATCTATTATAATATTATCTAGTAAATAATAAATTAATATCAAGATGATATATATATATATATATATATATATATATATATATTATCTTCAAAATTCAAACATTATCAGTATGTGTAATTTTATATTTACTAGTATTTTAGTTTGTGAAATGCATAAGTTAAATATTTATTATATATACTAAATCTTATAATAAATAAAATATAAAAATAAATATTATGTTTAAATATATAAAATCATATTTAAAATTTGTATAAATAGATAATTTTAAATATATAAATTATATTTAAGATTTATGATAAATAATTAACTTTTATATATATATATATATATATATATATATATATATATATATATATATATATATACGAACTTCTATTTAATGGGAGAGTGTTTTTAAGGACTTTCCTTACACAAACGACAAACGTGTTTGTAGGAATTTTTTAACTTATATGATCCGATTTTTATTTATCATAATTATTTATAAATTAAATATTAATGTTTTAAAATAAATAATCAATATATAAAAGTAATTATTTTTGTTAAAATATAAATTATTTATCATAAATCTAAAATATAATTTTTTAAAAATATTTAGTGTACTAATTCTAAATATAATTTATATACTCCAACATAGCATTTATTTTTATATATAATTTTTTTATTATATTTTTATTCTAGAAATTTTAATTATATTATATATAATAAACAAGTTTGTATATTATATAAACTAAAATACTAATTTATATTATAGCACAATATTATTTTTATTTATTGATAACATATTTTAAAAATATAAAAATTTAATTCATAAATAATTAGGATAAATAAAAATCGAATCAATCCCTATATATTAAACATGAACCTCTATTTTGCAAGAGAGTATTTTTAGGGACTTTTCTTTGATAAGGGTTTTTTAAATTTTTTATCTAATCTAATTTTTATTTATCATAATTATTTATGAATTAAATTTTAGTATTTTAAAAGCAAATTACCGCTAAATAAAAATAATATTATATTATAAATAAATTAATTGTCATAAATATAAAATCAACTCCTACATATTTAAGAGTGATTTTAGGATTTTTCTTCAATGAAAGGATTTGTACAGATTTTTTTAAATTTTTATCTAATTTAATTTTTATTTATCATAATTATTTATAAATTAAATATTAATAATTTAAAATAAATTATCAATAAATAAAAATATTTTTTGTTATAAAACAAGTTATCTATTATAAATATAAAATATAATTTATATGTTCAAAATATTTATAAATACTAATTTTAAATATAATTTATATATTCAAACATAATATATATATATATATATATATATATATAATATACTATAAATTTTAATTATATATAATACACAAATTTTTGTATTACACAAGATAAAATACTAATTAGATAAAAAAAAAATTAAAAGTCCTCTTATTGAAGAAAAGTCCTTAAAAATGTTTTATGCAAAATGAAAGTTCATATTTAATATACATAAATTGATTAAAATTTATAATAAATTATATATGTAAATATATATCTATATATATATATATATGTGTGTGTGTGTGAAGAGGGTTTAAACGAGACCAGTGTAACTTTTATTAAGTATTACACCGCTCAATAACTTTATATATGAGGAGGGTTTAAACAATACTCGTGTAATTTTTACTAAGGATTACACTCAGTGTTTTAAAACTCGGTTCGAACCGGCCGGTCGAACCGGAAACCGGTGGTTGGACCGAGCCGAACCAGTGATCAGACCGGATGTGTAGCTGACTCGGTATGACTCGGTATGACCCGGATAAAAATTCGGTTGAACCAGCGACTCGCGGGTCTCATGACCCAAACCGGGTCATCACTTTTTTTGGAAAAAAAAAATTAAATGGCGTCATTTTTTTAATTTAAAAAATAAAATCTTCAATTTTTAATGTCTCTGCCCCCATTTGCTGCACGCTTAAGCTTTGAAACCCTAAGTCTTTTTTTTTCAGTTTGATTTTAAGACCGAAACCCAACCCTCATGCACCATCGCGCGTCGCTCGTCGCTCCGTCGGATCGCTGCACAGTTGCACCGCCGCACTCTGCATAGCCGCACAGTTGCACAGTCGCACCACTACACCACCGCATAGTCGCTGGTTTCTTCAGACAGCTGGGAAAAAAGACAGATCTGTTGGCTGTAGTTTTAGCTTGTATATGTGCATCTTTCACCGGAGCAGGTAGGGGTGGAGATGCATCTGATCTTTCAGCGGTCCCCGGTCGTCAGTATCATGTCCCCGCGTCTCAGCATCTAGAAGAATAGCTAGGCTTTTATGAACCCGGTTCACAAGGTAAATGTTTTCATTTCCGAAGAAGGAGAATCCAGAAGATTGTTATTACAAAATTCGAATAGATTTATTACTTGATAAGTTATATAGCTAGTAGCACATTTTGGTCTGTGACATACGTAATTGTTTGACTAATTAAAGAATAAAGATAGTGTATTGCTCCTTTGATATTTATTATTAAATAAATTTTATTACTGGCAATAAGGAGGATTGGTTACTCATATTTAGAACTTGTTTTATTTGCTTAAAACTCATGAATGACATTATAAAATTATGTTAAAATGTGTTTGTAATTTTTTTGGAGTTTCTTTTAAGGTATGATGTGATTTTTTTAAAAAATTTATAAGTATGAAATATGTATAACAAATATTTTTTTAATTTTTTTTAATAGAAACCGGGTCATGCGGTTTAATAAGTGACCCATCGGTTTAACCATTGACTCATTGACCCAGTACTCTCACCGGTTCAATGACCGGTTCGATTTTTAAAACACTGATTACACTGCTCAATAACTTTATATTAAATATAAATTTTATAAATTCAACCATTAGATTGAAAGTTTTTTACTCTTAGATCATATATATAAAAAAAAATTAAATTAATTCATGATGATTTGATACTTCATTCTTATAAAATAAAATTGACGTAATATATATATATATATATATATATATATATATATATATATATATATTTCAAAATATAATAAAGTTATTATAGTAAAGAACTTTCAATTTAACGGTTAAATTTATAAAATTTATATTTAATATAAAGTTATTGAGCGGTGTAATACTTACCGGTGTCATTTGAACCCTCCTCTATATTATGTTTAAATATATAAATTATATTTAAAATTGATATACATGAATATTTTTTAATAATATTTTAGATTTATGATAAATAATTTTTATTATAATAAAAAAGTATTTTTATTTATTGATAATTTATTTTAAAATATTAATATTTAATTTTTAAATAATTATGATAAATAAAAATCAAACTAGATAAGAAGTTAAAAAAAAATTTCAAATCCTTTCGTTGAAGAAAAACTCTAAAATACACTCTTACCTAAAATAGAAATTCGTGTTTAATATATAAAAGTTGATTTCAATATTTTTTAACCTCATATCTTTGAATATATTATTTCATATTTATTTCAATATTTTTTTAATATTTTATCTATCAATTTTCCTACGGAAATAGGTGAACTTTACTTTCCTAATATTAGGTATCTCTTTCTTTCATATATTAAATGAATGATCTATTATAGTATTATCTAGACATAACACCTAAATAAAAAAATGAAATATATTTTATCTTTGAAATTCAAATATTATATGTATGCATATTTTATATTTATTTTAATATTTTTTAACCTTTTATTTCTTTAAATACAACAATTTTGTATTTATTTTAATATATTTTTTAAAAAAATCATCTATTTTATTTCAATATTTCTTTTGATAAATATCATCAATAATAAAAAAAATATCATATTTTAAATTATTTACTCTAAATTTAAAATATAATTTTATATATTCGAAACTATTTATTTGTTATTAATTTTAATTATAATACAATATATAATCAAAAATATATTTATTATAAATTTAGTTATGTAAAGTAAATAATTATATTATGCATTTCACATGTTAAAATGTTAATGTTAGTAATCAATAAGTGAATATAAGAATTCAACAACTCATTAATGAAATCATAAAAATCTATTATCCTTCCTCTAATACTTAATAGAAATAAATGTACGTTTAAATCTCATTTCTTAATAAATGGTTCATCAATTAATATAATTTAATTAAATAAATAAAATATCTAAAAGGAAATTCTAAAATATCTTAGTTCAGACTAAAAAGTATGTCAAAAATTTATTTTACTCTATATTATAAAAAGATAAAACACATCATAAATACTCTTGGTCAGTTGATCATGTATAATTAATTGTTGGAAGAAAATTCTACCTATCCCTTAATTTTATTTACTGGTTATAAATATAATCTTGTCTGAACCAGGACTACTTTTAAAATACTATCAAACTTGTAGATCATAGATAAATTACAAACTATAAATGAAGTAATATAGCAAATTAATATATTTGGTTTTTTTAAAATAGGACATTTTTATTTTAAAAAATTAAAATACATAAATATAAAAAAAAAAAAAAAAAACACCCTATGGATGAATGTATGGATTAAGAAAAAATCATTAATTATATCAATAAAATTCATTAACTTTCCTCCAATACTTAATAGTAATAAATGTACATTTAAATCTCGCCTTCTATTAAATGTCTTACCAATTGTAACGATCAAATAAATCATTACACTTAGAATAATACAACTACTATGTAGCCGAAAACAAAAGTATTAAACTACTCTAGAGTTCTCATGTAACAATCTCAGGACATTCATACACACACACACACACACACACATATATATATATATATATATGAGGAGGGATTCACTTACTCCAAGAGTAAGTTCTACATCAAATTTCAATGATCCAATTGTTGAATTAAAAGTTTTTAATGCATAGATCAAGTCTGCAAATTTTTTCAAAATTTGAAAACTATTTGACACTTTGTTATATAAATTGAAATCAATGTATAAAAAATATTTTTATGATTATCTGTCAATTTGAATTAATGAAATGGAGTATCAAATAGTTTTATTTTTTTTTTTAAATTACAAACTTGATCTATATATTAAGAATTTTAATTTAACAATTGAATCATTAAAATTTAATGTAAGATGTGACACTCTCTACCCCAACGTTAATACACAATAATGTAAACTATAATTTTCTGAGTAAATAAAATTTTTCATAGTTGATAACATCTTTCATGGATAAAATAAGTGTAGGGTAGAAGATTCACATTCACAACTCATAAACCATAACTCTAATGTAGAAATTACAAAAGAAAAGAAACTAAGGTTTTCAAAACAGTTTAATGGAAACAACATCCTAGGCTAGTCCTAACTACACCTTTATGTCACATGTCCTATCAGAGCACGCCTAATTGAAGCCTAAACTTTGTCACCAACATCCTCATGTTGATGGTCGCCTACAACACAATAAAAAACATACATAGAGCAAACAAAGGAGTGAGAAACATCTCACTCATATAAGTCGACTCATAGATGCATGCATGTGACACTAGTCACATATCACTAGTGTGCTGTTGAAACAACACACCTAAGGTAATCTAGGAGTACATGTAGGGAGCTACCCACACACTCTCAACTAGAAGGATGTACTGTCAGGGTCTGGTCGGGATAGCGAAGCTGCGCAAGTTACGTCTCGTACTCACAAATAGGCGAAATCAATACATTCAAACCGCACTATCCCCTATGACTCCCCCAAGTTGTTACACAAGGAGGGCCTTCCCTAATAATGTACTCCACATCGTACCCGTCACATAGATGCACATGATGCATGTCACACATTCACACTTCATTGACTCATCATTTCACTTGTCATAGTTTCTCATATATCATGTCTCACTGACACATATCATCATGTCTCATGTCTCATATTCATTTTTCATATTGTCTCATCATATTCATAATCTCATACAAGAAACTTCTCATAGGCATATACATCAGAATAGCACATAAACCATACCAAGAAATTATCCAACATCATATGCATTCAATTCGCAATTCCTAACAAAGGAAACATAAAGGTCATAAACCGAACTTCATGAGTTCACACATTTGTTTTTAAAACTAGCCAATTAATATAATATTTCAATCGGTCAAAACACTCCAAATATTATCTCAAACACGAATCCATAATCAATTTTACATATAATGCCTCAAAACTCATCCGAAGATCATATCCTTAATTTCACTTCATAGGGTTTCCCACAGAAATCCATAGAACACACTAATTCATATCAAAACTTATCTGTTTTCGAAATCAAACACATTCATACTTAGCAAACACCAAGGAACACAACAGAAAACATTTGAAATTTACCTGTTTCTCATAGGGTTTCCCGTAGGAACCCATAGAGCACTCTAATTTATATCAAAACATATTCAAACTCAAAATAAAACATACATTCATGCTCAGTAATCATCAAGGAATACAATAGAAAACTTAGAATTCAAAACAGAAAACATTCAAAATTTTCCTGTTTCTCATAGGGTTTTTCCATATAAACCCATAGAGCACTCTAATTCATATTAAAACTTATTTATTCTTGAAATTAAACGCATATTTACACAAGGAACATAACAGAACAATCAGAAAGAAAAACAAAAAACTTTCATAAAGTGTATGGATTGGGGTCAATCTTGCTACCCAACAGTTATTCCCAGACCCCGAGTGAGGTTTCTCACTCCCCCCTTACCTGGATGAGCAGAAGATGAAGCGCACATGGTTCCCTAGTGATCTCCTCTTCATGTTCTCTCGAGTTTTCAGAGAGCGTAAAAGGAATGAGAAATAAGTAAGAAACGTAAAAATAAAACTCTTGACAACTCCCTTAACTTCTAATAACTTCTCTCTCTTAAAAAAAATAAAATAATAATAATAATTTACAAAAGACCATTAATCCCTCCTTCCCTTTCTCATAAAACAATTAAAACATATTTGCTCCTTTTAATAAATAACATAAACATAATTCTTGATAAAAACATATTTTCACAAAAATGGTCTTATAGCAAATATGCCAAATATTAATTAAAAATTATTTTTATAATAAAATAGATTTCACATAAAATAGACAAATAATATAAAATATATTTGTCCCTTCTAGTAAGATAACTTACGTTTATATAAAAATAGAACTCATATCTACTAACTAAATAATATTAAAAATCCTTCTAATAAACACATTAAAATATTAAAATAAATACAAACATAAAATTAATAAAATACATTTCATAAAAGTTACCTATATATCACTAATCAAAATAATCATTATAAATCGTGTCTCAAATAAAATAAAGCTCATATACTTAATTAAATAATATTAAAATTTTAAAATAGTTATACTGAATATCAAAATAATTCCAAAATTTATTTATATAAAGTATAAAAAATTGGGATGTTACATAAAACATAAGTTATCAAGTGAAATAAATATTTGTATGTGTGTGTGTATACATACACACATTACAATGAAATAAAAATCAAATATTAGTAATAATTTCCACTAATGAAAAAATATTAAATATTTTGTTACACATAACATTTACTATAAAAACATTATTTTTATAATAAATTTAGTGATTTTAGGCCTTAAATGTTAAAAAATTGGTAAATAAAATTTTTTATTTTAAAAATTGAAATTCTATTTAAAAAAAAAAAAAAAAAAACAAACAAACAAACAAAGAAACAATGTAATACTACCCCTACAGGTTATGATGGTTTTTTTTGGGTTCATTCTTTCATTGGAACGTGATAGAACCTATTTGGATACAAGTTAAAAATGTCATAAAAAAATTTCTCTTTGAAAAATATTCTATTTTTAATTAAAAAAAATTCTTAGAAACACTTCTAAGATTGGTTATAAACATGCCTATGGAGGTGCATAGCCCACGGGCTTTTCTAGCGCCCTAAACTGGACCAGTTGCTTTGTTTCATATAAGAACCAAGTGGCTCACAGCGTCCATTTTGTGTTCACCGCAGATTGTAATGATCATGTGTGTAACAGCAAGCTCTTGCCCAAAGTGATTGACAAATAGAAAATAAAATATTCAAGTGAAATAAAAGCCTAAAATTGCTCTTCAATAAGAAACCAAAGTGTGATTCTTCAAACCGACTTGGTCTGAGGTATTTCATCGCTTCCCTAAGATTATCTTTGGCAAATTTAACAAATAGTTCTTATACTTCGTAAGAAACCAATACATGTTTACTTGAGATCAAATCAACTTCTGTAATAAGAACCCCCTGTTTGAATCTGGTAGAAAGTGTTGCAATTTATAGCTCATTAACGTGTAATATCGACATTAACTATGCAAACACCTTCAGTTTATTCCATTGAAACCACTCAATCCAACATGACTTTAATACCAGTTTCTGGTGTTCTTGTAGATTAAAAATTTGCAACCAATATGCATATAATCCATTGATCGAAATAAACAGTTCATTTCATGTACATTAGCCAAAATTGAAAGCAGTTCCCACATTAGTATTTAGTGTAAGTTAAAGCCAAAAATCCTTCGCAACTACCATTCAGGTAATTGTCAGCAGCTAATTCAGAACATCATGGAAGATCTGAGACAACATCAGCTGAGACTAACATCAACTCCTTTTTGTTTCAGAAATTCCTTAGCCTCAACAATGTCCTGAAAAGAAGCAAAAATAAGCATCACTTTATTGGTGGTTTGGCGACATGCCACAAATGGCAGACCATGTCAGAATTCTAACTAGTAACAATGGCTTCAATTTTGCCACATCATGAATCCAGCATTAGTCTATTATAATCTAGTCATAATGATCAGCTCTAGTTAATTGCTTAAAGGGAAATTAGAAGGATCAAAATAGTAAGTGCATAATAACCATAAGAATTAAACCATTATTTGAACAGTGTTAAGAAATGGGGAAGCAAAATCATTCTTATAGTGCAAATTTAGAAGAGGAAGAGCAGTAAAGAAGACTTACATTGGGACTATGATCCATTATTTTGACAAAATTAGGTTTCTATAAAGCTGATGGCTTTTATTTCCTACCTGAACATGGAAAAGGACCCACTAAAATGCACAAACGTAACAGAACAAGAACCTTCATTGATGAATGTATGTGTTGGAGATACAAAAACATTCATTTGCCTCTACCTAATAGCTTAAGCTTTTAGGTGGTTGGTCCTGTTGATGATCCACACTAAATACGGTAATAATTTTTAGTAGAATAATTGGAACTTCACATGGTACATGTTGCAGAATATATATCAGTGACAGAATTATTGTTCAATGATAATGAAGACGATGATCCATTACAGTGTGATGGACATAGTTATACAACAAAGCAAGAGGATGTGAATCATAATCTATCGACTGCAGCATTCGAGATATGAAATATTAGAAGATCCATGCTTTAAACTATAGAGTGGAGTCTTTAAACCTTTTAACAACAACAATAATAAGTAGGAACCATTGAATAGCAGGTGGCAGAAAAAAAAAGTATGCTTTCAGGAGATTTCTTTGGATGGTGTTTTGGGAAACTTGTGACTGGCTTTTTTCCTTTTTCTGTGGCCGTTCGCCTTTAACACTCCTTTTCTTTCTATTTTTTACTTCTATCAACTTATCCTTTTCCTATAAAGTTTTTTTTTTAAAAAAAAAAAATAACATCTAATTTTGATAAACCCAATAATAGTTAATTTTTCATCCAAAATAAGTATTTGGAAATTAAACATAATCATCTTTTCAGACCTGAAATAACTTATGTGTATACACCATGGTAGTTGAATCGAGATACAAATAGTGTATCGGAAAGCCTATATTTTGAATCGTGAATCGAATCGTATCGTGAATCGTAAGATTTATGATCAATAAAAACATAGTATATATATATATATATATATATATATATATATATATATATATATATATATATAAGTACTCAAGGCACATTTTAACATAAAGAAACATGAAAAATGAAATGATACATTAATATATAGTTAATAATATATAAATATATTCTTATTTATTTATTTTTACACATATATATAAATATTAAATAATTTATAATACATATAAATAATAATATACATAAAAATAAAAACATAACTTAATTTATAGTAGTTAAACAATAAAAAAATAAAGAAAACAAAATATTTAAGGTGTTATATTAAATTTTTATTACTTAAAATATTATCTAAAATATAATAATAATAATAATAATAATTAATAATAATAATAAAGAGAAGTTACTTTCTATAAAAAAAAAAATAGAGAAGAAAAGGCCCCTAAACCAAATCAAATGATAAGATAAAACTTGGCCCATTTGGCCCAACTTTTCTAACCCTAATTATTTATCCTACATCCCTTCTAATGGTGAGACTAAGCCGCTGCCTTCCCTCTTAAAAGAAAACAGGTCTGCAGATGCCGGAGAAGACATAGCCACCGTCGGTGAAGACAGAGTCGCTGTCAGAGAAGACAGATCGACGGAGATATGCCGAAGAAGGCAAATCGACGGAGATTCGCCGAAGAAGAAGACAGATCGGCACTTTCCCTCTCTTTTCTGCTTTTTTTTTAGGGTTTCCAGGATCTGGTCTCGCGTGACTCGACCCAGTTTCGAGGCGCGACCCACGGTTTCGAAATCGTGCAATTTAGTCCAAAATTGCGATTTTTCCGATTCATGCCACGATACGCACGATTCACATGCGATTCTTGATAAAAAAACGAGACGACCTGCGACTCGAATCGCGGGACCTCGGAATCGAATCGTATCGAACGATATCCGATACTTACTACCATGGTATACACATACAATTGTGAAATGATAGTAAACTATACACCCACGCACATCTAGTAACATCCATATTCCAAAGGCACTATAAAAGCACAAATCATGAAATTCATTACACAACATTGCAGTATCTAATTAGCACAAGGCGTAGAAGAATACCTTCTGCAACAATAGAGCTTCTTGGGGACAGGTTGGAAAATTCATCAGACCCACTCCAACCATTAATAGACCATAACATCCTAAGGACACAATAAAATATATGGGTAGCTGCATAGAGGACAGGAACAAGGCATAATCAGCATTATGCAGATTAAATTCAACAAAATGGGGTTACCAACAGGAATAATTCAGCTGGAAAAGATCAAAGCACTTTACTTATAAGGCTAAGGTTTGAATCAAGCTTCCAGTAATCCCCCTTGGTAGGGAATCTATATGTGCAACTGTAAGCACTCATTTAGGCCTGTTGCAAGCCTAACCTTGGAAACAGAAGGTCTCCCCTCCCAAAAACTATTTTGAACCAAAAAAATAAATAAATAAATAAAAAACAAGCATATGATGACATGAAGACCTACCAACCAAGTATGACTGCGTGGAATCATAGAAGTTTGTAGAAGGCCAACCCATAATGCAGTAATGGCCATTACCAATGTCAAAATCTTCACAATGTGCTTCATTAATCAATCCAAGATCAGATCAATTATATAAATGTCTGTAAATTTGTATATGCAAAAGGTGTCACGGTTGTAAATTCTGCATGACAAAACATGGCATGTAAGTATGGGTTCATGCATGTGAATAGAAAGAGTGGGGAGGAGGGATCCAAAGCAAAGGGAGGAAAGATACAGAGACAAAAACAAGTCTCAAAAGTTGAAGCAAACTACCAAAAAGAAAAGAAGATTAACCAATAATTGTCACTAAAATTTACACTAAAGTAAGATCTATGGTAACAATTCTTGACATGAAGTGCAAGTGTGCAACTTAACTATATAAGGATGCAAACAAATTGGAGCCATACGAAAACTCCCTACCCTAATAAATATCAGAAATCAAAATCCAACCACAGAACTCCAGTTTCATGGGTAATGACTCATGAATGACTTTAAAGGTGGAGGACTGGAGGCATTAAGCCTATAATTAGTACAACAGAACTGATGGAAAAAGAATGGAAGAGCACAATGTTCTTCTGCATTCCATTTCCTTTTTTACTAGTAGCATAACTTCAACAAAGGTCCCAAATCTGGTACTACTATTTTATTGTTCATTTGCAAGCAGAAAGCATCCAATCATGCTTGCTATAAAATAATGACAATCTATAAAGCAAGGATACAATCATTTAAAATTTCAAACACACTCCTCAAACAGAGGTTAGGTCTGTTTAATATTTTCATGCAATTTTTAATAACAAAAAATACAGAAAGAAAATATGCAGCAATCCTTTTGTTGCATACCAATTTCACTCCCAATTTTTTCATTTCATTTTGGCACATGACATACATGATATATCAAGATCTCGTAAATCTTGAAGACTTTAGAATGATATGATGAATTCTGAATCTTGTCTGTTATGCACACAACTTTTAGAAATTAGTGTTTGTGTCGCTATGTATGCATTTGTGCTTCATAGGTAGCAATAGTGTTGAATTATTGTACACATTGTACAGCATCCTTGTATATTTACAGCATGTAATTACTGCTAAAACTTTAGCCTGTCTTTCAAACCTTCAGACAAGACATGATAACCATAATACAAATCTACTTGAACAACAAGAATTCTCCATGACCACTTAATTTAAGAAAAATATAACTGCTGTCACGGCCATCAAGAAGTTATCCATGAACATATTGAAATCCAGTAAAAAATAAATCCATTGCTCAATCATTGCCAAAAGTTTATAATATCTCAGAAACCTTTCCTAAATTCATCAATGAATCAAAGAGTAAGAATTATGATCAAAATAAATCCATCTCTTGAAGAAAATATAACACAATAAAAAACTTGTGTAGTTACTGCCATCAGTTGGGATTTCCATCAAATTCATTTCATTGTTAACAACAAATATGGTAGTTAAATGACTCAAAGCCCATGCGCAATCTCCCAGCATCATTTGGCAGTTACAAGAAGAAACTTCGACCAATTAAATTCATATTTCTCAACTAATCCAATAAATATAAGAGTGATAAATGATCAAAGATGAAGAGTTTCCATCTTAACCTGCTTTGAATTTCAGAAGACAAATATCAAGAAAACACATAAGTTCATTGTATTGGATGAAGGAATTCAATTCATTACATACAGCCATCACGCATCAAATGTATGCAAAATGCTAATACAGCCTTAAAAAGTTAATACAAGTTAACAACATATCAATGCAATAGAAACATGGAAAAAAAAAAAAAAAAAGTAAGTATATGTGTAGCATTTCAAATCATTTCCTACCTCCAAGCAAGGATCAAAATAAATAATCAACTGGAACGGTGGAACGACATTCATGAAGAAACCAAATCTTCCAGGACTACTTAATTGAATTAAAAACTATTTGCCACTTCCATCAGGTGGGATCTCAATGAAATTCATTTCATAGCTTATTGCAACTCAAAGCCCTTGCGCAATCTCCCAGCATCACTTGAAAGTATCAGGCACAAGCTCTATCAACTAAAAACCCATGTCACAAAACCAACACATCCAAGAACACAAAAATAACCGCACATCAAAAAAATTAAATTCAGAATCACACTAATTCCTAAACAAATAAAGCATTTCTCGCAGTTATGATCAAAACTAACAAAGGAATGCAGTTGATGAACAAAAAATCAACACGTATTACTCAGCGCTGTCAACCATGGGGGGAAGAATAATTAAATCCATTATAAATAAAAAAAAAAAAAATTAAAAAAAAAAACTTTTTCTTTTAATTCATTTTGCACCATTTCCAGAGAAAAAAACATCACCCCATCAAAAGGGTACGGTTAACCCTATTCATGCAATTCCGAAAACAAAATTATCACCAGACCACACAAGGACCATGTTGAGAAATTTCAAAATATCGTTTTTTTTTTCTTAATTACACCCAGGTGAGTGCACCTTTGATGTCAGACTTAACCCAAAGAATCAAATTAAAGTGAAGTCCCAATTTTGGATTAGTTCATTCTAAATTCAAAGCCCTAAAATTGTTCGCCCCAAATCACTCCCATCCTATGCAACAATTGACTTCCGAGAATTCAAAGATGCAAACTTTTGAAGCCAAAACGAGAAGTTAGAAGGGAAATTGGAAAAGAAGAAGCTTACAGATTCAAAGGTCGGAAGAGAAGAACAATGGGCTTCACTCTGCGGCGTCATTCACTGTGGAGTTATTTCAGATAAATTTATAGCTCGGTCTTCAAATGCAGTTAAATTGACACGGATTCAAGTTCAACGGTTCAGATGGGTTTTTGTGGGGTTACGTGCAAGATCAACGGTTGTGGTTTGAAACTCCTTGTGTCCTTCATGCATGTTGTATTTTTTATATTACTACTACAATTTTTTTTATCGGTATTGGCGTATCAAAAGCATTAGTTGTTCTTAGTGCTTTTTTTTTTCATTTTCTTTACATGCTCTTTGTATTTTTAAAAAATAAATAAAAGTGAGTGACACTTATTTTAAATAGGTGTAATTATGAGGGTAAATTTTGAAATATATTAAGAAAAAAAGTAATTTAAGAGAGAATGTTACAAACAATTGTCTAAAAAAACTGTAGACACCGAATAGAATAAATTATTTTATTAAATAACTAGAAGGAAAAATGGATTTTGTATGTTTGTTAAATAAACAAAAATTGGTAGTTAATTTTGATGGTGTCAATAGTTTTTTTTTTTTTTTAAGGATATAAAAGATTATAAAGATAGTCATAATAAAGATTGAACTTAAGTTTTCATGTTTGTAATGAATCCAATCCTTCTATATACTTAATCATTAAGCTAACTCTAATCATTAGGCTAACTTTAGTTATTGGTGTCAACAATTATTTGAGAAATATAAAATTTTAAGAATGAATTTTACAATGGAATAAGAAAAGGTGATTAAAACTTAAAAGGTAGTTAATAAAGGAAAAAATTATTTAAAAATATGTTCACCAAACAAGAATTTTGAACCTAAAATCTTATACGTATTATTCGTCTTTCATCTCTTATACAAATAGGTTATAGTCACTACTAGGCCGACACTAGCCATTCATTTAACTAATATAACAATTTATGTCTTATTTTGATATTAAATTTATGAATTTAATTCTTCTAAAGTGAAAGAGTACATTTTTTAAAATAAAATGAACTCATAATTGTTAATTAAAAAATCAATTGATAATCGTGATAAAATTCAATGCGTATATAATAAAATATAAAATTAATTATAATATTTATCATTAATTTTTAATCAATTATTATATTTTATCTTGGTTGAGAGGCTTGTAGTCAACGACTAATCTTTTCTTTCCTCTGAGTCTTTCTGATCTTTTTTCTACGTAGAAGGCTTGGCACGCCCAATTTGATGTCGTCTGTTCTATGAGACCTTGTCTGAGAAGTTCTTGACATTCTTGTTTGGCTAATTTAAGATCAGATGGGGACATGCCTGGATGAGAAGCTTTTGTGGGATTTACATCCTCATTCAGCTTGAATGGCAATTGTACAAAGAAATCAGGATTTTTCCAGAGTGGTTTTGGATGGGTGAAATCTTTATGATTATCTGAACATAAAGATTTTAGTTGTATCTTGATTTCTTCCAATTTTGATGGGACTTCAGAAAGAGAATATAACTTACTGGTTGGCACAAAGGGCTTGAATTCTCCTTTGAATCTGAGTCAAGTTGGGTGGATGAGTAGTCTGTGTGCTTAGGTGAAAACATCCATCCCAATTAAGATATCTTTGTTAGGTAATTTAGTTCCAACAACTTTGGACCAGATTATGCATTCTCTGAAAAGACGGATGCCTACTGGTGCTCGCGAAATGACTTCTGATTTGAAGATCTTTCCGTCAGCTGCTATGAAGAAGGTATCTTCCTTTTTCCAGAAATGTGGTGGCAAGATTTCTGGGTTCATCATAGTCTTAGAGGCACCTGTATCAAGAAAGCCTATAGCCTTAATAGGTTTCTCACACTTGGATGGTAGGATTTCAATTTCCACATTAGGGTGTGGAGGAACGACAGTTTTGATACTATCGCATTGATCAACGGCGAAGATTGGGACTGTATCTTCCTCTTGGCTAGAATCATCTGCATCACTACTAGAGGTGTCTGAGAAAGAATCTTGTAGAGCAAATACAGTATCTTCATCTGCAGAACTTTGTTCGGAGTAAAGGGATTCTACTTCATCCCTATCATTCAGCTGTAAGGATGTAATCATCTTTATGGCCTTTTGAGCTTTATTTGGACATGTCTTAGCAAAATGTCCTCTTTTGCCACAGATGTAACATCTTTGTCCTGGATTTTTCCCACGAATTTCTCTTTTCTTAAAAAACCTATAAGGTTTTTTATACTTCTTTTTCTTGAAATGAGATGGGAACTTCTTGCCTTTGAATTTTTTCTTTGGACAGTAGCATCGATCCTTGTCTTTGCACTTGATTTCCAAGAAAGGTTTTCTGCAAGCTTTGGCATACTTTCCTTTATCTTTCAGCATATTGGAGAAGTATTCATGTTGTCGGCAAAGCTTGTCTATAGCCTCTTGGGTCATCTGATGGATTCTACCCATTGTCAGGCCTGTGAAATCTTTATTCATAGCAGCAGCCATTCTTGCAAGTTCTGGCTGGATCTCTGTGGGAAGTGAGCTTACATAGGTTCTTTTCAAGCTCGGATCATTCAGACCATTAAGAAGATAGAATCTTTTAAGCATCCTTAAATAATGCTTATCAAGATCCTTTAGTTTAAGTGAACAACACTTCATCTCAAAGAATTCTTGTCTGATTTTCCTGTCTGTGAGAGCTCCATCTCCTATAAATTCTTCGTGGAGTGCACCTAGGACAGCCGCCGCATTTCCCAGTTCATGAAATGTGTTTTGACCGACTGGACCTAAATTAGCATACCATTCTTTTAGGATACCAGTCATCCTACATCCAAATTCTTCAATGATTTTGTAGGATTCAGTATCTCCTTTCATGAATCTAGTGTCTAGCCAGGCTCCAAATTCAATTAGCCGAGATCTCCATTGACTTGGGTCAACATCATCAAGAGTGAACCAAGGTCCCCTAGTTGGTTTAGTGGTCCTATTTCTAGGACTTTGTATTGGGCTCTCATCAGGGGATTCATAAATAGGATCTGGTCCGGTAGATACCATCAAAACAGAGAGATCTGCTAATTGTGCTTCTGAGGAAGCTGTAGTAATGGAATCTTCGTCAGATAAGTTTGTGAGAAGATCATCTTCTGATCCAGTGTTTACAGAGGATTCTGGAGTCGCAAGTTGTTCATTTTCTTTGATCATCATCTGGGAGTAAGGGTCTTGTGAGTCTTGAAAGTAATGACCCTTTCCCGTATCATGCCTTTTGGGTGATGAAACCGGGGTAGAAGATTTGGAATCATCTTCTATTGACTTAGAGATTTTTTGTGAACTGGATTGTGACTTTCTCCATTGCCAATTTGCAAAGGCAGTAGGAATGTTGTAATGTGGTCTTTCAGGTTTAGACCATGAGACTGGTGATGTTTTGAACAAAGAATGAGACACAGGTGCAGGGGGGTGCAAAAATGCGTAAGGATCTGCAGCAACTCGCTAAGGCTGTAAAGCCTTTTTCTTTTGTTCTATTTGTTCTTCCAATTGGAAGAGTTGAGCTTTTAAACTCCTGATTTCTCGATCCTTCTCGTTTAGTGCTGCACCAAATGGGATATTCTTTATTTCATTCTCCAGTCTGGAAATGTCAGCAGTTAACTTTTGGTAGTATGACTTCATCTTGGAGGAGAGATAATCTAGCTTATCTTCTGATTTTTGCATACTACTCGACATTTTTGTAACCTTGTCATCAATCTTCTTTAGCAGGGAGTTCTGTGCTTGAGCATTTTCTGTTTGCCAATTAAGAACTTCTTCTGCCTGACTTAGCACCTTTGGCTTTCCATCAGTACCAATCTCCGAAGGAATGATGGTAGGTTTGGTAGAATACCTCGTACTGGGATTTATTTTTCTTTCCAAAGGAGGAAATTCTACATCTTTGTTTGCTTCAGAAAACATGAAGCATGGTACTGGTTTAGGTGTAGGGTGAGAAAATCTTTTCACCTCATCTGAACATCTTGATGAGGTCATGCTGTAAGAAGACTTGTTTTGTGAATCTGGCCTCCTGTTAGGTCGAGGTGGTGGTTTACAAGGCGTATTCCACTCCTCATCGTCACTGTAGTCACTGTCTGATTCACTATCTTCTTCTTCACTGGTGTCTCCTGAGTGCATCCAGCAATCGCACTCAGGATCACACATTTCTGGGGCAACATCCCAGATGAAATGACCATTGATCCTGTCGGTATAGATCTCTCTCCCATCTGCATGTACTGCAAAGATATGAATTCTTTTTTCTTTGACGAAAGGTTCTAACATCATTGTCTGAAAAATTGGACCTGAGGCTGTCTCAGGTTGTTGAAAGATTGTTCTGACCGTTCCGTCGACGGATCTTCTGAAAGTTGCTTGATCCGTTTGGATTGGCTTGCCATGATGCTTGTGGAGATTCTCATAATTTGTCACCCATTGTAATGGGATGAGCTCCTTCAGCTGTTCCCTGGAAATATTCCTGGGAACTTGGACGATCGATGGACTTTCTTCTGCCTGGTTTGCAAGAACAAACAAGGCACTATCATTACTGCTGGGTAAGGCCAAATTAACCGCATGGGTCTGTAGCCTATATATGATTTGGTAGTGGAGAGTAGCACAAACAGCATCAGCGGTCTGGGCAGCTCTGGTTATCTGGACTTGGACCTTTAGTCTCTCTGGTACAGTGGGGTCTCTTAAACTAACATTATAATTGGGAAACAATGTTAGGACGACACTTCCGGCGTGAAGTGTAGTCAAGACCGTACCAATCACAACATTTTCATAGTGGAGATAGCTAGTATCTAACAGGGAGATCCTTGAGGAGACAGGAAGTCCTCGCCTCCCATGGAGTGTGAGCATCAACCTAATGGCCCCATAGTGAAGATGTGTGTATCCATCGGTTCTCCAGTGTCGGATGAGTTCCTTTGGGATTTCAATAGTAACATACTGTTCTTCAGAAGTAGCCATCAAAGAACACTGTTCCATCTTGGAACATTGAACATATTCTTTTTCATGTGGACGGGTAGTTCTGACCAACTGCCTGATAGATCTAAGAGTAGATCTTTGGCGTTTGAATATATTATATGGACTTAGAAGGGGGGCAGTGCTCTCAGAGATCTGAGCATCTTCAGGGACATATGAAAATTCAACTAGGTTTTCAATCTTTGGTACTAGGGTTCTAGAGACATGGTTAGGTAATGATAAGGAGGTGTTTAGGAAGGCAGGTTGATTGTCTGAAGCAGAAGTTTCCATGGTAGTAAAGTCTCTCTTCTACTCACTCTGTCCTCTAAAATAGTATTATGGCCTCAGTATTTGAGATTGTTAGGCTCTGATACCAATATGGTCGAGAGCCTTAGAGACCTATGATGAATTTGACAGAATACAAGAACGAGCTTACTCTTTCGGCATTCCTCGCCTACTCTTTTCAGCAATTGTCTTATATTAGCCAAATTAACCATAAATCCTAAGGATCGAAAAATACTGGATCTAAAGTTCATAGCGTTCTGTTGTACAAGATCCTCTTAAAGAGGCGAGTACAGAGCATACTGGCTTAAACATATATCACTGAGAACATAATACTATAATAGGATCAAGAGTTTTCGAAAGAGAGAATAAGAGGTTTAGCAATCCATGAGAAATGAGCACACAAGAAATTTTATTGCAAACTCGACTTGATTACAAACTGAAAGATGACAAATTTCCACTACCCAAGACATCCACTCTGCCTATCTTGCTAAAAGAATCAAAAAATCTTCTCTAAATTTGATCTCAAATCTGGATTCTGGCAGTTAGGAGTTGATCCCAGTGAAAGGCACAAGACAGCTTTCTGCATACCCAATGCACAGTATCAACGGACTGTTCTACCTTTCGGCTTAAAGGTAGCACCATCTCTATTCCAGAAAGCAATAACAAAGATACTCGAGCCACTCCTAGACAATGCTATCATCTACATAGATGATATTCTCTTATTCTCCACAGATATGGAAAGTCACAAAAAGCTCCTAAGCGAGTTCCTGGAAAGAGCAAACTTGTATGGCATCATGTTTTCGGAAAAGAAGATACAGTTAGCACAACAGGAAATTGACTTCCTGGGAATGAAGTTCTCTTAAGGAAGTTATCAGCCTCAACCTCATATTACTGAAGAGTTACTCAACTTCCCTGAAGAAAATCTATCTGTTAAGCAAATTCAGCAATTCCTTGGAATTATAAACTACATCAGAGATTTCATTCCGAAAGTTGCCAGATACATAAGCCCTCTCTCCAAACTGCTAAAGAAAAATCCCCCTCCATGGGGACCAGAACAAACCAAGGCTGTCCAAGAGATAAAGAAGATTGCACAGAATCCTCCTGCATTAAAAATCCCAGGAGAAGGGAAAAGAATCCTCCAGACAGATGCAAGTGATCATTACTGGGGTGCTGTCTTCATTGAAGAAATAGACGGAAAGAGGTTCTATTGTGGGCATGCTAGTGGACAATTCAAAGAAGCAGAAAAGCATTACCACACCACCTATAAAGAGGCACTGGCTGTGAAGAATGGAATCAAGAAGTTTGATTTCCATCTGCGAGGATATCACTTTGAAGTCCAGATGGATAATTCTTCATTTCCAAAAATCCTGGATTTCAAAAATAAGTTACCACCAGAACCTCAAATCTTAAGATTAAAGGATTGGTTTTCCAGGTATGATTTTATTGTTAAACACATCAAAGGAAAACATAACCTCATTCCTGATTTTCTTTCAAGACCACAAAAGCCAGTCTTAATCATCTCATCCTCCTATAGCTTTCCACTGATCTTCATGGCAAAACCTCTACCTGATACAACAAAAACTAGAAAGCTATATCCCCCTGGTTTTAAACCTAACAGTCCTGAAGAGATTATTCAATTCGCCAGATCTCATTATTTTTATTATCTTCATGAGACTCTAAGGTTTAAAGTAGTCCCTCCAACCATGTTTGATCCTACAGAAGACCATCCCGGAATATTTGAATTATTCTGTGAAATTGGTTGGGATTTATGTGAGCCAACTCTTTGGGCTATATGGTGCAAAATTGTCCAAAGTCCAATTGCAATTGCTTTGAAGGTACAATCAGCTTACAATATTCTGATAAATCCAGATAAAGCAGAATTTTTATTCTGGACCTTATTAGAATGGTTTTCGCCTCTCCCATGGTGGAGAAGTGAGTTAAAAAAGGTTCTCGATTTCCAAAAACATCAAATGGGAAAAACCAGAGAACAATGTGAGTCTTTAACCTCCATAGCTATCATCAGGCGTCTTTATTTCCAGAAACCTACAGGACAACTATGGTCAAAGAATGAAGCTTATTTTTGGGGAACCTTTGAAACATATCCCCCAGATCAAAGTTACAAGGCACAATTGTTCAACCATCTCAAGGAAGCAAAAATCCAACAAGAGAACCAAGGAGAAGCCAGTTCATCACACGGTCGTTTCATTCCTAGCTAATCAAGTCATCAGGGTATCAATGCTTTCATGAGCAGAACTGAATATTAAGTGCCAGATGAACAGTTTCAGACAGCTAATGATCTAGGAGATAAAGACGATGATGATTATTATGCTGAATTAATGATAGACAGCTGTTCTGACTCAGATGCATCAGATCCGAATCTCTCTCCTAGTCATGAGCCCATTATCAAAAAAGGATAGTAGTGGGAATCTACTTTTTCATACTATCTGCCCTCAGTATAAAATAAGTATGACAGCCTGTATAAGTCATGACCATGTAGGTCCCTTGTTTGTACTAGTTCTTATCATCTGAGTCATAATAGTTTGTCTAGTTGTGTGAGTCACACCCCACAGGGGTCCTTTACTGTATTTAGCTTTTAGGGAGCCAATCAGGATTGGCCCATGTGTAAAATGTTTGTTGTTTGTAAGCCTCATGAGATTCCCCCCGAGTCTATATAAGGAGGCTCGAGGGGCCAAATATAATTATAAATTTAGGAAAAAGAGGTCCTACTTCTTTTTAAAAAAAATAAATAAATAAAAATTGGGAATAGTTAATTTGATAAGTGTGGATGATTTTCAGTATGAAATAAAAAAAACTACAAAGGAGTAATTGTAAAGAAAAAATGGATATCAAAAAATTACATCAAAAAGTCTATCTTCCTTATTATTATTATAATTATAATTTTAGATAGATAACTAGTATTTTAATTTGTGTATTTCACAGGTTAAATGTTTATTATATATAGTTAAAATTTATATTAAATTATATATGTAAATAAATATTATATTTGAATATATAAATTATATTTAAAATTTGTATAAATAGATATTTTTAAATATATAAATTATATTTTTTTATATAAGATAAATAATTTATATGAAGGCATGAGATTATTTTTATTTATTGATAATTTATTTTAAAAATATTAAAATTTGATTCATAAATAAATATAATAATAAAAAATTGAATTATATTAGAAGTTAAAAAAATCTCTAAAAATACTTGTTAAATAATAGTCCTTAAAAATACTCTTACACAAGAAAGTAATTTGTGTTTAATATATAAAAGTTAAAAGTTGATTTAATTTATAAGTAAATATGATAAATAAAAAAAATGAATTATATAAATTAAAAAAATTACAAATACTTTCGTCAAAGGTAACACCCCGATTTTCATAAAATTATATTAATAATATGTAATATTTATTTTAATGTTTTAATGTGTTTATTAGAAAGATTTTTAATATTATTTAACTATTTGATATGAGCTTTAATTTTTATATATAAAACATATGTTATTTTTACAAAAAGGAAGAAGTATATTTTATATTATTTACCTATTTTATGTGAGCTCTGTTTTAATATAAATAATGATTTTTAATTAATATTTGATTATTTGATATGGAACATGTTTTTATGAAATGTGTTTTATTAAAGGATAAGCATATGTTATTTTTAATTAAAAAAGAAAAAAATGTATTTTGATTGTTTTTAATGTATTTATTTTAGAGTTTTGAATATTATTTAATTTGTTATATAAATTATATTTTATGCATGAGACATGATTTTATTATTATTATTTTGATTAGTATTGTGAAGGTAATTTTGTGAAATGTATTTTATTTTTTGATGCTTATGTTATTTGATTAAAAGGAAAGAGATATATTTTAATTATATTAGGTTATTATTTAGGTGATAAGAAGGGAAGTAAAGACGTGGAGGTCTTTTGATATTTATTATTAATATTTATTTTATTAATTGAGAAAAATAGGGTTAAGGGAGGTTATCATAAGTTACAAGTTATTTTCACGTATTCATTTACGTTCATTCTCTTCTGACCCTCATTCTCTCTTACGCTCTGAAGAACAGGGGACCCTTGGAGAAAAAGACCAACCAGATTTCGCTCGTGCCTCGTCCTCTACTCATCAAGGTAAGGGGAGAGTGAGAAACCTCGTTCGGGAGTGTGGAAATAATTGTTGGGTAGTCGGATTGACTCTCAATCCCTTGCCTGATGCATTAGGAACAAACAAATTATGAAAGCTTTCTATTTTATTTTCTGATTATTCTATTGCATTCCTTTTGTGATTCTGAGTGTGAATATGCGTTCAATTTCGAGAATAGATAAGTTTTGATATGAATTAAAGTGCTCTATATGTTCCTACATGAAACCTTACGAAAACAGACAAATTTTGAATGTTTTCTGTTTTGGCTTTTAAGTTTGGCTTTTGAGTTTGGCTTTTGAGTTTTCTATTGTGTTCCCCGATGATTATTGAACATGAATGTATGTTTAATTTTGAGTTTGAATATGTTTTGATATGAATTAGAGTGCTTTATAGGTTCCTATAGAAAACCTTATGAGAAATAGACAAATTTTGAATGTTTTCTGTTTTGGCTTCTGAGTTTTTTGTTGTATTTCCTGATGATTGCTGAGCATGAATGTATGTTAAATTTTGAGTTTGAATATGTTTTGATATGGATTAGAGTTCTTTATGGGTTCCTATGGGAAACCCTAAGAGAAACAGACAAATTTTGATTTTTTTGTTTTGCCTTCTGAGTTTTCTATTGTGTTTCCTGATGATTACTGAGCATGAATATATATTTAATTTTGAGTTTGAATATATGTTGATAGGGATTAGAGTGCTCTACGGGTTCTAGAAAACCCTACGAGAAACAGGCAAAATATGAATGTTTTCTTTTTTGATGTTTGAGTTTTATGTTGTGTTCCTTGATGTTTGTTGAATGTGAATATGTGGTTAATTTCAAAAATAGAAAGTTTTAAGCCATCTTTGAAGGTGCTAATGGTGTGAGAATTGTCTTATTATTGTGCTAATGCAAGTGATGTATTTCTATGAGGATGAGAATCTCTTATATGTGACCTTGTGACTATGAGTATGAGAAATGTGAAATTTGAACAAGAGACATGAGACCTGATGTGATATGATAAGTGAAATGTTGAGTCCATGAGTTTGTGAATGTGTGACATGCATCATATGCATTTATGTGACGGGGTACCATATGAAGTACACCGTTAGAGAAGACCCTCTAAGTGTCAAACATCTTGGAGGAGTCCTAGGGAATAGCGCGGTTTGGAAGGCCCAATTCTACTCATTTGTGTGCATGGGACATATCTTGCATGGTTTCGCTATCCCGACGAGACCCTAGTAGTACATCCTTCTAGTTGAGAGTGCGCGATTGAGCCGACATGTACTCCTAGACTACTCCAAGTATGTTGCTTCGGCAATATACCATGTGATATGTGATAATGAGATACGTGACTAGAACCACATGCATGCATTTATGAGTCGTGTCCATGTCATCATTGCATGATAAGTGATTGTGCATGTGTTACTGGTTTATGTATGGCTTGTAAGTGTGCCTTGTTTGTGATTGCTTTGTCTGCGTGTTATTTGACCGTTGTTTTTGCACTTGAACCCGAGTGAGACGTTTCTCACTCTCTTGTTTGTTCTTGTGTGTATTTCCATTTATGCTTACAGGTGACTTTCAACCTAATGCCGATGAATTCTATGATGATACTTAGGTGGGAAGCTCTGATTAGGATATGTGATACCATGAGATAGATTAGGACATTTTATTTGGTGATTTGGATTTCTTATGATATTAATTTCTGATTTTGGATATAGTTATTTATTTACTTTAATTACCTTGATATTTAATTTACTTTATTATGAAAGCGTTTAATATGTGAATGTGAGCCTTTTACCCTTACGTGCTTGGAGACCTTATTTTAATTATGAAAATTTTATGTTATATTAACTGTATAATTATTTATGGGGTAAAAGGTGTCACATCAAAGAATAGTTCTTAAAAACACTTTCACACAAAATAGTCACTCACGTTTTATATACAAGTGTACCATGGTGGTCTCCTATTGGCCAACCCGTGGTGCATCGACAAAATTTCAAGTCTCCCAACAAAGATATCTCTTGGATAAATGACAAATGTTGTATACTGGTAAGACCTCAAATTATACATATGGGAACTCGAATATGGAGGGATTCACTTGTCCGCTTGGGCAATCAATAAGATCCCGCGATCTGTGGGATGAGCAAGATAACGATCATAAATACCAAGATTTATGAGTTCATAATATGGCATGATTTATGGGATTACAACGAGAAGCGTGTGATTCATGTCTGTAGCGCCACATCACTATATATAGGAACAATTAGGTTTAGGAAAGGGGGTTACACTCATCGAATGTTTCAGGCCAAGATTGTTGTTATATTCTTTTAGTATTATATTGCTAAGAGTTCTCGGGCGGTAATCCTCGATACCAGAACGTTAAAGATTGATTATTTTATATTATCATGATAAATGTACATTTCTTCTCTAAAAGAATGATATATATATATATATATGCAGTGACGGATCTAGAAATTTTAGATAGTGGGGGCAATACTTATTCATATATTTTTAGTATTAAATTTTTTTAGTTATATAACTTTTAAAAGAATAAATATATATATCATAATTATTTTTTACAAGCTTTTTATATTTATGATTACAAGTAAATTTTGAAAATAAATTAGGTTAGACTAAATTTTATTACAATTTAATAAGTTTGAACCTAAGTTTATTTAAAAATATATATTCTAAGTATGACTTATTTATCTATCATAGACATTTTTTAAATTTTTGGTTAGAACTACAATCTAAAGATCTACTTTATAATAATTTAACACTATTAAAAATATAAAATAAATATATTAAATTTTATAAAACTCAAGTTTAATTTATTTATGATATAAACATGTTTTTAATATCTAATATATATTTTTAAATGGTAATTTATTTTAATATATATTTTATAATAACAATTATAAATGGAACATAAATCTTTCTATTTTTCTTATTTTGATTTTTTTAATCAACATATGCAATAAATAGAAAACACAAAAGGTAAACATGCATATTACAAATTTTATTTTATCAAAAATTAATTTTTTTAATATATATTACATTATATATGTGAGTATTAAGATATATATATATATATGTGTGTGTGTGTGTGTGTGTGTGTGTGTGTGTGTGTGTGTGTGTGTGTGTGTGTGTGTGTGTGTGTGTGTGTGTGTGTGTGTGTGTGTGTGTGTGTGTGTGTGTGTGTGTGTGTGTGTGTGTGTGTGTGTGTGTGTGTGTGTGTGTGTGTGTGTGTGTGTGTGTGTGTGTGTGTGTGTGTGTGTGTGTGTGTGTGTGTGTGTGTGTGTGTGTGTGTGTGTGTGTGTGTGTGTGTGTGTGTGTGTGTGTGTGTGTGTGTGTGTGTGTGTGTGTGTGTGTGTGTGTGTGTGTGTGTGTGTGTGTGTGTGTGTGTGTGTGTGTGTGTGTGTGTGTGTGTGTGTGTGTGTGTGTGTGTGTGTGTGTGTGTGTGTGTGTGTGTGTGTGTGTGTGTGTGTGTGTGTGTGTGTGTGTGTGTGTGTGTGTGTGTGTGTGTGTGTGTGTGTGTGTGTGTGTGTGTGTGTGTGTGTGTGTGTGTGTGTGTGTGTGTGTGTGTGTGTGTGTGTGTGTGTGTGTGTGTGTGTGTGTGTGTGTGTGTGTGTGTGTGTGTGTGTGTGTGTGTGTGTGTGTGTGTGTGTGTTTGTATTATAATTAAATTTGTTAAGAAAATTGATTGGTTATTAAGAAGTATTTTTTATCACATAAGAAAATTAATCTCCTTTAAAAGTTTGACAGACATCAAATAAATGAATTTCTTCTAGGAATCTATATTATATATATATATATATATATGATAATTTAAACATATATATTTATTTTATTAAAATAAAATTTTTTATTTTTTAAAATATATTATTTTTTAAATTAAAAAAAATGTGTGTGTGAAATAGTAATGGGGGCAAGTGCCCCCACTACTCTCAATGTGGATCCGTCACTGTGTATATGTATATATATATATATTTATATTTTTTATAATTTTTTTAAATGTCTAAGTATATATGTTTTTAATATAAATTATTAATATTAGGATATTCAATTTTATATACAAATGTTTTATATGATTTTATTTTATATAAATGTTTATTTTGAAAATACTATCTTTAAAACTATTGATAAAAATTATAATATTTTGTAATTATTAATTGTTTAAAAAATGTTTTCCAATGCAAGAGTTTGAGGTTGTATCTCTTTGATTCTGGTTTTCAATCTAATTATGTGATTCTTTCAATCAACATGTTCTTCCACAATGTATTATGATAAGCAAATAAGAGGTTTATCCAATAATAGGGGTTAGTTTAAGGAAACAAAAAAAAATATTTCAGTTTAGTTTGTTTCAACCAATGTATAATTCAATTCAATTCAAGCCAAAATTTTTTTTTTTTATGTTTAGTACAATTTTTATAAGTGTTAAGTTAGAAAATCATAGATCCCTTGAGCTTAGAGTTTTAATGCTAATAAACAAAAATATTTTTTATAAAGAGAAAATATCCACAAAAACGTCTTAGAAAAATATCTTTGAAAAAACTTATCAGATGAAGTGTAAAACACAAATCATCTATAAAATGTTGTGAATTAGATGAAACATATATAATCTATGTCATATACATTAAATATTTATTATTTATTGAAACTAATGACAAAGTTTTTATTAAATGTTTCATTCCTTAATAGATTGAACTAGAAAGCCATCTTAGAACTCATAAATTTGTTAAAGAAAAGAACCATACTTTCTGTCAAAACCAAGATCTCTAAAATCAAAGAGAAAAGTAGATAAATTCAATACTATAGGTGTTATATACTAACATTGCTTCTATAAGCTCTGTTGGTATGAAAAGTTGATAAGTTGCCTCCTTGATTAGATAAGAGGTATCATTTGCCAAAAAGCATTTAATGCTCGCATTAAATGAGTTGAACAGTCACCTACCATCATAAGGAAAGATGATGAAGAAAAACAAAACAAACTTATGAGTTGGACTCAAAGTGTTGCAACAATCATTTTCTCCAAAGCTACTATATAAGAAGGTTTGAAGCTCAGAAAGAATAAGAGAGATATATTCAAAAGAGACACGCTTAGTAAATTATACATGTGTATATACTACATTTTTTCTTATACAAAGCTTATTGCACTGGAAAGGCTAAGTGAGACGAACACAACATTTTTGTAACCTTCATGACCATTGTTCTAAGGTTGACCTTGGAGAGACTTGTCTGAAAAAGAATACTTATTTTGAGCCTGAAGAAGCTTGACTATAAAAGAATACTTGGTTGTTAAGCCTAGAGAAACATGTTAAAAAAAATAGTTAGATAATTGCTTGAAGAGGCAAGTCAAAGAATACTTAGGGTTGAGCTAGAAATGTCTTGTTGAAAGAATACTTGTATCTTTGTTTAAAGAAAATGGAACTCAATTAGGTTGGATTGAGAACAGGACGTAGGCTTGGTGGTTGAGACAAATCGGTATAAAATTTTCCAATGTTCCATTTGACTACTCTTTATACTCCATCTGACTAGAGTTATTACTTCACTACAGAAAATTGTGCGAGTTTTTGATATATATTATTTAACACCCTGCTAGTGTTTATCTTTTCTTCATAATAAGTCTAGTTCAATTTAGTTTATTTTTTAAACTCCTACAAAGCATGTGACTTTAAAGTTCATTGCATCAACTAATAAGTTGTTGGTTTGAGTTATATTAGATTCAATCATTGTAAATAAGGTCTATAAAGTTTGAGTTTTGTGAATAAGAAAATGTAGTCAAAAGAGAAAACCCACTAAAATAGTTCAGTTAGATTGACAAAATTGTCCATGGTCGATGCCACTTATCACATGCCTGACATTAATGAGGCAGAGAGCCTCTAGCTTGTTGATGTCTGATGTGATACCCTCTACGCCACATGTCATAACACATATTGTAATATAAAACTGAAGTACCTCGTATAAATAAATGGACTCAACATCCATATAGGTAGAAAAAGTTACATTGTTAACATAAACTAAACTTGACAAAAATAATAAAATTACAAAGGAATAAAAATCCACTACTCAATTTAAAATAACATGAATCAAATTTTAACTAGTCCTGACTAATCCCTAGTGATGGAAAACTTAAGAGGAAACCGGATTGTTGTTGGCTTCTCTTCAAGTTCCTCCCTAGATCTTCGGCTCCTTGATTCTCCTTAAGCTTTGTTGAAGCTTCCAATAGAGGTAGAAGCTCCAAGGTTCACCTTAGAAGGTGAAGAACACTCTCAAATACTGGAATAGGTTTAGTTAGGTTCACCGAATGAGGGTGAGA
Organism: Cajanus cajan; assembly: GCF_000230855.2. Taxonomy (NCBI): domain Eukaryota; kingdom Viridiplantae; phylum Streptophyta; class Magnoliopsida; order Fabales; family Fabaceae; genus Cajanus; species Cajanus cajan. The sequence continues at coordinate 53,621,808 of NC_138520.1, read as the reverse complement.
CCTAGCTAAATCAATTCATTGGATTAAATGAAGCAAAACAAGCTCAATATGTAAAAATTGGCCTAGGCCCACTACAGGCCCAATTTCTTGTCGCAACCCGAAAATTTCTGATCTTGCGACATATGGTTTATACATCCTTTGAAAATCTCATCAATTAAGGAATGTTTGGACATCATACTAATCCCTAATTAATGGTTTTGAAAATAGGTTCTTGGAGTCGCCACCAATGTTTTACTCAAAACATTGGAAAAAGAAAAGGTTTTTAAAAATTCAATAATGGCCTTGATAACCAAAATTGGATTCGAGGGTCGGTAACGTGTAGGGAAGGTATTAAGAACCCCTAAAACGCCCTCAATCGGTACCCTATGATGAAGTTAATGTGATAAGAAATAATAAATTAAATATTAGATCCCCTTTATGAATTACTATTTACATGCTTGAAATTTAAATTACATGGTTAACCCTAAAACGTCTACATGATTGCTTTTGTTATAACAATGTATATTAAAAATAAGAAATAAAAGAGAGAAGAAGATTAAATAAAATACCTCGTGGCAAGCTTTGTTAGATCTTGAAATATGAAAAATTTAAGTGCTTTGTGGCAACCATTCACATTACAATTGTCTTACAATACTCAAGAAATACAATAGGAGAGAGAGAGAGAAATTTCGAGCTCTAAAGAGTGCTGGATGAAATTTTGGGGGCCTTGAGAACTGTGCCCAAGCTGTCTATTTATAGGCATCAGAAAGTGGCCAGAACGGCCCATTCCAAAATCGGAACGGCCCGTTCTGGATCCGAACGTTGTGTGTTAATTCGCACCTAGGAACGACCCGTTCTGAACTGAGAACGGCCTGTTCCGGAGTTGAGAATAACACTATATTCCCTTACTTAGAACGGCCCATTCCAAACTAGGTTTCTAGGCCTTTTTAACAGTTTGGAACAACCCGTTCTGGTTTAGGAATGGCTCGTTCCAGACCAAGTTTTTTAGGCCTTTTGATTGGTTTGGAACGGCCCGTTCTGGTTTGGAACAGCCCGTTCCAACCAAGAGACTTTAAGCCTTTTAGGTGGATCGGAACGGCCCATTCCAATTTAGGAACGGCCCGTTCCAGATATGGGAACGACCCGTTCTAGTTTTGGAACAGCCCGTTCCAGGCCACTAAAACTAGTTGTTTTGGGCTTTCGGCCCTCTGATGTCCTGTCTTGTTATTTTCCTACTTTGGGAGTTCCTTTCCTTGATAATAGACGTCCATTTCTTTGTTTGTATGCCCCTGGACAAAATTGGGTGTCTACAGCTGTCCCTCTTTACTTGTCCTTTGGAATAGTAATGTGTTGCTTTTCCAAAGGCAAGTAAAGACGTAGACATTTCGTCTGGGTCTTCTCTTTATCTCTTTAGTGCTTCTGCGTTGTTTCCCTTGGATAGGTGTATTTTCTTGTATCCTTACCCTTTAGAGCAGTTGAGCATTGGTTGCGTACTCTATTGGGCAACAAGGTTGACAAACTGTACACCTGACCTTCAGTCTTCGAGTAGAAGCTCCATTGTTTCCCTTGTGATAATGTGTCCCTTTATTTGTAGCTTGTTTAAGAGAGAGTATTATTATGGCTGGCCTCTCCAGGCTGCCTGCTGAATAGTGAGTATTATTATGTCTGGCCTCTCCAGGCTGCCTACTGAATGGTGAGTATTATTATGTCTGGCCTCTCCAGGCTGCCTGCTGAACGGTGAGTATTATTATGCCTGGCCTCTCCAGGCTGCCTGCTGAATGGTGAGCATTATTATGTCTGGCCTCTCCAGGCTGCTTGTTGAATGGTGAAGAAGTGATTGTCCTTTTTCTATGGGAGGATGTCTGATGAAGACGAGGATTGCTGGTAGGTGGTGCCCTTGTGATGGTGGGCAAAGGAGTAAATGATGGGTGACAGAGATTCTAGAGGTTCCCCTGCCATGTGAGTATTGTGATGCCTCTCCAAGCGTTGATCTTGTGGTAGAAATATTTTTTTGAACTTTATTTTCTTAGCTTTGGCTTTTTCATGATTAAAGCTTGCCTTTTTTGCTATATTTTTTTTAATGCTTCGGCTTTTTTAACATTTACGAAGCTTGCCTTTTTCTCATATTTTTTGCTCTTTATTTTCATCATTGGTGGAGGGATCTATTCCCATGATGTTATTCGCTGAATCTTTATTGATAAGTATTATTTTGAAAGTCACTCCTGGCTTTGGTAAGGAAAGCATTCCTGGTCTTGGCATTCTCTTGGATCATTTTTCATTTGGTGAGGAAGTAAGGCGTGATGGCCTCTTCATGCTTATAGGCTTGATTATTCTTCCTCGTCCGGTTCTATCCCATTTTGCTATTGATGTGTCTTTTTTTTCTTGGTGGCTATATGAAACCACTTGTATGGAATGCCCTTGTTGGGGCTAGGTTTTTTTTTGTTGACATGATCTTGGCTCTTAAGGCACTGTCTAGCTGTTGATCTTTTTTATGAGTGCTTCGGCCTCTTGATTCCTCCAACAAGTGATGGATAGACACACACAAAGAATGCAAGAATGCAAAAGAAAATGCAAGGCAGGAATGAATTGGATTTTTTTTTTAATGAACTTATACCCTTTTGTGCACGCTTGTGCCATACGCATGTTATACAATGATGCTTCTATGCTAATGCTTAAAATGCAAATTTATTTTTACTTTCAAGAAATTAATCTATGCGCATTTATCAATGACATGGACGCCTGTAGCCTTATCGAATTCAGTGTTGCTTCTTGAACCTGAGGTTTGTGTAGTTCAGCCCTCTCGCTTGTACCGGATGTGATATGTTGGCCCTTAGATCAGGTGTACCTAGACTCTGTTCTAGGACACCTCCAACTTTTTCCTATGAGTGTTCACTGTGCATATTCCGTGTATCTCTCAAATTTATCTTAATGTCATATAGGTCAAGAGGAAAGAGAAGAAGGGGATATATACATATATTTTTGTAAAAGTTTTGTTATAAAGGATTTTTTTTTTTAAAATGGTTTATAGAAGAATGGCTGGCTGAGGTAGGCTAGTGGTTTTAGGCTGATGAACAACCACATTCAAAGTGAGGAAAACATTTTCCGCGTTAGCTTATTATTTCCTTCAAAGTTAAGCGGTGACTTGGGATTGCATATTGATTAAATGATCTTCCCGAGCCGCCTTTCGATTTTTAGCTCGGGATGCTGCTTTGTCCTAACTTTTGCATAGGCAACCCTTTTTGTTTATGGGTCTCCTAGTGGACCTTTTTTTTTTGTTTTGATCCTAATTTTTGCCTAGGTTACCCTTTTTGTTTGTGGGTCTCCTAGCGGACATTGCCCTAATCTTGGCGTTGCCCTCTCAATGGGTTTCTTGCAGGGCTTTTATTTTTGCAACATTTGTGATCATCTTTCACTCCTTCGTTAAAGGGGGATGCCCCTTGCACTGATATCGTTTGGAATTTTATCCACAAGTCATGCCAAGTTTGATTGATCTTTGTGTGTTTCTTTTATTGCGTATTAAGCTATTGTTTCTTATGACGTCCTTATTTCAAATGTACTTGTTCATTTAAGGTTTGTTGACGAGGCTTAAAGTAGATAAAAGGGAGAAGAGAAATGAAGTAGAAAAGTGTATGGCATTAAAACAGAATTTTCAATTTACACGTGCCCATTTAATGTAGCTTGAGGGCCCGGGCAAACCCCAAGTTCGTGATTTGTACACCAAGAAATAGAAGGAGGTTGCCCCTTAGAGAGGCCTAGGTCATCTGACTATAGAGCTAGTCTTCCACTTGTTTGGATGTGGCGCTTCAGAAGATCTCGTCTAGAGGGAGGTCCTTTGACTTCTTCTCTCATAAAGGTGTTTTCAACCCATATCCTGAGTCTTTCCTAAGAGGTAAGAATGGGTAGAAGTGAAGATAGAGTTTTCTATGGAGTCTTGTTTCTCAAAAGGAACATTCAAGCTGTCTCTTAATTTTCAGCTCAAACAAACATTGTTTTTTTTTTTGCCTAGTATGCCTTAGTATGCCTTTTGCGAGTTTTCATTCTAGCAGCTTCTTAACAAGCAATGCTTCTCTCTTGTTGAAATCATCTTTCAAGAAAGCTCTATTCACTTTTCCTTAATGTTTGAGGGATTCGTCCTCCTTAGCTTCTCTTTATTAGCTTGCAACTCGTTAGGAGTGTGGATTCGTCTATTCCTATTCTGCATGAATTTCACGGTTGCACGACATGGCTTTGCCCTCTTAGGGCAAGAGTTGGCGTATTAATGATTGTGGAGTTTTTTACCTTAAACTCTTTATGCATGGCTTACTTTCCATTATTTTTGACTAACGCACATAGGTTAATTTCCCTTTTTATTCTCATTTATTCATTTACAAGGAGGGATATGTTCTAAATGAATGTAATGCAAAATCTAGAGAAAGTTGAGAATAATAAATATTAGTCTCATTGATTTGTTTATTTGTGAATGCTCAAATAGATTTTGACAGTATTAAGCGAGAATCTATATTAGATTCTAAGAAGACTTACTTTAACAAACATATCAAAGCAAGGGTCAAACCATTAAAGGTGATTTGAGTTTTATTTAAAGCGCAGATACTGTTGTATATTAGAGCATTCACTTTTCTTAACTTTCTATACATACGACAACCTAATCCTCCTTAGCTAATAAAATAAAATTAAATGAAATTAATGAGCTAATCTAGAATGCATGTCATTTTTTTTGCCTAATTTTTATCATGTTTCTATTATCTAAAGGGGAATGATGCATGGTAAAGATGAGATTTCTTTTATTGATTTTTTTTTACAAAAAGGAAACTACCTATATGATGTTAATGGAATGCTGACCTAAGAATGTACAAAGGGGTATAAAATTTTTATTATTATTTTTTATTTCTTTATTATCTGTTTGCTTAGTTTAAAATTCCAATCCATCTTATTAGAACAAAATAATACAAACAAATGCACACACATATGCTCAATCAACGTACACCCACGAACAGTCACGTTCAAATCCTTGGTGTGTGGTCCCTGTAAGAAAAAGTGCATTGTTCAGGACAGTTCTAATCTCATTGGTCTTAAGGCCCCCAAGGTGCCCCCATTATAGGGACCCAGTATCTTTTTCACCGTCACCTGGCAAACTCTAAGGTCTGTCGCAGTATTTCAGGCTAGAGTAACCGATTATCACCTTGAGTGTGATTTCCGACAAGGCTCGCAGGCTCCAAGGCCAAACTTGGGTCAGTCGTACATCAACAACTCCCTATATTTAATACCCTCATCCCCCGGGTGTAGGGGGAACTGTTGTGTGCAAAGGTTTGTGTACAATTTTTTATTCAAAAAGATGTAAAATTTAAACAGGCAAACAAATATTAAATCCAAACAAATAAAGAAAACAAAGTAAAGGGGAAACATATTTAAATTATTATTTTTATTTTATTAACTTCATCAATTAAATAGGCCCGACCCTTTTTAAACGTCCCCAGTGGAGTCGTCATCTGTCACAACCCAAAAATTTTCGATCTTGCGACCTATGGTTTAAACATCCTTTGAAAATCTTATCAATTAAGGAATGCCGGGACACTAGACTAATCCCTTATTAATGGTTTTGAAAATAGGTTCTTGGAGTCTCCACCAATGTTTACTCAAAACATTGGAAAAAGAAAAGGTTTTTAAAAATTCAATAATGGCCTTGATAACCAGAATTGGGTTCGGGGGTCGGTTACGTGTAGGGAAGGTATTAAGCACCCCTACAGCACCCTCAATCGGTACCCTATGATGAAGTTAATGTGATAAGAAATAATAAATTAAATATTATATCCCCTTTATGAATTACTATTTACATGCTTGAAATTTAAATTACACGGTTGACCCTAAAACGTCTACATGGTTGCTTTTGTTATAACAATGTATATTAAAAATAAGAAATAAAAGAGAGAGAAGAAGATTAAATAAAATACCTCGTGGCAAGCTTTGTTAGATCTTGAAATATGGAAAATTTAGGTGCTTTGTGACAACCTTTCACACTACAATTGTCTCACAATACTCAAGAAATACAATAGGAGAGAGAGAGAGAAATTTCGAGCTCTAAAGAGTGCTAGAAGAAATTTTGGGGGCCCTAAGAACTGTGCCCAACCTGTCTATTTATAGGCATCAGAAAGTGGCTAGAACGGCCCGTTCCAAAACTGGAACGACCCGTTCTGGATTTGAACGTTGTGTGTTAATTCGCACCTGGGAACGGCCCGTTCTGAACTGAGAACGGCCCGTTCCGGAGTTGAGAATAACACTATATTCCTTTGCTTAGAATGGACCGTTCCAAACTAGGTTTCTAGGCCTTTTTAACAGTTTGGAACGGCCCGTTCTGGTTTAGGAACGGCCCGTTCCAGACCAAGTTTTTAGGCCTTTTGATTGGTTTGGAACGTCCCGTTCTGGTCTGGAACTACCCGTTCCAACCAAGAGACTTTAAGCCTTTTAGGTGGATCGGAACGGCCCGTTCCAATTTAGGAACGGCCTGTTCCAGATATGGGAACGGCCCGTTCCAGATATGGGAACGGCCCATTCCGGTTTTGGAACATCCCGTTCTGGGCTACTAAAACTAGTTATTTTGGACTTTCGGCCCTCTGATGTCCTGTCTTGTTATTTTCCTGCTTTAGGAGTTCCTTTCCTTGATAATAGATGTCTATTTCTTTGTTTGTATGCCCCCGGATGAAATTGGGTGTCTACATTGCTAGCTTCACCTACACACTTTACTATTTATCACCCCACTTCTACTACTAAAAATATGAAAATCAATGACCCTTAGTACAAGGTCAAATGGAGCAAAAGTGTCCAAACAACATACCCTAAAATCCTAAAGGAGTGACTTATAAGAAAAGGAAAAGGTGCCTTACAAATACAAAGGCAAAATATACTTATACAAGTATCTACTATATACAAGGTACAAGAATTCAAACTATACAAGGTATGTACAATAGAGACTATGAGACTAAAAAGAGGAATCATACTCAATGCTCATATTGAGCATAGGTCTAAGAAGCACCTCCTCTGTACAAGCCTCTTCTAGCTTCCTAACCATGAACCTAGTTAAAAGCCCAATGGTCTTCAAGTGTGAGCTCTCCTACAGATCAACCTTCACCCTTTTTGGTCTTATTTCTTCCAAAAGGATCATTGGGGATTAGATTTCCATCACCCGGTGTCATGTGTTCTATTAGAGCAAAACCCAGCATTAAGGTCTAGCCTCATCACCAACATCCTCAACACTATACTGAAGATCACCTGTAATAATTACAAAAAGGCAACACAAAAGAAAAGGGAGTGAGAAACATCTCCCTTTGGCTTACGGTGTAGGAATGCACACTGACTAGCCAAACACAAATGGCACGTATAGTAAGATATAACATACACAGTTACACATTATCATCATACTTAATTCATTTGTAACGTAACAAACAAAAACAAATATGATTATAATACATATGCAATGGATACAAACTACATGTTATCATGCACGTGGCACCAGTAAAAACATCACACTTATGCATTCAACACACTAGAGTAGTCTAGGAATACATGTTGGGTCACACCCTTTACGCACTTTCACTAGAAGGACATACTACCAAGGTTTGGTCGAGATAGTTAAGTCACATAAGATATATCCCATGTTTATGAGGGCAAGACTGAGACTTTCAAACTGAGTTATCCCTAAGCTTTTACATAAGGGACCTTTCTTGGTGGTGTATTTTATATCGTACCCTTTCAAAAATATTTTTATGAATATGATGCATGGTAAATAAACTCTATGCATTTCATCCACATGATTCCAAAATCTAACATTTCACGCATTCATCGTGTCTCATTACTCATCATATGCCTTCATATATTCATCAATAGAGTTCAATTCACCTCTACATCAACATTATATTACAAGAGTTGCAACACAAGGTTAAACAGTAAAACAATATAAGAATTGTAGAGCACACGTGCTATGCCCAACGCGATACCTCCAAAGGACCACATTGATCTCTGTCTAGACCACCTGGTGTGACCAAACCCACATTCAATGAGAACACCACTGAGAGAACTCTAGAGTGCCATGTTCGATGAGAGTCAACTCACACCTGGCGGAAGCATCAAAAGGAACCCCTAGAGCTTCCTCACCCGACGAGGGTCATCCCACACCTAGCATGAGAGACCTTGAGAGCAAACTTTTCTCTCAGCCTCGAAGACACCTAACATGTTCTAAGTGGCGCCCAATGACATCAGAAACAACACACATAACAAAAAACTCATAATTTTAAGTCACATTCCAAATCACCAAAACACACAATTTAATCGACAAAAAAACTTTGATATCATGCAATTAACATTCAATATCCCTTAGTTTACACATACACCTACTATCTTTTCACTATCATAACAACATGTTCTCTTAGGGTTTCCCATGGGAACCATAGAGACCTCAAAAATCATACAATTATCATTCAAAATATAAAATTAGTCATACATTCACACAATTCATACAATTAATCATGCACAAGAAGAAAAAGAAGTAAAATAGATACATTTGGGGAAAACTCCCCATACATGAACACACAACATACACAGGATTGGGGCTAATCACACTATCTAGCCACTACAAGAAAAAGTCAAATTTCCCACGGATTATTTCCCACAGACCAAAATCCGTCGGAAATTTCCCACGGATTTAGATCCGTGGGAAATTTCCGACGGAATTTCCCACGGATTTTTACATGAAGGAATTTCCGACGGAATTTCCGACGGATTTAAATCCGTGGGAAATTTCCGACGGAATTTCCCACGGATTCAAATCCGTGGGAAATTTCTGACGGAATTTCCCACGGATTTATATCCGTCTGAAATTTCTGACGGAATTTCCCATGGATTTCAATCCGTCTAAAATTTTTGACGAAGTTTCCCACGGATTAAAATCCGTCTGAAATTTCTGATGGAGTTTCCCACGTCTCAAATTATTAAATAAAATTTAAGCCAATTATTTTTCAAATGCAACCAATCCTAATCGCATCAATACACACAACAATGCACTATATAATATTTTCATTATTATATGGGTGTTTTCAAAATATAAATAAGATAAATATAAATCAAAGTGTGTGAGGTATGACTTATATTACCTATATATAATTATATGTTTAGGTTATTATAAATTATAAACTAATTAGCGTAAATGTGTTTTTTGTTACTTATCTTGAAAAATACCAACACATGACGTTCAAATTTAAGAATAACACATCTTTTCTTTAATTTTTAAAAATCACTCATCTCTTTGAAAATAACGTTATTAATTAAATAAGGGGGAAAAAGTTAAATTATGTTCCGCAAATCATATATATGTATCTATCATTTATTTCTAAATTACATCCAATACTATGTCATTTTGATGAAAACTTTCATTGATCTTCAATTTTGAAAATAAGATTTTTTTCAATTCATTTTTAAAATTATTACTTAAATTTAATATATTTTTTTAAATCACAGTGTGCATGATATTTAAAATAAATTTCAAAAAAGTTGAAATAATGAAATAAGAGATCAAATCTCATTTAATTATTGATATTTGTATTAATAAATCATTTTCTCTTAATAGTATATAAACAGTATTATCTTATATAAGTAGTTGTATGTGCCACTTAAATAAATAAATAAGAAAATTAATACTCACTTAAAAATTTGAGAAGAGATATATGTATGACGTTATTGAGAAAATTTTCAAGTAGGGGTTAATGGATTTTTTTCTAGATTAAATCTTCTTTATTTAAAACTTAAAACATTAAAGTTAAAATAATTATACTAAATAATTATTTTTGTTCCTAATAACTGATTGATTTAAAAATCTCTCTTTAAGTTGTAGTAATTTCTTAAATTTACATTTTATTGATTTCTGAATTTTATATTTAAGTAAATCAGTAAAATACAAAGTAACGAGTATAAATATGATTATATATTTAAATAGTTTAATTTTAATAATTTTTTAAGTATATTTTTGTCTTTTCACTTAAAATATTTGAATTTCTATATTTTAATTTGAATTATTTTTTAAGTATATTTTTGTCTTTTTGTCTTAAATTTTTGAATTTCTAAATTTTAATTTTAATAATTTTTATTTCTATTATTTATTAATTCTTTTCATTTTAAATATTTTATAACATTAATAAAATTTTATAATTTTAATCTCTCTAATTTTATCTTACTTTTTATTTTATAAATATAATTTAGATTATTCATTTTATAATTAAATTAAATTTTTTAAATTTTTTATGAGTTTACATTCTAAGAATGTATTGAAATTCCTTAATATTTGATTATTAGATAGTAACAACATGGATATTCTGATTATTAGACATTATGTTATAATTCTACTACTGATCGTACTATATGTTATTTTTAAATTTGAACTCCTAAACTTTATTTGTTATGTATGACATTTTATTTTGTATGAATGAACTTGTTTTGATTTACATAATTATGATTGATTTAATATCTTTAAATAGGATAATTATTTAATAAAATTTTGAATTTAAAAAAAATAATTTTTCACAGAATTTCCCACGGATTTCCCACTTTTAATTGCCTAATCTCTAGTCGATGTGGGACTTGGGTTTTTCCCAATACACCCCCTCACGTCCAGCACTATTGGGCTTGGTACGTGGATAAATGGTAGGTGACCCTTTTTAATGATCTAGGATTTATCCGTGGATAATTTCCCACGGACAAATCCGTGGGTAATTTCCCACGGATTTATCCGTGGGAAATTACCCACTGACAAATCCGTGGGAAATTACCCACGGATTAGTCCGTGGGAAATTACCCACGGATAAATCCGTGGAAAATCCGTGGGAAGTTCTATGAAAAATTATTTTTTTTTAAATTCAAAATTGAGCAGTTTCAATACATTCTTAGAATGTAAACTCATAAAAATTTAAAAAAATTAATTTAATTATAAAATGAATAATCCAAATTATATTTATAAAATAAAAAGTAAGATAAAATTAGAGAGATTAAAATTATAAAATTTTAATAATGTTATAAAACATTAAAAAAGAAAAGAATTAATAAATAATAGAAATAAAAATTTATTTAAATTACAATATAGAAATTCAAAAATTTAAGACAAAAAGACAAAAATATACTTAAAAAATAATTCAAATTAAAATATGGAAATTCAAATATTTTAAGTGAAAAGACAAAAATATACTTAAAAAATTATTAAAATTAAATTATTTAAATATATAATCATATTATTACAAATAAAATTAGAATATATAAAATAAAAATCAGTTAAGGGTATGATTATCTATTATTTTTTAGACAAAATCAGTTACAAGATGACGTATAACTTTATATTAAATGTGAATTTTGTAAATTCAACCGTTAAATTAAAAATATTTTACTCTTAAATCATATATACAAAATGTTATATTAATCGAAGATGATTTCTTATAAAACAAAATTAAATTTGTTGAAAAATTTATATTTTCGATGAGAAAAGTTTTGTAGGAAAAGCTATATTATTGATGAAATATTTCAAATAAATTTATATTTGTCGAAAATGTAAGAACTGATTTTAAATTTGATATGAAAATATTATGATATTATTAGATAAGATTTTAAGTTAGTATTTTATTAATAGTTGATAATTAAAAAATAAAACAAGGATAAATACATTTTTTGAATTTTATATGTTTGATTTAAGATAACTTATAAAATAATTCTTTGGTAAAGTTATTCCGCTCAGTAACTCATGGCGTGTGTTAAATTTTATCGATCTAATTAATTGTTAAATTAAAAGTTACTAAATTTTACTAATAATTAATATAAAAAATTAATTAGTTTTGGAATAAATTATTTGTGAATTAACAATATAATTGAAACATTAATTATTTTAAATTATTTAACGAAAATCTTATTGACAATTTACTATATGATCTTAATATTTTTGTATAATTAATATCTGGTTTTACTATATGATCTTAATATTTTTGTATAACTAATATCTGATTTTAAATTTGATATGAGAATATTATATATAATTAGATAAGATTTTAAGTTAGTATTTTATTAATAGTTGATAATTAGAAAAAAAAAACAAGGATAAATACATTTTTTGAATTTTATATGTTTGATTTAAGGTAAATAAATATATTAAATTAATTAATAATTTATTTAAAATATTAAAATTTAATTTATAAGTATGAATTAAATAAATATTTATAATTTTTTAAATTATATTATCATTATAAATTATAAAATTAAATAATTTAAATTATAATTTTAAATAAAAATAAGTAGACGTTAATTATAAAAGTAAGTACATATAAATAAATAATAATTAAATATATTATTATTATTATTAATTATTATTATTTGTAATATAAAATTATTATATATTATTATTATAGTACAAATATGAGATTGTATATTTGAGGATGACTTAAAAGAATTAATTTGTACAAGTTATACTGACAACATACATATATATTTCGGTAGCTAACTCATAAGAACTTCACAGTTAAGCGTGCTTGACCTGGAGTAGTACAAGGATGGGTGACCTTCTGGGAAGTTTCCCAGAAATTGTACAAGTAAGGATAAAACACACTAAACAATGAAATATCGTGAAATAGAACCCTTGAAAGGCCAAATATGAGGGTTGTTACATTAATAAATTTATTAAAATAAAAAAAAATTATAATTTTTGGGTAATTTCCCACGGATTTATCCGTGGGAAATTACTCACGGATAAATCCGTGGGAAAATCCGTGGGAAAGCTACCCACGGATAAATCCGTGGGAAATTACCCACGGATAAATCCGTGGGAAAATCCGTGGGAAAGTTACCCACGGATAAAAATCCGTGGGTAAATTTCAGACGACCAATTTACCGACGGATTAGTGTCCGTCGGTAATCCGTCGGAAATGCCTCATTACCCACGGATTTTGGGCATTTCCCACGGATTTTTGCCGTCTGAAATACCGAATTTTCTTGTAGTGAGCATACAAACCCACACTCAAAGCAAGGTTTCTCATTACCCCCTTACTTGGATAAGCTTTAGATGATAGGCATACAACCTTGGGGTGATTTTCTTCATATTCCTATTCTCCGAGCTCTAAAAGCACATAGGTGAAAATAGAAGTGTAAGAATGGTTTTAAGTAGCAAAATCCTCTTTTAAAAATCCTAATCTCCTTTTAACCCTTTATATAAACCACATTTATCTTGAAATTCCTTTCCCTTATTAATAAAATATTATAGTATCCTTTAATAAAGTATCATATATTATATTCTAAAATATATTAAATAATTAAAATAAATATTAAACAACTTCTATTAATAAAAATAAAAGTACTAAAATTATTAATAAATACTTATATTAATATTTATGAAAAATGGGGTGTTACACCTGACACCAATCCTCTTGTGCTTGGCAAAAATGACATAGAGTCTTTTTGTAATCTATGCTCAATGCCACCCATCCTACATCTGATGTTAGTGAAACAGAAAGCCTCTAACCTACTCACATTCGATGTCATTCATCCCACGTTTGACATCAATGAGGTAGAGAGCCTCTGGCTCATTCACGCCTAGTGCCAATCATCCCATGCCAAGCAAAAATGAGGCAAAGAGCTTTTGTCTCACTTGCACCCAATGTCATGAAGTTGTGCCCAACGCGAAGATGATTTTTATGCTCAACATAATTGCAATTTGGTTTTCCCCAAGCCTCCAATTCAACATGAAACTTCAAAATCAGCATGTATACATTCAAAACAACTCAAAATTCAAGAAAATCACCACATGCGACCATAAAAACTATAGGATCATCCATTTTTCTTTCTCAAGTAATTCCCAAAACAAAGGACACCAAGGTTTTTCATTTTCAAATCAACATTAATACCATCCAAATCATGAATCAATACAACAAAATCAATTCATACATCATAAAAGATTTAACTACAAGCTCCCCTTACTTTGATTCTCCTAGAGATGAGGAAAAATAAAAAGAATGAGGCCTCACGAGCTCACGTCATAGGCAACCCATGACTCTCGATTCTCAGCTCCAAAGCTTCAAATCACTGTTGAGTTTATTGGAGATTGTTGAAATTATTGAGATAATTACTAAAACCCCTCTTGAAGATCTTTATGAAGATTAAAGATGTTTTAGTTTTGGTGTAGCTAGATTTAGCTTTGTTTAGCTTTAATAAGTTTACTTTAATTTTTATTTTATGGCCTATGTTGAAAAGGATATTGTATTGCTTGTTAATTAGACTTAGGCTTGGATGTGCTTGCTTATTACTATTATCTTGATGAATTAATTTCAAAATTACATCTTGTTTTAGAAAGCATAAAACTCAATGTTTCTCATTTCATGTGAAAAATAATGTAAGAGATTACAAAGTGTTTTGATATAAAATGGAACTTGGTTCATTCAAAATTCAAGGTTAAGTCATGTAATAGATAACCATGTGAGGTAATATATTACTGAAACTTAGTTTTGAAGTGGAATTCAAAGTCCACTCTATGATGATCGATTACCTATTGATGTAGTTAATTACCATGGTGACTTTTTGAGTGAAAACAAGTGAAACAAGTTGAAAAAGTATCAAGATAATCGATTACCAACATTAGTAATTGATTACCTCTACTGAAAATTGAGTTTTATAGTTCCTAGAACACGTGTTAATCTATTACTAGGATCAGTAATCGATTGTCACAGTTCTTGTTTCCAACTGATTTCAGTTTCATTAAAAACTCGTAATGGATTACCTGCTATTAGTAATATATTACTGTTGTTACGAGTTTTTAATGTTGAAATCTTATTTTCTCTATAAATATAACTCTTTTTGAAAACTAAAAGATATATGAAAGATAAATGATTACATATGCTTAGAGAGATCAAAGAAAGGAAAAAGAAAAAATTTTTCAAGATCTAATAATCATTTTTGAGTGAAGATCAAAACAAATTTTCAGAACAACTTTTTAAGAGCACGTTTGAAAAAAAAAACAAGAAAGATGTCTTCTTGAAAAAATTCAAGAACTTCAAGATTGTTGTGCAAATCTTTGTGGAAGATCACTTTACACATCAGGTGTATCAATTATGATATTTAACTTTTTTGTTTTGTATTGTTGGATATGTGACTCTTTGAGATAAGGGTATCTAAAGAAAATGTTTAAGAGAAATCTTTAGATAGGTTTTCTCAAGTGGATTCTTGAGGTGTAAGAATTTTGTTGTTTGTGTAATCTTGTGGGATCAAGATTAGGTGATTGAGTTTCTGATTATAATATTGCTTGTACATGGTGTTTCTAAAGAATATTATAGTAGAAAGGCTGGATTTAGAGGGGAGCTAAGTCTGAAACTGGATGTAGGTCTTTGTATGGCTAAACCAATATAGATCACTGTGCAAATTCTCTCTTAACCTTCATACCTTGTTATATTTCATGTTGAATTGATAAAAAGAATTTCAAGAAGTGAAAGAAATGTTTTCTTGAATATTATTAATTGCTAATTTGTGAAATCTGATATGATATATGCAATCTAGTAATAAAGTGAAAGAAGGTAATTACTAAAATCAATTTTGATTACAACATCTGTTCCGCTGTGTATTAAATTTGATAAATTGTATCTTTGATTGGTGTGTAATCTGAATGTGATTAGTAAAATTTGTATAAGAAAGAAAGAAATTAATAAGAGAGCAAGAAAGACAATTAGAAGCCATCTAAGCGAAGAATCTATTCAACTCCCCTTTCTAGATTTGTGTTCTATCCGAGACCAACAATCACAACTCACTCCTACAATCTAAGCTCCAGAGAATGATTAGAGTGGTTTTGTGAAGTCAAAAGGAAGAACGATTTCCTTTTGCTTTATAGTAAAACCTCTCTCTAAAAGTTTTAAGAAATGAACTTATGAAGCTTAAGAAAACCTTACATACCTTTTTTAAATTTGATCAACTTACCTTAACTCAAAACAACCCTCGAACAACTAAACTTATATAGATTCCTTAATCCTTAAAGTTTTAAAGCACTAAAACAATATATCAATAAATATTAAATAAAATAATATAATTAAATAAACAATTTTCATAACACGGTGTTACATCAAAAACAATCCTCGATTAAGAATTATAAGCATTAAAATGATGAAAACCAATCCCAAAAAAGAAAATACAACTTGAAATTTTGAAAAAAAGCTAGGTAAAAACTTAAAAATAGTTATATAATAAAGACTAACTATAAACACTCATAGTGAAAAAAGAATAACTGTAATGTCAGTCTAAAGAAACATCCACAAGTGAAAAGTAAGATTTCTTGACGCACCTTCTATGTTGTGTGTTATCCACATGACATAAAAAGTGGTACGGTGGTATACTTGTAAATATGTCAAAACATTTTATGACGGGTGTTGACTTACTCATCATAAAATATTGTTTCTATGATGGATAAGTCAACACCAGTCATAAAATGTATTGGTCAACCTTTGATTTCAACCTTTCTATGAAGGGTGTTGGCTTACTCGTTATAGAAAGAATCATTTTATGATGGGTAAATCATCACCCATCATAAAATGTCTTATTATTTTTTACACTAAGAGCATAAATCCAATTCGTGCTCCACTGTTTCATCTTCTTCTTTGTTCAGGTGACAGAGGCAATTACGATGAAAAACATTTGTACATTGTTGAGGCAATTTTTGACAAAACCCTTCGTTTGCTCTTATACTCTTCTCCTTTTCATTCTCGTTTTAACAATTATTTGTCCGTTCTCGTGCTCTAAGATTTGCTCTTGTTCTTGTTCTCTTTTCATTCATTTTGTGTATGGTGTTGGTGTTGGTTGATGTTGTAGGTCCAGTGAGAGAGAAAGAACGTGGTGGTGAAACACGATGAAAGAAAAAAAGTGCAACCATAAAACACGAAGAAGATATGACAATGGAAAGGAAATAATGGTGTGGTAGTAGAATACAAAGAGATGCGATGAAAGAGAAAGAGCACAATAAAAAAACATTTATTAATCTAAAATAAGACTTTCTATGTCGATTATTTTTGTTATGATTATAGAAAGTTCAAAACTTCTATATCAATTATTTTTATTACAAAAAAATGTCAATACTTTCTATATTTTTAGGATTTATGATGTATTTAAAATCAACATAAAAAGTCATTTTTATCCATCATTAAAAGTTTTGTGCACACTAGTGATCCTACCACACACATCCCCGAGGAGGACAATTTATGGTATGTTTAGTAAGGAGGAAAAGTTAGATTCTAACGTGAGGGCCAATAAAGCTATTCTTCCGATTAGATATTAATTTTGAGTATTGGATATATTATTAAAATAAATAGACAATTAAAATATATTTAAGAATGATTTAATATTAGATATTTATTTTAATAATACTAACGTAAAAAAAGTTTTTCATGCCTTAGTGTATTTTTAAAAATAAAAATAAAATAAATGATAAAAATAATTGAATTTAAATATGTGTGGGTGATTTAAATTAGAGGATGTGAACAATTTTAAAAATAAATTTATGAGAAAGTACATAAAAATAGAATGAAAATTAAATAAATATCTTTTGCAGGAGAGTGTGTTTTGAAAACTAATGAGCTAAATAGTCAACAAAATCACCCAAAATATATATCACCTTTATTAATAATACTATAGATGAGAAAGTAGAGAAAAAAAATAGAATAATAATTAAATAAAAAATTATGAGAGAGAAAATGTATTTTGGAAGCCATGAGATAAAATAGTCAAAATGTATATATTAAAAAGATGTATTTCCTTTATTAATATCTTGTAGGAAAAGAACACTTTGTACTTTTATATATTTATTTTTTAGAGAATTTTGAGAGGAAATGATATTTAAATCTAGGAGTAATAGTATCCAATGAAAAAGAGAAAGTTAAAAGGGTAGTTACAAAAACTTATTTCCTTTATAATGATGTAGTATAAATTTCTAATGTGCGATGAAAAAATGAAAATTAAAAGGATAGTTATCAAAATTTTTCCTTTTTATAATTATATAATATGAATTTAGGAATAATAATGTCCCATGAAAAAGTGGACAAGAAAATTATAAATACCAAAATATATATATATATATATATATATATATATATATTTTTATAAGTTAATATATAGACATTATACTATTAAAATGAATCCCATCAGGATAAAGTTCTTTTTGTAACTCATCTTAGAGTCAATAAAAAATTAAAAATAAAAACATGAATAATAATGTATATATTTTTTTTATTTGAAGAAAAAGTAAGAATAAAAAGGAGAAAAATTGACTTTTAGATCCATTCCGTACCTAAACATGAGACCCAAGTCCTTTGCACACTTTAATTATTCCAGCTAATCTGCATTATACAACCATATGTCCTTCACAGTGGCCATGAGAAAATAAATAGCCAAATAAGGATACATCAAATCATATCTCTTTAAATATAAAATTGACAAAATATTCTCCCAAATTGTCATTATGACATTTTAATTTGTTTAATTTTTTATTTTGTAGCAATTTAATTTGAGTTTAATATTTAATCATCATAACAAAATAATTATTAAAGAAAACATTAAGGTCCTATTTGAAAGAGTTCATGAACAACTTATTTATACTCATCTTATTTTATAAGTGTCTATGAGAGTATTTAAAAAAACTTATAAAAAATCTTATAGATATTCCTTAAGATGTTTTGTGCTTATTTGATAAACTATAAAATATAATTTATTACATAATTTATATTGGAACTTATTGAAAAATATCCATGTTTAAATCTTATCTCTAATATAAATTGTTTTATTTATTTTTTTTTAAATTTTTTATTCTTTCATTAAAAATCAGTTATATATATATATATATATTTCTTTTTTTTTTCTTTTTTTTCATTACTCCCCGTATAATTTTTTTTTATCCCTCCAAAAACTTTGTTCCTCTTTGTTTCTTATTCCTTTTGTCTCTAAATTTATCTCTTCTGTCAAAATTCACATTCTCTTATTATATAAAATATCTTGTAACATTTTTTTTAAAAAACTGCTTTATTAGAAATCTCTCTGTTAAAGGTATATAAGATCTTTTTCTTTTCTATTAAGAGTTTCGATTACTATTTTACGACTTATTATTTCTACTCATTACATAATTTTCATTTCATTAATCAAAATTTAAGTACTAAAGTCATTTCTTAATTTCGCTTTTGTCGTAAAAGATATGAACCCATTAACGAATTTTTTTACGTAAATAATATTTTTTTAAATTTTTTTTACCAAAATAACAGCTGTACAACTTTATTTACATAACTAGAACCGTTTACTGTTCACACTCAGAATTCGGTTCCCGGGAACCGAATTCTGAGCTTCAAAATTTTTTTTTCTTTTTTTTGTGCTCAGAATTCGGTTCCCGGGGAACCGAATTCTGAGTTGTTTTTAATTTTTTTTTTTTTTGCGTTTTCCGCTAGTTTGCGCAAGTCTGGGAAGCAGAACGGCCCGTTCCGGAAGCAGAACGGCCCGTTCCGATTAAACAGATAGAGTGTTTTTTTAAATTGGAACGGCCTGTTCTAATGTTGAAAAAACACTCCATGTGTTTAAGCAGAACGGGCCGTTCTGATTCCAGAACGGCCCGTACCACTTCTCACACTCGCGGAAAATCAGCCATAAACCAAAAAAAAAAAAAAAATTAAAAATAACTCAGAATTCGGTTCCCCGGGAACCGAATTCTGAGCACAAAAAAAAAGAAAATTTTTTTTTTGAAGTTCAGAATTCGGTTCCCAGGGAACCAAATTCTGAGTGCGAACAGTAAATGGTTCTAGTTGTGTAAATAAAGTTGCACATGTGTTATTTTGGTAAAATTTTTTTAAAAAAATATTATTTACGTTAAAAATTCCCCATTAACTCGCTTGCCACAAGTTTACTTTTTTCACGTCCTCCGTACTTGTTAATGTTTTTTTCTTCTTCTAATAATAATAGTGTGTTTGGATGAGAAATTTTATAAATTTAAATTTTTTTATGAATTTAAAAAATTTTAAATTCTTGATATTTTAATTACTTTGATTTCAATTCCTATCATTCTTAAAATATTTTATTTTGATAAGTTAATTCAAATTTCTTAAATTTTAAATTGTTAGGTTAGATATGATAATTTGATTCCCCCATGGTAAAGTTGATTTTAAAAATATATTTATATGTTAATATTTTTAAATTAAATTTTATAAAAATAAATATTAGCTAATTTATAAATTTTTAATAAATTTAAAAATTAATATTAGATAATATTTAATAATTTTAAAAATATTTTTGAATATTCAATAATTAAAAACATGAAGAGATAAGAGATAAGATAAAATATATAAGTGAAATAAGAAGAAAAAAATAGAGAAGTTTTAAATTCTTACTTTTTTTGAAAAATTTGAAATTCTACTATTTCAAGAAATTTCACAAATGCTTGAATTTCAAATTCTTTATCAATTTTTTCATCCAAATAAGATATTTCACATCAAAAAATTTAAAATTCTCCAAATAAATGAATTACTCCATTTAAATTCCCCATCCAAATACTTTATAAAAATTTTCACAACTAGAAATTAAAAGCCTGATCTAAATCCCATTAGGTAATTAGGATTATTTTCTAAGCCACAATCAGTGATAAGATGTAGAATCAGGCATATTTTTTTTTCTCTCATATTTGATCACCCATTTATTCAAACGTGATTTTATAGAATATATAGAATTAATTTTTAATTTTAAAATTTATGATTCATAAATTTTAATCATGATTATATATATATATATAAATTGATTTTTCATATTTTATTATTAATTTTATTCTATAAATTAAAATTAGGTGAATGATGACTAATTATTTATTTTTTATTTTTAATATTATTGTGATATATGATGTTATTTTTTAAAATTATTTAATACTTTTAAATTTTTTATTTTACTTCTTCAAGATTTAATTTTAGTTTTTAAAATGAGACAATATCTTATATATAAGTACTTAGATAATAATACATTCAAACATTTTAAAATAATATAAATGTTTGTCAATATATATAACCAAATGCAACCAATTTATTGAATTTTAAGCATTTATAACATAAGTTCTTATTATATAAAAGTTTATTAAATAAGATCTTAATTAAGTTATTTATCCAAATGAGCCCTAATTAGATGTTAAATCTTTTTAATCTTAAAGTTTTAAAGCATAAGTTATGACAACTTATTGTCTTTAAACTCCTCTCTATTAAACATCCTATTATTATTTCTATTATTTTTATACTATTAATTTGAACTTTTAATTTATAAAAGAGTTTCAAAATAACTAGTTTTAACAACTTATATCTTTAAACTTTAGAATTAATATAAATGTCTCATCCATTTAATCCTTTCTTTAAAAAGAGTCTTAATATTGTTAATTTAAATGATGAAACCTAATTTTAAATAAAATTAAGAGAGAAATATTTTAAAAAGAATTTTAGGACTTCAAATTGTGACAATTTGTATCTTGAAAAATTCTAAAATTAAAAGCATATCACATCCAAATAATTTTTTCATATTATTTTTTTTTATTTCATTAACATTAGTTATATTATAACTTTTTGAAAACTGTTCGATTTCTGTCCACTTCTAGATCAATTCCCAGTATGATCAGTTGAACCAGTCAGTCCTGTTTTCAAAAAAGTGGTATTGACTGACCCTGACCCTCCTCAATTTTGCAATTAGTATCATTTCTTATGAACAAAATAGAATTCAAAAGATAGCTTAAGATGACCAAGTCTTAATACTTTTGTCTTTGCTTCAAAAATTTAGTACAACTAGTTGTCACGAGAAACTTAACCTGTGGTGTCTCTATTCTCTCATGCATAAGAAATTTTGTCCACAACAAATATCACAGCTATATATAGTTCATGCAAATCAGAAACTATTCCTCTTCATATCTCATTAATTATACTATAATTAATTCAATTAATCAAATTCTGTTTATTATCATGAATACCACCTCACGAATCACGTCTCAATTTCATTCATCTGTAGTGGTAACCAATACTTATCAATGTGGTTTTGGAATGTGTGTATAAAATCTCCTCTTTACATTTATGAGTATACCAAATGGTGGGCTATTCCATCAAAATCATGAATAGAGACCCTCCAAGCCTAGATTTAGTAGTATTTACAATGGGTAGGGAAGTAAGAACAAAATATTAAAAAATCACTGAAAAAGAATTAATACCTGAAACTAACTGTCAACAATGCTTTGATCTATACCCGAACTTCCGTTGGAATTGTAATTTGGAGTTTCAGTTGAGGACCTAGTTGGTGTGGATTCATCATCTCCACATTCAGAAGTTGAGCTAGCACCATCCATCTCCTTCTGTGGGCACTCATCATGGACACATTCAGCAACTTCACTGTTGTAGTTTTCAGAATCATGATTCCTATTTAAGGGTGTCAAGTTTCCTTTCTTGACAACATTAAACACAATCCCATTATGAATTCTTTCAGGCTGCAAAAAATCACCTTCAGTCACTAGTATGCTAGACCCATTGACAACCCTGTTGCCAATTTCCCTTTGCTCAGATTCTGTGCTATCAGAGTTCCTATCTGGTGTTGTGAGCCTGGGGCTACGATACTGAAAATCATGAGGGTTAGCATGACTCACTAAGCCTTTATTTGGTTCAGTATCAACCTCCAAGTTTTGAAGAAAGTCGACAAACATGTTAGCCGAAGTAGTTCTCATCAAAGGCCCACCAGATTTTGTCCAAGAGTGCAAATCAACATTTTCGGAGTCACTGTCACGGTGCAATGAGGAGGAAACATCATTAAGATCTTCAAGGGAGCCTGTTGAATTCTCTCGTGCCATGCAATTCCACGAAGGAATTCTTTTTGAAGCACTGAACTTGACAGTATTGGACAAACCATGAGAAGCAGTTGCAGCTCTGTCAGCAATTCTCTTTAGTCTTCTCATATGATTGAGCATTACAACACACTCATCAAGAGCAAGTTCAATGCCACAATTTGCTTTTATGGCTGAAAGTTTCTCCCAAGTGCATCTTCTCCCTTGGTTGGCTGCCTTTTGAAGCTCTCCATAAGAAGGGTTTTGTATAATTTTGGAGTACTGTAGCAGGACACAGGTAAAACCACAATAGCAATATGCATAAGTTAATCTATAACAATAGATAAATGGGATATTCAACCCCTCAATTGTGTTTTTCTCTCTATCTTTTTAACACCCTTTTATCCTAACTTTTCATACAAATGTAATAAATATTGTTATTCCTACTCTACTCTATACTTTCTTTTTTTCACACTTTTTATTACACAATTATTTTTATTACTCCTTACATTATCCACTAAACACAGTTATACTTATAGAAATACAAAGTATGTTAACTTCACTAACCACTTATTAACTTGATCATCTTTAGTAAATGGTACATAAACAAATTCTTAAATTCCTTTACGTTTCCAAGGAAACTTAACAAGTTTTATAACAAAAGGCTTGGTGTTAACCACTAGCACTTTTTATTTGAACTGATATTGAGTTGAAGTTATTTTCTCCTTAAATATCTAGCTGTAATTTTGACGTTCTTTAGGCAACATACCTGAGCAAGAGTTGCAGGCATTACAACAGTCACGTCACCTTCCCAATCTTGTGCAAACAACTTAGCAAGTCCACCTAATGGAAAACCAAGTTCCAATATTTGATTACACCTATGTTTCACCTCCATCTCCACAAGATGAGCAAGCTGAAAAGTAAAAATAAAAAACACATTCAATACAATCATTATGTACTAAGACTGGTTAACATGTCTAATATGCCTTATAAATGACGAATAAAATTTGTTAAAGGATACAACTATTTCTCAGTCTTGCAAAGGAGAACAAACACTAATTTACACAACAAATTTATGAATCTAATATTCAGAGTGAAAGGCGTGTCTCTCATTAGAATGAATGAAGGTCATTTGGATGAAAAATCTAAATAAAATAATTCATTTTTTTTAAAGAATTTTAAATGTCTAAAGATGAAATATTTTGTTTGGATGAAAGATTACAAAGAAATTAAAATCTAAATATTTGTGAAATTTCTTAAAATAATAGAACTTCAAATTCTTCCAAAAATATAAGAATTTGAAATTCTTTATATTTGTCTTTCTTATCTCACCTATATATCTTTTATATCTTTTTCCTATATCTTTTTCCTATCTCTTAATTATTGAATAATAAAAAAAAAATTTTAATTATTAAATTTTAATTTTCAAAACTATTAAATATTTTAAAAAATTGGTTATATTTATTTTTTTTATAGAAAATTTAATATTAAAATCTAAATATATATAATCAATTTTAGACATGATAAAAATCAAATTATCATATCGGAACTAAGAATTTAAAATTTAAGAAATTTAAATTGATTTATTCAAATAAAACATTTAAAAAATGATAAAAATTGAAATTAAAATAATTTAAATTTCAAAAATTTCAAATTGCTTGAATTTCTAAAGTTTACACACAATGAGGGAAATTTACAATTGTTTTCAACACAATTTTTGCTACAAATGTGGCCTATTACTCCATTCTTTAATTAAAAAATTTAATGACACTAAGTCACTAAAAAACGGCTCGCATAAAGAACATTCAACAAAGACGATACTAAGTTGTGTGATATTGCAATTAGGAGGGCAATGATCTTATTGTGATCTAAACTTATATGCATGGATTGCCCATAAAAATTGCCATGGAGTGAAGTTTTTTAGAAGAAAACTCCACAGGAGTTTGATCAACAATAAATAACAAGTACACGATGCATGATATTTCAGAGATGGAAGGAGACGTACACAGCATACCAAAAAAACACGCATGAGTAAGGCATAGAAAAGCTAAGGGGTTGTTTAGTTCGAAAAGTCATTTTCTGTTTTTATTTTCTATTTTTACTTTATTTCTTGTTTTCTAAAGTTTATATAGGAAAAAGTGAAAAGAGAAAATGAATATAGAAAGTAACAAAAAGTTATTTCCATTGATTTCCATATAAACTTTTAAAAACAGAAAACAAAGTGAAAACAAAAATAATTTTCAAATGGCTCCTAAAAGCATATATATATATATATATATATATATATATATATATATATATATATATATATATATAAAAGAAAGGATCTGTTTACTCTAGGATTAAGTCTACTTAAACTTACTCCGTTCAATAACTCATATTTTACATTAAATTTTAGCGATCCAACAGTTGAATTTAAAGTTCTTAATATATATATCAAATCTGTAAATTTTTAAAAAATTTAAAAATCATTTAATACTTTGTTTTATTAATTCAAATCAATGTATAAAATGATTTTATGATTATCCGTCAATTTGAATTAATGAAATGAAGTGTCAAATAATTTTCAAATTTTCTAAAAATTTGCAGACTTCATATATGCATTAAAAACTTTAAATTTAACGGTCGGATCATTGAAAATTGATGTAAAATATAAGTTATTGAACGAAATAAGTCTATATAAACTTACTCTTAGAGTAAACAAATCCCTTATATATATATATATATAAGATGATTCAAACGACACCGATGTAACTTTTATTAAATATTACACCGCTCAATAACTTTATATTAAATTTTGTAAATTCAATTATTGAATTATAACTTATAAAATACTTAGTAAAAATTATAAAATTACACCGGTGTGATTTGAATCTTCCTTTTATTTATATATATAATATAATAATTTCAGAAATTTATTTAAATAGTAAGTCAAACAATGATGAACTACCTTATACTTCAAGCCAGGGACTTTAGGAGGGGAAGTAGCAGTATGACAAGAAATGGAAATTATAAAAGTAATAATTTATTTAAGAAGCAAATGAGAAGAATGCCAATTAACATAAACATGCATATGAATTCATTATCCATTGTGTTTTCACAAAGGTCCAAGTCCATTAATATGTACCTTGGCAGCAAAGATGCCCCCATAAGTCCGAACAAATTCTTTCAATCTCAATAATGGTGCAATATGAGGGTTGGCCTGACTAACTATGAAATGATTGACATTAAATAGCTCTTTTAACTGCATCATAGGTAAATCAATCTCCAAGCTACCATCCCTCCAACGGCGTGCTGGTGTGGAGCCCTCTTCAGGACCTAAGTTAAAAGGAGGATGGTAAGGAACAATCTCTCCACTTCTATCCTTTGCCATCAATTCTTGAGCCTCAAAAAGGCCTGGAAATGCACAAGAAGCAGTTACTGCACTCCAAATAACCACATGGGGTGAAGTCAAGTAGTTAAGACATCTAGGTGGTTCATGCTTCCTTGGGGAACAAACTGTAATCCCAAGAATTCTGCCTGTCATGTCATAAGCTTCTTGAAATGTAAGGTTGCTTGTTAGATGCCTCAACATCATTTGCAACTGTCTGATCTCATGAACAGCACCATATGTTGTGACTCTCTTAACAACTGCAAAAATCCCACCCATTTGATCAAAAAATTGCAACGAGTGCCATGAATCCTCAAAAAAGCTCTGAAGCTCAGGCCAATTCCTAGTGGCAACAACAGAACACATAATGGATCCGACACTTGAACCGGCAATTATCCTAGGCATGAGTTTATGTTCTACCAGTGTTTTAACTACACCCACATGGGAAGCTCCAAGAGAAGCACCCCCACTTAGCAACAAAGCTGTCCTCCCAAATGCATGCCTAGTTTCATGCATGAAAGAAAGCTTTTCTTCTAATGATAGCTCCTCTGAATCAGAATCACAAACCATTCTCAATTGAGTTGTAACCTCATCAATATACTCCTTGATTAATTTAGGCACCTGAAGCCTACCCATGTGTAGTTCAGGATTACACATATTACCTAAATTTCTAACAAGATCGGCACGCATACAAAATATTATATCTCTAAGAGATCCTTCTTGTCGACGGTGGTGTAGCTCTTGAAGCTTGTTCCTAACCAATTCCACATCATAAAGGTCTGATTCATTCATCTTTATAGTCTCTTTATCAAGCATCTTAGCTGCATGGGCCCATTCCTCATAGGTCAAAGCAGTTCTCATCATGTTTCTCCAAAACTTCCTCCTATATGCCATTTCAGCCCTTACCTTCACATGTTTGTATCGTTTCATCAAGAAAGCAACTATTGTCATCATTGCCAATATCCCCTGCGGGTTTCTGGGGTGCAACCATGATATAAAGGATGACAAAAACCCCCTAAACCTATAAAACATATCTAACAACATATAAAATATCTGGTGCCTAAAATGGGACATAGACTTGCAAAAAAGAATCCTGAAAGCAATTGTCCTACCAAGAATGTCTGAAGGACCAATTGGAAAATGGTCAACACTAGCCTCATCACTAATTTGATCCATCCTCCCTTGACCAAAAAACTCTAGGCAAATATTGTCCTTCTCACAAATCAAAACTAAATACTACCAAGGGATTAAATAATATATTAGAGTCACCCAGTATACTAAGATCTGTATTTTGTTTTCGATGTTAGTGATTAGTATCAAAGAGTACAATAAGAAAAGAATTCACACTAGGATCTCACAAAATGATAAAGGTGTGGGTGTGTCCTATGTTTAACTCCAAAAGTTGAATAATTTCCGATTTAAACAAAATTAAAAAACGAAGAAACTAAATAAAAACAGACTATGCAACAAAACAATACTATGATTCATATTAAAGCTACAAGTCTTGTTATTCTTCCAACCTCAAGAAACCCAAGAACAACGATCACAACTCCAAACCAGAAACCCAAAACCTCTCTAATCAAAAGATGACATTTTTAATCAACCCCAGAAAAGTGAAAACAAAATTTTGTTCTTATAAATAAGGGTGGATGAGAGGGAGAGAAGAATGGGCATTAGGATCTGGGAGGAGGGGATAAGATATTCATACGGTGACACGATCCGAGTCATAAAAATGATGACATGGATACCATAAAGATGCATGAATTAACCATATCCAGATTATGGTTTGTTAGCGAATTGTTTCGGATGATAAGGAAAAAGGTGACACATTCAGACAAATATTGTTTTGGTTTGTTGTTGTTGCGATGTAACTTGAAGTTTTGCAATTTTCTGATTAGATAATGCGATCGAATTATGCTTTGGAAAATGGAAAGACAAAGGCCATCGTAAACACTAAAAATAAGCAACAAAAATGTGAGGGAAAAATAGCTTTTATTTTATTTTATTTTCTAAGAAAGAAACAGTAAAAGACTTGGAGCAAGTCAAATGACAATGTTAATGGATCTTATAAGTTATAATATGTCATGGGGACCTGAATCCTGTGGTTTCTACAACTTTGTTGATTTATGAGAGTAAGAGATCCAATTTTTTTTTTATCGATATTAACTTCATAATCATCCTCCAATAATTAATAGTATATGGGAAATTAAGATAGACTACAGATAAATTGTGTGATGAAATAGACATTATTATCATTATATCAAGCTAGAGAAAAAAGAGATATTTTGTACTTTCTATTTTTTAAATTAAAAATTAAATAAAAAGATATAATGTAATGAATGGTTATTTGAAAGCGCAAATTCTAGATTGGACCACCATGCACCACAATTTTGGTCCTTTAGGTCAATCTAATATCTACACTATTATGATGTATCTCCTACACAGTCACTAGTATCATTTCCTTCCTCAGTTATGGCCATCCTAGATAACCACCAAAGAGTTAGAACTTGGTCATTCAAACTTGAGAAAATTTCCTACACATTTGTCACTCATCAAAGGATTAAATAAGAATCAAGCAAGTTCTTGATTACTTTGTTCCAACCATCACTTTATTTTCATTTACATTCCAACAATATACTTTCAAAATTATACAATTTCAATTGCATATTTTCTTTTGCATTCTTCTTGAAGTTCATGCATTCACATTCTTACATTGATCTTTACTTTTCAATTTGTATCTAATTGTTATCATTATATGTGATTTATATGAACATGATTTTGGGGAAATTGAGCTTGATAAGTTTTTTGGGCTCAAGATTCCTAGCTGGCTTCGCACTCTTGAGGAGTATGCAACAAAATATAGACCTCATCAATGCCTAATTCACTCTTGAGGAGTATGCAACAAAATATGGACCTCATCAATGTCTAATTCTTGTTAATTTTGTGCCTTTATTTGGAAGCCCTTCCTAGCTCTAATTAGGACACACATATCGTTGAAGCCTCATCATCAAGCATTCCTATTATCCCTGCTATGTTAACCCTTGAAGCACTCTATTATCTACTATGCCACCAACTTCAAAGTTTGTTACATCTGCCAGGTTGGCGAGATCATAGATGCCAAACACAAAGCTTTTGGAACTTAGATGGACTCCAACTTTGATCAACTATTTGCCATGCTCTAACAACTTACCAAAAAAGACTAATCAATCTGCCTGAATGATGGCACACCTTTATCTACCTTTGTATTTTTTTATAATGACAAAGGGGGAGAAAAGACAATAGAATTTGTAAGATCAAAATATGATCTTGGATTCCTCATGGTATTAGTTTTAATGTTAACAAATTCAAATATTTTCATCAGAGAAATATTTTTCAGATCATACTATAAAGACGAATTAAAATAGATGATTGGTTATTATGACGCGTACTCTTTTAGACAAATCACTTTATTTGTGTAAGCTTAATGTATTTAATATATATAATTTATTATGTTTGATTACTTAGTCATCTTTGCCTATCATATTCCTTAAAAGATCAAAAGGAATAAAAGCTTCTTTGGTACTCACACTTCAAAAAGGAATGAAGACATGCTTTCCATCAAATAAAGGACAAGCAAATTTCTCGAAGTATGCCAAGTCTTGGAAAAAGTCTTTTTTGACTAACACACATAACAATTCCTTCTGCTTGGTACCTTAAAGATGATAAGTAGTCTCCTTAATCAGATAACAAGTGACAATTTGGTGAATTGCATTAAATGGTCACATTTAATTCACCAACGAACACTTCTCTCTATAAGGAAGATAGATGAAGATAGATGGAACAATCTTGTGAGAGATAGATGCTTAAGGTTTTGTAGCAATCATTTTCACGAAATACCTATAAAAAGAAGTTTGAAGACTCATAAAAAAAGAGAGAATAACATTTGTAAAAACCTCATTTATTCTTTCTATAAAAGTTCTATACTTAATTTGGTTGAATCACGTCTTAAAAGTTAGAAAAAACAAAAAGTGATTTTTTCCAAATTTAACTTTATGTTATTGCTTGAAATCTAAAGAAACTTTGTTGTAAAGAATACTTGGTTGTTGAAGTTTGAAGAGGCTTTATTGTTTAAAGAATACTTGAGTAGTTTTTTGAAGAGGCAAGTCAAAGAATACTTAGATTGAGCCAAAAGTGATTTATGAAAGAATAGTTGTATCTTTGTAAAAGATAGTAGAACATGATCAAGAACTGGATGTAGTCACGATAGTTGAGATGAATCAATATAAAAATATTGCGTGTTCTTTTCCCTTAACTTTTTTTTCTATACTCTTAAGGTCTTGATACTATTTTATTGTTTCAAAAAAGTGTTAACCTTTTTTTTATTGACAATATTCAACTCCTTTTTTTAGTGTCTTTCTTTTCTCCATAACATTCATCATAAACTTCACTTTGTTAGTTAGAATGAATGCTACGGTGGTCTCTTTAGGAAAGTGATTCACCATCTCCAGGATTTGTAACTCCATACAACACTTATTTTTTCTTTTCAAATAGTTTTTTAATTAAAAATTATTCAATTACTTTTATATCCTTAACAAAATTAAATTAAAACAATCGTAAAATGTTAGAAAGGACATGAATCGAGAGAGGTGGTTGGAAGACGGGGGGCAAGGTAAAGGTTATGGGTGGCAATAGCGAAGAGGAGGTGGTTTGAAAGGGAGATGGAACAAAGTGTCTTTTCAGATCTTTCCTTTACAACATGTTTGTTGGACTCATCATGCTTCACATGGAGAAATAAAATACAAAAAACATAAGAGCCTCATTTACTAATGCTAAAGACAAAACAAGGTTAACTGTTAAAAATCAAAACTAATTCTAAATCTTTGCTCGTTATATTCGAGGAGCTTTGGATTAGAATAGGGGTGGGTATACAGACCGGTCCAGCCCATTTAAGGCCTGGTCTGTAAAATTCGCGTTTTATACGGGCCGGATAAGTCCGGTCCGTAAAATAAATGGACTTATTTTTTAAGTTCGTATCTGGCCCACCAAAATCCGCGAATAACGGACCGGTGCGGGCCTAAATAATAGTTCAAAAAAATAAATTTTTTAAAAATAAAAATACATAAAATTAGAAGAAAAAATATTTTTTTTATTTATAAGCTAACTTTTATCATACTAAACTTTATCAGTAGTTAAAATGGTTTAAAATACTAAATATTAAAATAAAAATAATTACAAATACTTAAATAATAGTACCAAACTTTCAATAATAAAAGCATCAAAATGTCATAAAAATAATTAAATGACAAATACATACCAATTAAACATAATTTTAATGTCATAATAATTTAAAAAATTAAATACACAACTTAATATTAAAATTATAATATCTAAAACTATTAATTAGTGAAGTCCGCGGACTAGCCTGCGAGTCCGCGGATTAAATTCGCCAAGTCCGTGGACTTCACAGGCCAGGCTCAAAAATTAAATATAGTCATGCGAATTTGAAAAAACGGGTTCGTTATCTGTGAAATCCCCGGGCTTACGGACCGGTCCACGGACCCGAGTCCATCTACCCACCCTTAGATTAGAATTGAGATTATCCACGATGGAGGCAGTGGAGGTTTCTAGATCTACTCTCTCCCATCTCACGATGTCCCTTTCTCTACTCCAAACCCCTTCCCATTCTTTTTCAATCTCTTCCTATAACGAAGCGTCTCTCTCTTTCTCTCTCCTATAGAGGTTTTTATAGCCTACAAAGGGTAAATATGTACATAAGATGTCTACTTTAAAAAAAAATCAATTTATAAAAATTGCTTCAAGAAGTTTCACTTAATTCATCTTCACCCTTCAATTATTTATTATTGTATTTATTGGTTCTAATTAATTTGACCATGATACATGTCGCAACCCGAAAATTTCTGATCTTGCGACCTATGGTTTAGACATCCTTTTAAAAGTCTCATTAATTAAGGAATGTCCGAACACCAGACTAATCCTTAATTAATGGTTTTGAAAATAGGTTCATGGAGTCGCCACCAATATTTTACTCAAAACATTGGAAAAAGAAAAGGTTTTTAAAAATCCAATAATGGCCTTGATAACCAGAATTGGGTTCGGGGGTCGGTTACGTGTAGGGAAGGTATTAAGCACTTCTACAACGCCTTCAATCGGTACCCTATGATGAAGTTAACATTATAAACAATAATAATATAAATATTAAATCCCCTTTTGTTAATAACTACTTACATGTTTGAAATTTAAATTATACAATTAACCCTAAAATGTCTACATGATTATTTCTATTATTACAATAATTATTATAGATAAGAAATAAAAAAAGAGAGAAAGAAATTAACTGAAATACCTCTTGAATGAGCTCTATTGGATCTTCAAAATGGGAAGATAGGTGCTTTTTGGCAACCTTTCGCACTACAATTGCCTCACAATACTCAAGAAAGAGAGAGAGAGAAAAAGAGAGAAATTTCGAGCTCTAAGGAGTGCTGGACGAAATTTTTTGGGGTCCTGAGAAATGAGCCCCAGCTGTCTATTTATAGACTTCAGAAAGGGTCCAGAACAGCCCGTTCCGAAATTGAAACGGGCCGTTCTGGACATGGCCGTTGTGTGTAAATTTTATAACTGGAACGGCCCGTTCTGAAATTGGAACGGCCCATTCCAGAGATAAAATTAAGACATCCTTTGGTGGCCTGGAACGGGCGTTCCAAACAAGTATCTTTAGGCCTTTTCTATAACTCGGAACGGCCTGTTCCAGTTAATTTTTTAGCCCTCTTTTGAAGAGTTTGGAACAGCCTGTTCCACTCTTGGAACGACCCATTCCAAATTAGGGTTTTTGGCCCTTTTAGAAACTCAAAACGGCCCGTTCCAAATTGGGAACGGCTCATTCTGATTTTGGAACAGCCCGTTCCGGTCTTCTAAAATCAGCTTGTTTGGGCTTTTGGGCCTTCTAAAGTCTTGTTTTGTTGTTTGCATGTTTCGGGAGCTCCTTCCCTTCATAACAGAGGTCCATTTCCTTGTTTGTATGTTCCCGGACGAAATTGGGTGTCTACAACACACCACCTATTTAAATGGATCACCCTAGTCTTAGTCATTAGTTATAATTTTCTTTATATTGTCTACTTTGATATATTATGACTCTGATACATTACGATAAGTTCATTTCATATCTCTGATATTTATATGCTTTGATAATTATATGCCCTTATTTGCTCTTATATATTTTTTACATGTACATTTGTTCTAAGATCATTCTTATATGATGCATCAACTTAGGAGGAGTCTTTATATAAATTGTATGAGTAGAATTTTCATAGTTTATGCTATGATATTCTATGCTCTTAATACCTTTTTTTTATTATAAATATATATACATATGTATATATGATACAAATGTATGACAAACACATTTCGTTCTTATAATGAATCAAGTCACAAGTTTCTCATTATTAAAAAGGGAGAGATTATTGAACGAAATAAAATACATATATCTAATACTCCAGTTTTGATGATAACAAAGTAATGATCTCAATGGACTATTTTTTGATCTAAAGTTATTTAAGGAATCATGCGTCCAAACATGTAGAAGGAATGAAGAACAAAAATGTATTTCATAAACAATCATCTTTTACAAATACGTAAAAATGAATAAGTGTAACACCTAGTTAAATAGGCTAGTCAGTGTGTACGTCTATTGTCTAATGCATTATGACCAATGTCTTCATCCTTTAAGTATTCACAAGTTCATCACTTGTTGAACATCCACACACCATAAAATAGTCTCATAAACGTTCAAAAACAAGTCAATGATAAGTGTTTTGATAATTTGTGTTCTTTATATATGTTATTATGATTTATTTATTCTTTTGTGTGTGGATGCAGAATGATACAGTGGACTAGAACCAGTGCAACATCCAAAAAAGGAAAGTCATCTATAAAAATAATTGTTCGCTCGCCTAAAGCAGTGTGTTTAGACTAAGCCTTCTTTTCCTGATTCCCTTATCATGCCAAGACATTAAGGAAGCTCAAAAGCTGTGAACAAATGTAAAGAGCGATCATATTCAAAGACCAAAGATTAATCTACTATAGCTAAGTCACAAGACTCTCACTCAATGGATTTTCTTAAAGCTTATAAATACAAAAGTACTTGAAGAGAAGACACGAACTTTGTGAATATTTTCTATACACTTATGTTCAATTATGCCCAAACTTTGATCAATTTTCTCTTAAGTCTTATTGTAACCTTCGTCTAGTGCACGATCAATGAGAAACATTTAAGCTATAATTTCCTTAATTTAACAAGTTATACTTCTTTGAGTGTATTTAACTTTCATATCCTCTTCGTGAGAGTCATCTAGAAAACTCAAACACTAGTTTACCTATATAAGCTTCAAGAGACTAGGTAAAGAATACTACAACAGGTTGTTGCATCTATAAGCTCGGAGTGGTAGATAAAAATACTTGATTGTAAAAGTTTCCAAGTTAGTGTAACCCTTCAAGTTTGAAGGTAATTGGATATAGCTTAAGTTAAGTGAACTAATATGAAATCAAAGTTTTTCCTTCATATCCCTTTTCCTAGCATAGTTTTTGGATGAAACATTTTTGTGAACTTATATTGCAAAAATGTTTTGAAACCTTCACACACACATTTAATCCCATTTTGTGTGTTCATTTCTTTTTTCATTATGAAACTCTTTTGTCAAACTGTCATATAATCACTCTTGAGTACATTTTTAAAAAAAAATATAAACTTATGGCAACTTAAAATGAGAAACTCAAGAAGGATCCACCATATGTTGCTAATAAAGAGATTCATGATATCAAAGGCAAAACCACAAAAAATGATCCAACCAAGATTACATTTAAAGCTAAAAATGTACAACTCATGAAGGATTTTGCTAAGTTTGTGGATAACTCTTTTAATATGAACATGCTTTTAAAACGTAGAAGATTGTCATATGATAAAAGTAGTCTTGGGTATGAGGGAAATGAATCTAAAACTTCTTCAAACCTAAAGATAGTCTTGTGTAATGTTTGTGGTAAAGGTGGCCAGCACAACAACAAATGTTACTTGAAAGGGAAATAAGAGGTGCCTAAGGGCAAGAAAACTAACAAAAAATGATCCAAAAGGATTTGGGTACCAAAGTTTCAAATAATTTTTGTTGTAGATATCCTTGGTGGGAAGAAAGGTATTCACACTAGTACTTAGCCAATGGTTGCTCCCAACACATGATAGGAGAAATGTCTACTTTCCTAGATCTCCAACCTCGTGATGGAATAGTCTCCATTGGAGGAAGAAAAAAGAAATGATCAGAGGTATAGGTAAGATTGGTAAGAACTTTATACCTATTATTGAAAATGTTCTTTATGTTAAAGGATTAAAGTATAATCTATTTACCATAAAAAAAATTTGTGATAACAAATATATTGTATCTTTTGACAAAGACTCATGCATAGTTAGACAAAATGATGAGTATGTACTATTTATTGTCTAAAAAAAGAATAATTTGTATGAGATCAATCTAGATGATCTAGGCAAGCAAAATACAACTTGCTTAGTTTTTAGACAAGATGAAAGATGGATTTGGCTTTAAAAGTTTGGGCATATCAATTTTAAACATATTTCAAAACTTAAAAAAAAAAGGTATAGTAAAAGGGTCCAATAAAACAACTGTATGAGATTTCTTGGAAAATCCATCTTATTTGTGAAGCATAATAGAAGAAGAAAAAAATTAAAACATCTTTTAAATATAAAAAAAAGGTTGTTTCCACTTCTAGACCTCTTTGTAACACATGTATCTGTTTGGACCAACAAGAACATTTAGCCTTGGTGGTAAAAGTATGGATTTGTTATCATAAATGACTATTCTATATACACATGAGTTTACTTCATAGCTCACAAACACGTGTCTTTTCATGTCTTTGAGATATTTTATAAAAGAGTCCAAAATAGAAAAAAGTTTTTGTATCTCTACCATCAAAAGTGATCACAGGACAAAGTTTGAAAACTTTGATTTTAAAATATTTTGTGAAAAGAATGGTATTCTCAACAACTTCTCTTCACAAAGAGTACCTTAACAAAATTAAGTAGTTGAAAGGAAAATTCCAGGCCCTACAAGAAATAGGTATAACATTTCTTTGCAAAAGATCTTTGCCGAAAAACTTAATAGAAGTTGTTAACACAACATGTTATATCAAAAACAATATTAATTAAACCTATATTAAATAAGGCTCCCTATGAATTGTGGAGGGGTAAAAGACCCAACATATTTACTTCCATCTATTTGGATTAAGTGTTATATGCTTAACACTAAAGGTTGACTTGGAAAATTTCATTCTAAAGTGGATGAAGATATGTTTCTTGAATATTCGAACACCTTAAAGATATATAGAGTCTTTAACTCTAGAACCTCTACATAGAAGAATCAACCTATGTAAAGTTTAATGATGCTTTAAATGATAGGAAACTATTAAATCTAAAAGAGGAATTTGTATATTTGCATATTGAACTTGAGAATACATATGGATTTGATGAAAAAGAGAAGAAGAACGAGGATAAACTATCCAAGTAGACAATACCTCCAAATCTCATAAGGATTGGAATTTTGTGACATACCATCCTTAATATCATATCCTTGGAGTTAGTTCTAAAGGAATAAAGGCATGATCCACCTTCAAAGATAATGATTCCTATGCCTTGGTTTTGGAAATCGAGCATAAGATGATAAAGGAAACACTAAAGGATAATGACTAGATTCTAGCTATGCAAGATAACTTTATTAGTTTGAAAGAAATGACATCTAGAC
This sequence comes from Cajanus cajan, assembly GCF_000230855.2. Lineage (NCBI taxonomy): Eukaryota > Viridiplantae > Streptophyta > Magnoliopsida > Fabales > Fabaceae > Cajanus > Cajanus cajan. The sequence continues at coordinate 53,584,820 of NC_138520.1, read as the reverse complement.
TTTTGTACCCAAGCCTAAACATCAAAGAATCATAGGAACCAAATGAGTGTTTAGAAACAAACTAGATGAGGAAGGGAAAGTAGTAAGCAATAAAGCTAGATAAGTAGCTTCAAGTTGTAATTAACAAGAAGGTATAAACATTACTGAAACTTTTGCTCTAGTAGTTAGACTTGAAGCACTACAAGAAAAATGTAAATTTCCGACGGAAAATTTCCGACGGATCGTCGGAAATTTTTTGTCGGAAATTTCCGACGGAAATATAAATCCGTCAGAAATTTCTGACAGAAACTTTCTGACGGAAAATTCCGTCAAAAATTTTTGACGGAAAAATAAATCCGTCGGAAATTTCTGCCGGAAAATTTCTGACGGAATTATTCTGTCGGAAATTTTCGACGGAATATCTTATTTTTAATTTATATTTTTAATTTCTTTTTTTAATTTCTTATTTTTAATTTATTATTTTTAATTTCTTATATATATTTGTAGTATTAAAAATTTTATATATCTTTTAAAGGTATAAATATATATTATAATTATTTATTACAAGTTTTTTATATCTACGATTAGTATTAAAGATGAAAATAAATTAGGTTATACTATATTTTATTATAATTTACTTGGTTTGAACCTAACTTTCTTTAAAAATATATATTTTAAGTGTGACTTATTTATCTATCATAGATAATTTTTAAATATTTGGGTAGAACTACAATCATATAGACTTATTTTATAATAATTTAACACTATTAAAAATATAAAAATCTATATGTTAAATTTATAAAAATAAAGTTTAATTTATTTATGATATAAATATGTTTTTAATATCTAATATATATTTTTAGATGATAATTTATTTTAAAATATATCTTATAATAACAATTCTAAATGGAATATAAATCTTATGATTTTTCTTATTTTTATTTTTTTAATCAATGTATACAATTTTACTATTTTGATTTTTTCAATCAACGTATACAATAAATAAAAAACACAAAAGAAAAACATGCATGCTACAAATTTTATTTTATCAAAAAATTATTTGTTTTAATATATTACATTATATATGTGAATATTAAGACATATATATATATACATATATATTATAATTAAACTTTTTTTAAAAATTAATTCATTATTAAGAAATTTTTTTTATCACATGAGAATTAATTTCCTTCAAAAATTTGATAGATATCAAATAAATAAATATTTTTTCTGAATCTATATATTTATTTTATTAGAATATAATTTTTATTTTTTAAAATATATTATTTTTTTAGATAAAAAATTATGTATATGTCAAATAGTAGTGAGGGCAAGTGCCTCACTATTCCAAACGTGCAGCTGTCGCTGTATATATATGTATGTGTGTGTATATATATATATATATATATATAATATAAGGGGTTATAATTATACCGGTGTAACTTTTACTAAGTATTATGCCGCTCTATAACTGTATATTAAATGTGAATTTTGTAAATCCAACCGTTAAATTGAAAGTCCATATCACTTTATACGTGTATATCAAATTTTGTTAAAATTGAACAACAACTGGAAGATAATCCAAGTGTTCATATTTTAGTGTATTTTGAAATGAATATATTACATCAATTTTGTTTTATAAAAATGAAGTATCAAATCATCTTGGATTAATATAAAGTTTTGTATATATAATCTATAAGAGATATGAACTTTCAATCTAACAGTTGGATTTACCAAATTCACATTTAATATAAAGTTATTGAGCGGTGTAATACATTGTAAAAGTCGCATTTAATATATATATATATATATATGAGGGGGTTATAATTACAATGGTATAAATTTTACTAAGTGTTACACCGCTCAATAACTTTATATTAAATGTGAATTTTGTAAATTCAACCGTTAAATTGAAAATTTTTTACTCTTAAATCATATATATATATATATAGACACACACACACACACACACACACACACACACACATATATATATATATATACATGAGGGGAGCTATAATTACAATGGTATAAATTTTACTAAGTGTTACACCGCTCAATAACTTTATATTAAATGTGAATTTTGTAAATTCAACCGTTAAATTGAAAATCTTTTACTCTTAAATCATATATACAAAATGTTATATTAATCGAAGATGATTTTTTATAAAACAAAATTAAATCTGTCGAAAAATTTATATTTTTGATGAGAAAATTTTTGTAAGAAAAGTTATATTATTGATAGAATATTTCAGACAAATTTATATTTGTCGAAAATGTAAGAACTGGTTTTAAATTTGATATGAAAATATTATGATATAATTAGATAAGATTTTAAGTTAGTATTTTATTAATGGTTGATAATTAAAAAATAAAACATGGATAAATACATTATTTGAATTTTATATGTTTGATTTAAGATAACTTACAAAATAACTCTTGGTAAAGTTATTCCGCTCAATAACTCATGGTGTGTTGAATTTCATCGATCCAATTAATTGTTAGATTAAAAGTTATTAAATTTTACTAATAATTAATATAAAAAATTAATTAGTTTTGGAATAAATTATTTGCTAATTAACAATATAATTGAAATATTAATTATTTTAAATTATTTAACTAAAATCTTATTGACAATTTACTATATGATCTTAATATTTTTGTATAACTAATATATGGTTTTAAATTTGATATGAAAATATTATATATAATTAGATAAGATTTTAAGTTAGTATTTTATTAATAGTTGATAATTAGAAAAAAAAATAAGGATAAATACATTTTTTAAATTTTATATGTTTTATTTAAGGTAAATAAATATATTAAATTAATTAATAATTTATTTAAAATATTAAAATTTAATTTATAAGTATGTAATAAATAAATATTTATAATTTTATAAATTATATTATCATTATAAATTATAAAATTAAATAATTTAAATTATAATTTTAAATAAAAATAAGTAGATGTTAATTATAAAAGTAAGTACATATAAATAAAGAATAATTAAATATATTATTATTATTATTATTATTATTATTATTATTCGTAATATAAAATTATTATATATTATTATTATAGTACAAATATGAGATTGTATATTTGAGGATGACTTAAATGAATTAATTTGTACAAGTTATATTGACAACATACATAGACATTTCGGTAGCTTACTCATCAGAACTTTACAGTTAAGCGTGCTTGACCTAGAGTAGTACTGGGATGGGTGACCTTCTGGGAAGTCTCCCAGAAATTGCACAAGTAAGAATAAAACACGCTAAACAGTGAAATATTGTGAAATAGAACCCTTGAGAGGCCAAATATGAGAGTTGTTACATTAATAAATTTATTAAAATTAAAAAAAAAATTATAATTTCCGACGGATTTTTCCGTCGGAAAATTTGACAGCAATTTTTGATGGATTTTTCCGTCAGAAATTTTGACAGCAATTTCCGATGGATTTTTCCGTCAGAAATTTCTGACGGAATTTTCCGACGGAATTTTTTGTCAGAAAATGATGGAGAAGGTAAGGAGGAGTGATGAATGTTCTTCTCCTTAGCTCTCCTTATGCACGGATCTTCTTCAAGGAAATAGAAACCAACGTGATGAACACTAGATGGAGGAGATTCTCGGATAGGAAGAAGGCTTAAGCCTTGGATGGAAGCATCCAAGCTTAAGGTGCAAGGGAAAGCTCACTTCAAAGAGGAGGAAATCCTAGAAGGGTTCCTAAGGTGAAGCTTTCTCTCATGGTGACTCTTGAACGAAATTTGGCTGAATAAGCTCTCAAATTTCATTATTCTCAAAAGTGAATACAAAGAGTGGAAGAATCACTTAAGTAGGGTTCCAAGTGTGCAACTTTGGGCGCCTAAATCCAAGGCTACATGTGGCGCCCAAAATTTGAATTCAAACTTGAAATTTGAATTCAAATTTTGGCTCCCATGTGCTAGTCCGAAAATTTAGGTGCTTAGATGCATTTAGGTTTGATTTGAGAGTTATTTAGGGTTAATTTGAGTGGCACATGTTCAGCCACCCATGGTGCTAAACATGTGACTCAAATGTAACTTAAATGACTTTCAAATTAAACCTAGTTTAACCTAATTTACCTATTTAAGTAATTCTTGTATATTCCTAATCTAATGACCTAAATACAATGGTCAAACAAATACAATGGAAAGGAAAAATTACAAGAATGAAAATGAGCCCAATATTGGGTACCAAAAGCCCAAAGGCCCATGAAGCCCAAAACTAGGCCCAACAAGCCTAAAACCTAAAATGCTACTCTATGTGGTCCAAAATACAAGACCAAAATATATGATACCTATACTAACATGATGTATACAAAACATATGAAAATAGCTATAACAAAATATGGCCCATGAAAAGTTAAACTTGGGCCTTCCTAGGCCCATCGGGCCCATTGGGCCCTGACTGGCCCAAACCTTCATGTCTAGCCAACTCCTCTTGGCTCCTTCAATATGTCACCTCTTGCCTTCCTAGGCATGATTCCATCAGAAAATTCCATCGGAAAAATTATTTCTGATGGATTTTTTTTCCGACGCCACTTTGTCCGACGGATTGAAATCCGTCAGAAATCCGTCGAAAAAAGAAAAATCTGTCAGAAATTTACCTATTTCCGTCGGAAATCAGCATTTTTCTTGTAGTGAAGCTATAAGAATCATGTTAGCCTTTGCAATTTATAAAGACAAAACCTTTTTAAATGGATGTGAAAATGCCTTATTAAATGGTATTATAGAAGCGGAAGTCTGTGTTAGACAACCTATTGATTTTAAAAATCCATAATTCATAGACCATGCATTTAAACTTAAGAAAACTTTAAACAAGCCCCTAGAACTTGGTATGACAAGCTAAGTAGCTTTCTAATTAGCATTAACTTTATGAGAGGCAAAATTGACACGACTTTGTTTAAAAAAGAGTATGACACATATTTTATTATATTACAAATATACATTGATGATATCATTTTTGGTGCTACTAATGTATTTTTGTTAACTTATGAAGACAAAGTTTGAGATGAACATAATGGGTGAACTAAGGTTCTTTCTAGAACTACAAATCAAACAATTAGACAAAAAAATATTCATTTATCAACAAAAATACACAAAATAATTACTATCTAAGTTTAAATAATTGCAAGCCTATGTCCACAATTATGCATCTGTATGTAAGCCTATCAAAGGATGAATCAGGTAAGCCAATATATCAAATGATCTATAGATGTATGATTGACTCACTTTTGTACCTTATAGTGAGTGGACCTGACATCATGCATAACATATGCTTTTATGCACGTTTTCAATATCATCCCAGAGAGTCATGTCTCAAAGTTGTTAAGAGAGTATTTAGATATCTTGTTGGAATCACTAATCAAAGTCTCCTTTATAAGGAGTGTGAAGATTTCATGTTAATAGGCTTTTGCAATGAAGACTATGTTGGAAACAAAGTTGAAAGAAAAACGCACAAGTGAAAGATGTCACTACTTGGGCCCTTGTCTCATCTCATGGGCAAGCAAGAAGCATCATGCAATAGCCTTTTCTATTGTAGAAACAAAATATGTATTAACTGTTAACTATTGTTCACAACTACTATGGGTAAAGTATCAACTTTCTGTTCAAGCTTTAAGTATAACATATTTGTTTTCTGTGATAATACTAGTGTTATAAACCTTTCAAAAAGTCTCATACTAGTAGTCATCACCATCACCATTGTCACTATCACCACTAACACCACCCCTATCATTGTCGTTATCATTACCTTCGTCGTCATTTCCAGCAGCAACACCACCACCATTGGTATTGCCAACATCACCACCACCACTACCAATAGTGATGGTAGTGATATGGTGACACTACGGTGGAGGTAACAATAGTTATAATAATAGTGGTGACACCAACAATGATAAAAGAAATTATGACAATAATAGTATATGGTAACTTTATTTGTAAGCGTTCAATCCTTATTGTTGTTATTAGCTATTCTCATATTCATAAATGTTTTCATTTGTCGTATCCTACACAAACATTGTCTTTACCAAAGTTTCTCAAAATTTTATTATGACACAATGGGTTCAGATATGTCACGAGTCACGACAAAACAAAAATAGAGTTGCACAAGTTCAAATCTACCATGACACAACGAAGGCATGCGATGCAGATCTTCCACAATGGAATAGAGGTTACACTACTAGATTTTAATCTTTTAGCAACATTTTCTTGTTTACATTTGTTAAAATGTTACTATATATTAAATAAATGTTATTTTGTAACATTTTTTTGAAAAATGTCATTATAGATAGAGTAACATTTTTTATTTCAATATTATTCTTTCCAATTGTTTTTAAAATCAAAGTCTCATATCGAGTAAAAAAATTTTACATAAATTATTTTGCAACATTTTTTTGAAAAATGTTACTATAATTGCTTCTAAAATCAAAGTCCCACATCGAGTCAAAAAAAGTATATTTCTCTTATATCTAATTGTAACTCATAATTAAAGTCTCACATCGAATAGATTAATGATTTATAAAGAGTATATATACTCATATAGTTATATTTAGGATAAATGAAATTTGATATTCTATATATAATTAGTGGTGACTAACTAAAAATATCTTTTCCTAAAAACTTAAGGAACTCTTAGAAGTTTAGGAGACATAAAAATATAATAATTGATAGTAATATTTAAATTAAAATTTATTATTTTATAAGATTAACAAAATATTGGCAACATCATTAAAATGTTACAAAAAATTATTAAAATGTTACAAAAATACTACTTTAGTAACATTTAAAAAAATGTTACCTAATTATGCAAAAATGTTATTAAAAGTCTTTAGCAACATGGACTATATACAACATTTGATAATATGTTGCTAAAACAAATTAGCAACATTTATACATAATTAAATAACATTTTTCAAATGTTGCTAAATACCATTTGTGTTGTAGTGTTACTTGAGTTCAAATATAGGATAATGAAGTACAAATCTACTACAACATAAGCGTGCAAGAGTGCTCTAAATCTAGTGTGTGGTTTGAGTTTACTAACCAAGTTTGAGGTCACAGAATAAAATGAGGAGCGTCATTCAGTTCTAAACATCAAGAGATGGAGCCTCTACCGAAGCATTCTTTTCGTGAGCAAAAAAAAGAAATGGAGGAGTAGATTGGGAGGTGGACAACAAAATAGATGCATGGTGGTTAGTAATGCTCTGGTGGTGGTTGACGGTAAGAATTGTTGGAAAGTGAAAAGACAAAAATATTTTTGTTCAGTGAATGTATGTGGTAATAATATGCATCTTATCTTAATCTAAAAACCAATAATTATGATATATGGTGGACTACTTATGATGAAGGATTACCATAACATTCATCTCTTTATAACACATAATTTAGTAATGGCTTGGCATTTTACTTTATTAATTTGAATCTATTAGTAAAATGTACATTTTCGTCTCTTTTAAAGGAAACGTGTAGAGATATACCCACGTTGTAGTAAATTTTTTAAATTAACTTCAACTTATTCTAATTTTTTAATGGAATCACACGTGGGTATAAAATTACAATAAAATAATCAATTTTATAATAATAAGTAGTATACAATAACTTTTCAGTCACACCTTATCATGCATTTCTTTTTATATGTATTAACATTTATGAAATACAACCATATATATATATATATATATAAAAGTCATCTATATAGTACAATAACATATATGCACTTAATTAGTATTTTTTAAAATTAATATATATAACGAAGGATCTATTTACTTAAAGAGTAAATTTACTTAGACTTAGTCTGTTTAATAACTTATATTTTACATCAAATTTTAACAATTCAACCGTTGAATTTAAAGTTCTTAATGTATAGATCAAGTTTACGAATTTTAAAAAAATTTAAAAGTCATTTAATATTTCGTTTTATTAATTCAAATTGACAGATAATCATAAAATTATTTTATACGTTGATTTAAATTAATAGAAAAAAAATATCAAATAGTTTTTAAATTTTTTAAAAATTTATAAACTTGACTATACATTAAGAATTTTAAATTTAATAATTGAATTATTAAAATTTGATCTAAAAACACAAGTTATTGAATAGAGTAAGTTTAAGTTAATTTATTTTTGAAATAAATAGATCTCTCTCTTCCTTTCTCTCTCTCTCTTCTCTCTCTCTCTCTCTCTCTCTCTCTCTCTCTCTCTATATATATATATATATATATATATATATATATATATATATATATTCACTAACAAGCTTTAAAAAAATATGAAATTAGTTAAAGACATGATTCGGTAATGCTAAAATACCGAATTAAAGTGGAGTTAATATTTACATAGTCCCTGTAATTTATTATACAAAAGTCACTCTTACTTTTCTATTTTAATTTTATATATAAAATGAAAATGGTCTCTTTTTTTTTTTTTTTTTTTTTTCTTTTCATACAATCCTTTTTCTATGGCCATACTTCATTATTTTTGTACATAGGAGACAAAACTATGTTGTTAAACAGATGGCCATGGTTTGTTGGTGGAAGGGTCAACGTAACAATCATGAGTCCATCGAAAGATTATTGGCACATGTAGATTAGGAATAACGGTTGATTAAAACCTACTACACATGATACATAGGATAATAATTTTATATGATCATGTATGCATGATATAAAAAATATTATTATCATATTTCTTTATTTGTAAACAAATTTTTAATTCTATAAACTAAATTATAAAAATATAAAAAGGTGAATAACTCAATTACAATTTTTTTTTAGCTTAAAGACCAAATTAAAGATTTCTAAAAGTTTAAAGTTCAAATAATATATTGAACCTTTAATTAAAAATGACATATATATTATATTAAAAAAACAATGTTAACAAGTCTAGAAAAGGTATGTTATATATTTATCATTCAATTCACTTTATACTATTGTTTATTATAAAGTTTTATATAAATGTCTTTAAAGATCAAAAGTCATGTATTTTTAAGTTAGAAAGATTAAATAAGACAATTTTTTTTAAGAGATTAAAATCACACTTTAAAAAAAATTTATAGGACCAAAAGTATATTTTACCCTTTTATGAATGTAGGACATGAAAAAAACTAAGAACAAAGATGCAAGACTTTATAAACATATCATATTTTTATATTTAAATTTATAAAATAATATTTTTTATTTATTTTTATCATAATATAAATTATAACAATTATAGTTTTTTATATAAAAAAAAGTTGAGCCTTTCTTGTATAAGGTCTCTAGGCAATTGCATCTCCAAACAACCGCCATAATTGGTTTTGGTGACACCTTTAACCCCTAAACTTTTTATTAAAATTATGAGAATAAAATGTGACAACTTAACATGATAATACTCTAACCCATGGTAAAAGGTTCATATGTTCAACTTAATAAGTCTCATCTCTTGCATTCTCATCATAACATCCCTCAAATTTAATATCTTAGTAGTCTTACTTCACGATATTTCAAACAGTGACACTTTACACAATTTTTTATTGATCAAAATCTTTTACCGATCATAAGACTCTGTGGATAGCCATTTCTTGTTAGGTCCCAAGGCTCACTAAGAAGGGTGAGTTGGATTGGTTTTTAAAAATTTTAAAGCACAACAAAACTTTTCCCCCTTCTCTTCATGTTTTGGAAAACACTTTCTCAAAAGATGATTCTTAAAATGACTTTCTAGAAATTTGTTTCTTAGAAAAACTTTCTTGATCTTTTGGAAATAACTAAGTCATTGATGAATGAAAAGATCAATAAACAAGTTTCAAATAGAAACAAGAATTAAAGATATAACTAGTAATATCAAGAAGTAAAAAAGATATAGGAAAAATATAATCACACAAGGATCTAAATTGCTTCACTTTCTTCATAAAGCTACATCAAATCTTCTATAATCAACCATCGAATATAACAATTTCACTATAAGAAAGAGTGTAATTACAATCCAAATTAGCCAGATCAACACTATAACATAGTATTAAGTTAAAAGACGATATTGGATCCCTCAAATTTTAGAGAATTAATTCTAACAAACAAAACATTTTTAAAAGAGAAAATGTCCTAAAAAATATCTTCAAAAAATATATTTGAAAATGATTATCGAAAGAAGTGTAAGATGCAGATCATTTGTAAGACGATGTAAATCAGATGAAGCATACAATTTGTCTCATATGCATTCAATGCTTATTATTTTTTGAGACTAACAACAAAGTTTGTATTGGATGTTTCATTCCTTAATAGATCAAACTAGAAAATCATCTTAAAACTCACAAATCTGTTAAAGAGAAAAATCATGCTTTCTATCATAACCAAGATCCTTGAAACCATGGAGAAAAACATATAAAGTCACTATGATAACTGCTCCATGCTGACATTATTTTTGCAAGCCCCATTTGGTATTAAAAGTTGATAAGTAGTCTCCTTGATCAGATAAGAGGTACGATTTGGTGAAATGCATTTAATGCTCGTATTAAATAAGTCAAATGGTTACCTGTCATCACAAGAAAAAACGATGAAGATAAATGAAATAAACTTGTGAGTTGGACTCAAAGTGTTGCAACGACCATCTTCTCCGAGCTACTATATAAAAAGATTCAAAGTTCAAGAAAGACGAGAACATATATGAAGAAAAGATTTGTACAAAAACATACACGAAGAAACGCACTTTGAAAATCATGCTTGTATAAGCTTCATTCTTTCTTGTAAAAATATTTACTCTATACTAGTTGTATAACGTCTAAGTGAGACGAACACAACATTTATGTTACCTTTATAACCATTTTTATAAGGTTGAGCCTGGAGAGGCTTATCTATAAAAGAATATTTGTTTGAAGCGTAAGCTTGACTATAAAAGAATACTTGTTTGAATATCCTAGGGAGGCTTAACTATAAAAGAATACTTAGTTGTTAAGCTTGGAGAGGCTTGTTGTGAAAAGAATACTTAGGTAATTTCTTGAAGAGACAAGTCAAAGAATACTTAATATTGAGTCAGAAGTGGTTTGTTGAAAGAATATTTGTATCTTTATTTAAAGATATTGGAACTCAATCTAGTTGGTTTAAGAACTAGACGTAGCCTCAATGGTTAACACGAACCAATATCAAAATAGCCAGTGTTCCATCTAACTACTCTTTGCATTTTATCTAACTAGCATTATTACTTCACTACGAAAAATGTACATGCTTTTGATACACACTATTTAAACCCCCTTCTAATATTTATCTTTTCTCCACACATAGGCATTCCTATTACCACCCAATAGAAACCCTTGCCTACAGTTCTAATTAGAGAACCCTACTCTAACCTGTAGACTCAAGAAACCTTGTCTTGAGATACACCTTTCTTACAAAGAGTTACAAAATCTCCTAATGAAATCTATCCGATTTCAACAAAAGAAAATAAAAAAGAAATGATACGACCCGTGAAGCTTCCCGTGTTTAATTGTTTGACTTGTTGAAAATCAAGAACAACGCAACCATTAGTCACTCACTATAGGAAACTTCTTAGAAAGTCACCTATCCCTAAATAACTCTAAGTCAAGCACACTTAATTATGAATTAAGTGATAAGCTTTGAAAAGTAGATGCATCTTGTTGGTATAGTTAGTACTAATTAATTCTTTTAAGTCATCCTCAATTGTACAATCTCACACATATACAAATCTTTGAATTCCTTTCATTCTGGTGTGTTTGAGCTATTACAAGCTCACCAGCTTCTACTTGGTTCATCCCAAAATCTAGGGGTGGCAAAACGGGTCAGTCCGGCCCATTTTGGCCCGGCTTGCCAAAAATGGATCGGGCCGGGCCAGGTTTGGCCGCCAATAGAAAACAGGTTGGGATAGCTGGTCTGCCCCGCCTAAGGACGGGCTAGCGGGCTGGTGGGCCGGCCCGTATACCACAAAAAAAATATTACAAAAAAAAATAATTTATGTTCAAATAAAAAAACTGCTACAAATAAATATATATATCCATATAAAATTAAAAATGCATACATATTATACAGATATATGTTCTAGAGCTGTCAAAGTGGGCTCCAACCCGTGGGTCAACCTAGCCCACCTTGAAAACGGGCCGGGTTGGGCCAAAAAAAATGAAAAAATTTATGATGGGTCAAAAAATGTGACCCGGCCCACCACCTGACCCACTTACCCACCCATCAACTTAACCCACTAACAACTCACTTAACTATTTATTATTATATATCCATTATTTTAATAAGATATCATTTTTTTATAGATAAAGATAAAATCAATGTTAAACAATATGAAATTGCTATAAATTTATCTATCCAAACCTCCAATAAAATTTAATATTGATGAATAATCACTCTTATAAAAGAATTTTTATTTTTTTGTTTTAATTTTTTAAAGTTGTACACTTTTTAATTTAATTTTAATGTTGTATCCATGATTTTAATTTGGTAATTTTTACTTTAGATTAGATATTATTTTATATTGAAATAAATCATAATTTTTTTTTAAAAAATCAGGTGGGTTGGTGGGCAGCCCGTTTAGCCCACTAACCCGTGGTTGGCCAGGCCGGGCTAGAAAAGTTTGCATAATAAATTTGGTGGGCCGGGTCGGGTTGACCCACTTAAAAAGTGGGTTGAGGTGGGCCGGGCCAAACAGGCCAGGCTGGCCCGTTTTGACAGCTTTAATATGTTCAACAAAAACAAATTACAAACTTATAACAAAATCAAATAGAAATTAGTCCACTTACACCAAAATCAAAACAAAATTATAAACTTACAAATTACTAATAAACTAAATTTTTGATAGACCACAAAACAAGTCCATACACAATTAATCAACTTTAACTTTCTATTTCAAGAACATTAGAAGCTCCCTTGGAAGATAAATAAATTAAACATAAAAAAAATTAAATATAAAAAAAATTAAAGTATGCTAGCTAGCGGGTTGTAACGGGCCAACCCACTATTTGGCCTGGTGGGCTGGCGGGTTTGGCGAGTTGACGGGTTGAAATATTGGGCCTGGCCTGCGGGTCAGAGCCCGTTTTCCCATCCCTACCTAAATCACACCGTATCGGGAGAGATAATGAGGCTCATATACCATTTGTAACACCCTACAGATTTTACATCTTTGCAGTTGCACTCCACGATACTTCAAACGATAACATTTCACACAACTCCTCTTTAGTCAAAATCCTCAATGAGTAGTCCTTTCTAAGATACATGTTCGCCTTTAGGAGGATCACCAATTATTCCTACAAATCAATACAAGAATTTTCAGTTTGCTTTGTTCTTACTCATGCACTATCTAAGAAACTTCATAGAAGGTCACTTATCTCTAAATCAATCAAAATCAATTATGCTTAATTGTGAAGTTCTTAAGTGTTGAGTTGTCAAAAAGTAAAGGCATCTTGTTAATATACATAATACTAACTAATTCTTTTAAGTCATCATCAATTGTACAATTTTACACTTATACAAATCTCTTGATCCCTCTCAATTTTGTGTATCCAAGTTGTTACACTCATTCTGCTCAACAGGATCATACTCAATTGTTTGACAATTAGCCCAAAAAACTACTAAAAACAAAATAAGAAGAGTGAAATATGTCTCACACGTGTTAAGACATATATATATATATATATATATATATATATAAGAAAGTTGAGTAACATGCTAATAACACATATCAAGCAAAACACAACATAACACACTTCAATACCCATAGCTAAGATGTTTGGCACATAGACTCTTATGCTCTTACTTCTATATACAAGCACACATGGATCCAATCACAATTCACAAATGCATAACACACTACTAGGCTCACTTTGATAAACTTATGTCTAGACTTCCTAACTGACCAAACATAAACTTGTTAGTCTTAAAATTAAAATTTAAAAATTTTTCTTTATAAGCAAAAATATATAATAAGTTTTTCATAGATATCACCTTAATAATAAAAAGGATTGAATAAACAATTAAATTTTATTACTATTTAAAGATAACCATTTTTAAGGAATGTATTATGAGTTCAATCGAATTTAACTTTTTCATAATTAGACTTTTTAAACTTGCGATCTTTCCCTGTCAAAAGAAAAAAAAAACATTGTGATTATATATATATATATATATATATATATATATATATATATATATATATATGAGGAGAGATCTTTTTATTCTAGGAGTAAGTCTACCTAGACTTACTCCATTCAATAACTCATGTTCTACATCAAATTTTAACGATAAAGTTCTTAATACATAAATCAAATCTGCAAATTTTTAGAAAATTTGAAAATTATTTGATACTTCATTTCATTAATTCAAATCAATATATAAAATGATTTTATGATTATCTGTCAATTTGAATTAATGAAATGAAGTATCAAATGATTTTCAAATTTTCTAAGAATTTGCAGATTTGATCTATGTATTAAGAACTTTAAATTGAACGGTTGGATCGTTAAAATTTGATGTAGAACATGAGTTATTAAACAGAGTAAACCTAAGTAGACTTACTCCTAGAGTAAAAGGATCCCTCCCCTCTCTCTCTCCATATATATATATATATATATATATATATATATATATATATATATATATATATATATATATATATATATATATATAATCATTTTTCATTTGCCGCTCGTCTCGACATCCCTCCATTTTTTTTAATCTCACAACACAAACAAAATTCTAAAGAGGGGATAGTGGGAATAAAAGGACTCAAATACTTGTTTTAAGTTTCTTAAAATTTAAATAAAGTTTTACTGCAATATAAACATAAATGATAAATAACCTATGTTAAAAAATTTAAATTTAAATTTTGTAAGTTGTTTTAATTTCTAATTACTAAGAAAATAATTTATTTTGATAAATTAACCATTTTTAACTAAGAACATTGTGTTGTAGAGGTTAAGATGCCTTCAAATACCAAAGACTATAAAAATCATTTTACATAGTCTATTTATTTTTTCCTCTCACTTTTTAACTTATCTAAACAAATAAAGTAAAACTTATATATTTTTCATTTATCGAAATGATACATTTTTTTACTTCCGTATTTTATATGGCCTTTTCTCTTTTATCTTTCATTATTGAATTTTATTTTTTATATACCGTGAATGTAATTTTTTTTTTATAATATCAACCAATAAAAAAATATCTTAAATATAATTTTTAAACCGTATTAGGTGTGAATTTTAAAATGATTATCGTAAAACTCAATAAATCTACTAATTAACAATTAAATTATTGTGTAAAAAACCTAAAAGTTTGCTTCTAACTAAATTGTCACCGTAATTCTTCTAATTTAAACAGAACCTAAGAGTTTACTTTCTTATATATATATATCTATATATATATATATATATATATATATATATATATATATATATTAACCTATTTTCTTTTAACCAACAATTTTCTTCTTTCGTATGAAAAAACAAAGTCTAAAAGAAATTGAGAGAGCTTATAATAAACTAGTAGAAAAAAAAAGCACTCTATGCCTTTATTAAAATAAAACTAAAAAATAAAATAGATAAATAGACGGTTAATATCATGGAGTGGACAATTTACTTTTTGTATATAATTTTTTTTTCCAATTTCATCTTTAAGAGATTCATAATAAAAAAAAATAGAATAAAACAGAAACATATATAAGTCTAATAAAAAAGTGGACAAGGAAAAACAAATATCCACGTTAGATATCCTCACATATAACAAATCAATTCCAGCCACAACATTTATTTAGTAGGCTCGTGATCAAGGTCGATTCTGAATCATGATACGCCTAAGTAAAATAATAAATGACTAAACATTATAATTACAAAGTGGCTAAGGTTAATAATGTTATAGTAATCATACGTGTTTAATTATATATACAAGTCCAGTTAATTTTATTTCACAAATGGCTAAAAATAAATAAATATAATTAAATCAATTATCAACGTGTAATATCTATTTTTTAAAAAAAATAAATTTAACTATATTTACATACATGATAAACTCTTAAGGAAGGACAATTTTTGTACGCAATAATCATTATTCGCATAAGATATAGTAATACAAGGCAACAAACATTGAAATTCTGTGACAAAGAGAATCAATTATCCCTCTGCAGCAATATAGGAAAAATAAGAGCAGCAGTGAATATGAAAAATCAATTTGAACATGTACCTTTCAGAGTGGAGAGAATCTGAAGCACCTATTTGTGGGAACTTAACAACAACAGAGTTTGAATGTAGTAGCTTCGAAAAATAGTAGCCTTTGCTGAATAATATATCATATTTTGTTCCAATTCATGTTAAAATTGTTGCTTATATATATTCCTCCCAGAGGTAGAGAAAAAAACTATACCTCAAGAATTTGCCTACAACATTAAACTCTTCCTTTTTCTCACAACTTTCTCTCTTTCGAGGTGAACTTCTTTTCCTTTCACCCTATTTGCGTTTCACTTTTTCAGCTTGAGAAAACTTGTTTTCTATTGAATAATCAGTTTTTGGTGACGTCTTGGTGTATTTGTTCATAGCTATCACAAGGCTTTTCTTTTTGTTTGATATTTTACTTTTATATATTGGCTTGCATGATATTCAAGCATTCAAATTTTTGAAATGTAAAATTGGAAGTCACTATCAAGTGTCAAATGAGAAGTCTCTTGTTTAATGACTAAGAACTATGGTTTACTCACAGTGCTATTTAGGTCTCTATACATATATAGTTCTAATAAAATTAAAATTGGGGTTCCTCTATTTTCTTCTTCAATGTTGAGAAAGATTGAAAGAACTTGTGGTTGATGAAGTGTTTTCTTTTGCATTTAGGTTTGTGGAATATTGCATATCTCATTTGTGTGTGCACAAGAACATGGCTAGCGGTAGCGGTGCGAAGAAAACAAAGGAAGATAAGTCTGATATTATCTATGTCAATTTATCAATTGTCTTTCAGGTGAATGCATAACACTTTTCAAAATATTTTTTATCTTCAATTTTTTGTTTTTGTTTTTGTTTTTTCTTCTTAATCATTTCATAGGAAAAAAACCTTTGCTTCTAATAAGGTTCAAAGTCCTAACATGTGAACTTAATCTAATCTATGCATAGTATGATTCATGTAATGTAATTTTTCTTGACAAAAGGTTTAATCTGAGTCACGTTTAACTTTATATATTTTTTTTAATATATAGTGATCGAGCAGAAGTTTTTAAACTAATAAAAATTCTAACTTGATTTTAATATTAAGATATTGTACAAGTTAAAATTGGGAAAGGTGAGTAAGGTTATGAAGCATAAATTAAGAAAATGTCATTTGCTAATGTATGAAAAAAGTTTGGTAAAAATTCAGTATTAATTTAACACTTAATATGTATGAACGATATACTAATCTTATGTCTCATTACATATATAAAAGTTAGATGAAAATTAATGTGCACGAATGAATGGCCCGTGGGTAATTATCTTTCATTTTATAATTACTTTTTTCTTCTTCTCATTATCTTATGAAGGAAAGTTTAATATATTAATAAATTTTTGAATTTTTTAAGAATTTTTAATTAGTTCTCGAACTAAAAAAATTATAATCAAATATTTCATCTTTTACAGTTTTTTAATTGGGTATCTAAAGTCAATAAAATCGCCATAAACTAATTTTAGAGACAAAATTATATATATAAAAAATGGTATAAAGTTAAAGGTTTAATTGTATTTTTTTTTTTGTAGTTTCGAGATAAAAAAGTTCAAAGGACGTATTTATTAAACATTTGAAGAATCAATCGAGAAAAAAAAAAAAAAAACCTGCTAAGCAGGACAACTATTAATTAAGTGTTATTTTTTCCTTTTTTTATTTATTTATTAGAAGTTACAACTTACAATACTGAAAATCATTCCAATAGAAATCCTTGTATTTTCTTTTTTCTTATTTTCTAAGCTTACTTGTTAGCATTTTTTTTCTCATAGTAAAATTACGTGTTTGATCATGTATAGTTTTTTGTACGTAAAATATTTATATGAACATAATTTTCTTCTCATCTTTTTTTTTTTTTTTTTTCTTGTTTAATACCATTTAATTTTATTGGAGCTTAGGATGGGCATAGATTGTACTTCAAGGTTCATCAGGATTTGCAGTTAAGTAGGGTATTCAGAGAATTCTGTCAGCGACAGAAATTGGATTATGATGGCTTGAAATTCATATATGACGGTGCCCAGGTTAAAGGAACTCAAACCCCAAAAATGGTTAGTTTCTTAATTTCGGAGTCCATATAATTTTTGGTGCTTCTTTTCAATATCTACAACATATCTCATAGAAACAGAATATTTTTGAGTAAATATCTTAGAAATTATTATTATTCTACTAAAATAAATGTTAAATATAATGTTATACAAAAAAAGTATTTATAATATATGTACAGTGGTATAAATTTATTTGATATATAATAATTTTACATATAATTTTAATATTAATTTTAAATAAGATTTAATAATGTATATTATATGTCATTAAAGTTTATATATACAATTTTTTAATAATATACTAACATATATTATATTTATAATATAAATAAAATTAATTTTTAATAACAAATATTTTATCTCTATAAAATATGTGTCATTTTATATAATATTTTTGTAGTGTCCCAAATGGATGTAATATTTACTATTTAGATCTCATAATTAGGTACATACAGTTCTTCTTCTTTTTAAATTTTCATGCAACAAATACAAATAGTTCAATTTTTTTTCATATCAGTGTAACTTGACTTCAGGTTAACATGGAAGATGGTGCTGAGATCTTTGCCGCGAGACACCAACTTGGAGGATAGAAAATGGTCTCTCAGTAGTGTGAGGGTATTATAATTAGGAAATTATGATTGTTATATTATTTTTTGTTTGCTTAATTGTTATAGTATTATCAGAATAAGTCTGCTTGTATATCAAGCATATATGTTAAACTTGAATAGTAGTGGTATGTACTAAACAAAATTGAATAGTATTTATGGGATTTTAATATTATTACTTACCCGACCCTTTTCCTTTTTATTTGATTTGATTTCGATCGATGATATGTTATGTACGGGTAGGGGCGTTCGGCCACCTCTGGTCAGCCGCCGAATGGTAGTACTTGGTGGCCGAACGGCAATCGGCCACCAGGACCGAACTATCATTACTTATTGCTCTTAACCCATGATTAGGGGTTAATCAGACGATTAAGGTGTATTACCTGATACGGTAAATACGTTGCAGGGCTCATGGGGTCCAGGGCCCATAAATGTCAGTATAAATAGCTCAGGTCAAAAGGTAACGTCACTGTTCATTAATTATCCTAGATATCTGTGCTTGTCCTGACTTGAGCGTTGGAGTGCCTTTTGCAGGTACCAACCCCTCTATTCACATCGGATCGGAGCACTCGTTCGGCCTTCAGACTACGAGAAGATCATTGGTGTACCCCCTTTGTAGGTACATTTGGCGCCCACCGTGGGGCCGAACGAAGGCAATTGGAAGTTTAACTAAGTGTAATGGCGATAACTAGGAGAACAAACACTCAGGACCATCAAAATGAGGAACATGTTGAGGTTGTTGATGAAACAGATCTTTCCGAAACGGTTCAATTGTTGAAACAGGAAATGGAGTTGATGAAACAGCAGCGAGAGAGAGATGCACGAGAGCTTTCGGCCTTAAGAGCCGAAAACGAGGTGTTGAAAAGTCAAGACACTTCCTGGAAACCTACTCATGTCACCAACACACAAATTCAGGGATCGTATCAATCCCATGCGGTCCACACTTCAGCTCCACATGCCTCGGCAGTGGCACCTGGAAAACCCCTCTCGGCATTACCCACCGTCGGCCGTCCTGCAGACTTGACAACTATTGGATCGCACCGACACCCCTTCACTCCTACTATCATGCAACTTCCGTTGATGGATAACTGGAAATCCTTGTCTATTGATAAATATGATGGTACCACTGATCCTGACGAACATCTTGATGTTTTCTTGACACAGGTGACATTGAGCACAACCGACGATGCTGCCTTATGTCGAATTTTTCCCACGTCACTTAAAGGTAGGGCATTGAGTTGGTTTACTCGGCTCCCTCCCAATTCCATCGATTCCTTCAGCACTTTGTCATCTCAGTTCACCATTCAATTCGCAACGAGTCGCCCCCATAGTCTGACGTCCCTATCTCTAGTCGGCCTTCGCCAAGACAAGAAGGAATCTCTTCGGACCTTTATGGATCGGTTCAACAAAGCAACTTTGGAGATTAGAGACCTTAACCCAGCCGTCGCACTGCATCATCTCACAACAGCCTTAAAACCGGGGCCGTTTGTCAATAGTATTTGTAAAAAGCCACCTTCGGACATGAATGATCTAAGAAGAAAGGCTGACAAATACATGTAGATGGAAGAGTTGGCAGAGTATCGAAATCAGGCCCGAGCTGAATCGTCGAGCAAGATAGAAAAGCAGGCAGAACAACCATACAGGGGGCGAGGCAAGGAGATATCTCTTCGGGATCGGCCTAATCGGGGTCCGAAGTACACTCAATACACTCCACTCAATACCAGCCGTGCTGCGGTGCTTGAGCAAGCTCTAGTTTCAGAAGTGTTGACAATTCCGAAAAGAGCATCCACTCCGCCACGAGCGGATACTAGTAAATCTTGTCGGTATCATCGCAATCGTGGACATTCCACTGACGAATGTGCTGCCCTTAAAGACAAAATTGAAGATTTGATTAAGCAAGGCAAATTGCATAACTGTGTGGATCGGTCAGGGTCGTCTCAAACTTGCTCATATCAACCTAGATATCAGGATCGGCACAGGCAGGACCGTTCTGATAGAGCCTCACGAGAAAGAAGCAGGTCACGTGAAAGAAGCAGGTCGCGTGAAAGAAAATATACTTCGGCACCATCGCATAGGAGGGTGATTAATACCATTGCAGGAGGGTTTGCTGGTGGAGGCTCAACTTCTTCGGCTCAAAAAAGGCATCTCAGAGCAATTCGGTCGGTCAACACTGTTCATAGACAGTCTTCTCGGAAGTTACCAGCAATAACCTTCACTGATGCTGATTTCAAAGGCATTGATCCAGAGCAAGACGACCCGATGGTTATTAGTGTGGAAATTCATAATTGCCTTGTCAAGAAAACATTGATCGATCAAGGCAGTTCGGCTGATATATTATATTGGAATACATTCAAACAGTTGGGTATTTCTGAAAAAGAATTGCTCCCTTACGATGATCCATTGGTCGGTTTTGCAGGAGAAAGAGTAAGTACCAGGGGTTATGTTAAACTCTTCACGCGCTTTGGTTTTGATGAGCAGGAAAGCAGAGAAATTCAAGTGAAGTATATTGTGGTTGATGCTAGCACTTCGTATAATATCCTCCTCGGCAGGCCATCCTTGAATGCATTAGGGGCTATCGTTTCAACACCACACCTAGCGATGAAGTTTCCATCTGATAAAGGGAAAATCATCACAATTCACGCCGATCAGAAGGCTGCTAGGGAGTGTTACTACGCTAGTTTGCGACTCGCGCCATTGGAAGAGAAAAGGTCGAAGTCAAAAAGGGTTCATGTTGTTAACGCCTCAGCACTAGTGGAGGAGCCGGTTTGGGATCTTGATCCGAGAATGAACAACGAAGAGCGGGTAGAACCGGTTGAATTAAAAGTGCAATTTCAGATCGGTGTGCATCCTGTTCAGGTTACATACATCGGCGCCGACATGTCTGAAGAAGATCGTTCTGCCCTGTGCGAGGTTATATTGAAAAATAAAGATCTTTTTGCGTGGACACCTTCTGACATGCCTGGTGTGGACCCTAAGGTTATGTGTCATAAGTTGTCAGTTTGCACTGAAGCAAGACCAATCGCACAACGTAAAAGAAAAATGGGGACGGAAAGGAAGCTTGCAGTTGAAACGGAGATAGCCAAGTTGCTTGATGCTAGGTTCATTCGGGAGGTTCATTATACCACTTGGTTAGCCAATGTAGTGATGGTGAAAAAACCGAATGGAAAGTGGAGAATGTGTACTGATTATACTAACCTCAGGCAGTATTTTCAGAGTCATCGTGTCATTGTTCGAACTGACTGCCCGATAGCTAAGGTGTTGCGTAAACCTGAATTAGCTGGAAGGATGATGGCCTGGTCTATTGAGTTATCGGAGTTCGACGTTGGTTTTGAACCACGGGGGCCGATCAAATCCTAGTACTTGGTGGATTTTGTTAATGAATTGCAGCCAAAGGGTTACTTTGTGAATGATGTGTGGACAATGCATGTGGATGGTTCCTCAAACAACCAGGGTAGTGGAGCTGGTATAATCTTAGAAGGACCATCAGGACTGATTCTTGAGCAATCATTAGGAGAGCTATATAGAAGGGGATTCTCGGTCCCCTTGTTGAAATGTGTTGATACAGAGCTGTAGACCCCTAAAATTGTCCGGGTCGGAAATAAAACTCGAAGACCCTCAAAGATCGAAGGAAAGTCAGCCAGAGGGACTCCTAGAAGACCATAGGATGGCTATCTGTAGATTTAGAGGTCTTAGAGTAGCTTAAAATAAGGAAGTGGAGGGAATGAAGCCCAATACGGCCGTACTAAACTTAATACGGCCGTATTGAAGCTTCAATATGGCCGCAGTGAACTCAATACGGCGTATTGAAGTTTCTGAAACTTCAATACGGCCGTACTGAAATCAATACGGCCGTATTGAAGCTTCAATACAGCCGCAGTGAACTCAATACGGCCGTATTGAAATTTCTGAGCTTCAATACGACCGTATTGAACTCAATACGGCCGTATTGAAGTTCAAAAATTTCAATACGGCCGTATTGATTCTGTAGCCCGTATTGCGCCTATTCCCTATAAATATGACGTCAATTGGACGTCATTCCACACTTTTGAACATAGTTTCAACCCTCTCCTTGAGTATTCTGGGGTTTTTGAGCAGTGTTCTGCCCTAGAAATCACTCGGAGAGTTGATCCGACGAAGTTCTTGAGCCCCGAGCCATTTTGCTTGAGGATCGAACCTAGTCGAAGGGAAATCCTCCGGATTTCCATAGTTAAAATTTTATAGGAGGGAGCGAGCGGGCTTGTAGAGCGAGGGAACGCCAAAAAGCTTCCCAGTTTTACGAAATATATAAAAGCACGCTTCAAGAGGTTTCTTCTTAAATCCTTCCTTTTACTGCTTTCTGTGTGCATATTTAAACTGTCATCATGTAGATAGTTAATTTATAATCGCTTATAATAAATAGGGGTAATTTAGTAATTTTACGCTATTATTTTAGAAATAATCTGTCATAGGGAACCCGAAAGGGGCGTTGTGGGGTGCTAACACCTTCCCCACGCGTAACCGACTCCCTTACCCAACTCTGGTTGTAATGGCCGAAGTTGATTTATAAAATCAATTGCCTTATCCCTTTTTCCAATGTTTTGAGTAAAACATTGGTGGCGACTCCACGAACCCTTCCTTTTTATGAAAACCGCTAATCTATAGAGGGTCCCGCTTGGGATTAACATGGATTGGTGAGCCTTTTAATAAAATTGCTCGTCTGACAAGGTCTCAGTTTGAGAATAAGTCATTCTAGCAATCCATATTTTCAAACAAATAAAAGAGTCCAACCATCCTTCGCGAATGCCGAGGCCCGTTTCGGGCCGGTGGCGACAGATGGCGACTCCACTGGGGAAGCTTCGAGAGTCAGTCCCATTTAGTGACAGATTATTTTTAACAAATAATAGTTAAAAATTACTTTATTACCCCTCACTTGTATGATAACATGTTTATCTATTTGGCTTTAATAACTGTTGTATTTTTAAATTTACGCAATTGTTTGAAATAAAAACTGTACACAAACCTTTGCACACAACAGTTCCCTCTATACCCGGGGGCATGAGTGATTAACCATAGGGAGTGGATGTTAGTACGGCCGGTTGTCGAATGGGTCTATAGGTGCCCGTAGACCGTTGTCGGAAAACATCACTCAAGGTGATAACCATGAACTTAAGTCCGACGGTGCGTTGGAGCTTTCCATCGACCTACGATGAGAGGAATTGGGTCCCTATAATGGGGGCACCTTGGGGGCCTCAGACCGGTGAGAACAGTTAGAACCACCTTGAATATGCACTTTTCTGCAGGAGACCCCTACCTCGTGATTCGCTCGTGACTGTTCGTGGATGAGTGAATTGTTTGTGCATTGATTATGTGACATTGTATGAGCATACATTGCATTATTTAAACATACAACATTCCCTTTTTTTAAATAAGAATAAATGTGAATAAGAATCTTCCATTACATGGTGTTAACATCTACCTTCATCACATTCATATAGGTAGTTTCCCTTTTCACCCAAAAAATAAATACAAAAAAGATACAAAATACCCAAAGAAAAAAAAAGAAAAGAAAAAAGGGTTATTTATCCAAACCAAGCAATATCATGCATCATCTTAGGAACATCCTAATGTTTAGTTGAATAAACACTATGCATGCATATTCAACCTCATCATCTCATATCATGCATATAGATCATGGAGAGATCTAGGAGTCATTCATACATCTCTCCTAGTAATCCATTAATAAACATTAATAAAAAGAAAGAAATAATCGATGCGTATATTCAAAGAATGGATCACACGCCGTTCGTTATCAAGTGTAAGCCAACAACCGCGCCAAGCGAGCACACGTCAACTCCGTTGTTGGTAATCAAGACAAACAAAGGGGAAGGTCCAACACCATTAAGGATCACAGTTCCAAGGCCTTTCCCTTACAAATCAAATAAGGCTGTGCCGTGGATATACGACATCCACTCTTCTGCCGACAGCGATATCTCCAACATCGCTGGACTTGGGGGCATGACTAGGAGTGGTAGGATCTACACTCCCGATGATCTTCATAACAAAGCCCCCAAGAATAAAGAAAAAGAAGAAAAGAAAACCGAGGAAAAAGAATCCGAGGAGGAGACTGACAAGCTGTTAAAATTTATCCGACAGAGCGAGTACTCCATCGTGGATCAACTTCATAGGACGCCAGCAAAGATTACGCTGTTGTCGTTGATCCTATGCTCCGAACCGCATCGGCAAGCTCTGTTGAAAGTCTTGAACGAGGCATACGTGTCGCACACTATCTCCCAAGACGAGTTTGAGGGGATTGTTAGTCACATCAAGGCTAATGATCACCTCACCTTCATCGATGAAGAAATCCCCGCCGAGGGATCAAACCACAACAAGCCCTTGCACATCTCTATAAAGTGCAAGGAGTATCACATCGCTAAAGTCTTGGTAGATAATGGATCTTCCTTGAACGTAATGCCAAAAAGAGCGCTCGAGCAAGTGGCAATCAAGGGAATCCAAATGCGCCCGAGCAACATGATCGTTCGAGCCTTCGATGGATCTAAAAGAGAAGTGGTGGGAGAGATCAATCTTCCAATCCAAATCGGACCCACTATCTTCAATGTCGAATTCCAAGTGATGGACATTACTCCCGCGTACAGCTGTCTCCTCGGCCGACCTTGGATTCATGATGCGAAAGCTGTTCCTTCTACGCTCCACCAGAAAGTCAAGTTCATAATGGGTGACAAGCTGGTGACCGTGCAAGCTGAAGATGACATACTCATCAGCAAGCCATCCACCATACCTTATGTGGATGCAGCAGAGGAAGCTTTGGAAACCGCCTTCCAAGCATTGGAAATTGCCAATGTTGAAACGTTTCCCCGAGAAATGAAGAAGGTAGCTCATATGCTCACAAAGAACGGATACTTGCCAGGACAAGGATTAGGCAAGGACTCCCAAGGAATCCCGGAGCTACCCATTATCAAGGACAATCCGGGGAAACAAGGGTCGATACAACCCTGTTAAAGATCAAAGAATGAAGAGGAATCAAGATCCTTCTCGACGTTCTTTAAGCCAGATCTTTAGGAAGGCTGGTTCACAAACGTCAAGGCCAGCTGTCGTCATCAAGTGTCCTTTTCCTTCTGATAGGGATGTATAGACCCGATGACTATTAGAGATTACTCCTCGGGGACAGCCCGACCCCCGAGCCTCGATAGGGCACATGTTTCCATTATGATTATAATAAAATCATTCTTCATTAATTCTTTATTGCTTCTTTTCTCGCTTGCAATAAAATTCTAGACCACATTATTTTAACCCTGTTTGAATAAACATGAATGAGGTTAAAATCATCTTAATAATAATAAACCCACATCATTTTTATGTGGAAGTGTGTGTGTCAACTTGGAGCACCTTTTCTTGGCCTCAATAAGTGCCATCATGGATAAAGAAATCCTAAAGATAATAAGCTCGGCAGGAAACCCAAAAAGGGGACTGCGCAAAAATAAAGAGCAAAAGACCCACTAGGAATCCCACAAAAGGGTGACCTAGGCAAAAGTTAGGGTTACAAAATGAAGACAAAAACCCGCTAGGAATCCCACTAAAAGGGTGACCTAGGAAAAAGTTAGGGTTGAAAAAATGAACAAAGACAAAAGCCCGCTAAAACTCCACAAATGGGTGTTTTAGGCAAAAGTTAGGGCAATCGAAAAACAAAATAAATCCATGATGGTACCATCAATTGAATTCAACAAGGGGCTCAAGAAAAGGTATCCAAGTTGTCAAAGCACAATCATTAATAACAAAGATGTGCTTAACCTCATAAGTGTTTAAACAAACAAACCTAAACACAATAAGCCTACCATGGCCAGCCATTCTTACAAAAACCATTTTCAAAATAAAAATAATCCCCTCTAAAACACAAACTTTCGAAAAAATATACCTTTCCTTTCTTTTCTCTCTTGTCCCAACGATTTTTGAATAATCTAGTGGAAACATGGAGATATAGTGGTCAATAGGAGGGTTGACACATCTTCTAAAAAGAAGGGAAGGATCATTTGGTTGATGACACCAAATCTCAAAATCAAATACGCATCATTCCTCGGTAACAGAAATCGGCAGAGCACAGTCCGTCTGGAGGAATGGCAAAATCCAAACAAAAACGCATCGGTTAATTCTTTTGAAAGATAAATCAAATAGAATTAGGTGCATCATACATCACATACATGCATACAGATGATAGGTGTACTGGAAGATCACTTATTCTCTGTTTATTGAAAAAAACAAACAAAAAAAAAAAAAAAAAAACAAAAAAAAATATATAAACTTCAGAAAAACAATACGCCCGTATCATGTTCAGTACGCCCGTACCAAAATTAGGGTTATGAACAAATTTTCAATTCAATACAGGCATACTGAAATGGATGCGGCCGTATTGGCCATAAAGAAATTTTCAAAGACCTCGTCATGAGGCAACCACATAAAATAGAAAAATAGAAAAATTGCTTGTGTATGACAGCAGCAAACAAAATGCAAAGATTCAGAAAATCAACAGCGTCATACAGAATAACTGAGCCTGGAGAGGCTTGCCGAAAGAATACTCTCAGAATAACTGAGCCTGGAGAGGCTTGCCGAAAGAATACTCTCAAAATAACTGAGCCTGGAGAGGCTTGCCGAAACAATACTCATACAGAATAATTGAGCCTGGAGAGGCTTGCCGAAAGAATACTCTCAGAATAACTGAGCCTGGAGAGGCTTGCCGAAAGAATACTCTCAGAATAACTGAGCCTGGAGAGGCTTGCCGAAACAATACTCTCTCAAAATAACTGAGCCTGGAGAGGCTCGCCGAAATAATACTCGTACAGAATAATTGAGCCTGGAGAGGCTTGCCGAAACAATACTCCCACAGAATAATTGAGCCTGGAGAGGCTTGTCGAAATAATACTCCTTCAGAATAATTGAGCCTGGAGAGGCTTGCCGAAATAATACTCCTACAAAATAACTGAGCCTGGAGAGGCTTGCCGAAATAATACTCTCTCATAATAACTGAATTTAATTTCTTTAGCACTTTTAATTTCTGTACAGCAAAAGCCAAAAACATAAAAAAGGCAAAATACAGAAAAAGCCAAATCAGAAGAAAAGGCAAAATACAGAAAAAGCCGAAAATGAAAAAAGGCAAGGATATAGAAAATCCAACAAACAGTTTGTACAGAATAACTGAGCCTGGAGAGGCTTACCAAAATACTCCTCATCAAAGAATAATTGAGCCTGGAGAGGCTCGCAGAAATAATACTCCCCAGAGAAACCTCAACTCACGCTCTTGGACTCAAAATCCCCAGCAAGAGCTATCAAGCAAGATCGTCAAAGTCCCTAATGGAAACACGATCGCCCAAGAAGAATATCCAAGTCAAAGGACTTTAAAACTTCCTCAGTGAAGATAGCTCTTCAACTCAGGCGTTGAGTGAGGCTAAGCCTGCAGAGGCTTCCTAAAAAATACTCTGGGATACATAAGATCCCCAAATCCCCAGTCGCCTACTCAAGAGGCATCCCTGGAAAAGGAGAAAAATCAAAAAATATCAATAAATATTCCCCAAGCGGAATCCGGCACTCAGCCGAACACTGAACCCCATTCCCCAGTCGCCTACATAAGAGGCACTCCTTCAAAAGGAAAAATCATAAAAAGATCAATAATCATTCCCCAAGTGGAATCTGGCTCTCAGCCAATCATTGAACATCAAGGTGATATGCCTAACAGAAGAGGCTAATCAAAATCAACGACAAAATCCCCCAGTGGATAACAGCCTACACAGAGGCAGCAAAACCAAAAATTAAAAAGAGTTACCCGAATAAGGATAACCGGGATACTCCACCAACGTCCAAAGGACGTCAGCCAATCATAAGGCACTGCTCATCTCAGAAAGAGCATCTTCGTGTCTACACCCCAAGGAAACAGAAATTCCTCAATGGGCGCCAACTACTCAATGGAAAGTTGGGACACAAGAACCTATGAGTAACTGCACATCCCCTAGACGGATCCCTGCGTTATCCAGCCCTCAGTGGCACAAAAATCAAAAACAATCGTCGAAGCAGCATCGTGGACTGTGGAGACAAAATCAACATCCAGAATCCCCAGCGGATAACAGCCTACACAGAGGCAGCAAAAATCAGAAAATCAAAAAGAGATACCCGAATAAGGATAAACCGGGATACTCCACCAACGTCAAAGGACGTCAGCCAAACATAAGGCATCGCTCAACTCAGAGAGAAAGAGCATCTGTGTCTACACCCCAAGGAGTCAGAAATTCCCCATGGGTACCAACAATGCAATGCAAGTTGGGGCACAGGAACCTGTGAATGACTGCACATCCCCTAGACGGATCCCTGCATTATCCAGCCCTCAGTGGCACCAAAATCAAAATCAAACCGTCGAAGCAGCATCGTGGACTGTGGAGACAAAATCATCTCAAAGCCTAAAAGGCAATATTCAGCTACCCAGTTGTCGAGAGCACCGAGGTATGCACAAGTCTGGAGAGACAGTACTCAAAGTCTGGAGAGACAGTACTCGAAGTCTGGAGAGACAGTACTCAGAGTCTGGAGAGACGATACTCAAAGTCTGGAGAGACAGTACTCAAAGTCTGGAGAGACAGTACTCAGAGTCTGGAGAGACGATACTCAAACAAAGTCTGGAGAGATGGTACTCAAACAAAGTCTGGAGAGACGATACTCAAACAAAGTCTGGAGAGACGATACTCAAACAAAGTCTGGAGAGACAGTACTCAAAGTCTGGAGAGACGGTACTCAAACAAAGTCTGGAGAGACGATACTCAAACAAAGTCTGGAGAGACGATACTCAAACAAAGTCTGGAGAGACAGTACTCAAAGTCTGGAGAGACGGTACTCAAGGTCTGGAGAGACAGTACTCAACCATCAGCGTCGTCAGAGGCACGTTGGTGTTCAACTTCCGGCTCGGGCGTCGAGTGAAGTTGACCCTGGAGAGGGTAAACTCAGCTACCGAGGATGTCAGAAGCGCCAAGGTATGCACCCACCTGGAGAGGCTACTCAACAATTTTCCACCGGAAGACATTACAAGTCAGAAGGTCGGCACATCACCCGGACAATTGGGTCAACTCCTTTACTTGTCAGCCGGTACACCAAAAGGCCGTCCGACTAAGTAAAGGGGGGGCAGCTGTAGACCCCTAAAATTGTCCGGGTCGGAAATAAAACTCGAAGACCCTCAAAGATCGAAGGAAAGTCAGCCAGAGGGACTCCTAGAAGACCATAGGATGGCTATCTGTAGATTTAGAGGTCTTAGAGTAGCTTAAAATAAGGAAGTGGAGGGAATGAAGCCCAATACGGCCGTACTAAACTTAATACGGCCGTATTGAAGCTTCAATATGGCCGCAGTGAACTCAATACGGCGTATTGAAGTTTCTGAAACTTCAATACGGCCGTACTGAAATCAATACGGCCGTATTGAAGCTTCAATACAGCCGCAGTGAACTCAATACGGCCGTATTGATTCTGTAGCCCGTATTGCGCCTATTCCCTATAAATATGACGTCAATTGGACGTCATTCCACACTTTTGAACATAGTTTCAACCCTCTCCTTGAGTATTCTGGGGTTTTTGAGCAGTGTTCTGCCCTAGAAATCACTCGGAGAGTTGATCCGACGAAGTTCTTGAGCCCCGAGCCATTTTGCTTGAGGATCGAACCTAGTCGAAGGGAAATCCTCCGGATTTCCATAGTTAAAATTTTATAGGAGGGAGCGAGCGGGCTTGTAGAGCGAGGGAACGCCAAAAAGCTTCCCAGTTTTACGAAATATATAAAAGCACGCTTCAAGAGGTTTCTTCTTAAATCCTTCCTTTTACTGCTTTCTGTGTGCATATTTAAACTGTCATCATGTAGATAGTTAATTTATAATCGCTTATAATAAATAGGGGTAATTTAGTAATTTTACGCTATTATTTTAGAAATAATCTGTCATAGGGAACCCGAAAGGGGCGTTGTGGGGTGCTAACACCTTCCCCACGCGTAACCGACTCCCTTACCCAACTCTGGTTGTAATGGCCGAAGTTGATTTATAAAATCAATTGCCTTATCCCTTTTTCCAATGTTTTGAGTAAAACATTGGTGGCGACTCCACGAACCCTTCCTTTTTATGAAAACCGCTAATCTATAGAGGGTCCCGCTTGGGATTAACATGGATTGGTGAGCCTTTTAATAAAATTGCTCGTCTGACAAGGTCTCAGTTTGAGAATAAGTCATTCTAGCAATCCATATTTTCAAACAAATAAAAGAGTCCAACCATCCTTCGCGAATGCCGAGGCCCGTTTCGGGCCGGTGGCGACAAGAGCAGGCTGAATACATTTTGAGAGAAATGCATGAGGGGATATGCAGTTTTCACTCGGGAGGACGAACCCTGGCCACCAAGGTGCTTCGGGCAGGATACTATTGGCCTACTCTCGGGGATGATTGTGCAAAGTTTGTTAAGCATTGCACATCTTGTCAACGACATGGTAACCTTATTCATGCTTCAGCGGAAGAACTTCATTGTATTAGTTCACCCTGGCCGTTTGCAATGTGGGGTATGGATATTCTTGGACCTTTCCCGATCGCCAAGGGTCAGTGCAAATTTTTGCTAGTTGTTGTAGATTACTTCACAAAATGGGTCGAGGCCGAACCACTTGCCAAGATCACAGCTACTAATGTTCAAAAGTTTTTATGGAAGAACATTGTTACTCGTTTCGGTATTCCATATGCACTCATAACTGATAACGGTTTGCAATTCACTGATCAAAAACTCAATCGATTTATTCAAGATCTTGGCATAAAACACAGATTTACGTCCGTAGAACATCCGCAATCCAACGGGCAAGCCGAAGCGGCTAACAAGGTGATCCTCACTGAATTAAAAAAGTGTCTGGGAGCTGCCAAGGGAGCTTGGGCTGACGAGTTGTTAGAAGTCCTTTGGGCTTATCGGTGCACGCCTCAGTCCACAACTAAAGAGACACCTTTTCGGCTAACATATGGCACCGACGCCATGATTCCTGTCGAAGTTGGGGAACCATCCTTTCGGCGGCAACATTTTGATGAGACTGCTAATGATGCATCACTCCGAGCCGAAGTCGATATGAGTGACGAAGTTCGCAACAAGGCCCAGATAATAGCTGAAGCTTGCAAACAGCGAATGATCAGGCGATTCAATTCTAATCTCACTAAGAGAAGCTTCAAGGAAGGAGATTTGGTGTGGAGAGTACAAGGAACGGCAAGACGTAATCCACGTGAAGGCAAGTTGGCAGCAAATTGGGATGGTCCATTTCGGATCCGACACAGCCTCGACAATGCCGCATATAAACTTGAAGAGCTCTCGGGCAAAGTCATCCCAAGGACTTGGAACGCGTCGCATTTGAAAACATACTATAGTTAGTTTTTGTAATATGATGGCAAACAATGTAATCACAGAAGTGCACTCTTTTCCTTGATCAGTCTTTTCTCCCGTTATAAAAATGTGAAAAGGGGTTTTGGCTGGCAAGATTTTTAATGAGGCACATAACCAATGAAATACAATTCAATTCTTCCCTCTCATAATCAGTCCTACATTCAAACACGCAAAAAGGCTTCCCTCCCGAGTTGTTCAACTCGGCCAAGGATGTGCCTTCGGAAAATCGCGCAAAAAGGCTTCCCTCCCGAGTTGTTCAACTTGGCCAAGGATGTGCCTTTGGAAAACAACGCAAAAAGGCTTCCCTCCCGAGTTGTTCAACTCGGCCAAGGATGTGCCTTCGGAAAATCGCGCAAAAAGGCTTCCCTCCCGAGTTGTTCAACTCGGCCAAGGATGTGCCTTCGGAAAATCGCGCAAAAAGGCTTCCCTCCCGAGTTGTTCAACTCAGCCAAGGATGTGCCTTCGGAAAACAACGCAAAGAGGCTTCCCTCCCGAGTTGTTCAACTCGGCCAAGGATGTGCCTTCGGAAAATCGCGCAAAAAGGCTTCCCTCCCGAGTTGTTCAACTCGGCCAAGGATGTGCCTTCGGAAAATCGCGCAAAAAGGCTTCCCTCCCGAGTTGTTCAACTCGGCCAAGGATGTGCCTTCGGAAAATCGCGCAAAAAGGCTTCCCTCCCGAGTTGTTCAACTCGGCCAAGGATGTGCCTTCCGAAAATCGCGCAAAAAGGCTTCCCTCCCGAGTTGTTCAACTCGGCCAAGGATGTGCCTTCAGAAAACAACGCAATTCCGAGTGACTCCACTCGGTCTTGCCAAGAAAACAACGCAATTCCGAGTGACTCCACTCGGTCTTGCCAAGAAAACAACTCAATTCCGAGTGACTCCACTCAGTCTTGCCAAGAAAACAACGCAATTCCGAGTGACTCCACTCGGTCTTGCCAAGAAAACAACGTAATTCCGAGACACTCCACTCGGTCTTGCCAAGAAAACAACGCAATTCCGAGTGACTCCACTCGGTCTTGCCAAGAAAACAACGCAATTCCGAGACACTCCACTCGGTCTTGCCAAGAAAACAACGCAATTCCGAGTGACTCCACTCGGTCTTGCCAAGAAAACAACGCAATTCCGAGTGACTCCACTCGGTCTTGCCAAGAAAGCAACGCAATGCCGAGCCATTCCACTCGGCCTTGCTCAAAAAGTTACGCAATTCCGAGTGACTCCACTCGGTCTTGCCAAGAAAACAACGCAATTCCGAGTGACTCCACTCGGT
The DNA here is from genome assembly GCF_000230855.2 of Cajanus cajan. Lineage (NCBI taxonomy): Eukaryota > Viridiplantae > Streptophyta > Magnoliopsida > Fabales > Fabaceae > Cajanus > Cajanus cajan. The sequence continues at coordinate 53,551,333 of NC_138520.1, read as the reverse complement.
CTTGCCAAGAAAACAACGCAATTTCGAGTGACTCCACTCGGTCTTGCCAAGAAAACAACGCAATTTCGAGTGACTCTACTCGGTCTTACTCCAAAAGCAACGCAATGCCGAGCCATTCCACTCGGCCTTGCTCAAAAAGTTACGCAATTCTGAATACCTCCACTCGGTTTTATTTTAGCTTACAAATGGTTTCATTTTTACAAGTAAATGATATTACGTAAGTCTTACATGCAAGTTTGACCAATACTTTGAATGAGGAAATATTATAGACAAGAGGCAATTTCATTTCATTTGCAAAAGGGAAGAGGCTCTATCGGCCTCCGATCTACACTTCAAATAAAAGTTAAATTTATACGAGACCTAGCAAAAACTACGCTACTCTTGGGGTGGATCAGATTGAACAGCAGTTTCGGGATTTCCCTCGGCATCATTCTCGTTCTCGGGATTCTCCTCGTCAAGGGTGTTCTCAGAAGTTTCAACATCATTTTCCGGCTGGGGGGCAGCAGTCGGTTCAGTAGCATCTGGATCGGCTCCCTGAGGCATATCGGCAAAAGACATTAGTGACCCTTGATAAAAATCTTGGGTCATATCAAACTCGAAGCCCTCTTCAAATTGGCCGAAATGCTTAGCCTGCCGAACCGCGTGCTGAAACCCGGCTTCATGTTGAGCAACAATCTTCTCCTTAGCCTGCTCCTTAAGACGGTTATACGCGGCTTGAGCTTCATCCAGTCGGCGATGCTCCTCATTAGCTGCCTTTTGAAGGTCAAGGCGAAGAGTGTCATTGTCTCGCCGAACAACATCCAACTCGGCTGACAATTCTCGATTTTTGGTCGTTACTCCTTCATTCACTGCAATCGCCTCGGCCGCAGTCTTCTCGGCTTCCTCTAGACTTTGCTTTAAGAGCGTCACCTCGCTGATAGGCTCCATAGCTAGGTGATGAGCTAGTGCCAAGGAGCGAGTTTGTACCTCGCAGAAAAGTCTCCATTTGGCCCTCACATCCAAGGTAGCCAAGAATTCCTGCCCGAACGGAGACACCATGTCTGGCCGAATCACTGCCTCGGCCGAAGCGTCATCGCTTAGAAAAGCCCGAGACATTAATTGGGGAGGCACCACAATCACGGTCCGATTAGGCGAAGCTTCGGGAACTGATTTCGCCTTCTTGGCGTGCTCTTGCCTTTCGCCAGAATTCTTTCTTTTTGAACGGTCCCGATCGGCATCTTTTCCCTTCTTGGTCTTCTTTTTCTTGCGTTCAGGAGAAGGGGGAGCTCGATCATCATCATTGGGTCGAGGGGTGCGTGCAGCAGCCGACGTGCCTACCCCCCCGGATTGCCGAACTTGCTTCACCCGAGCAGCAAGTAGGTGGCGTATATCCAGCTCATCGGCACCACTAGTAACCATGATTCCTGCAAAAAGGGTTGAGTAAAAATCAATAGGAATTAAGTTTACGAGTGTAGTAGGACAAATAGCATACCTATCAGGTCATTCCACCAACGCGAAGACTCAACCAAGTTAATTAAAGACCTGGTCGGCAAGCGCCGAGGAAGACGAAGTAACAACTTCAAGTCCTCCCGCTCTTCGGTCGTCAGCATTTTCTTCGGCACTACGTCGTACGGCCGAGGGGCTCGAGTCCAGTACAAAGGAAACAAGGGCTTATCGTCCTTGTTAAAGAAAAAGCGTCGTCCATTAGGCCTGATGGTCACTCGGAAAAATCCAGCCTTGAAATTTTTGTACGACGAAGTGAAGCTATCCAACAGTAGTCGATCGCCTATTCGGCTTAAGGAATGCCACTTCGCCAGTATAGAAGGCCGAGACGAGTAGAAATATAGAAAGAGAAGCGGAGAAGGCTTAATGTTGACACACTTACACAAATGTTTGAAACCTTGCAATTGCGCCCAGCTGTTCGGGTGCAATTGGGTAGGGGCAACATTCAGCACCCTCAACACCCCCATAGTAAATTCATCAAACGAAAGCTTGACTTTGAGATCCCGAATGAGGCAGTCGTACATATAAAACGATTCCATCTTCGCACCACTTTGATCAAGACAAACCGTATCCGAGTTCGGAAAGGCATTATTCCGGCATGACCGAACCCCAATCGGATAGGGTTCCTCGGCGGCGCCAAAATTCAAGCATTTGGTGTAATCCAATAAGTTGGTAATCATGCCCGTGTCTCGGTAACGCGAGTAGTAGGAGGTTACCTCCCCGTTTACCCACTCATAACCCGGCACTTCGGACGGACCGTACCGCTGCCGATTCGATACGCGCTTTGTCTTTTGTTGGACCTCTTCGCTCCCACTAGTAGAAGTCTCTCCTGATGAAGAAGCACTTTCATCCGGCCTTTCAGCATCGGTAGGGGACCGAACCGTGCTAGAACGACTTGAGGCGTTGGACGAAGACCCCTCGGACGCAGACGACCGAGAGCTGCTGACCGAAGAGCTTGATGAAGTATTAGACATGACGATAAAAACTTACCAATTTCTTCTCAAAACCACAATCGTTCTTCGGATCGGCTTCTCAAACCTTCGGCTACCACAATTCGGATGAGAGCAATACGTGCGAATGGCCCTACCACTCAACCTATTTATAAGCTCAAAAAGAGGCGGGAAAATTCAAGATTTAAGAGACGATGTAACCGTTCGATCTCCGAGATCTAACGGTTACAATTACGCAACCGTTCACTTTACCCTGGCAACCGTCCTCGTTTTACCCTTGAAGAAAGCCTCACCTTCCTTCAAGGCTGGGGGGCAGTGTACGGGTAGGGGCGTTCGGCCACCTCTGGTCAGCCGCCGAATGGCAGTACTTGGTGGCCGAACGGCAATCGGCCACCAGGACCGAACTATCATTACTCATTGCTCTTAACCCATGATTAGGGGTTAATTAGACGATTAAGGTGTATTACCTGATACGGTAAATACGTTGCAGGGCCCATGGGGTCCAGGGCCCATAAATGTCAGTATAAATAGCTCAGGTCAAAAGGTAACGTCACTGTTCATTAATTATCCTAGATATCTGTGCTTGTCCTGACTTGAGCGTTGGAGTGCCTTTTGCAGGTACCAACCCCTCTATTCACATCGGATCGGAGCACTCGTTCGGCCTTCAGACTACGAGAAGATCATTGGTGTACCCCCTTTGTAGGTACATGTTATTTATTTATTTTAAATATTATTACATAATCATTATAATTTGATATGAATTTTAAATTTTGAAGTATTGTCATGAAATTAAAAGACGTAAAATAATGTAGTTTGATTTGAATTTTTTTTTAAAGTTTTATTGTTTTAATTATTTTATTTAACAATATATAATAAGGAGGTTAAACTTTTTTTTGGCCTTTATTATTATTTTTCTTTAAACATCACTACTTTTCAATTGCTTGTAATAACTTAATCCACCCTCTTTGTCTAACTGATGTTTTACTCTTCGACAGCAGACTCCTATTTTTATTTTTATTTTTGTTATTTAACTTCTTCCCTCTCTCTTTTATTTTGTGTTTCATATTTTAAAAAAAATAGAAAGGTTCTTTCTCTTAGCAGTAAAATTAGTGAATTATACTCTAATTTCTGTACTAACACATGACATTATTATATAACAATAAGAATAATTTGATCTTATAAAATTATATTTTAAAATTAATTTTAATTTAAAAATAGTTTAATGTATGAAAAAAATTACTAATGAATTGAATGTTTGATTTGCCTTACAACTGCTAACTTGTGAAGCATATTTTAACTTTATAGACCCAAGCTACGGTGATCTACTTACTAATGTGGTTTAGGGTGATCCATAGTACTTCTATATACCCTCGGATTTGATAATAAAAAAATCAACCGTAGAGATCAATTCATTGCAACCTTTTTCACTGGTAATTAGAAACTTTAAATATGTTTTACAGCATTTGTAAGTTTACACATTCGTTCTGGTTCAAATTATTCACTTGGCATCAAAGACAAGTATATCAACGCCTTCACTGTTCAGTTCACCAACTCCAACGGCTTAAATGAACTGTGAATGATTTAATACATGAAATAACATGATTTGGTATACTTTTCATTTTTTAGATAATTTTATTTATAAATTAAAAATAATATTAAAAATTAATTACCAATACAAGTTTAAGATTTAAACATGAAATCTTATGACTAAAGATTAAACGCAACACTAATTGATCTAATAAATATGGATAAATTTTAAATATTTTTATTAAATAAAATATAAAATACGAAGTATTTCAACCTCACTAATTAATAATAAAGTGTGTATTATTTTTGCATTCTTATTTCTTGAAAATATATATTAACTATTGAAATAATCAAATAATATTGTTTTTGAGTTATAAACTAACTAATTTATATAACTCTTTTAAATTTTGTAATAGTTTAGGACGGGTAAAACACAAATTTCTTTTAAAACTAGTTAAATAAATGTTAAAAGAGTTAATTCATTTAGGTCAAATTGACACTTATCATCTACCAACTTTAAACATCCACCTTCATCTCACGAAGATCTCTTTTTCTCTCCCTTCTTCGTAGATATTCATTACTTGAGGACAATTAAGTGTCTTAGTTTGGGGTTGTAAGGGTCATGCCTCTACATGTTTATTCATGCATTTCTTTTGTTCCTTGTGCTTCTCTTGCATTCATAATAAACCTAATTCAATAATCCCAATTTGAAATAAAGTCTTGATAAATCTTAGACTAGTTGACAACTTAGGATACCAATCTCAAGACCATCAAAAAAAGTTGAAAATTTGGAAGATAGATGAATATGATTAATTTTTATTTAAAGATCAAGGTTAGAAGCTTATGGCGGGTTCAAGTTTTATTTTAAACAATATTTATAAAAAAAATTAACCAAGCACCCCCTTTGAGGTCATAGGTTTAAGGGAAAAACATAAAATTGTTGATTAAGCTCAAGATGAAGACATGGTGTAGTTAGTTTTGATGATTACAAATCTAAGTCTCTTAAATGATAAGAGTGCAAATTGTATCTTGTTATGTGCTTAAGTTTTGTTGCGCATGCGTGCTTTGTGCTTTTTAGGTAACTTAGCTTTAAATCTTCATATAGATGATGTTAGATGATGAAAAAAAGTTTTAAAAATGATTTTAAAATATATCTAATTGGAAAATTTGAGGTATTGAGTTTTCTATCAAAATAATCGATTATCACTTAAGATAATCGACTATTTGTTTTATTTTTCAAAATATGAGAAGCATTGTTATAATAATCGATTATCTAGTGAAATAATCGATTATTTCAAAAGTAACTATTTGGAATAATTAATTATCTTAAGAAATAATCGAATAAACTAATCTTGGTGGATTTCTACGAAGAACAAAATAATCAATTATATATGGAAATACTCAATTATTTCTATCAAAAAACTCTATATAGCATTTTTCACATTTAGAACTTAAAGAACTTGAATCTTTGTGATATTGCTTTTAAAAATACTCCCCAAAAAATGTTTCTCTTTGCAAGAAAAGGTTTGATATCCTTTGAGGGAACCTCAAGCAAGAATTCAAGAATTGAATCGATCATCATCATCTTCATGGAGATATTGGCTAAGCTACACTATTTGATTCACTTCTCTGAATTGTTTTGTACATCAGGTGAATTTTTTCCAAAATCTCTCTGTAACTAATTTCTTAAGTAGGTTTCTTATCAGAGAATCTTGTAGTGGGATGCTATAAGAGAAAATTTCTTGGGGTGCAATAAGTGATTTCTTTAATTGTGTAGAAGTAAATTGCATGTGGTATTGTAATTGTAAAACTTTTGAAATTAAATAATTAGTAAAAATCTCAACTGAGTTGATTAGGGATTGGATGTAGGTCACAAGTGGATATAGTTGAACTAGTATAATTTTATTGTGCATTTTTCTCTATCCCTACACTTGTTTTCACATTCTTGCAAATCTAATTATATGTTTAATTTTGTATGATAAGAGTCATGAACATTACATATAAGACTATTGGAATTTGATATTGAATGTATAGGATATCTCAACATCATATCCTATAAACAACTATATATCAATATACTTCATTAGAAAGTCTTAGAAAAAATTTTAAACCAAGAAGATTCATAAATAAATTTTTTAATATCCAATTCACCCCTCCTCTTGGATAAGTCGTATTTTCTAACAAAAATACCATAGAAACTAAAGGAAAAATATAAAATTCCCACAAATTGATTTGCTACTATGGAAATGTTTGGCTATTAGCCAAGCACCCCCTTTGAGGTTATAGGATTAAGAAAAATAGACCTTCATAATAATTGGCTACTGAAGAAATGTTTGGTTATTATAGTCGAGCACCCCTTTGAAGTCATAGGTTTAAGAAAAAATACTTTCAAACTGATTGGCTATTGGGGAAATGTTTTAGTTGATCGAAATTAATAATAAATTTTGTATCATTTTTGCTACATAAGTATTAAGTTGAGTCTAATAATTTTCATTGTTCATGCTTGTTTAGATTAATAAAAATAGAAAAATGGTTCCTTACCATCATTTTGAAAGGACATCCTGTCTGATAAAGTGAGAGTTGAAACCTTGTTTTTTAAGGAAATTAGTATGAATAAAAATTTTTGAAACTTAAGACCTTAATTAGACTTAACTAAGACTAGAGAGAATTTAATGGGATAACTAGACTCCCTATACATTACTACTAATGTTTCCTATTGAATAAGCTCAATTCCATTAAAAATACCAGTTATTGCTTGAGGACAAGCAAAAGATTAAGTTAGGTTTATTTGATATCTTGCATTTATCGTGTTTTTTACATTAAGTATTTAACTGATTAGAAGTACTTTGATGTATCATATAGAATGTTTTACCCTAGGATTTGGTTTAAATTTAGTTTTTCATTTGAGTTTGTTACGTTTCTCTTTTGTTTTGTTATTTGCATGCATTTCAAGTAAAAATATAATCTCTAGGAAAAGCTAATGCAAAAGGATAAGGCAAAGAAGGACATAAAAGATCAAGAGATAAAGAAGGAAAGAAAGATAATATGAAGAGATAAAGAAATGAAAAGATAAAGGACCAACAAAGTGTGTCATGATCATGAATCACTAATCATGCCCATGAAAATCTTAGTGCCTCTTTGAGATGAATCATGATAAAAATATGTCATGACCATGACTCACTGATAGACGATGGCCAAGGCCAAGGAATCCAAGAGGTGATACATTGAAGGAACCAAGAGGAATAGGATGATGGACCATGGGCCAGGGGCCCAATCACTAGAGCTATGGTCACCTTGAAGACCAATGGACACCTTGAAGACCAGTGGGCTTTCCAAGACCAAGGTACTCTTCAATTTGGACCACTCTATCATGAAGAGAAGGCATAGTTCTAGTTGTAAATATCTTGTACATAGTTCTCTTGTATAGGCTTATTTTTTCCTTTGTATTTGTGAGGCACTTTAGTTTCTTTTATTAGTCATTGTATATTGATTCTAGGGTGGGTTACTTGGAGAGTTTGACTCCATTTAACCTCCTTTGTTGATACACTCATTTTCTATTTTTTCAGTAGGAAAAGAGGGGTGGCATTTAGCAATGCTTGAAGGTGTGACTAGTAATTAGGCCAGAATTGGGCCTAGGCAAAATTTTACATATTGGACTCATTTTGCTCCTAATTTTTCATAGATTTGATTTAGCTAGGTTTCATCATCATTGGATGAACCTAACTAAACCAAATCAAACATTTTTGAAATAATCAAAGTGAGCAAAACTTGAGTTAGCTGCCTACCTTGCCTAGCTTCCTCTTTGGCCGAATTGCTTCTCTAATTCTCAAAGAGTTGAGAAGCTTGTGCTACAAGCTTCTCCTTAGCTTGCTTGTGCTACAAGCATCTCCTTAGCTTGCTTGTGCTACAAGCTTCTCCTTAGCTTGCTTAAAAAGCAAGCTAAATGAGAAGCTTGCTCCAAAAGTTTCTAAACTCACCTAGAAGGTCAACTAACCTTACCATGGTTCCTAGTGAACCATCGTTAAGGTTAGCTTGCTCCTTAAGCTACCTATCTCTATATATTTGTAATTTCTACTCTTGTAATCACTTTTGACATTTTATGAGAAAAGAATTCAGAAATTCTCTCTCAATCAAGAGTCCCAAAACCGTAGAGAACTCTCTCTCTAGGTTCTCCCTCAAAGGTTCTTCAACCTTTGAACTTGGTTCCTTAAGCTTCTTCAAGCTTCTTGAAGTGGCCGAACCTCCTTCAATGCTTCCTTCACCATTGAAGTTTCTTCAAGGTGTCTTCAAGCATCACAACGAATCTCCTCAAGAGTCAAAAGGTCTTGGACGGATTGGACTTGGATGAACATTAATCTTCTTCAATTTCCTTCTATCATTTTTGGTATTAGAGCCTAGTGCTCTTGAGGTTTTGTATCCCTAACTTTCTATATTGAATCCATGTTGTTCCTTCCTTCTTCTATGTCTAAATTTGTGTTTTTTGTATGGATCTATGCCTAATTCATATATTGATGGATCCTATATGTCACATGAGAAAAGTTTGATTCATATGTTGCTTGTTCCTTTAATTCTTGAATCAAACTGGTTTTTTGCTTCTAGGTTCCATTGTGCTTGTGCGTTTTTGATTTTGTTTGAGTCTTCTCCACTCCTTAACATGTGTCCGTGATTGGACAACATTCATATAGCATTACTTTTGTTTTTGAATCATTTGTTTTGTCTAAGAAGTCATGTGTAGTCCTTACATGTTGTTGAACTCCTAGAGTAGTTTGTTTGACCTAATTTTTTGTGTTGTTTTTAGAGTCTACATTGATTCGGTTTTTGCTTATTATTCTTGTGCCTACCTATATGTGCTTTTGATTTACATATTTGAGTTCATGATTTGCTATTAGTTCTAGCAAATTTCCTAGAGTTAGGTTTCTTACATGTCTTGTTAAAAAGTTTGTCAACAAAATTGTTAAACACTAATTCCTATTAGGTTTCTTTGAGTCTTGTTTGTTGCTGAAAATTTTAACACTTTTTAAGAATTAAAACAAAGGCAAAACAGAGGTGTATGTGTTATAAAATGCATGATAAAAAAGAAAAAGAAAGAGTGCTTAAAATTTGACCAAAAAAATAGTACAAAATTGTGAAGCACTAGTTGAATATTGCATGTGAACACCTCTTGTTTTGTGCAACATCTTTGGCAGCAGTTTTATTTTCTTAAATTCGAGATTCATATATGATAAAAAGGCATTAAACTCCTGTACAAAAAGAAAAGAAAAAGAGTAAAAGAAGTTACAAAAAGATTCACAAAGAAAAGGTACAAGAAAAAGCCAAGGAGCGAAAATTTTTGAGAAAAATCATTCTCGTATTTGTATAATTGTTTTCTTTAATTTTCTGTCCAGCCACTCATTGTTCACATTTGAGTCTTATTTTGTTAATAATCTTAGATTTTATTTTGTAATCTACTCTAGTGCCATTGTTAGGTTTTCTTTTGTGTGCTAGCCTTTCAAATTGTGCCTTAATTGTTGTTTGTCTTTCTTTGGACTTCTTTCTATTCTTGTCTCATTTCTTTCCACCAATTGGTGTAGCTGTTCCTAATTGTTCCTTTTCAGTTTTAGCACTAATATTCCAGAAATTGAAGGTGTGTTGAGTTCTTCTTGAAGGTGTAGAAGGCCAGGTTCAAAGGAAGCCAACTTTGACGGCTTTGGCGGTGGCCTATGGAGCTTGTTTCTCTCTTGGTGGAAGGCCTTTTGGAAACTAAAACACCTAGGAGTGACCAACATAAAGGTTGCTTCTAAAGGAGGAGTGACACACTAGTGAGGGCTGCAACATTGGTGGCTGAATTGGAAGAACACAATAAAATTTTTGTGACAATTTTGTGGAAATTTAGTAACAAATTTAGTGACGGAAATTTCCTTTCAAAATTTTTCAACACCAAATCCGTCTCTAAATTTGTCACAAATTTAGTGGCTAAATTTTGTTTTTCTAAAATTTTGGTGCAACCACTAATTTCATTTCAAGTAAATTTTCATTTCATTTGAATGTGAATTTACATTTCATTTGGTGTAGATTTGCATTTCATTTGGTGTAAATTTACATTTCACTTCTTGTAAATTTTTTCAACTTCTCATTTTTGTACAAGGCCTTTAATAGGAGTGTCTTGGAGTGCCTTTGGTGTATCTCCCTCTCTCCTTAGTGTTTTCAAGTAGGTAAATACGTTTACTGCTTGTGAGAGTGGTCCTTGAAAGTCTTTGGTACTTTCCAAGCTCTCACCAAGGTTTATTTGCCTTAAACGCCTAGTTTATGTTTTCTTGCCATTAAGTTTTCTTGCAATTTAGGTTTTCATGCAATTTATGTTTTAAGTAATTTATGTTTTCAGCATTTTAAGTTTTCAAGCAATTTATGTTTTCATGCAATTTATGTTTTCCAACAATTTATGTTTTCAAGCATTGAATAATTGTACAATTTAGGCACTTATGTGTTATTTTCTTTTTGAAAATATCTTTGTGAAAATTGCTTTGTGCAAGACAAACTGATGGAAACTTGCTTGGAGAATTCGGATTGATGTGAATCCTCTTCAAGTTTCTCCCTAGATCTTCGATTCCTTGATCCTTCCTAAGCTTGGCTAAGGTCTCCAATGGAGGAGGAGACCTTAGAACCACCACGGTTTGGTGGAGAACTCTCGCAAGAGGCGCCACTCCTTTATGAAGAGATAAGCCTCTTCAATTCTCACCACACTCTTCTATTGAAGGGATAAGAGAATTGGATGAATATCAAAGAGGTTTAGGGACTTTTAGAAGAGAGTAATCTGAAAAATATTTCAGAAATGAAATCTCAATACATCCAAAAGTGTTTTACAATGAAGGAAAAACGAAAATATAGGAGTAGGAAGCTTGGAGAGCAAGCTAGCCTTAACCATGGTTCACTAGGAACCATGGTAAGGTCTAGCTAACCATCCATGGTCTAGAGGCTTGGAGAGCAAGCTACTCACTTAGCTTGCTTGGTAAGCAATCTAAGGAGAAGCTTGTGCTTTAAGCTTCTAAGCTTGAGTGAGAACAAGCAATGTGAACACAAATCAAGGTGGGTGGCTCATGGACTTTATTTTACTCCAACTGGTTTTGAAAAATGTTGATTTGGTTTAGTTAGGTTCATCCAATGTGAATGGAACCTAGCTAAATCAAATCTATGGAAAATTAGGAGTAAAATGAGTCTAATATCAAAAATTTAGCCTAGGTCCATCTCTTGGTCCAATTGCTAGTAACACTCTCTAGCTTGCTAGTCACACTCTCTAGCTTGCTAATGTCACTCTCAATCCTACTACTAGAAAAATAAGAAAAGAGTATATTTCTAGATTAGGTTAAATGGAGTCAAAGTGCCCAAGTAACCTACCCTAGAAACAATATACAATAGCTAATAAAAGGAAATAAAGTGCCTCACAAATACAAAGGCAAAAATACACCTATACAAGTATCTACTATATACAAAGTACAAGAAAACAAACTATACAATGTATGTACAATGGAGACTCAAGAGACTAATAAGAGGAATCATACTCAATACTCATATTGAGCATAGGTCTAAGAAGCACCTCCTTTGTAGAAGCCTCCTCTAGCCTCCTAACTATGGACCTAGTTAAAGGCCCAATGGTCTTCATGTGTGAGCCTCCTTAGATCAACCTTCACCCTTCTTGGTCTTACCTCTTCCAAAGGGATCCTTGGGGATTAGATTTCCATCACAAACATACAAAGGGGTTTAGAGATTTTTACTTGAAGAGGCTTGGTTATTAAGTGGCTTTTTAGTAGATCACCTCCCTCCATAGTTCAATTTGTACTCTTAGACCTCCAAGTGCCAAGTCTAGCACTTCCAAAAATATTAGGCAAAGGAAATTACATAACCAAGCCTTTTCAAGTGGAAATTACTAAACCCCCTTATACCTTTCTTACAAAATAATTTTTTCACACAAGCAAGTAAAGTAGTTGTGTGTGTGTGCACGAAACCCCTATTAGGCAAAGGAAGCCTTCTAAACGAGCTTAGAAATTAAAACAGGTAAAGGAAAGCAACTAAAGCATACACTAGTCGAAGGGCCCTAGGGTGGAAGTCCAAGTGACACTTGAAGCCTTTTGGGACACTTCCACAAGTCCTAAACGTATTATGAAAGCAAGTAAACTAGGCGTATCCTAGTGGAAGCCCAAATGGAACTTGAAGCCATTGGGGACCCTTCCACAAGTACTAAACGTGTCTAGGAATCTTTATTTAAGACTATTTAGGAAGTGGTGGGACTTAATCAATTTCCCAAACAACCACTCCTAAATGTAAGTTTGTTTTCAACAAAAGAAAGTTAAAAATTAACCCAAGGGTAGGTTAAGGAATTACACAAGAAATTAATACAAATCAAAAGAAATTGGAGAGTCTCTTCAAAGGTCTTGAGGGCTGAATTTGGAACAGCTTTTGCAACAAGTTTAGTGACCAAAATGTTTGAAAATGAGGAACTCCACAAATCCGTCACAACCTTCCAAATCCGTCTCTAATTTCCTTCCAAAATCCGTCTCCAATCTTCAACCTAAAATAGGAAAAATGTCTTGGCTGCAAAATGAACAAACAAGTGAGCCTTTCCAAGGTGTTTCACTCAAGTAATCTGTACCTCAATCTCCTTCAAGTGTTGACCCCTTTGAGATTAACCCAATATGTCTCAATTAGCCTTTCCTTCCAAGTGTAATGGCTTGAAAAAGAATTATATCTCACCAAGGATTAACAATCAATCAAGAGAGAGTAGAGACCAAGAAATTAAAACTGAAAAGCACAATTAGAATAGGCTACACTCTTATAGGAATTAATGTGACAAAACAAAGAGAGCCAAGAAGACACAAAGCAACAATTAAAGGCTAATTTCAAAAGCTAGCACACAAAAGATTAGTCCTAGGAATAGCACTAGAATGGATTACAAAAACCAAAACAAAATTTGTGCAATTGTTTTGAGTGTTTAAAAGTCTTTTTCCAACCACTGGATAGAAAGCAAACCTCAAGAAAAATCACACAAAAATTTAAGGCCAAGTGCTACTAGTGATGTTTTGTTTTCACCTTTTTTTTTCTCTGTTTTTCTCTTTTGTTTTCTTTTCTTTTTCTTGTATTTTTGTCTCTTTATTTTCTTTCTTTTCTTTTAATACATAGAATTATCACTTAAAAACAGAGGCCACATAATTAATAAAGAGGTTTCCAAGTGGTGGAGAAAAGAGAAGTAAGAAGAGTAGAAGTGTAAGTGTACTAGTCAAAAATTTCAACACAAATTGTTACTAGTTTTGGTACTAGTTTGTTCTCATCTTTTGTACACTTTGATTTTCGTTTTTAATACACTTCTAACTCTGTTTTCTTTTTTTTCAAAACAAGCACAAGACACACAAGGAATTGCTGGTCACAAATTGCTAAGAAACAAATAGCAATTGAAGTTCACAAAAATTGACTCTAGAACATGTTAGGTCTAACAACATGCATTAGAATCATTTTATGAGCACTCTAAGAATTATTAATGTTAAACCAGAAATGACACCATATATGAACAGAGGTTAACACATTTAGATTCAAAAATGAAAAGGCACAACAAAGATTTAATGACAAGTAAAACAACTACACATGACTCTAAGACAAAACTAGTAGATTAAGAAATGTAAAATGCTTGTATTCTTGTTTCTTTTTAGGAGTTTCTTTTTAGTCCGAAATTAAAAGAAGTCCAATGGAAGATAAAAGCAATCATAAAACATTTAAAAATACATACAAAGAATACCTAAGGCACACACAAAGATTGATTCACAAGAATTTAGAACATGAACCAAAAACAAGCAGGACAAAGTGAGTGTGTTCTATAGATTTGTGGATGTGACACAAGAACCACTCAAGGCACACAAACTCAAGACAATAAAAGGAAATACATGTAGGAACAGATTAGACACATTTTAACATGATTTGAACCGAACAAAACAAGACAAGAAAGCTTAAGAACGAATTTACCAAGGAGACCTAGCTCTTGATACCAAATGATGGAAACTTGCTTGGAGAATCCGGATTGATGTGAATCCTCTTCAAGTTTCTCCCTAGATCTTTGACTCCTTGATCCTTCCTAAGCTTGGCTAAGGTCTCCAATGGAGGAGGAGACCTTAGAACCACCACGGTTTGGTGGAGAACTCTCCCAAGAGGTGCCACTCCTTGATGAAGAGATAAGCCTTTTCAATTCTCACCACACTCTTCTATTGAAGGGATAAGAGAATTGGATGAATATCAAAGAGGTTTAGGGACTTTTACAAGAGAGTAATCTGAACAATAATTCAGAAATGAAATCTCAATATATCCAAAAGTGTTTTACAATGAAGGAAAAACGAAAATATAGGAGTAGGAAGCTTGGAGAGCAAGCTAGCCTTAACCATGGTTCACTAGGAACCATGGTAAGGTCTAGCTAACCATCCATGGTATAGAGGCTTGGAGAGCAAGCTACTCACTTAGCTTGCTTGGTAAGAAATCTAAGGAGAAGCTTGTGCTTCAAGCTTCTAAGCTTGAGTGTGAACAAGCAATGTGAACACAAATCAAGGTGGGTGGCTCATGGACTTTATTTTACTCCAACCGGTTTTGAAAAATGTTGATTTGGTTTAGTTAGGTTCATCCAATGTGAATGGAACCTAGCTAAATCAAATCTATGAAAAATTAGGAGTAAAATGAGTCTAATATCAAAAATTTAGCCTAGGTCCATCTCTTGGTCCAATTGCTAGTAACACTCTCTAGCTTGCTAGTCACACTCTCTAGCTTGCTAATGCCACTCCCAATCCTACTACTAGAAAAATAAGAAAAGAGTATATTTCTAGATTAGGTTAAATGGAGTCAAAGTGCCCAAGTAACCTACCCTAGAAACAATATACAATAGCTAATAAAAGGAAATAAAGTGCCTCACAAATACAAAGGCAAAAATACACCTATACAAGTATCTACTATATACAAAGTACAAGAAAACAAACTATACAATGTATGTACAATGGAGACTCAAGAGACTAATAAGAGGAATCATACTCAATACTCATATTGAGCATAGGTCTAAGAAGCACCTCCTTTGTATAAGCCTCCTCTAGCCTCCTAACCATGGACCTAGTTAAAGGCCCAATGGTCTTCATGTGTGAGCCTCCTTGGATCAACCTTCACCCTTCTTGGTCTTACCTCTTCCAAAGGGATCCTTGGGGATTTGATTTCCATCACAAACATACAAAGGGGTTTAGAGATTTTTACTTGAAGAGGCTTGGTTATTAAGTGGCTTTTTAGTAGATCACCTCCCTCCATAGTTCAATTTGTACTCTTAGACCTCCAAGTGCCAAGTCTAGCACTTCCAAAAATATTATTTTCTTTAAAAACTATTTTTGTGTGAAAATCCTTTTTGTCTAAAAATATCTCAAGATTCCTCTCCTAGTGAAAGTGAAGGCTCTCCAAAAAGTCTTTCTTACTTAAACAAAGAGCTTAAATCACTTATACTATTGAGAAAGCAAGAGGCCATTCAAAAAGAAAAAGAGAAAATTGAAAGAGAAGGCCAACTTGCTTATTTAGAGGAAGAATTGAGAATTCTTAGGCAAGAAGAGGAAAAACTTAGAGAAGAAATGAGAAAATAAAAGAGAAGGAGAACCATTAAACCTAGGGAAGTCAAAGTTTCCCTCCCACAATTTTTTGGGATAGATGATGTGGAGTTGTATTTAGATTGGGAGATGAAGGTTGAGCAACTCTTTTCTTGCCACAAGGTGAGTGAAGAGAGAAAAATTCCACTTGCAACCCTTAGCTTTCAAGGGCATGCAATGTATTGGTGGACCTCTTTGGAAAGAGAGAGGTACCTCCATAATGATCCTCCAATCCAATATTGGAATGATCTTAGGAGTGCATTGAGGAGGAGACTCATTCCCTCTTAGTTTGGTATGGAGC
This sequence comes from Cajanus cajan, assembly GCF_000230855.2. Taxonomy (NCBI): domain Eukaryota; kingdom Viridiplantae; phylum Streptophyta; class Magnoliopsida; order Fabales; family Fabaceae; genus Cajanus; species Cajanus cajan. The sequence continues at coordinate 53,535,452 of NC_138520.1, read as the reverse complement.
TTATGAACAAGCTCCAAAAACTCCAACAAAAAGATATGACTATTGAACAATATAGGCAACAAATGGCGCTATACATGATGAGGGCATGTATTAGAGAAGAGGAAGCCACCACTGTAGCTAGATTCCTAAGTGGTCTTGACTTAGAGATTAGAGACCAAGTGGAGCTACTACCCTACAGGGACTTAAATGACTTAGTCCAACTTTGTGTAAGGGTAGAACAACAAATGTTAAGAAAATCTTCTTCTAAAAGAGAAAGCTCCCACTCTAGATCTCATAAGAAAGACTACATGGAGGAGGAAAAATCTTTTGAAAAGAAAACTATTTTAGAACCCTCCAAGGAATTAGCTAAAAATAAAGAGAAAAATAGAGACAAGGGTAAAAGTCTCATCAATCCACTCACTAGCACAAAGACTAGTGATATAAAATGTTTCAAGTGTCTAGGGAGAGGCCACATTGCTTCTCAATGCCCTACAAAGAAAGTCATGATCTTAAGAGGGCATGACACTTATAGTAGTCAAGAAGAGACTACTACCTCCTCTTCAAGTGAGAGTGAGGTTGAAACAAAGCTTCAAAAGTCCAAGGTGGAGCTAGTTTACCCTTTTGAAGGAGAGCTCTTAATGCTTAGGAGAATCCTTCATAATCAACCTAGTGGTACCCTATCACAAAGAGATAACATCTTTCATACAAGATGTAATGTTTTAAATAATGTTTGTTCTCTCATTGTTGATAGTGGTTCATGGTGCAATTTTTGTAGAACTAGGTTGGTTAACAAGTTGAGTTTAATTACTATGCCACATCCTCAACCTTATCATTTGCAATGGCTTAATAAGGATGGCGACATAGTAGTTGACCAACAAGTGAAGGTTAAGTTTTCCATTGGGAAGTATGAGGACCAAGCTTTATGTGATATAGTACCAATGGAAGCTTGTCATATTTTGTTAGGAAGACCATGGCAATTTGAAAATAAAACTATACATAATGGTCTTACTAATGAAATCACCTTCACTCATAAGGAAAAGAAATTTGTGCTATATCCTCTCTCACCTTAACAAGTGGCTGAGGATCAAGCACAAATGAAAATCAAAAGAAAAAGAAAGAAAGTAGGGAAGAGTAAAGAGGAAGAAATATCCTCTAAGGGAGTTATGACTAAAGAGAATTGCTTTATCACAAGAAATCCTATGAAAATATTCTTTTTATTCATAAAGACCTTAACTATTACCCTCATACTGCCACTAGTCTTGAATAAGAGATTCACAAATCCATTATTTTTAAAGAAAAAGAATCTCATCTTCAAGATTTGGTGAAGGAGAAGTGGACTTCACTTAGTTCCACTTCTCATGCAACTCCCTTGGTGGTGCCAAGGTAGATAGCCTTCCTTTGTGTAAGACTTTTCCTACCTTAGTTGTTTCAATAATGCACCCAATTTATGGAATATATTATTTGTTGGATATAATATATGAACCTTCAAGGTTCCTTGTGACAAATTCTTTTCATAACTATCCAACAAATAATATAATCCAAAATTGCTTAGGAAATTTTCTAGTTGTATTTTCTTTGTTTTCTAGGAAATGCCTAGGTTACCACATAGGGTACTTTAGGCAAAATGTTCTAGGTTTTAGGATTGAGTCTTTAGTGTGCTATAGTTTTAGTTTTAGCACATTTTTAGGATTTAGTAATATATATAGTCTATGTTTAGGAGAGGATCCTATTCATTATATTAGAAGGTCTAGTATCATTGATTTCTTTAGGTTCCATGAAAGGATTCCTTCTAGGATATACCTTTCACATTTATTTGTTGAGAATATCACCTCTAATGAATTGTATTATATATTTGTAGGTGTGGCCGATCATCAAGATGACCCTCAAGATTTGAGGTCAAATCCTTTTCAAGAGGGAGGGGATGATAGACTATGGCCAAGGCCAAGGAATCCAAGAGGTGACACATTGAAGGAACCAAGAGGAATTGGATGATGGACCATGGGCCAAGGGACTAATCACTAGAGCTATGGCCACCTTGAAGACCAGTGGGCTTTCCAAGCCCAAGGTACTCTTCAATTTGGACCACTCTATCATGAAGAGAAGACATAGTTCTAGTTATAAATATCTTGTACATAGTTCTCTTGTATAGGCTTATTTTTGCCTTTGTATTTGTGAGGCACTTTAGTTTCTTTTATTAGTCATTGTATATTGATTCTAGGGTGGGTTACTTGGAGAGTTTGACTCCATTTAACCTCCTTTGTTGATACACTCATTTTCTATTTTTTTAGTAGGAAAAGAGGGGTGTCATTTAGCAATGCTTGAGGGTGTGACTAGTAATTAGGCCAGAATTGGGCCTAGGCAAAATTTTACATATTGGACTCATTTTGCTCCTAATTTTTCATAGATTTGATTTAGCTAGGTTTCATCATCATTGGATGAACCTAATTAAACCAAATCAAACATTTTTGAAATAATCAAAGTGAGCAAAACTTGAGTTAGTTGCCCACCTTGCCTAGCTTGCTCTTTGGCCGAATTGCTTCTCTAATGCTCAAGGAGTTGAGAAGCTTGTGCTACAAGCTTCTCCTTAGCTTGCTCCACAAGTTTCTAAACTCACCTAGAAGGTCAACTAACCTTACCATGGTTCCTAGTGAACCATGGTTAAGGTTAGCTTGCTCCTTAAGCTACCTACCTCTATATATTTGTAATTTCTACTCTTGTAATCACTTTTGACATTTTATGAGAAAAGAATTCAGAAATTCTCTCTCAATCAAGAGTCTCAAAACTGTAGAGAACTCTCTCTCTAGGTTCTCCCTCAAAGGTTCTTCAACCTTTAAACTTGGTTCCTTAAGCTTCTTCAAGCTTCTTGAAGTGGTCGAACCTCCTTCAATGCTTCCTTCACCATTGGAGTTTCTTCAAGGTGTCTTCAAGCATCACAACGAATCTCCTCAAGAGTGAAAAGGTCTTGGACGGATTGGACTTGGATGAACATCAATCTTCTTCAAGTTCCTTGTATCACTCACCAATCACACATTGTAGACACCCAATTTTGTCCGGACCCATAAAACAATGAAATAGACTTCTACTATGAAAAGAAGGAGCTCCCAAAGCATGGAGACGACACCATATGACAACAAGGGGCCTTGAAGCCCAACAAACTTGGTTTAGTAGCCTAAAACGGGTTGTTTCAAAATCGGAACAGGTCGTTCCCAAGATGGAACGGGTCGTTCCAAACTACTAAAAGGCCAAAACACCCTAGTTGAGAATGGGCTAAAATGGGCCATTCCAGTACAGTTTGTTATGAGACACACTCAAATCTAAAACGGGTCATTCTGTCATCAAAATGGGTCGTTCCAGGTTTAAATTTAACTAATAACTAAATGACCCAGAACAGGCCATTTCAAATCTGGAATGGGCTATTCTAGTCTGGTCTGACGTCTATAAATATTAGACTCAGGCACTACTCTCGGGGTCGAAAAAATTGGTCCAGAACTCTAGACAGCACAAAATCTCTTCTTCTATCTCTTATTTTTGTATTTCTTGAGATCTTGTGAGGCGAATTATAGGTTGATAGGTAGCCAAAACGCACCTAAGAAGTCTCAAGTTTGAAGATCAAATAAGAACTCAATTACGAGGTATTTCAGTCAATATTTTTCTCTCCTTTATACATCTCACTTTGATAAATATCACCCTAAACCAACAATCACCATGTAGATGCTTCAAGAATGACTGTGTAAATTTAAATTTCGCGCATGTAAGTAACTGTTAACAAAGGGGGTCTAATATTTAATCAATTAATTCTTATCATGCTAATTTCATGATAAGGGTACCGATTTAGGGCATTGTGGGAGTGCTTAATACATTCCCTACACGTAACCGACCCCCAAACCTGATTTTGGTTGTCAAGGCCATTATTGAATTTTTGAAAACCTTTTCTTTTTCCAATATTTTTTTAGTAAAACGTTGGTGGTGACTCCATGAACTCATTTTCAAAACTATTAATTAGGGATTAGTCTGGTCTCTGGGCATTTCCAAATTGATGATATTTTCTTTAAAAAAAAGTAGTCTAAACCATTAGTCATGAGATAAAATTTTTTTGAGTTACAACAGATGGCGACTCCACTAGGGAAGTTTAAAGAGGGTCAGGCCCAAATAAATGATGAAGTTAACAAGATAAGAATAGTAGTTTAAATATCTTTTCCCCTTTAATTATTTGTTTTTACTTGTATGGCTTTAATATTTGTTTGCTTGTTTAAATTCGGCACATGTTTGAAATAATAATTGTACACCAACCATAGTACACAACAGTCCCTCTACACCCGGGGGCATGAGTGTATAAACATAGGGAGTGGTTGACGTACGACTGGCCCAAGTTTGGTCTTGGAGCCTGCGAGCCTTGTCAAAAATCACTCTCAAGGTGATAACTAGTTACTCTAGCCCAAAATACTGGGATAGACCTTAGAGTTTGTCAGGTGACGGCGACAGAGATACTAGGTCCCTATAATGGGGGCACCTTGGGAGCCTTAAAAACCAGTGAGATTAGAACCATCCTATACAATACACTTTCTCTAACAGTAACCACAACCCAGAATGTGCATGTGCTGCTCGTGAACGTACGTTGTTTGAGCATATGATTGTTGCATTGTTACCATTTTAAATCATTTGTTTGTCATTTTTGTCATAATGCCCATTTTAGAAAACAAAAAATAAAGCCTATGTATGTCATACATACACTATAACTAGCGAGGAATTCCTAATAAAAAAATCAGTGTAACTTTTGTCATATCGTAAAATATTACCAAAAGGGACATCGATGATGGCCTACCTTCGTAAGGATTAGTGTAACCTTTGTCACATCGTAAAATATTACGAAAAAAGGACACCTACCTTCATAAGGACAAAGCATCATTTTTTGTTAGGAACCTCCCTCGAATAGGTTCGATCGGAAAGCGTAATAAAAGTTTATTGTTATCCCTCGAAGTTGGCTTTTCAACACTCCGTACTCACAAGGACCCAAAGAATGAGAGCTATGGAATCCTTAGAGGAAAGAAATCACAAGCTGAATGAAGAACTCAGGTAGTTTAAGGAACAAATGGCACGAATGTGCGAAACTATGAACAAGCTCCAGCACGATGATCACAGTGCTAGTCACGTAGGTGACACTTCCAAGGATCATCTAAATGCCTTGGAAGAAATATTAAGGGATGTGGAAGGTCATAGTTTTGACATCCAAGAAGTCGTGAAGATGTGTTTAGTACAGGACATCCAATTCCCGGCCAAGTTCAAAAGCCCCGACTTCCAAAAGTACACTGGATCAAGTTGTCCCAAAAGGCATCTGACCATGTACTTCCGGAAGATGGCCGCCCACATAAGAAACGAGAAGCTCCTGATACATTGCATTCAAGAAAACTTATCGAAGCGGCCCTCAACTGGTATATGCAGTTGGAAGGAGGGAAAATTCAAACATGGAAGCAGCTCCCTGACGCTTTCCTTTGACGTTACAAGTATAACATCGACCTTGTCCCTGACAGATTTGACTTACAAGGTCTGAGCAAGAAAGGGGATGAGACTTTCAAAGCCTACGCGTAGAGGTGGAAAGAGCTAGCCATACAAGTAGAGCCTTCACTCTCCGACAAAGAGATGGTGACACTGTTCATCAATTCTTTAAGCGGGCCCTACTATGATAAGATGATAGGGAACACTTCGACCTTGTTTGCTGATATAGTCACCATAGGCAAAAGGGTCGAACAGGGCTTGAAGAGCAGGAGAATAGGAAAGGCCCCGACAAGCTATGACTCTAAGAAATCCTACGGGAAGAAAAAGAAGGAAGGGGTCAACGCTATTACCATAGCTACCGACCTCCCAAAGAATCGAGGAACATCCCAATCTAAGTCAGGGAAAGAGAAGGAGGTGGGTAAGATTCCTACCACCTATGCGGAATTGTTGCCTCAACTATTGGAAGCCTCAATGCTGGTATGACTTCCACCGCTGAAAAGATTCAGCCCCCTTTCCCTGCATGGTACAATCTTGAGGAGCAGTGTGATTATCACTCCGGTTCCCTAGGCTGGGACATTCTGTGGAGCGATACAAGGCCTTGTAGCTTCAAGTACAAGGCCTTATAGATGTCGGGTGGTTGAAATTTGACACCAACACACCCAATATCGACAAGCAACCGTTCTTGAAGCATGAAGAGTAAAGGCCTTGAGATGGTGTTGTTGGAAGGCTGCCGGAATAGGGGTTTCCGCTAGGGATTTGTTTCTATTATCACGAGTTGTTTTTATTTGTTGTCTTTTCACCCACAACTCCTGCCCGAGGTTGTGGGTTTCCATAATAAAAGGGCATGTAATGATTTCGTTCTTTTTTTTTTAATAAAACACGAATTGTGGGAGGTCAACTTTGACTACTTAAGACCACTTAAGAATCTAGCTACAGTAGTAGCTTCTAGCTCTTCCAGATTTTTAAAGAACTTTTGAGCTAGAATGTGATGCCTCTGGGGTTGGCATAGGAGCGATTTTGTTACAGGGTGGGCACCCAATTTCTTATTTTAGTGAAAAACTTAAAGGTGCTTCCATTAACTACCCTACCTATGACAAAGAGCTCTATGCTTTGGTTAAGGCCCTTCAAAATTGGGAACACTACCTTATTCCCAAGGAGTTTGTCATTCATAGTGACCATGAGTCACTTAAATATTTGAAGGGCCAAGGAAAACTCAACAAAAGGCATGCTAAATGGGTATAGTTCTTGGAACAATTCCCATATGTGATCAAATACAAGAAAGGTAAAAATAATATTGTGGCTGATGCCCTTTCTAGGAGACATACTTTGTTAGTCTCCCTTGGATCTCAAATCTTGGGATTTGATCACATAAAGGAATTGTATTCCAATGACTCCGAGCTTAATGAATACTATACCAAGTGTTTAGTAAAGCCTCAAGGAGGTTTCTATATTTCTGAGGGGTACTTGTACAAAGAAGGAAGAATATGTATACCCCAAGGATCTATTAGAAAATTCCTTGTGAAAGAAAATCATGAGAGTGGACTCATGGGGCACTTTGGAGTTGAAAAGACTCTAAGCTTTTTAAAAGAAAAATTCTTTTGGGCCCACATGAGAAGGGATGTTGAGAGGTTTTGCTCTAGATGTATAGCTTGCTTGCAAGCAAAGTCTAAAGTATTGCCTCATGGCTCCTATACACCCTTGCCAGTTGCTAACTCTCCATGGGTTGATATAAGTATGAATTTTATTTTGGGCTTGCCCAAGACCTAGAGAGACATGGATTCTATCTTTGTGATAGTGGACAGATTTAGTAAAATGGCGCAATTTATACCCTGTCACAAGATAGATGATGCAAGCAACATAGCAAGACTCTTCTTCAAGAAAGTGGTTAGACTTCATGGTCTACCCAAAACAATTGTGTCAGATAGGGACACTAAGTTCCTTATCCATTTTTGGAAAACTCTTTGGAGTAGGCTAGGAACTAAATTACTATTCTCAACTACTTGTCATCCCTAAATTGATGGGAAAACTGAAGTAGTTAATAGACCCCTAACTACCATGTTAAGGGCAGTCCTTAAGGGTAACTATAAGTCTTGGGATGAGTACTTGCCCCATATTGAATTTGCTTATAATAGGGTAGTCCATAAGACTACCAAAATCTCACCTTTTGAGGTTGTTTATGGTTTTAACCCTCTCTCTCCTTTAGATCTAATACCCCCTACCAGATTCTTCTCACTATTTTCATAAAGAAGGGGTATCTAGGGTTGATTTTGTTAAGAAATTACATGAGAAGGTTAAAAACCATATTCAACAACAAAATGAGAGAACTACTTTAGAAAGAAGCAAAGGTAAGAAATACCTCATTTTTTAGGAAGGAGATTGGGTTTGGCTTCATTTTGAGAAAGGAAAGATTTCCTTCTCAAAGGAAGTCTAAACTCAATCCAAGACGAGATGGTCCCTTTCAGGTCCTCCAAAGAATCAATGATAATGCTTACAGGTTAGATCTTCCCAGTGGTTATGGAGTAAGTAACACTTTTAATGTTAGTGATCTTATTCCCTTTGCAGGTTATGATGAGGAAGATGACTCTACAGATTTGAGGACAAATCCTTCTCAAGAGGGTGGGGATGATAGACCATGGGCCAAGGGCCTAATCACTAGAGCTATGGCTAAGAGCATACAAGAAGAGTTGGACCTCTTGAAGACTAATGGGCTTCTCAAGCCCAAGGTACTCTTCACTTGGACTACTCTATCATGAAGAGAAGGCCTAGTTCTACTTGTGTATATTTTGTACATAGTTCTCTTGTATAGGTTATTTTTGCCTTTGTATTTGTGAGACACTTTATGTCATTTTATTAGTCATTGTATATTGATTCTAAGGTGAGTTACTTGGAGAGTTTAACTCCATTTAACCTCCTTTGTTGATACACTCATTTTCTATTTTTTCAGTAGGAGAAAAAGGGTGGCATTTAGCAATGCTTGAGGGTGTGACTAGTAATTGGGCCAAAATCGGGCCTAGGTAAAATTTTACATATTAGACTCATTTTGCTCCTAATTTTTCATAGATTTGATTTAGCTAGATCTCATCATCATTGGATGAACCTAACTAAACTAAATCAAACATTTTTGAAATAAATCAAGTGAGCAAAATGAGCTTGGGCCGCCTAGCCTATGGTTCCCTCCTTTGGCCAGATTTGCTTCTCATTTTCTACAAGCTTAGAAGCTTGTAGCACAAGCTTCTCCTTAGCTTGCTTACCAAGCAAGCTAAGTGAGAAGCTTGCTCTATAAGTTACTAAACCATGGACGGTCAAGTTAACCTCACCATGGTTCCTAGTGAACCATGGTTAAGGTTAGCTTGCTCTCCAAGCTACCTTTCCCTTTATATTTGTAATTCCTACATTGTAGCTCACTTTTGACATTTATGAGAAAATAATTCAGAAATTCTCTCTCAATCAAGAGTCCCAAAACCGTAGAGAACTCTCTCTCTAGGTTTTCCCTCAAAGGTTCTTCAACCTTTGAACTTGGTTCCTCAAGCTTCTTCAAGCTTCTTGAAGTGGTAGAACCTCCTTCATTGCTTCCTTCACCACTGGAGCTTCTTGAAGGTGTCTTCAAGCATCAAAACGAGTCTCATCAAGAGTGAAAAGGTCTTGGACGGATTGGACTTGGATGAACATCAATCTTCTTCAAGTTCCTTCTATCAAGTTACGTGGTCATTGGTAAATCAAACTTTGAATATTTTGTCTTTATCATGGCTTTTGACTTGTAATTTTATTGGTGGTATTGATCATGTTTGTGTGTGTGTGTGTGTGTGAGTGTGTGTGTGTGTGTGTGTATGTGTGTGCCTGTGTGTGTGTGTCTGTGTCTGTGTGTCTGTGTGTGTGTGTGTGTGTGTGTGTCTGTGTGTCTGTGTGTGTGTGCGTGTGTGTGTGTGTGCGTGTGCGTGTGTGTGCGTGTGTGTGTGTGCATGTGTGTGTGTGTGTGTGGGTTGTGTGTGTGTGTGTGTGTGTGTGTGTTGTTTTGTGGCCAAATTCAACCTGTGTTGCTTTGTGGCCAAATTCAACCTGAGTCATTTTCAAAATGAATTTTCAACATAAATAAAACTCAATTAATAATTCCCAAGTGGGAGAATATGTTACAATATTTTATTTATTTGGGCTATAGTTAATTAGTGTAATTTTGTTACTTAAGAATGGGTTGAATGTTACCTAACATATATTTTCTCTATAAGCCCATTTTATTATGTGATCTTATTTTGGATTTGAAAATTAACATGTAAGTATATCTAATTATTGGGTCAGGCTCAATAGGTAAGTGTGTCAATTTTTTTTATACAAGGTCTAATTGATTTAATGTCTGTGATGAATGGATATTAAGTTGTGGTTTTATAAATTGAAAGGATATGATTCTACTAGACTCCTATAAGTTTTGTGACTATTATTTTTGCTTCATCCAAGAGGTAGTGGTGGTAGGGAGGAGTTCGTAGAAGAGTTGTTCTTAACGTACACATGTGAGTATGTAGCCAACATTTTGATAACATATTCAGTACAAAGATATCTACAAGAGGTAAGTAATTTATAACAATTGATAAACATTGATATGATGTTCTAGATTCTAGTATTGTAAATAATTCCAAAATCTCTAACAAAATTTAGTGATAAGCAAAAAATTAATAGATATTTCACAACAATAATAGTTTGACAAAAATTGTAACCATATAACAGGTAGAATATTAAAATTCAATGAATATATATTTAATATTATATTGCAACTTAATTTAATGAAACAATATTTTAAATTTTTAAGATGAGATTGAATATATATAATTAAAATGACTATTGTTAACATGCAACACATAGTAATATAGTTTATTGTTGACTACTAATTTCTTACTAGAAGAATTATTAATAAAATATTAAATGATGATCAGGATGAATTACCTATAACTTTCTGTATCAATTTTAAGCATTTAAATTATTTTATACATTATCCTATTTACCACTTGCACATAATATTAATTTATCTTGTGTAGGTTTGTTGTGGTGGCATTCAGCACATCTTTACTCTTCTCATTTATCTTTCCTTTTTTTTTTTTCCTTCTTTCTAATTTTCTCTCTTCCGTTCACTTATCTCTTTCTCATTATAGCAAGTTGGTTCACTTTATTACCACATCCAACGAGATTTTCGCCATCAACGTGGCTTTTCGCATGAGTTACTCATAGTTTCTTTTTCTCCTACCGTTTGATCTCTTTATCAACACCTTTTCTGTCAAGGCGCATTTTCGGTAACGCATAAAGAAAAAAAAGACTGCATGTTCCATCGTAAATTGGTTCACCCCGAAAATCCTCATACAATAATTACACATGAAACGTTTTGCCTAAGAATCCGTCCATAAGAACAACCATTCCATTCTACCTTTCTAGTCATGATCAGTATCACCATTTGCCTTTCTTTCTCAGAATAATCTCGAAATGCAAATGGCTGTTCCTCAAAACAACCTTGAAATGCAAATGGAGGATAGGATCAGTGCCTTACCAGATGGCATCTTGTGTCACATTCTCTCCTTTATTCCAACTGTCGACGCCATCACCACAAGCAGCCTCTCCAAGCGCTGGAGACCCCTATGGCGCTCCATCCCTGTCCTTGACATCCAACTCGATGAAATCTTAGGTGGCTGTGTCTATGCCTCCTTCTTCAACTTTGCCTTTGCCACCCTCCTTGTGCACAGTGCGCAACATCCCCTCACGCTTGCACGATTACGCATCACCCCTCGTGCGGCTGCACACTACATCTTTCCCAATGCATACTTCAATGTATGGGTAAAGGCCATCCTTGAGCGCCACATCGAGCAGCTCCACCTCGAGATGCCCCGCGTGTACCCGATTTATAGCGGTGTCTTCAGTTGTAGAACGCTCGTTGTTCTCAAGCTGTGTCGAGTAAGCGTGGATGTTCTTCAATCTATTGACTTGCCTAGGCTCAAAACGCTACATTTGGATTTTGTTAGGATTGAAGGGGTTGAGTATGTCGCAAGGATTCTTCGTGGGTGTCCTATTTTGGAGGAATTCGAAACCAATCATGTCTTTTTTGATTACAATGTTGTAGAGTATCAGAGCATGTGTAAGTTGGTGAGGGCACATATTGGCAAAAATTTTGGGTTTCAGGTTCCTCTAAAGGCAATGTCTAATGTGCAATCTCTGCGATTGTTCTTGGAGGTATGAAAGAAAAAATGACAAATTTGCTTAGTTTCATAAATTTATTTTTTTTTTTAGAGAAATTAATGTATGGTGGATTGGATCCCTCGTTATTGTTGGTAAATAGAAATGTTATTGACAACCCCTCTAAGACATTTTTACTAATATATACTCTATTTACCATTAATTAAAAATCACAAAACTAGGTAGATCCTATCACTAAATATAAGAAGACTCATTATATGAGATATCGATAAAAAAAAATGTCACTAGCGTTCTTCATTTAGAAAAATGTTATCTATTTTTTCATGTTGTCTTAAACTTTTGCAGTTGAACCACCAAGACGATTTTCCTGTGTTTCCTAACCTGATTCATATGGAGCTCGGGTTTGAGAGATATGTTAACTGGGATGTGGTGCTTGAATTACTTGAGCATTGCCCTAAGCTTCAAATTCTAGTGCTTAATATGCCTTTGGTGCCTAATAAGCCTCTGATACCTGTTCTTCCCGAGATTTGGTCTTGTCCACAGTTTGATCCAAAATTTGTTCCTGAATGCATTTCTTCAAAGCTTAGGAAGTGTACTATTCTGGGTTATACCGGCATTAAGTGTGAGATGCAATTTGCAAAATATATAATGCATTTCTCAGGAGCTTTACAAACCATGACAATCCATCATTGCGCAGATATGCAGGACAAACTTCAAAAACAACAAGAATTGGCCATGTTCCCTAAAAGCTCAGCAACCTGCAAACTTTTATTTGAATGATATCTCATAGGGTAGTAGGTAGGTTTAAATTGTTGTTTGATGTTTACATTTTCAGTTAGCTTTTGCATATGATGCAACTCTATTATGGTTATTAACTTATGACAGTATATTTTGATGTTATGAACTTATGATATATATTAGTTGTTAAATGGATATTTCGTTTCTTACAATTATTTGTGTTTGTGTGCATAATTTAGGATCACTCATTCAGTAGTGTCTATTTTGCTATTCATGTGCTTAATTCTGTCTTTGACCTATTTGTTCTTTGAGTAGATAGGACTAAATTTAGAGCTCTTAACTTTGATTATGTTCCAATAAAGTAGATTAATTAAATTAACTTCTAAATTGTTTCGAGCGCTAGTCACTGAAGCTGATCTTAACAGAAAACGCTAAGAATGGGTTATTAATTTTCTTTTGGCTCTTTAGAATATAATAAATTTCATTTCATGTTGCTCGATAATTTCTTCATAGGCATAAGATTTCTCAATTTAACAAGATGCACTAATTAATATAACCATGACACTTTAATATCGATTATGTATCTTACACCGATACGTTTCAATATTGGCCTAAGCATTCGATCTATACACAAGCTAGATTGGTGGTTGCTTCTAATGCACTAATAACACACTTAATGTACACACTTAGAAAATAAAACGTACTAACTTGTTTTTTTTAATAATTTTGTCTATGCACACTCAACGCTCCCAAACGAAAACATAATCTTTTTTTAGAAATAGTATTTTTTAAGAAAATAATTACCTAACTAGACTCCCACAGTTTATTTATCCAACTAAACATGTTTACTGTGCATGTTCAGAATTCAGTCCCTGAAGAACCAAATTTTGACCTGCATGATGGTACTTTGAATGTGTTTCAGCTACTAGAATTTAGTTCTTGGGAAGCCGAATTCCCAGCAGCTTTTTTTTTTTAAATGTTAAAAAATAAAATTTATTAATTATATAATTAAAATTAAATGTTATATTATTATAATAAAATTCAATTTGTATATAAAATAAAATATTATGTTTATATATTTATTTAAAATATTTAAGTTTGTGTTAATAATTTTTAATATTAATATGATTCAATTTTTTAGAATAAAAATATTATTAAATAAAATAAGGTAATTATTATAAAATATTAATGTTTATTAAATATTATAGTTAATTATTTATTAAATAAAATAAGTTAATTAATAATAAATATTAATATATTAATATTAATAAAAAAAATTAATAAAAAAAGTAATTACTAACATTAATTTGGAAACGATACATTGAAGAAAATAAGTTGTAGGCTACATAAATCAATGATGGCCATGAACAATGGTTGGATATTTTTTCCTTGTGTGACTAGGGGTGTGATAATAGGAACAATGTTTTACACGACTTTCTTGTTCTCTAATGTTCATCTCTATTCTTATTCTATTTCACTTGGGTCGATTCTTGGAAGTTCTTTTCAAGTCTAAATTTGGGCACAAAGTTGGGCCAATATAAGTTGGCCAATAGTTTTTGTGTCTCAGTTCTCCAAATTGTCCTTTATATGCCTTAAAGAATTGTTGTAGATGGGAGATATGTAGATGTTAAAGTTGTGGTGTGCGTCTAAGCATGGAGCAATTACATTTGAGAATGGGATGTGAACTTTTTGGAAATTGTCACAATCACACCATATCTCATCTAACCTTACTGTAAATCTCCCTACTGGTTGAACTTCTCCCAGATGTTGTGTCTCTTCTACTATAAATCTTGTGCTTGTTCTGTCAAAGATGATCACTCTATGAGTGTTTGTCTTTGATTGTGCATCTTGAATTGTTTTTTATGCAACTTCCAAGTAGACATATCCAGCATTAATCATGACATCTACCCCCTGCCTCTTTCGACGAAGAATTTGTTGCAATGGATGTATGTTTCCATGACTATGGAGTGAATTGGGAGGTTTCTTGTTTTCTTTAGGATTGCAATAATTGACTCCGCTAGGTTTGTTATCATGTCTCCCCAGCGTCGTCCGTTGTTCCATGTAAGCATCCATTTTTCCCTTGGGATGTTGTCCAACCATTATGTTGCTTCTAGATTATTATCTCTTACTATATTGTAATAGTAAAAAAATCTAGGCTCAGTCATCCCATATATTGAAAAAAGGTTTATTAATTAAATTAATATAACTAGGAAACCAAGTGTAGAAATTAATAATAACTAAAGAAAGTAATAAAAATACTCATATTGACAACAACTTTCTTTAGTGCAGCATTTTTGAATTGTCGCATGAAGTTTTGTACAATATTAGACGTAACCTAGGACGTAATAGATTTCGTCCTCGTTGTGGAACTAGACACCATTGTAGAGATTAAACCTTATTTAATTTACTTTATTTTAATGTAATATTGTTATGAATTTTTAATTTTAATGTACTTTGTCTTCATCAATGTAATAATTAACTTATTTTATTTAAATAATAATTAAGTTGTTTTATTTAAACAATTATTAACTTATTGAATTTAAATAATAATTAACTTATTTAAGTTATTTCCTTTTATTATAGAATCACTATCAGTCAACCATATTAATGGTTATTTGTTGTACCTTTGACCAAGCGGTTTAGGGAGATATTATAGGCATATTCTAACACCCCAATTTTCATACCATTTATTGAGGGTAATTTAGTAATTTTTCATAAATTTACAAGGGTGGTTTAGTAGCCCAGAACGGATCGTTCCCAAATTGGAATGGCCCATTCCAGTCTATTAAAACAAGGGTAATTTAGTAGCTCGGGATGGGTCATTTCCAAGCTAGAACGGGTCGTTCCAAACTACTAAAAAGGCCTATAACCGTAGTTAGGAACCAGCCATTTCAAATGTGGCCGTTGTGGGTTAGATGCAACCCTAGAACGGGCCGTTCTGGTTTGAGAACGGGTCGTTCTGGATGTGAATTTTATACATAACGTAAAAGTTTAGAACGGACTGTTCCAGATTTGGAACGGGTCATTCTGGCGACTCCTGATGCCTATAAATAGAGCACTCTGACACTCCCAAAAAACACACTTTTCACTTCTAACTTCTTTTTTTCTACATTCTCTTCTTTTCTTCTACACTCTGAAGACCAAGGGGAACCCAGCAGAGGAGACCCACCAGATCCTGCTTAGTTTAACTACTGCTTATCGAGTTACGGGGAAAAAGGGAATTATTTGTATGCAAAGTTACATGAGGGGATTGGGTAAAGGAAGAATCCCGTAGGATTATGAGTAATTTTATAATTATTTCTGTTTGAGGAATTGATAATCCCATTAGATTTTGCATGTATTGAGAATGAGAAATATATATTTAATTTGTAAAAATGATGATCTGGGAGAGAGAACGAAATTGTAGAAAAGTGCCTCTGAGTTAGGTTTTGGAAAAATTGGGGGTTTTACTATTTGGGTTTAGATTCTATTAAATTGGTGATTTAATATGGTTTTATATTAATTTATAAATATTATTATTACATTATTTGGTAAAATTGATGATCTAGATGTGGATTCATTGTGAATTGCTTGAGGGGTATATGAACCACTATTTAGTGTGAGTTTTGTGTATGTGTTGTGGAATTGAGTTGTGAATGTGAATATGATAGTGGTTCCTCACACTTGTGACCAGGGGTGGCACGACCTTGGGCAAGAGATGCTACAGGCGTGACCTTGGCATAGTATGGGATGGGTGATTCCTCATGTATTTGTCGGGGGTGGCACGACCTTGGGCAATAGATGCTACAGGCGTGACCTTGGTATAGGGTGGGATGTGTGAGGCAATTAATACTTATGTCGGGGGTGGCATGACCTCGGGCAAGAGGTGCTACAGGAGTGACCTTGGCATGGTATGGTATAGGTGATTCCTCATGCTTATGTCGGGGGCGGCATGACCTTGGGCAAGAGATGCTACAGGCGTGACCTTGACATAGTGTTAATTGCAAGATTTGTGATGGATTGGTGTGATTGTGAAATTGTGATGTGAAGTTGATGCATGATTGATAGAATTATGATATGTAGAAATAATTGTAAATATTTCATTATGTAATGAGTTATGATGAGATTACATTGTGGTGTGTTTGTATGTGCTTTACACATAAATGTTTTCTTTTTTCACCGTATAATTTGTGGATGTTTTAGGTGAGGAAGATCCGGCTTTTTGAGTGGCCTCTAGAATGTCAACAATTGAATTGTGGGTGTGCTCTAGTATTGTGACATCAGGGCAAAGGATTCTAGGATATAAATTGTTTATATGCATTTCGAGTTGTACCTTTTCTTTTGAAAACAATTTGTAAACTCTTAAGTTTTACTTTCCAAATTTTATTTTCAATTATTTTGGATATTGAAAAACAATTATGAAGGTTTTATGTGAACCCTTTTACCAACGTTGAAAATTTTATACTTTAGTTTATTTACATTGTTACAATATATATGTGTTGGGGTAGTAAGGGTGTCACATTTAGTGGTATCAGAGCAGGTCGATCTAATCGGTCGTGAGTTATAAGTCTACTATACTTGTTTGGCAGATGAATGATGGAATGAATTAATTGTGTAACTTGTTGATATGCTAGTGTGATGATTGATTAAGTTTGTTATATATTTAATTATAGTATAATTGTTAACTCTTCTTTGGATCAGAAGAGCAATGGCAAGAGGTAGGAATGATCGTGCAATCGTTGATGCTCTACAAGCGATGGCTCAAGCTCTAGGTACTTTGAACCAACGACCAGAGGTAGATTGGCTGGAGAGATTCCGGCGAAATAATCCGCCAAGCTTCCGTGGAGATTATAATCCTGACGGAGTTGCTGACTAGATTTTTGAAGTTGAAAAGATATTCCAAGCTATGGGATGTCCTTTGGTGCAAAAGGTGACTTTGGCTGCCTTCATGCTTTCTGGAGAGGCTGGGGTCTGGTGGCAAGGTACTTTGTAGAGAATGATGGCTGCAGGTACCCAAGTGAATTGGGAGAATTTCAAGTAGCTATTCTTGGAGAAATACTTTCCACGAGATGTGAGACATAGGAAACAAGTGGAATTCCTTGAGTTAAAGCAAGGAGAGGATTATGTAGCTTAGTATGTGACTAAGTTTGAAGACCTGGTTAGATTCTGTCCCATGTATGATGGTCTGGGTAATAAAGAGGACAAGTGTGTGAAGTTTATGAGTGGTCTTCGCCTTGAGATCAAACAAGTTTTCAATTACCAAGGGATCACTCAATATCATGAATTGATAAACAAATATCGAGTTTATGATGATGACAACCGTGCTAGAGTAACTCATTATAAGAGTGGAGGACCCATGAAGAATCATAATAAGTTTGGGTCATCTAGTAAAGGTAAACCTTACACCAAGTATGTTGGGGATTCGAGTTCTAAAGTGAATAACCAAGGTTTTGTGCACCACAGGAACCAAGCTCCAATGGCTAGTCAAACTTCTAGAGGGGTAAGTGTGGGTTCTGTTCCATACAACAACTGCTTCAATTGTGGGGAGCCAGGTCATAAGGCGTATGAGTGTCAGGTGTCAAGAGTAATAACATGTTTTAACTGTCAAGAGAAAAGACACAAATCTCATGAATTCCCTAAGAACAAGAAAGGAACAACAAGAGCTGGAGGGAGCGCTAGCAAACCTAGGGCGATAGGAAGGGTGTTTGCCTTAAGTGGTGTTGAAGCTACTCAATCCGAAGACTTAATCCAGGGTATATGTTTCATCAATGGAACTCCTCTAATTATTTTGTATGACTCTAGTGCAACTCACTCTTTCATATCACATGCGTGTGTGTCCAAGTTAAAATTACATGTTTCTTCCTTGTCTTTTGAATTAATAGTAGAGACACCAACTAGTGGTTCAGTTTCTACTTCTGATGCCTTTTTAAAGTTTCCTTTGAGTATTGATGGTAGAAATTTCATGGTTGACTTAATTTGTTTGCCTCTAAGTCAGCTAGATGTTATTCTAGGTATGGACTAGTTATCTTTCAATCATGTCCTTTTTAATTGTGCTGATAAATCTAGTGTTTTTGGCGACCCTGTTAAAAAGTGAGTAAGGACTATTTGACTGCCAACCAAGTTAAGGTATCTTTGCAAGAGGATGCCCAAGTGTACATGTTGTTAGCTTCTTTGAATTTTGAGAGTAATGTTTTGGTGAATGAACTACCTATTATGTGTGACTTTTTGGATGTCTTCTTTGATGATATGTCTAGCTACCACCTACAAGACAAGTAGAGTTTTCCATAGACTTAGTACCAGGAACATGACCTATTTCTATTGCACCTTATAGGGTGTCACCCGTAGAGTTAGTAGAGCTTAAGAAACAAATAGAAGACTTGTTGGAGAAGCGGTTTGTGAGGCCTAGTGTATCACCTTGGGGAGCACCCATACTCTTAGTTAAGAAGAAGGATGGTAGCATGAGATTGTGTGTAGATTACCGCCAATTAAATAAGGTAACTATTAAGAATAAGTATCCATTACCTAGGATAGATGACCTTATGGACTAGTTGGTGGGTGCTAATGTATTTAGTAAAATTGACCTTAGATTGGGGTACCATTAGATTAAAGTTAAGGGTGAGGATGTACCCAATTCAACATTTAGGACTTGATATAGACATTATGAGTATCTAGTAATGCCTTTTGGTGTGAAGAATGCTTCTGCAATTTTTATGGATTACATGAACCGAATTTTTCATCCGTACTTGGATAAATTTGTAGTTGTCTTCATAGATGACATACTAGTTTATTCCAAGACTAAAGAGGAACATAAGAAACACTTAAAGGTAGTACTTCAAACCCTCAGGGAGAGACAGCTTTATGCCAAGTTGTCTAAGTGTGACTTTTGGCTAGAGGAGGTGAGTTTCTTCGGACATGTGATTTCTAGTGAGGGTATAGCAGTAGATCCATCTAAAGTTGAGGTGGTGCTTAAGTGGGAGGCACCCAAGTCATTTAGTGAGATTAGGAGCTTCCTTGGATTGGCTGGGTATTATAGAAGATTCATAGAGGGATTCTCTAAGTTAGCATTACCCTTGACAAGTTTAACTAGAAAAGGAGTTGTGTTTGTGTGGGATAGTAAATGTAAGAATAGTTTCCAAGCCCTTAAGGAGAAATTGACTAGTGCACCCGTGTTAGTGTTGCCTGACCTTAGTAAGACTTTTGTGGTTTATTGTGACGCTTCTAAGATGGGTTTGGGTGGAGTGTTAATGCAAGAAGGAAAGGTTGTATCTTATGCATCTAGACAACTGAAAAAACATGAGAAGAATTACCCCACCCATGATCTTGAATTAGCAATTGTGGTATTCACACTTAAGATTTGGAGACATTATTTGTATGGTTCAAAATTTGAGGTGTTTAGTGATCATAAGAGTCTTAGGTATTTATTTAACCAAAAGGAATTAAATATGAGGCAGAGGAGATGGTTAGAGTTCCTTAAGGACTATGATTTTGATCTTAGTTATCATCCGGGCAAAGCCAA
Organism: Cajanus cajan; assembly: GCF_000230855.2. Classification (NCBI taxonomy): domain Eukaryota; kingdom Viridiplantae; phylum Streptophyta; class Magnoliopsida; order Fabales; family Fabaceae; genus Cajanus; species Cajanus cajan. The sequence goes on along the minus strand of NC_138520.1, from coordinate 53,515,579 downwards.
TGTAGTGGCTGATGCTTTAAGTAGGAAATTTTTGCATTTGTCTTCTCTTATGATTAGGGAGATGGACCTTTTGGCTCAATTTAGAGACTTGAGTTTGACTTGTGAGGTGACCCCTAGTAGTGTGAGACTAGGTATGACTCGGGTGACTAGTGATTTGTTGAGGGAAATTGGAGAAGCATAGTTAGTGAATTCATTTTTAGTGGCTAGACGTGATGCTATAGGACAAGGTATTGAAGGAGAATTTAATTTGGGTGTAGATAGAGTGTTAAGTTTTTTTTATTTTAAAAAATCTTGATAAGAGCATAAATAAGAAAGTGATTCGTTCTTGTTTTTCCTTATTTAACCTTCACGTAATAAAACAAAAGTTGTAAAATCAAAATTATTTGAAAGATTTTTTGTTGTGAACTATGATGTCTTTTAGTAATTTGTTTTGAGACTTGGTAAGTTATTGTCATATCAATATATAATTTTTTTTATCATGTTAATCATATTATATATTATATATATGTTATGTCCACATGTCTTATATTTTTTGATTTTTTCGTATCTGTCTCATGTTCAAATTTGTGCTGCATACTTTCTCTATTGAAAAATATTTTCTATTTTTAGTAGAAAAACTATTAAAAATAGTTATAACTTGTATCCAAACAAACTCAATAAAAGTTCATTTTTATGTTGTTTTTTCCCTTTATTTTAATACCATTAAAATTTCTTTTATCTCTCCAATGTTATAAGGTGGAACGACTGGTATGTAAAAAGTAAAAAAGTTTATGCATGTGATGTGTCATGATACATAATGGTGGGTAAAAGCATGAAATCAACTAGTGATGAACTGAATTATGTTAAATTAAACTAAATTATAAAAATTAATATAAGAGATTCACTTATGTCAAGAGTAAGTCTATTTAAACTTACTTCACTCAATAATTTGTGTTCCATATCAAATTTTAATGATTCCACCGTTAAATTAAAAATTCTTAATATATAGATCAAGTCTGCAAATTTAAAAAAATTTGAAAATTATTTGATACTTTATTTCATTAATTCAAATTGACGGATAATCATAAAAATATTTTATACATCGATTTGAATTTATATAAAAAAATATCAAATAATTTTTAAATTCTATAAAATTGATAACTTTTAATTCAACTATTAGAATGTTAGAATTTAATGTAAAATATGCGTTATTGAGTACAATAAATATAAATAAACTTAACCTTAAATAAGTGAATCTTTCTTTAAAAAGTAAATTGAATTATTTTTTCAAAGAAAATTTAATTATTTTTATGAAAGGGTAAAAATTGGAGGTTAAAAAATGATCTATTTTGATGGATTTGTTGGAAGGCCCAACAACGTGAGCTTCAAAAAGTAGCCGAAAAACAAATTGTTGCAACTTGGTTGGACCTAAAGTACTAACCGGACTGAGACAACCACTAGTTTTTAAATTTAAAACTTATCGGGTCTATTTAACTCAATAATTTTTTTTCATATTTTCTTTTTTAAATTTAAATAAAATATAAATAAAATAAAATAGACAAAATTAACCTATCTAAACTAATTCCATTTAAAACATTAAAATAATTTAACTTCAATTCAGATTACACTTCAGTTAAAAATTTTAAAATACAGTTTCGCACAGCTCATTGAAGATAAAAAAAATAATTCAATTCAATCAATTTTTTTTTTGTCAGCATTCATGTTGTCAATTCTTAATGACAGAAGAAAAAAATTTGTACAGCATAAATTATTTGGACTTTACTTTAGTGTAGCTCACAAACTGTCAACTTACTGAAGTAGTAGCTAGACGAAAATTTTAAAATTGAATAACTTGCGAAGTCGCTACATACTAACTTATTAAAATTTTAAAATTGAATAATATATATATATATATATATATATAAAAGGAGCATATCAAGTGAGAGAGAATTTATTATGAGAAATAACTTTAGATTAATTTCTTCTCACTTGATTAAATCCTAAATTTTCTCTCACTTAATTAATATAAAGATTATATTTTAACTCTCTCATCTCTCATAATAAATTTCTTCTCATTTGATATGTTCCCTGTATATATATATATATATATATATATATATATATATATATATATATATATATATATATATATATATATATTATATTTGCAAATTTTCATGTACCCTAAAGTGTTTGGAAGTGGAGGTCCTAGCAAGGCTGCATGTAAAGCTGAAAATGCTTAGCAGTTGGTGGTGAGATGGTTAGATTTGCAATATCTATCCACAATAGTATGGGTCGATGGAATCAGTACCGAGTTTGTCAATTAGCAATAACAGAAACTGCTTGACATTAATTTCATTGAATTTGACTTTAATCCTAACTTTAATTCACCGTTTCTAAATGCCTAACTCGTATTCATAGAATAAATATGTCACTTTCCAAACTAAAAACTCATTTGTCTAAGAAAGTCTTTTAATGCGAATGAGAATATGCAAGGTTTTGATGTTCAAGAGAAAAAAAAGATAGGTATAATTTTTTTTAAGTGTCTTTACTCTTTAGTGTTACTTTTTAATTGAAGTTAAAATTTCACTTTGATGATATATATAAATAAATATTACTCTAAGAGAGCATTTGGAAAGAGAGAAATTTTTATACTTTAAAATTATAATTCTTAAAAATTATAAATCCTAATAATCATGATTATTAAGAATAACTAAAATTTATTTAATTTTTTTTATAAAGATTCTTGTGAATATTTATATAAAATTCACAAAAATTTTAAAAAATTTATGTTTGGTTACAATAATATATTTTTTGATATATATATTTACAAAATATCCTTTATTAAAATAAATTCATTAGATATGTTTATTTTCTAAAATTTTATTACAAATATGATATTAAACTATTTTTAAAAAGTTAAAAATTTATAGTTAAAATCATTTAAATATAAAATTCAACAAAAAAATAAACAAAGAAAAAAGTTACATTATAATTAACAAGAATAAAAGTATATTATTTCATTTTATTTGAATAAATAAACAAATAAATAAATAAAATTAGTAAATACTATTTTAAACTATAGAAACAAAACAAATTTTAATAATCTTATTAAAATTGAAAATGTCAAGAAATAATAAGATATAAGAAAGAGAGAAATAAATAGGAATATGGTAAGAAGAGAGAGAGAGATAGGGAAAGAGGAAGATAGGAGGAGTAAGAGTGAGAGGGATAGAGAGAGAGAAAAAATAGAAGAATAGAGAGAGAGAAAAAAAAAAGTGGGAGAGAGGGAGAGGGAGATGGGGAGATAGGGAATGAGAGTGAGAGAGATAGAGGAGAAAAGAGAAATAGAATAAGAGAGAAAAATATATTTTTTATTTTAAAAAGGATATGATGATATTTTTATATACATACAATTTTCTCTCTAACTTGGAAAAGTTAGATTCCTATGTCTCCCATAGAAGTGTTTTTATGGAAAAATGGAATAAAAATAGTTCTTAAAACTATATTCTTGAGAGTATTTTTTTTTTTTAAATAACAATCAAACATGAAAAACAAAAATTTTTAATTTAATTTTTTTAAAAAAGTTAAACTATACCTAATACCTCCTAAATAGAAAAAAATCACTAATTACCTTTAAGAGAATAAGTTTTATACTTTCCCATATGTCTTAAACATAACAAATATTTAACCATGCTCCAAAGTTTTATTTCATCAGACGTATAGGCAAATAAAGTATAAGGATTATCTTTGCTTAAGAGTCATGTAAAGTGACTTTCTTCATCTTTTTCATCAACTTTGCATTCTCCCATTAATCTTGCATGATATTTTGAGATAAATAACTGCTTTTTATCACCCTTATTTATCATCTTTCATTACTGACTTTTTCTTTTATTTATTTCTCTCTCTCTTTATCTTCTAGTTCTCAAGGTTTTTTTAATGTTCCTGTTTCTAATTTTTTTATTCTATTAAAATGTTAATAATTCTAAATTTTTTCGCTACACATTTGTAATTTTTTTGTTATTTATTTAATTATACTAAATTACATTTTTTCTTTAATTTTATCAATTTATAATTTTAGTCTATTTTAAAATAAAGATATTTAATCTCCATATTTTAAAAAATATAAAATTTTGATCGTTATAAATTATTTTAACATTGTTTAATAACATGTCATTACTTAAGTATTGTGACATGTGAAGATAAAATTTTAAAAATAACATACAAAAAATATTTTGTATATATTTTAATGAGTGATAAATATTTATTTTTATTAATAAATCTTAATTATATCTATAATTTTTAATAATTTTTATCTTCAAATGTTATATTATTAAATATCATAATTGCTTAAATATGAATAAAACATTAAAATTTAATTATTAATAGATGTTAATATGATAAGAAGATCAAAATTTTGTATTTTTAAAATCAAAAGGACTAAATGTCTCTATTTTAAAATAAAGGGGCCAAGATTATAAATTTGTGGGCTGGTAATAAAGGAAGTGAAAAAATGGCATGCATGAATTGGGATAAAATTAGGGGAGCAAAGAGTAATGGTGAATTGGGTATAAAAAATGTCACAAAATTCAATGTATGTCTACGAGCAAAATAAAGGTACAACTTATTCCATCAAGAGGACACACATTATGGGGGAGATGTTATAATGTATTTATTTACGAATTAAGATGGGATGTTTTGGTTAGCTCACGTATTGTATCTATATATCTGTATCTGTAATTTTTCCACAGTTAAAATTAGAATGTTCAAAAACAGATTAATCTTCGGATATTGATGTTGTGTATTCTTCGTTTTCTTCGTCGACCTCTCCCAATTTGGAACTCTCAATCAAATATTACTGAAGAAAATCCATCTCAGCAATGTTGTACTCCACCAGAACATAACTGACATCTTTAGTTCTATGCTCCTGCAGGAAATGAGCTCAAGAAATGTCCCAATTTGGAACTCTCAATCAAATATTACTGAAGAAAATCCATCTCAGCAATGTTGTACTCCACCAGAACATAACTGACATCTTTAGTTCTATGCTCCTGCAGGAAATGAGCTCAAGAAATGTGTTAATGATATTGATGATAAAAAACATAAACGTAACTCTTATGAGGATGATTATAGTAGCTCTGATGAGGATGACTCTCCCGAGAAAATCCCCTCTCATTAAATTGCCATGGATGATATTCTTATCATTACAGATGATAACGACAGGGATGTTGCCACTTTTACGTATAGAAGTCCTAGAAAGTTTAAGTTTTCTCTAACTGAATTGATGTTGTATCATTTATGCAATTTTAAGTTATGTGACCTATTTGTTGGACAAAACAAGATTTATGATTTTAAAATGAGGCTGGTGAATATGAAAAATGAATGGGACGTCGGGATTACTCTTTCAATGGTAGAGTGTCAATCCATTGTAAAGATGCCATCTTCTGAATTTGTTAGAATCTGTAGGGATCTCTTGAGCACTTATGGTTCTAAAGGTAATTAGTTTTGCTTTGGATTTGTTAGTGTTTGTTTTTGTTTAAAAGGTTATGTTCATCAATGATTGTCTTGTGGTGTATCTTGAAGTTGTTGGTGACTAAAGAGAATGTTGAATTTTTTACCAACGGATTTGTTGAAACTGGAAATGGTCAAGATGAAGTTACGGACATAGAGATGAAAACTTGTGTGAAAAAGGTGAGAAACTGTACCTTGTTATGTCGAGTTTTCATCATGTTTCATGATCATAATGTTTTGGTTTTAATGTTTTAGCATGAAGGAGTTACCGTGATAGAGATGAATGAGCTTGTCCTAGCGGAGTTTTCACCGAAAAATTTGAAGAATTTCGCCTAGAGGGCAATACCGTTGTCTCAAATTTTGCTTATAACAACCTGTTTTGGAACAGCCCGTTCCGTTTTGGGAACAGCCCGTTCCGGTCTCGGAATAGACCGTTATGGGCTATCAAAACTAGCTTTTTTTTAGGCTTTAGGTCTTCTGATGTCATGTTTCCATGCTTCGAGAGCTCCTTTCCTTCACAACGGAGGTCCATTTCCTTGTTTGTGTGCCCCCCGGACGAAATTGGGTGTCTACAGCTGCCCCTCTTTACTTGTCCTTTGGAGTAGCTATGTGTTGCTTTTCCAAAGGCAAGTAAAGACGTAGACATTTCGTCCGGGTCTCCTTCTCGTCTCTTTTGTGTTGGCGCTTCTACGTTCCTTCTCTTGGATAGGTTTATTTGCTCGTGTCCTCACCCTTTAGAGCAATTGAGTGTTGGTTGCATACTCTATTGGGTAGCAAGACTGACGAACTGTACACCTAATCTTTGATCTTTAAGTAGATGCTCGTTGTTTCTCTTGTGATAGTTCGTTCCTTTATTTGTAGCTTGTTGAAGAGGGAGTATTTTCGTAGCTCAGCTTCCCTCACGGCTTTGTCGTATACCGGATTGGGAGATGACTACAGTCTCTCTAGACCTTTCCCTCACGGCTTTGTCGTATACCGGATTGGGAGGTGAGTACAGTCTCTCCAGACCTTTCCCTCACAGCTTTGTCGTATACCAGATTGGGATGTGAGTACAGTCTCTCCAGACCTTTCCCTCACGGCTTTGTCGTATACCAGATTGGTATGTGAGTACAGTCTCTCCAGACCTTTCCCTCACGGCTTTGTCGTATACCAGATTGGGATGCGAGTACAGTCTCTCCAGACCCTAGTATTTTCGTAGCCTCTTCAGGCCCTAGTATTTTCGTAGCCTCTCCAGGCCCTAGTATTTTCGTAGCCTCTTCAGGCCGTATTATTTTCGTAGCCTCTCTAGGTCGTAGTATTTTCATAGCCTCTCCAGGCCGTAGTATTTTCATAGCCTCTCCAGGCCGTAGTATTTTCATAGCCTCCACAGGTCGTAGTATTTTCATAGCCTCTTCAGGCCGTAGTATTTTTGTAGCCTCTGCAGGCCGTAGTATTTTCGTAGCCTCTTCAGGCCGTAGTATTTTCATAGCCTCTCTAGGCCGTAGTATTTTCATAGCCGCTCCAGGCCGTCTGCTAGTGCTGATGATGTGATTGCCCCTTGACGAGGATTGTTGGTAAGTGGTGCCTTTGTGTTGGTGGGCAAAGGAGTAGATGGTTGACAAAGATTCTGGTGTTGCCCCTGCCATGTGAGTATTGTGATGCCTCTCCAGGCGTCTGCTTGTGGTAGCTTTTTTTTTCTAAATCTCATTTTTTGTTTAGCTTCGGCTCTTTCATGTTTGAAGCTTGCCTTTTTTGCTATTTTTTCTAAATGCTTCAGCTTTTTCAACATTTGTGAAGCTTGCCTTTTTCTGATATTGTTTTTTCTTTTTTATTGTCATCATTGGTGGAGGGATCTATTCCCATGACGTTATTTGCTGGATCTTTATTGAGGAGTATTATTTTGGAAGCCACTCTTGGCTTTGGTAGGAAAACATTCCTGGTCTTGGCATTTTCATGAATCTTTCATCATTCGGTTGAGGAGTAGGGCGCGATGGCCTCTTCATGCTTATGGGTTTGCTTATTTGGTTGATTCTATTCCACTATTGATATGTATTTGCTTAGTGGGCACATAGAATCACTTGGGGTTGCCATTTGACACTGCTTCGACTCATGCTTGGCTAGTGAGCTTTTACGAGTGCTTTGTCCTGATGAGTCTTTCTGACCTATAGCAAGTAGAATGCATGGATGCATGGATGCAATGAAAATGAAAGACAAGAATGATTCTTTTATTTATTTTTTTTTGTGTAACGCCCTTCCATATGCCCCTAACTCATATGCATGCGATGCAGTTTATGCTCATGTGTTTATTCCTAAAGATGCAATTCATTTTTTTTATGTCGGGAAACTAACCTGTACGCATTAAGGTTAATGTTGACGATTTCTTTCTATCCCTGTCAATCTTGATTACTGTCGGGATATGTTCTTTTGAGCCCAAGCTTCAGTGGCTCCTTGACTATCCAGTCGATGTGTGGTCAAGCGTCTCTAACCTCTATTTGAGGACATCTCGGCCTTCTCTCTGTGAGTATTCACTGTGCATTTTCCGTGTATCTTTTCAGTGCTATTTAAATGCCATAAGGGTCAAGAGAAAAGAAGGAAGGAATGTTATTATTATTATTTTTTTTTTCAAAAGGGTTGTTAGAAGGGATTTTTCAAAAAGGGTTTTTTAGAAGAAGGGCTGGCCAAGGTAGGCCTTCGTGTTTAGGGTTATTAAACAAAATGTATTTGTTGCAAGGAAGTTATCATTGTGTTTTAGCCTTTTGGAAAGTGGAGTGATGACTTGGGGTCGCGCTCTGATTGAATGATTCCCTTGAGCTGTCTTTCGGTTTTCAACTCAAGTTGCTGCTTTAACGTCTTAACTTTTGCCTAGGTCACTCGGGATGTGTTTCCTAGCAGAAATTTTTCTTTTGATCTTTTTCTTTTGCCTAGGTTACCCATTTTTACTTGGGGATTGCCTAACAGATCTTGCCCTAACTTTTGCGCAGCCCCCTTAGTGGGTTTCCTGCCAAGCCTTCATTTTTTTTTTGCAGCACTCATAAGGTATGGGATGACTTTATTTTATCAAACCCTAGTCATGTTTGAATTCCTGATTGATCCTTTATTATCCTTTCCATGCTATTATCGAGTAACATCTTTGTCGCAAATACATTTTGTTTATTAAGGGTTGATGGATGAGGCCTAGAGTGAATATTTAAAGGGAGAAGAGAAACAAAAGAGTGTTATGGCATTTAAAACAGTACTTTCAATTTACACGTGCCCCTTTAGCAAAGCTCGAAGGCCCGGGCATGCCTTGAGTTCGTGATTCATACACAGAGAGATAGACAGAGGTTGCCCTCTAGAGAGTCATGAATGATTTGATAATTTCCAAAAGAAAACCTTTCCACTTGCTTGAACGTCGGTGTTTTTCATTTGGAGTGAAACCTTTGTGAATTCTTGCTTTCAAAGGGAATACTCGAGCCACCTTTTGATTCCAACTTAGATACACATTTCTTATTTTTATATATCCCTACTTTTGCATAGGACGTATCCTATCGGGATTTTGATTTTGATTTTTTTTTTCACCCTAATTTTTGCCTAGGACGCCTTTTACGGGTTTTCATCCTAACGGGTTTTTTTGTATGCAATGTCTTTATTCTTCAATTGGGTTTTGTCATGTAATTCCCTAAAAAGCAAGGATTCGTCTATTCTTGACCGTTCCTCTTATCCCGACAGTTGTTGTTTTCGCATGAGAAATTCTCGATGTTTGAATCGTCAATTTGGGCGTGTGATGCCCCCAATTAATGATAAGTGTTCCCCGATTTGATGTGTCAGGTTCGCATTTGATTACAGTAATTTCCATTATCCGGCTAACACGCACAAATTAGATTTCCCTTTTTATTCTTATTTATTAATTACAAGGAAGGCGTGTTATCTATATGAAAGGTAAAATAGGATGCAAAGACATATGAGAAATTCGATGGATATCATTCTCATTAATTTTTGTTTAGAGAACATTCTTTGCATACTATTATATGTGCCTTCCATTTCTAATGAATGTATGCTAATGCACTATCCTAGGAGATGCATGATATTTATTTTTTATCTAAATTTTATCATGTTTTTTTTTACTAAGGGTTATGATGCATGATTTTTTTTCTATATTTTTTTTTTTGAGATAGACTACCCTATATGATGCTTTAGAGTTAGGGTATATAGAAGGGAGTTAAATTTTTATCATATTTTTTTATTAATATCTATTTGTTTATAATTCTTCTCTATTTGAAATAAATAAACACAAACAAATGCAACACACATATGCTCAAACAAATGTACACCCGCGAACAGTCACGTTTAAATCCTTGGTTTGTGGTCCGTGCAAGAAAAGTGCATTGTATAGGAAAGTTCTAATCTCACTAGTCTTAAGGCCCCCAAGGTGCCCCCATTATAGGGACCCAGTATCTCTGTCGCCGTCACCTGGCAAACTCTAAGGTCTGTCGCAGTATTTCGGGCTAGAGTAACCGGTTATCACCTTGAGTGTGATTTTCGACAAGGCTTGCAGGCTCCAAGGCCAAACTTGGGCCGGTCGTACGTCAACCACTCCCTATGTTTATTACCCTCATGCCCCCAGGTGTAGGGGGAACTGTTGTGTGCAAAGGTTTGTGTACAATTTTTATCTCAAAAAGTGCAGAATTTAAATAAGAAAATAGATATTAAAGTCAAACAAATAAAGCAAACAAAGTAAAGGGGAAAAATATTTAAATTATTATTTTTATTTTATTAACTTCATCAATTAAATGGGCCTAACCCTCTTAAAACGTCCCCAGTGGAGTCGCCATCTGTCGCAACCCGAAAATTTTCGATCTCGCGACTAATGGTTTAGACATCTTTTTAAAAGTCTCATTAATTAAGGAATGTCCGGACACCAGACTAATCCTTAATTAATGGTTTTGAAAATAGGTTCATGGAGTCGCCACCAATATTTTACTCAAAATATTGGAAAAAGAAAAGGTTTTTAAAGATCCAACAATGGCCTTGATAACCAGAATTGGGTTCGGGGGTCGGTTACGTATAGGGAAGGTATTAAACACCCCTACAGCGCCCTTAATCAGTACCCTATGATGAAGTTAACATAATAAAAATTAATAAATTAAATATTGAATCCCCTTTATTAATATTTATTTACATATTTAAAATACAAATTAAACGATTAACCCTAAAATATCTACATTATGAAATTTGTTATAACAAAAAAAAAAGATAAAGATGAGAAATAAAAGAGAGAGAAAAAGATTGACTGAAATACCTCTTGAACGAGCTTTATTGAATCTTCAAATATGGAGAAGGTGCTTTGTGGCGACCTTTCACACTACAATATGCCTCACAGATCTCAAGAAATACAATAGGAGGGAGAAAGAAAATAGAGATGCGACACAAATCTCAAGAAATACAATAGAAGGGAGAGAGATAGAGAATTTTCGTGCTCAAAGGAGTCTTATTCAAAATTTCTCTGGCCGCCCATGTGAACTGTGCCCAAGGCCTCTATTTATAGGAATCAGAAGGGGACTAGAACGACTCGTTCCGGATTCAGAACGGCCCGTTCTGGGCTAGTCCGTTGTGGGCAAAATAAGAATCTGGAACGGCCCGTTCCAAAAGTGGAACGGCCAGTTCTGGGTTCGAATTTTACTTAAAGAAAGTTGTTCTGGAACGGCCTGTTCCAACCAAGGGGAACGGCCCGTTCCAGTTTTAGAACGGCCCGTTCTGGGCAAGGTTGTTATAGGTAAAATAAAAACCTGGAACAGCCCGTTCCGAAAGTGGAACGACCCATTCTGAAAGTGGAACGGCCCGTTCTGGGTTCAAATTTTTCTTATAACAACCTGTTTTGGAACGGCCCGTTCCGGTTTGGGAACAGCCCGTTCCGGGCTATCAAAACTAGCTTTTTTTTAGGCTTTAGGTCTTCTGATGTCATGTTTCCATGCTTCGAGAGCTCCTTTCCTTCACAACGGAGGTCCATTTCCTTGTTTGTGTGCCCCCCGGACGAAATTGGGTGTCTACAAGGCTTAGGCTAAATTTTACATGTTAGGCTTGTTTTCCTCCATTTTTTTTCAAGGAATTGATTTAGCTAGGTCTCACCATCACTTGGTGAACCTAACTAAACCAATTTTAAGAGTTTTGAATTGGATTAAATGTATGAGACAAGCATTGTAACATCCCGAATTTTCTACTAGTATAATGATTAATTATTATTTATTTTGATATTTATGGAGATTATTTTCTTATACTTATTTTAATGGGTTTTATAGGATATTTTAAAGGTTTTTAATAATTATTAGTATTTTAATAATAAATATTTATGAAAATTATTTTTGGATAATATTTTGATTTTTAGTAGCCTAGAGTGAGTCGTTCTCAAACTAGAACGGGCAGTTCTAGACTCCTAAAATGGCCTATAAAGACTAGACTAGAACGAGCCATTCCAACACATGATTCTATGAGTAAAATGCGAAGCTAGAACGGGCTGTTCCAATTTGGTAAAAGGTCGTTCCAGATATGGTCGTTGTATGTAAAATGTGATTTCAGAATGGGTCGTTCTAGTTTTTGAACAGACCATTCTGAATGTGAAATTTACGCATGACAAACGAGTCCAGAATAGGCCATTCTGGATTTGAAACGGGTCATTCTAAAGACTCTTAAAATCTATAAATAGAGCACTTTGGTAGTGTTTTTGGACATACTCTCTAGAGACCAAAGAGAACCAAGAGAAGGAGTTTGACCAGATTTCTCTCTAGCTTCGTCTTCTGCTCATCCAGGTAAGGGGGAAGTGAGAAACCTCGCTCGGGGGTGTGGGAGTAATTCTTGGGTAGTAGGATTGGCCCCTAGTCCCTTACTTTATGCACTTCTAGGAACAGGCAAAATATGATTGTTTTTTGTTTTGCTTGTTGAATCTTCTGTTGCGTTCCTTGTGTGATGTAGAGTATAAATATGTAATTGATTTCAAAATTAGATAATTTTTGATATGAATTAGAGTGCTCTGTGGGTTCCTGTGCGAAACCCTATGAGGAATAATTTATAAGTATCATTATGTGAAATATGAACAAATGACATGAGACATAATGTGAATGAAATGTGCTATTGTGAAACGTGATGTAATGAGATAAGCTATGAGAATGTGAAATGTGATGAAATGAGATAAGTTATGACTATGAGAATGTGAAATGTGTTAAATGTGATAAGACCTGAAATTTCATGACAAGTGAAATGTTGAGTCAATGAAATCGTGAATGTGTGACATGCATCATGTGCACATATGAGCTAACAAGGTGTACCTTAGGGTCACTGGTGATGTAACAAGCTAACAAGGTGTACCTTAGGGTTACTGGTGATGTAACAAGCTAACAAGGTGTACCTTAGGGTTACTGGTGATGTAACAAGCTAACAAGGTGTACCTTAGGGTTACTAGTGATGTAACAAGCTAACAAGGTGTATCTTAGGGTCACTGGTGATGTAACAAGCTAACAAGTTGTACCTTAGGCTCACTAGTGATGTAACAGGCTCGCAAGGTGTACCTTGGGTCACCAATGATGAAATGATGAGATATGTGATGAGACACGTGACTGGCGCCACATGCATTTATGAGTCGAGTCCATGATATCATTGCATGATAAACGAGTGTACATGTGATACTGATTATGTACGTGTATTGTTTATATGTGATTGATGTTTATGACATGTAATATGTTTTTTGTGTGTGTGTGTGCTATCTAACCTTTATTTCTGCACCTGAACCTGAGTGAGATGTTTCTCACTCCCTTGTTGTTATTTGTTTGTGTTTAAATTGTGTTGTAGGTGATCATCAGCATGAGGATGTTGGTGATGAGGCTTAGGCTTCAGTTGGGCATGCTCTGATAGGATATGTGACATCGAGGCATAGCTAGGCTTAGTTTAAGATGCTATTTCCATTAACTATTTGAAAACTCAGCTTTATTTCTTGTAATTTCACTGACATGTTATTTGGATTAAGTTTATGAATGTGAACTATTTACCCTTATGTGGTTAGAGATTTCATTTTTAATGATGAAGAATTTTATTTTATTTTTATAATTATTGTATATGTATGTTGGGGTAGAGGGTATCACATTTAGTGGTATTAGAGCAGGTTGATCCAATCGGTCGTGAGTTATGAGTTTGTTATGCTTGTTTGGTATATGAATGATGGAATGAATTGATTGTAGAACTTATTGATATGGTAGTGTGATGATTGATTATGTTTGTTAATTATGTGTACTATTTTCTTAGATTATGGTTGATAGAAATGATCATGTGATTGCCGATGCCCTTCAAGCGTTAGCATAAGCTATGATTAATAACGATAGGGCTGGAGTCGCTCCTAACTGGTTGGAGCAATTTTAGCAAAATCATCCACCTACCTTCAAAGGAGGATATGACCTAGATGCTGCTATGAATTGGCTAACAGAGATCAAGAAGATCTTCAATGCCATGGAGTGTCCCCTCGCTTAGAAGGTGAGGTTGGCTACGTTCATGTTGATTGCTGATGGCCACTTTTGGTGAGAATGAGCACTTCAGAGGATGATTGATGGAGGGGTGCACTTGAATTGGGACAACTTCAAGGGGGTCTTCCTTGAGAAGTATTTCCCGGATGATGTGAGGAGTCAAAAGGAAGTGGAGTTCCTTGAGCTGAAGCAAGGGAATGACATTGTAGTAGAGTATGCTGCCAAGTTTGACTCATTGGTTCGTTATTGCTCCCACTATCATGGTGAGGGTGGTGAACGTGCTAAATGCATTAAGTTTGTGAATGGGTTACGTCCCAAAGTGAAAACAGCGATCAACTATCAGGAGACCTACCATTTTCCAACCTTAGTGAACAAGTGTCGCATCTTTGACCGTGACAACCGTGCACGGGCTGCTTTCTACAAGGGAGTTGGAGGTCCTATGCGTGCTACAAGTTCTAATGCTTCGAGTAGGAGTAAACCTTACTCCGCTCCTTCTAAGTTCCAAGGGAGTCAAGCTGCTGTTAGTGGGAGCAAGTCACATGTTGCAGGAAGCAAGCCTTATGCTGGAAGATCTGTGGTGAGTGGCACAGGGAGTGTTGGAGGCTCTGTTTCTACTCCCACGGATCAATGCAGTAAGTGTGGGCGACGTGGTCACACTAGCTATGAATGTCTTGACAAGGATGTCACATGTTTCAATTGTAGAGGAAATGGTCACATCAGCACCCAGTGTCCTAAACTGCCAAGACCACGTGTTACTGGATCAGATGTCCAAGTTAAGCGTCTAAAGGCTGTAGGGAGAGTATTTTCTCTTGGTGGTGCTGAAGCTGCTCGGTCAAAAAATTTGATACAAGGTACTTGTTTCATAGTTGAGACTCCTTTTATTCTACTATTTGATTCTGGTGCAACTCATTCCTTTATTTTTGTCTCTTGTGTCCAAAAGTTGGATTTGCCTATATCTTGTTTAGATTTTTTGATATGCGAGTATCTTGATACGAGGATAGATGACCTTATGGATTAATTAGTGGGTGTTTGTGTGTTTAGTAAGATTGACCTTAGGGAGTGATATCATCATATTAGAGTTGAGGATGAGGATATATCCAAGGCATTTTTATACTAAGTTATCTAAGTATGATTTTTGATTATATGAGGTGAGTTTTCTAGGTCTAGCAATTTCTAGCGGAGGTATAACGTAGATTTGTCTAAGGTAAAAGTTATGCTTAAGTGGGAGATACCTAAGTCAATTAGTGAGGATTATGAGTTTTCTTGGGTTAGCTGATTAATATAGGAGGTTCATCGGGGAAATTTTATAAGATAGTCGTACCTTTAACCAAATTGACTAGGATAGGAGTTGCCTTTGTGTAGGATGACAAATGCGAGAGTAGGTTCCAAACTCTTAAGGAAATATTGACCAGTGTTAATATTACCGGATTTTAGTAAGTCTTATGTGGTATAAAGTGATGCTTCTAAGAGGGGTTTGGATGGAGTGTTAATGTAAGAAGGAAGAGCAGTAGCTTATGTTTCTAGGCAATTGAAAATTCATTAGAGGAATTACCTTACCCATGACTTTAAGTTAGCGGTTGTAATATTTATGCTAAGGTTTGGAGACACTACCTATATGATTCTAAGCTTGAGGTATTTATTGATCGTTAGAGCCTTAAATATCTTTTGACCAAAGGAGATAGTTGAAATTTCTTAAGGACTAGGATTTTAATCTTAGCTGTTATCTAGGTGAAGCCAATGTGGTGACCGATGCTTTGAGTAAGAAACCTTTATATTTGCCTTTCCTTATGATTAGAGAGATGGATCTTTTAGTTCAAATTAGAAATTTAAGCTTGACTTATGAGGTTACCCTTAGTAGTGTGAGACTAAGTATGGTTCGAGTAACTAGTGGGTTGTCAAAGGAAAATCGGAGGAGCACAATTAGTTGATTCATTTTGGTGACAAGATATGAGGCTATAGGACAAGGTAATAGAGAGAAGTTTGCCTTGGGTATAGATGAAGTGGTAAGACTTTGAGACTGAGTATGTGTACCTAGTGAACTTATTCTTAGGTGTTTGATCTTTGGAGAGAATCATAGAAGTAAAACTAATGATATGGAAAACGCTTTGAGTAGGATGATCATTCACTTATCATCTTTGATGATTTAAAGATTGGATTTGATTGAAGAGTTTATAGACTTAAGCTTGATGTGAGAGCTTACCCTTAGAAGCATTGAATTGAGTATGTCGAAAGTGACTAGTGAAGTAATGGATGAGATTAGAGAAGCCTAGGAGTTAGATCCTTCCTTAGTGAACCAAGTGGAGAGGATTGGTAGGGGTATAGATAACCCTTTACAAGTAGAAGTTGATGGTGTTTTGGGGTTCAATGATAGGATCTATGTGCCTAGTAATCTTGAATTTAGGAAGATGATCTTAGAAAAAGGACATATGAATACTCTTAGCATTCATTTAAGAGCTACTAAGATATATCAGAGTGGCGCAATGGAAGCGTGGTGGCCTAAGGTGAAGAGAGGAGTAGAGGAATTTGTGTACTCATGTGTAGTATGCCATAAATCTAAGGTGGAACACTAGAAGTCTTTAAGATTTTTACAGCCTTTAGACGCCCTAGTTTGGAAGTGAGATTTTGTGTCTATGAACTTAGTTGTAGTTTTGCTTGATATGCTTAAGAAATTTGATCTTTTTTGGTTAGTGGATAGACTCACCAAGGTGGCTCACCTTACCCTTGTTGATATTAGATATTCTTTCCAGAGATTGATAGAGATGTACTTTAGTGAGGTAGTAAGGTTACACGAGATTTTCTACTAGTATAGTTTCTTATGGGAAATATTTAGGAAAGTGTTGCATGAGAATTAAAAAGTGATGCAAGGAGTCTACCCATTTCTGTTTACAGCTAAATTTCGGGGACGAAATTTCAAAAAGGAGGGGAGACCTGTAACATCCCGAATTTTCTACTAGTATAATGATTAATTATTATTTATTTTAATATTTATGGAGATTATTTTCTTATAGTTATTTTAATGGGTTTTATAGGATGTTTTAAAGGTTTTTAATAATTATTAGTATTTGAATAATAAATATTTATAAAAAAAAAATTGGATAATATTTTGATTTTTAGTAGCCCAGAACGGGCCGTTCTCAAACTGGAACGGGCCGTTCCAGACTACTAAAATGGTTTATAAAGACTAGACTGGAACGGGCCGTTCCAACACTTGATTTTGTGAGTAAAATGCGAAGCTAGAACGAGTCGTTCTGATTTGGAAACAGGTCGTTCCAGATATGGCCGTTGTATGTAAAATATGATTTCAGAACGGGTCGTTCTAGTTTTGGAACATGCCGTTTTGAATGTGAAATTTACGCATGACAAACGAGTCCAGAACGGGCCGTTCCGGATTTGAAATGGGCCGTTCTGGAGACTACTGAAATCTATAAATAGAGCACTCTGGCATTGTTTCTAGACACACTCTCTAGAGACCAAAGAGAACCAAGAGAAGGAGATTGACCAAATTTCACTCTAGCTTCGTCTTCTGCCCATCCAAGTAAGGGAGGAGTAACCTCGCTCGGGGGTGTGGGAGTAATTGTTGGATAGTAGTATTGGCCCCCAGTCCCTTGCCTGATGCACTTCTAGCCAAAATATGAATGTTTTCTGTTTTGCTTTTTGAATGTTTTGTTGCGTTCCTTGTGTGATGTAGAGTATAAATATGTAATTGATTTTGAAATTAAATAAGTTTTGATATGAATTAGAGTGCTCTGTGAGTTCTTGTGCGAAATCCTATGAGGAATAATTTATAAGTATCATTATGTGAAATATGAACAAATGACATGAGACATGATGTGAATGAAATATGCTGTTGTGAAACGTGATGTAATGAGATAAGCTTTGAGAATGTGAAATGTGATGAAATAAGATAAGTTATGACTATGAGAATGTGAAATGTGATGAATGTGATAAGACCTGAAATTTCATGATAAGTGAAATGTTGAGTCAATGAAATCGTGAATGTGTGACATACATCATGTGCATATATGAGCTAACAAGGTGTACCTTAGGGTCACTGGTGATGTAACAAGCTAACAAGGTGTACCTTAGGGTCACTGGGGATGTAACAAGCTAACAAGGTGTACCTTAGGGTCACTGGTGATGTAACAAGCTAACAAGGTGTACCTTAGGGTTACTGGTGATGTAACAAGCTAACAAGGTGTACCTTAGGGTCACTGGTGATGTAACAAGCTAACAAGGTGTACCTTAGGCTCACTAGTGATGTAACAGGCTCGCAAGGTGTACCTTGGGTCACCAATGATGAAATGATGAGATATGTGATGAGACACGTGATTTTATGTGTCCACTAAGCAAAGACATATCAATAGTGAAATAGAATGGAATCGACCGAATAAGCAAACTCATAAACATGAAGAGGCCATCGCGCCTACTCCTCAACTACATGAATGATGATCTAAGAAAATGCCAAGATCAAGAATGACTTCCTAACCAAAGCCAGGAGTGGCTTCCAAAATAATACTCCTCAATAAAGATCCAGCAAATAACATCATGGGAATAGATCCCTCCACCAATGATGACAATAAAAAAGTAAAAACAACATGAGAAAAAGGCAAGCTTCACAAATGTTGAAAAAGCCGAAGCCTTTAGAAAAATAGCAAAAAAGGCAAGCTTTAAACATGAAAGAGTCGAAGCTAAACAAAAAATGAAATTCAGAAAAAAAAACCTACCAGAAACAGACGCCTGAAGAGGCATCACAATACTCACATGGCAAGGGTAGCACCAGAATCTCTGTCAACCATCTACTCCTTTGCCCACCAGCACAAGGGCACCACTTACCAACAATCCTCGTCAAGGGGCAATCACATGATCAGCACCAGCAGACGGCCTGTAGAAGCTATGGAAATACTACGGCCTGTAGAGGCTATGAAAATACTACGGCCTGTAGAGGCTATGAAAATACTACGGCCTGTAGAGGCTATGAAAATACTACGGCCTGGAGAGGCTATGAAAATACTACGGCCTGGAGAAGTTACGAAAATACTATGGCCTGGAGAGGCTACGAAAATACTACGGCCTGGAGAGGCTACGAAAATACTATGGCCTGGAGAGGCTACGAAAATACTACGGCCTGTAGAGGCTACGAAAATACTACGGCTTGTAGAGGCTACGAAAATACTACGGCCTAGAGAGGCTACGAAAATACTACAACATCAAAGTGGGTTACCTGACCTTGGAGGAGGTCGGCTGAAGCCTTAAAATATCAGTCCATCTTGGAGAGGCTGAGCTACGAAATTACTTCAACAACAAAGTGGGTTACCTGACCTTAGAGGAGGTCGGCTGAAGCCTTAAAATATCAGTCCAGCTTGGAGAGGCTGAGCTACAAAACTACTTCAACAAAAAAGAGGGTTACCTGACCTTAGAGGAGGCCGGCTAAAGCCTTAAAATATCAGTCCATCTTGGAAAGGCTGAGCTACGAAACTACTTCAACAAACAAAGAGGGTTATCTGACCTTAGAGTGGGCCAGCTGAAGCCCTAAATATCAGTCCAGCTTGGAGAGGCTGAGCTCAGAATATAAACCAACACTCAGTTTCGGTTTACCATCCTTATCACTCGACGGAGCATATAAACCAACACTCAGTTGCTTTTAGGGACAACGATACGGGTAAACACCATCTACCCAAAGGAAATGGTGTGGGGCATCTACACTACTGAAGTAAAGGAGAAGATTTGGACATAGCAAGTGACATAGGGCATTCACATGGATCTTGAAGCCTAGATGTTTCGATTCACCATCCTTGACACCTAATAGAGCATACAATCCAACACTCAGTTGCTCCATGGAGCAAGGATATAGGGAACACCGTCTACCCGAAGGAAATAACGTGAAGGTATCTATTGTCAAAACAAGAGTGAAGATCCGAATTTTCACCTCACTATCACAAGAGAAACAATGGAGCTTCTACTCGAAGACTGAAGATCAGATGTACAGTTTGTCAGCCTTGTTACCCAATAGAGTACGCAACTGCTCTAAAGGGTGAGGATACGAGCAAATATACCTATCCAAGAGAAGCAACGTAGAAGCATCACACAAAGAGACAAAGAGAAGACCCGGACGAAATGTCTACGTCTTTACTTGCCTTTGGAAAAGCAACACATAGTTATTCCAAAGGACAAGTAAAGAGGGGCAGCTGTAGACACCCAATTTCGTCCGGGGGGCATATAAACAAAGAAATAGATGTCTATCATCAAAGAATTGGAGCTCCCAAGCATGCAAACAACAGGACAAGACATCAGAAGGCCTAAAGCCCAAATACATTAGTTTTAGTGGCCCGGAACAGGGCCGTTCCAAGCAACAGAAAAGGGCTTAAAAACCTAATCTGGAACGGGCCATTCTAAAACCAGAACGGGCCGTTCCAAACCAGGCAAAAGGCCTAAAAATAATAGGCTGGAACGGGCCATTCCTAAGCCAGAACGGGTGGTTCCAAATTTGGAACGGGCCGTTCCAATCTCCTAAAAAAGGGTTAAAAACCTTAATCGGAACGGGTCGTTCCTAAACTGGAACGGTCGTTCCAGTCTCCCAAATTACATGTTAATCTCACTTCTGGAACGGGCCGTTCCGATTTCAGAACAGTCCGTTCCAGTATACGAAATTTATATGTAACCGCCAGATCCAAAACGGGCCGTTCCAATTTTGGAACGCGCCGTTCTGGACCCTTTCTGAATATAAATAGACAGCTTGGGCACTGTTCTCCAGACCCCCAAAAATTTCGTCCAGAACTCCATAAAGCTCGAAATTTCTCTCTTTTTCTCTTTTTTTCTCTCTTTTGTATTTCTTGAGATTTTGTGAGGCATTGTAGTGTGAAAGGTTGCCACAAAGCACCTAAAATATCCCTATTTTGAAGATCCAATAGAGCTCATTCAAGAGGTATTTCAGTTAATTTCTTTCTCTTTGTTTTTATTTCTTATCTATAATAATTATCGTTATAATAAAAATAATCATGTAGACATTTTAGGGTTAATTGTATTATTTAAATTTCAAGTATGTAAATAATTATTAATAAAGGGGATCTAATATATAATTTATTATTTCTTATCACGTTAACTTCATCATAGGGTACCGATTGAGGGCGCTGTAGGGGTGCTTAATACCTTTCCTACACGTAACCGACCCCCGAACCCAATTCTGGTTATCAAGGCCATTATTGGATCTTTAAAAACCTTTTCTTTTTCCAATGTTTTGAGTAAAATATTGGTGGCGACTCCATAAACCTATTTTCAAAACCATTAATTAAGGATTAGTCTAGTGTCCGGGCATTCTTTAATTAATGAGACTTTTAAAAGGATGTCTAAACCATAGGTCGCAAGATCGGAAATTTTCGGGTTGCGACAACATGTTATTTGGATTCAGTTTATGAATGTGAACTCTTTACCCTTATGTGGTTAGAAATTTGGTTTTTAATGATGAATAATTTTAGTTTTTTTTATTTATAATTATTGTATATGTATGTTGGGGTAGAGGGTGTCACAAGCTTGGCTGCCTAGCTCACCTTCCTTGGTCGAAATTACCTTGGCTTCTCCACACACTTGGATAGCTTGTGCTATAAGCTTCTAGCTTAGTTTGCTCCCTAAGCTTCTAAGCTAAAGCTTGTTCCACAAGCTTCCAAGTTACTAGACTGGTTAGCTTCAGTGTAAGAAGGTTACCTCCGAAATTACCGCTGAGTTTTCTCTCTTCCAAAAGTCTCAATCCTCTTTGATTTCTATCCAATTCTCTTATCCTCTTCATACAAGAGTGTGGTGAGTTTTGAAGTGGCTAATCTTCCTCCAAGGAATGTCACCACATGATAGTGTTCTTCACCTTCTAAGGTGAACCTTGGAGCTTCTACCTCCATTGAAAGCTTTAACAATATGCTTAAGGAAAATCAAGGAACCGAAGATCTAGGGAGGAACTTGAAGAGAAACCAACAACAATCCAGTTTCTTCTTAAATTTTCTATCAGTAAGGATTCCTTCTATTAATTCATTATTAACATCAAGAGTGTTCATCCAATCCAAATAATATGACGAATTCGATAATTTAAGCTTAATCAATTAAATTAGTTAAGATTTTTTATTTGAATTTTATCAAAATCAAACTAATTAAATTTGATGTTGATTGATCCAAGTGTCGAACTTACAAATTTAAAATTCGAACCAACCTGAATGAAATTAATTAATTTATATATTATTAATTTTTTTAAAAAAAATATTTGGTTAAAATTTAACATATATGTATCATTTTGATTATTTAGAAGCTGTTTGTGTTATAATATGTAAATGTTTTTATTCATTTTTTCAAAGACTCAAAGAAACTAAGATAAATTATATTGCGATTTATTGATTGTCATATCTTCACACACTATAATGTATTTGATATCCTTATGTAAACTGGGAAAATAAATTAAAAAGAACTATATTAGAAATTCGTTAATTTAGTTAATTTTTGACAATTTATCAATTTAATTAATATTTAAAAATATATTTATTTAAAAAAAAATTTATTTTTTAATTTTAAAAAAATATTAAATATAGATAACCCAATTAAACCAATTCGATAATTAATAACAAGTTGATTCTATTTGAATTAGATAGCAAAACTTTGAAAATTGAACTAATTCAAACTAATTAATTAAATTTAATTCATTCAAATTAAATCTTTACTAAAATCTGAAGCAATCTAATCGGTAAACACCGGTAACTAACACACAGTTACTGAAGCCTAAAAAGGTCTAAATTTAGTCCTATCTACTCAAGAACAAACAGGTCAAATACAAAAAGGAAAATAAAAAAAAATTACAAACTCATGATTTTATTTTATTTTTTTCCTTAAATTATGCAGTTCGGTTTGATTTGATTTTTGGGCTCGAATGTGAAATCATCTCAAATTAAACCAAATCAAAATGTAATTTTTTCAAATAGATAATGTAGGTATACAAAATTAACATATAATATAGAAGTTATTTTATTTTATTTTATTTTATTTATAAAAATGTAATTTATTAAATTGTAAGCTATTACAAAGTTTTATTCCTCTAAATGTACGTTTTAATATATTTTGTTTAGAAAATATTTTATAAAATTATAACTTACTAAACTAAGTCTAAGACTAAAAAATTATTAATTAATTATAAGATTTAGATATAATTTTATTTTAAGTGCGAAATTATATATAAGAAAGAAAATATTTAATATCATAACTAAAATTATATTATATAAATATTTTCACTAAAATAATAAGATAAGTATTAGATGTAAATACATTAAGTGATTGAAAATTTTCATTTGTATACTTTAAGTATTTTTTATTTTTGGCACATGGTTCTAGAGCAAATAAAATAATATTATATATCTTAAATTAATTTTTAAATAATAAATTGAAAATACTACAAAAGTCAAACCAAATCAAATCACAAAAAGTTAGTTTGCTTTGGTTCGAATTTTATAAAGCATTTGAACCGAATCAAATCATATCGTACTAAATTTTCATGTTTGTTTCGGATAATTTTTAAGATAAAAATTGAATCAAATTATATCTCAAATACTCCTATTAATAAGTAATATGATCAAAATATAATAAAAAAGTGAAAATAACCTCGTACTACTAAGTTTTGTAAATCAAGGATTCCTCCCATTCATTGAATACTAACACAAACTTTGAAGCAACACGAAAAGGGTAAGCTGAGCTAGGGAAAAAAAAATTAACAAGCCATTCTAAATTGTTTCTATTAAGATTAGTTTTAGTGGCTATGCGTTACTGAAGCATAATCAAAGTTAAGAGCTTTAAATTTAGTCCTAACAAGAACATGCAGGTGAAAGTCAAATACAAAATCAAGCATATGAAATGCAAAATAGACACCACCAAATGAGTTATCCTATATTATACACACATACAAATAAATGTGAGAAACCAAATATCCATTTAACAACTGTTATCATAAGTTCATAACATAAAATACTATATCATAAGTTAATAACCATAACAGAGTTGCATCATATGCAGAAGCCAATTGAAAATGTAAACATTCAAGAACAATTTAAACCTACGTAACACCCTTTGAGATATCATTGAAACAAAAGTTTGCAAGTTGCAGAGCTTTTGGGAAACTTGGCCAATTCTTGTTGTATTTCAAGTTTGTCCTGCGTATCTGAATAATCTGAGTAATGATGGATTGTCATGATTTGTAAAGCTCTTGAAAAATGCATTATATATTTTGCAAATTGCATCTCACACTTCATGCCTTTATAATTCATAATAGTGCACTTCCTAAGCTTTGAAGAAATGCATTCAGGAACATATCTGGGATCAAACTCTGGGCAAGCCCAAAAATTGGGTAAAATAGGTACCAAAGGCTTATTGTGCACCAGAGGTATATTAAGCACCAAAGTTTGAAGCTTGGGGCAATGCTCAAGTAATTCAAGCAACATATCCCAGTTAACATATCTCTGAAATTTTTGCTCTAGATGATTCAGCTAAGGAAACATCTGGATGGTTCAACTGCATGCGAGAGTTTAAGACAAATCATGAAAATATTGATGACATTTTTCTAAAAGGAGAATGGCTTTTTTTTTTTTTTTTGGTAAAGATAGGAAAAATTACAAAGATAGACGCAAATGAAGATTGAATCTAGGTCTTCATGCTTATAACTATCCCAATCTCTCTCCACCCAACCACTAAACTAACCCTAGTGGTCACTAAAAGGAGAATGCTAATAACAACTTTTTTTATGATTGATATCTCATTTAACGAGTCTCTTTATATTTAATGATAGGGTTTGCTTAATTTTGTAATTTTCAACTAATGGTAAAAAAAGTATTAACAAAAAAAAAGTAGTAAAGAGTGTGTTAATAATATTTTTATTTACTGACAATAAGGAGGGATTTATTATTCATTAATTTCTCTAAAAATAAAATTAATTTATAAAAAAAATTAAGCAAATTTGTCAATTTTTCTTTCATACCTCTGAATAATTGCAAAGACTGCACATTAGACACTGCCTCGAGAGAGGAACTTGAAATCCAAAGTTTTTGCCAATATGCCCTCTGATACTGCACAACATTGTAATCAAAATAGACATGATTGGTTTGCAATTCCTCTAAAATAGGACTTCTATGAAGAATCCTTGCGACATACCCAATCCCTTTCATCGTAACAAAATCCAAATGCAGTGTTTTGAGCATAGGCAAGTCAATAGAATTAAGAATGTCCACGCTAACTTGACACAACTTGAAAACTATGAAAGTTTTGCAAACCAATAATTGGGAGAAAGGAGAGAATGTGGCACAAGATGTTGTCAGGTAAGGTACTGATCGTATCCTCCATTTGCATTTTGAGATTGAGATAAATAGTTACACTACAAGAAAATTGTCATATATTGACATACATTCTATAGTGACACTATACATGTTATTAAAAATTATTTGTACTCACATAATAATTATAATATATGTTGGTATATTATTAAAAAGTGTGGGTATAGACTATAGTGACACATAAAATATGTTGTTAAATCTCATTCAAAATCAACACTAAAATTGTGTGTAATTATATGTTAAATAGACATATACCTACATATATTGTACTTATAGTAACACTTTTTGTATATCACTATATGTAACATTTCTTGTAGTATCATTTTATTTAGAAAGATAGAATGAAATGATTGTTCTTATGGACGGATTCTTAGGTGAACCATTTAATGAGTAATTATTATATGAGGATTCTCGAGTGAACTAATTTATGATGGAACATTAATTTTAACTGGATGCAGCAAGTTGTTACCAGTTACATTATTTGCATATGTAATCTTTTTTTATTTTTGAAGTTACAAAATGTGCCTGGATAGAAAAAGGTTCGAGAAAGAGATTCACGGGTAAGGCAAAATGGAAGTGTGAGTAGCGTATAGGAAAAGCCATGTTAATGGCAACAATGTTGTTTGATGCTACAATAAAGTCAACCAACTAGTTATAATGAGAAAGAGATAAGTGAATTGAAGAGAAAATAAAATAACAAGAAAAAGAAATAGGTAAGATAAGTAAGAAGAGTAAAGATGGTGCTTCATGCCACCACAATTGCCATGGGGTAAATTAATATTATGTCCAAGTGGTACATGTGCTAGTGGTAAATTGGATAATGTATAAAATAATTTAAAATGCTAAAAACTAATGTAAAAAGTTTTAGGTAATTCACCTCCACCATCATTTAATATTTTATTAATAATTCTTTTAGTAAGAAATTAGTTGTCCATTATAAACTATATTACTCGGTGGTCCACATTAATCATCATTGTTTAAATTATACAGATTCAATTCAATCCAATCTTAAAAAGTTAAAATATTGTTTCATTAAATTTAGTTGCAATATAATATTAAATATATATTCAATGAAGTTTAATATTCTACATGTACTTGTTAGATTGTTACATTTGTTTTTAATATTAATATCTTATTCATAGTGCATTTTCCATAGTGTAAAGTATCTCACTACAAGAGAAAAAGTTAATAGTTGTGACTTTTGCTAACGAAATATGAGTTGTTGTCAAATATAGATATTTAGCAACGAGATTTGATTTTTGTTACTATAAGTTTTTCTTTTTATCCACTAGATCAATATTATTGTGAAAACTATGTGTATCATTGGAAAATGCATTCTTTTATGCTAACAACTAGAGTTGTTAAAGCAGGTCAGCTCAGTCTATGTGGGCCGACTCATCTTGACCCACTTTAAAAACGAGCCAATCTAACCTGACCCATTTTTAATTTTCTTAAAAAAAATTTGGTCCGGCCCCGTCCACCATGGGTTGGTGGATTATACGGGCCAGCCCACCAGCCCACCAAAAATTTTAAAAAAATTATCAATAAAATTCAAACTTTTAAATTAATTATAAATTAACATAATAGTCATAAAATTAGCATCATTAATAGTCATAAGTCATAATTTATCATACAAAATGAAATACAAATCATGATAAAAGTCTAAAATAAAAATTTTCAATATCCCATCATACAAAATTAACTACAAATCATACTTAAATTTTTATTACAAAAAAAAAAATTGGTGGGTTGGATAGCCCACCACGGGTTCAGCCCGGGCGGGCAGGGTCAAAGTGGGCCGGGTTGAGATATACCCACCTACTATAAAACTTTAATTTTTTTTGCCTGGCCTGACCCATTTTCAAGGTGGGCCGGGTTCGCCCACGGGCCCCAGCCCACTTTGACGGCTCTATCAACAACAATAACCCTCACTAGGTAATGCATTTGATGTTGTTGAGAAAAGTACTCTATTATGATGTTAATGTTGACAGTCACTAGAAAAAAGGTGTTTTCTTATGCCAACGCATCTCATGTCATTGGAAAAATGTGTTTTCCTATGTCAACGCATTTGATGTCATTGAGAAAAGTAATTTTTTTTATTATTTAAGTGCACTGATTTATGTAAGTTCTTTAGATATTGAGAAAAAATATGTTGGAAGAGCAACTAAAAATAAATATGCACCTTTTTTTTTCTCTTTTTTTCTTTTCTTTTTTCCTTTATTCCCTTTTTTGTTTTTATTTTTTTGGTGGGCCAGCAACACGCCATTAGGCAGGACAGACCAAGGTGTCCAACCCATTTTCGTTTGGTAGGTCAATTTTGTCGACTCATTTTTGGAGAGCCAATGATGGGTCGGCTCGACCCAATCCATTTTTGGTGGGCCAATGGCAGGCCAGACCTAAATGCGCTAGGTTGACCCATTTTGACACTCTTACTTTTAGAAATGTCGTGGTAAGCCAACATGTAAGTTGTTCTATTGCTGATATTAGTACTTAATCTTCCTAGTTTAAGTGACAACATTCGAGAAACCATTTCTGAGTTTATAACAACTTTTAAGCCAAACATGTGTTGTTATGACTCAAAAAAGAAAGGCTATTTTTTTGTGTTGTTGGTTTGGTAGGGTCAAGTAATGAATTATGGAAGTATTCCATTTTATTCACATACAAGAAGCATCCATATATACATGATACCCAACTATCATTTTGGTATCAGGGTTCCTAAA
Source organism: Cajanus cajan (assembly GCF_000230855.2). Taxonomy (NCBI): domain Eukaryota; kingdom Viridiplantae; phylum Streptophyta; class Magnoliopsida; order Fabales; family Fabaceae; genus Cajanus; species Cajanus cajan. Next base: position 53,487,565 of record NC_138520.1, on the reverse strand, counting down.
CATATGTGACACCCTTACTACCCCAACACATATATATTTGTAACAATGTAAATAAACTAAAGAATAAAATTTTCAGCGTTGGTAAAAAGGTTCACATAAAACCTTCATAATTGTTCTTCAATATCCAAAACAATTGAAAATAAAATTTAGAAACTAAAACTTAAGAGTTTACAAATTGTTTTCAAAAGAAAAGGTACAACTCCAAATACATATAAAAAATTTATATCCTAGAATCCTCTGCCTCGAAGTCACAATACAAGAGCACACCCAAATTCAATTGTTGACATTCTAGATGTCACTCAAAGCCGGATCTTCCTCACCTAAAACATCCACAAATTATACAGTGAGAAAAGAAAATATCTATATGTAAAGCACATACAAACACATCACAATGTAATCTCATCATAACTCATTACATAATAAAATATTTACAATCATTTCTACATATCATAATTCTATCAATCATGCATCAACTTCACATCACAATTTCACAATCACACCAATCCATCACAAATCTTGCAATTAACATTATGACAAGGTCATGCCTGTAACATTTCCTGCCCAAGGTCGTGCCACCCCTGACATAAGCATGAGGAATCCCCATCCCATACCATGCCAAAGTCACGCCTGTAGCATTTTTTGCCCGAGTTCATGCCACCCCGACATAAGTATTAATTGCCTCACACATGCCACCCTATGCCAAGGTCACGCCTATAACATCTCTTGCCCAAGGTCGTGCCACCCCCGACATAAGCATGAGGAATCACCCATCCCATACTATGCCAAGGTCACGCCTATAGCATCTCTTGCCCAAGGTCGTGCCACCCCTGGTCACAAGTGTGAGGAACCACAATCACATTCACAACTCAATTTTACAACACATACACAAAACTCACACAAAATAGTGGTTCACATACCCCTCAAGCAATTCACCATGAATCCAAATCTAGATCATCAATTTTACCAAATAATGTAATAATAATATTTATAAATTAATATAAAACCATATTAAATCACCAATTTAATAGAATCTAAACCCAAATAGTAAAACCCCCAATTTTTTCAAAACCTAACTCACAGACACTTTTCTACAATTTCGTTCTCTCTCCCAGATCATCATTTTTACAAATTAAATATATATTTCTAATTCTCAATACATGCAAAATCTAATGGAATTATCAATTCCTCAAACAGAAATAATTATAAAATTACCCATAATCTTACGGGATTCTTCCTCTACCCAATCCCCTCATGTAACTTTACATACAAATAATCCCTTTTTCTCCCGTAACTCGATAAGTAGTAGTTGAAACTAAGTAGGATCTGGTTGGTCTCCTCTACTGGGTTCCCCCCCGGTCTTTAGAGTGTAGAAGAAAAGAAGAGAATGTAGAAGAAAAGAAGTCAAAAGTGAAAAATGTGCTTTTGGAGAGTGCTAGACCACTTTATTTGTAGGCATCAAGAGTCACCGGAACGACCTATTTCAAATCTAGAACGGTCTGTCCTGGACTCTTACGTTATGTGTAAAATTCACATCCAGAACGGTCCGTTCTCAAACCAGAACGGCCCGTTCTCAAACTAGAACGACCCGTTCTGGGGTTGCATCTAACCCATAATGGCCATATTTGGAATGACCTGTTCCCAACTAGGGTTATAGACATTTTTAGTAGTTTGGAACGACCCGTTCTATGGGATACTAAATTACCCTTATTTCAGTAGACTGGAATGGACCGTTCCAATTTGGGAACGATCCGTTCTGGGCTACTAAACCACCCCTGTAAATTTATGAAAAATTACTAAATTGGTGTTACAATTCTCCCCTCCTTTTAGAAATTTCGTCCCCGAAATTACCTGAAGTAAATAAAAACAAATATGACGTTTTCATCTTCTCCTATAACTCCCAAGTAGCACTTTCAGGTGTAGCTCCTCCCCAAATTACTTTCACCAAAGGAATTTCCTTACCTCTAAGTTGCTTCATCATTCGATCCTCGACTCTCACCGAAGTAGTTTCCATTGTCAGGTTCTCCTTAACCTCAAGATGATCTGACTCGATCACATGCGAAGGATCATGGATGTATTTCCGAAGTTGGGAGATGTGAAAAACATCATGAAGATTTGACAGATTAGGAGGCAAAGTAATTTGGTAGGCAATGCTACCGACTCTTTTTAGAATTTGGAAAGGACCAATAAATCAAGGAGTAAGTTTTCTGGATTTTAATGCCCTACCAACCCCAGTCCACGGAGTGACTTTCAAGAACACATGGTCACCTTCTTGAAATTCCAAGTCCTTCCTCTTCCTGTCAGCATAACTTTTCTGTCTACTCCGAGCTGCTCTCATCCTCTCTTGTATCATACTAACCTTATCGGTGTTTTGTTGCACAATCTCAAGTCCTAAGATAACATTATCACCCGGCTCACACCAACATAAAGGAGTCCTACACCTCCTACCATACAAGGCTTCATAAGGTGTCATACCTATACTAGAGTGGTAACTATTATTATAGGTAAAATCTATTAAAGGTAAAAGACTATCCCAACTACCTCCTTGGTCCAACACACAAGCTCTAAGAAAATCCTCTAAGGATTGAATAGTCTTCTCAGTCTGACCGTCAGTTTGAGGGTGATAAGCTGAACTAAGTCTAAGTTGGGTCCCTAAAGCTCGTTGTAGGCTCTCCCAAAACCTAGAGGTGAATCTAGGGTCTTTGTCTGACACTATGCTAGATGGTATACCATGCAATCTCACAATCTCATCAATATACAGTCTAGCCAATCTCTCTAGAGAATACCTAATGTTAATAGGTAAGAAATGTGCGCTCTTAGTCAATCTATCAACTAAAACCCAAATGGAATCATGCCCTCTCATAGTCCTAGGCAAAGCAACTACAAAGTCCATAAAAATGCTATCCCACTTCCACTCGGGTATACTCAAAGGCTAAAGTAGTCCTGAAGGTTTCTGATGTTCTATCTTAGCCTTCTGACACACTAAACAGGAACTCACAAATTCAACTATGTCTTTCTTCATCCTAGGCCACCAAAATACCTTCCTAAGGTCTTGATACATCTTAGTTGCTCGTAGGTGAAAACTAAGCTTGCTCCTATGACCTTCCTCTAGGATCAACCGTCTAAGTGTAGGGTCACTAGGTACGCACACTCGGTCTCCAAATCCCCTCATAGGAGAGTTGGGTCACACACATCGAAAGGTTGGGCCACACGCATCAGGATGAATATGTGTCTGTTTTGTAGGTATCTGAGATGGACATGTGTTCGATATGTAACACCCCAATTTTTCATACTTTATATAAATAATATTTTTAAAATTATTTTGATATTTAATATAGTTATTTTAGAGTTTTGATATTTTATTTAATTAATTATATGAGCTCTATTTTATTTCTGAGACATGATTTATAATGATTATTTTGATTAGTGATATATAGGTAACTTTTATGAAATGTATTTTATTAATAATATGTTTGTATTTATTTTAATATTTTAATGTGTTTATTATAACGATTTTTAATATTATTTAGCAAGTAAATGAGTTCTATTTTTATGTAAAACGTATGTTATTTTTACTAAAAGGGAGAAGTATATTTTATATTATTTATCTATTTTATTTGAGCTCCATTTTAATATAAAACATGATTTTTAATTAATATTTGGATTATTTGCTATAAGATTATTTTTATGAAAATATGTTTTTATCAAGAAGTGTTTATGTTATTTATTAAAAAGAAGAAATATGTTTAATTATTTTAATTATTTAATGAGAAAGGAAGGAGGGACGTAATGGTCTTTTGCTAAATAGTATTATTGTTATTATTATTATTATTATTATTTATTTTTATTAATTTTAAGAAAGGAGATTGTTAGGAGTTATTTTGAAGATTCAAGAGAACCATGAGGAGGAGGTCACTTGGAAACCATACGCGCTCTGCCTTCTACAGTTCTACTCATCAAGGTAAAGGGGGAGTAAGAGACCTCACTTGAGGGTGTGGTAATATATGTTGGATAGTTGGATTGATCCTTAATCCCTTGCTTGATGTATGCCTATAGGAATAGGCAAATTATGAAAAGTTTTATGTCTGAATGTTTGGTGTTTCTATTGTGTTCCTTAATAAATGTTAAGCATAAATGTATGTTTAATTTTGAAATTAGATGTGCTTAATAGCAGCATTGACCTCAATCCCTTGCCTAATACATGCTCCTAAAAATAAACACTTTATGAATGTTTCTTGTTTTCATGTTTGAGTTTTCTATTATGTTCCTTGATGTTTGCTAAATGTGAAAATATGTTTAATTTAAAAAATAGATAAGTTTTGATATAAATTAGAGTGTTCTGTGAGTTCTTGTGGGAAAACCTATGAGGTAAAATTATGAATATGATCTTTGGTTGAGATTTAAGGTATTTTATGTAAAATTGAGTATGAAATCATGTTCTAAAAGTTATTGTAAGTAATTGTACCGATTGGATTGCATAAATATGTGTTTTATGTGAATAATCGTGTGATTTGCGAAGTTAGGAATTTCATACTCGAGTTGGCGCGCGCTAGGCGCGACCTGTATTAATGTTTACATTTTTTGTAATGTGTTTGAAGGTGTGAATTGAATGTACATCGCCTAATTATTGATTCATTATCAATTATGTGTTTTTATGGAGATTCTAACGATGAGGATACTTATGTGCTTGACCCTATAGGATGACTATGAGAAATGTAATAAGTGATATGAGATATGATGAAACATGATAAGTGAAATGTTGAGTCAATGAAATAGTGAATGTGTGACATGTATCATGTGCATATATGACTCCAGGTGTGCTGCTTAGGCTACATACCAGCGATGTATTGAGCTATTCCAAGTGTGCCACTTAGGCCGCATGTTAGAAATGTATTGAGCTATTCCAAGTGTATCTTAGTTCACCAATGATGTATTTATGAATAAACATGCCCCCAAGTATGTTGCTGTAGCAACATGCCAATGATGAAAAATGTGCAACTTCCGTATGGCGTCACATGCATGCATTAAGAGTCGAGTTCATGGCATCCTAGCATAATGAGTGATTGTATGTGTGATAATTGACTATGTATGGATAGTACTTGTACCTTGCATTATGATTGTTGTGTATTTGTTATTCGACATGTGTTTATGCACCTGAACCCGAGTGAGATATTTCTCACTTCCCTGTTGTTCTTTGTATGTTTTCCTTGTGTTATAGGTAATCATCAACATGAAGATGTTGGTGATGAGACTTAGGCTTTAGTGGGCATGCTCTGATAGAATATGTGACGTTAGGGCATAGTTAAGATTAGCTTAAGAGCATTATTATTACCATGTTTTGGAAAGAGTTATATTTTATTTTGTTGTGTGAAAGGCTTTATGCACAAAAGTTTTGATGATACCAAAGTGATTATAAAGCATTGGAGAAGAATCAAAGGTTGAGTTAAAGCAAGTTGATGCAAGAACAAGATCTCAAGTGTTACATAGAAAAATCTTGTCAATTTAGCTAAAAATGTAAAAGAATCTTTTAGAATTGCAAGTATGCTTGGCCTTAAGAATAAGTTTTCAAAAACCTCAAATTAATCTCTTTAAATTTAAGAAAGCTTTAAATCTTTTGAAAGTAAGTAAAAATGTTTTCAAAAGATTTAACAAAAGCTTTAAAGAATAGTTCAAATCATTTCTTAAAAGAGATTTGTGAAAGAAATTATGATATGAAGTTTTCTACATAAATTTTTTTTAAACAATGCAATAATATGTCCTGGTAATCGATTACCAACCCTCGTAATCGATTACCAAGAGATGGAACTTCAAAATTTGAGTATTAAGATACAACGTTTCAATTATTTTGAAATTTATAACAATTGTAATCGATTACCAAACCCTTATAATTGATTACCAGTGTATCTTTTCAGAAGAACACAAAAAGTTACACCTTTTCATGAAAAGATACAACCATGGGATTCTTATCTATAAATATGAATAATTTTTCTTTAAAGGGTAAGGAACTCAAATGTGAAAAATTATTACAAAATTTTTTTGGCCATAATCACTTGCAAATTCTCAAGAGTTCTTTAGGGATCTTCATAATGTAATATCTACTCTTCAAGAGAGTTATTTTGAAAAACTCATTCTATCATTCAATCTGTAAAGGAGAAAGTGTTTTTCTCCTGGATGGTTTTGAATCTCAACACAAAGAGGGAAAGTTCCAAGGTGTTGGAGGATTCAAGTCTTGTAAGGTTTACAAGAATAGTGAAATCTTAAGTTAGAGACTTGAGGACTAGACGTAGGCAAGATTGGCCGAACCAGTATTGAGTTTGTGATAGACTATGGCCAAGGCCAAGGAATCCAAGAGGTGATATCATAAAAGAACCAAGAGGAATGGGATGATCTTCAAGACCTTTTCATATGTTTTGTACATAGTTTCTTTTGTATAGGTTATTTTTGCCTTTGTATTTGTAAGGCACTTTATTTCCCTTTTTAGTAGCTATTGTATATTGATTCTAGGGTAGGTTACTTGGACACTTTGACTCCATTTAACCTAACCTAGAAATACATTCTTTTCTTAGTTTTCTAGTAGGAGTGGCATTAGCAAATTAGAGAGTGTCCTTAGTAAGCTAGAAAGTGCTCCTAGCAATTTAGCCAAAGGTGGTCCTAGGCTAAATTTTTCATATTGGACTCATTTTACTCCTAATTTTTCATAGATTTGATTTAGCTAGGTTCCATTCCCATTGAATGAACCTAACTAAACCAAATTAACCATTTTCAAATCAAAAGGAGTAAATTAATTCCAAGAAGCCGCCCACCTTAGAAGTGTGTTCACACTTGTGTTCACACTTGTGTGAACACTTGTGTTCACACTTGGACGAAATTCATGGAGTTTCTTAAGCTTGGAAGCTTGAAGCACAAGCTTCTCCTTGGCTAGCTTACCAAGCAAGCCAAGTGAGAAGCTTGCTCTCCAAGCCTCTTGACCTTGGACGGTTTATCTAGACTTAACCATGGTTCCTAGTGAACCATGGTCAAGACTAGCTTGCTCTCCAAGTTTCCTACTCCTATAAACTTGTAATTCTTTGATTGTAAAACACTTTTGACCAATTTGAGAAATGAAATCTGAATTTTCTCTCTAAATCAAGAGTCACAAAAACCGAAGAGAACTTTCTCTCCTAAGTTCTCTCCAAAGGTGCTTCAACCTTACCTTGGTTCCTTAAGCTTCTACCTCAAGCTAAGGAGTAACCGAGCCACTTCAAGGCTTCTTCTCCATTGAAGAACACTTCAAGGAGCTTCAAAGAGTCATTGGAGTCTTAACCTCAATAGCATTCACGGTCCTAAGCATGGAGCAAGTGAAGGAATCATCAATCTCCTCACCTAGTTCCATCATTTTTGGTATCTAGAGCCTAGTGCTCTTGAGGTTTTTGTTTCTAACTTTTCTTACTTGAATCCGTGTTGTCTATTCTTCCTTTTCTATGTCTTAAAATTGTGTTTGCTGCATGGATCTAGTTCTAATACAATTTTTGATGGATCCTATATGTCAAGTATGAAGTAAATGATTCATGTTTGCTTGTTCCTATTCTTATGAATCATTTTCGGTTTTGTGCTTTTAGGTACTCTTGAACTTGTGCATTTTTGTATTTGCTTGAGTCTTCTCCATTCATTCACATGTGTCCGTGATTGGACAACATACTTTGAGTTAGATTTTGTTTTTGAATCATATGTTTTGTCTAGAGTCATGTGTAGTCCTTTGAATGTCATTGATTCCTAGACTAGCTTGTTTTGACCTAGTTTTTGTGTTGTGTTGATTGAGTCCGAAATTTTTGTGTATTTTTTCTTTTTGAATCTGTACCTCACCATATGTGCTTTTGTTTTACATGATTGAGTTCTTAATTTACTATTAGTCCTAGCAAATTTCTTAGAGTTAGGTTTCTATTATGTCTTGTTAAATGTTTTGTCAAAAAAATTCATAAACACTAATTCCTCTTAGGTTTTCCTTGAGTATGTTGTGTGGCTGAGACTTATTGAAATTTTTTGAACAATAAAACAGAACCAAAACAGAGGTGTGAGTGTCTTAAATGCATTAGAAAAACAAGAGAAAGAGTGCTTAAAAATTTGACAAAAAAATAGTACAAAATTGTGTAGCACTAGTTGAAAATTGCATGTGAACACCTCTTGTTTTGTGTCCAATTTTGCTGCAGTTTTTCTACCTTAAAACCGAGACTCCTAAGTGATCAAAAGGCATTTAAAACTCCTGAACATTGAAAGAAAAATAAGAGAAAAATATTTTACTAAAAAGAAAAGAAAGAAAAAGCAAAAGAAAAAGCCAAAAGGAGTGAAAATTTTGCTTAAAATTGCTCTCGGTTTTGATGAATTTTTGCTTACATTTTTAGTTGGTTCAGCCACCTATTTGTGTCTTGTTTTTGTTCATAATCTTAGCTTTTAATTTTGTAATCCATTCTAGTGCCTTTCCTAGGTTACTCTTGTGTGTACTAGCTTCCAAATTTGCCTTAATTTTTGCTTGTCAATTTGTGGAACTCTTTCTAGTCTTGTCTCATTTTCTTCTACCACTTGGTGTAGCCATTCTAAATTGTTCATTTTCAGTTTTAGCACTAATATTCAGTCTTGAAGGTGGTTGAGTGCTTCTTAAAAGGTGTAGGAGGCCAAGGCAAGGGATATCTACTTGAAGGCTTTGGTGGTTGCTTAGGGAGTTTGTTCTCTCTTGGTGGCAAGGCTCTTGGAAACACCTAGAAGTGACTAACCTCAAAGTTACTTCTAAAAAGAGGAGTGAAACACCTTGTGAGGCTGCAGTTGGTGGCTGAATTGGAGCAAGAAGGAGTGAAGCTAATTGTGAAAATTTTTGTGAAAATTTAGAACTAAATTTAGTGACGGAAATTTTGGTTGCTAAAACTAGTTTTTCCTTACAAAATCCGTCTCTAAATTTGTTCTAAATTAGTGGCTATTTGTTTTCCTTGAAATTAAGTGCAGCCACTAATTTCATTTGAGATTAAATTTACATTTCATTTGGAGTGTAAATTTACATTTCATTTGAAGCAAATTTGAATTTCTTTTACCTTGTAATTTTTGTTTTCTAAATTTTCGTACAAGGCCTTTATTAAGGAGTGTCTTGGAGTGCCTTTGGTGTATCTCCATCTCTCCTTAAGTGTTCTCATAGTAATTTCGTTTAGTACTTGTGAGAGGGTCCTTGAAGGTCTTTGGTGCCTTTCAAGCTCTCACCTAGGTTTAATTGCTTTCCACGTCTAGTTTATATTTTCTTGTCTTTAAGTTTTCATGCAATTTATGTTTTGAGCAATTTATGTTTTCAAGTTTTGATTGCATTTCTTAATTGTACACATTAGGCACTTGCTTGTTATTTTTCTTTTGAAAAGAACTTTGTGAAAACATTTTGTGCAAGGCAAAGTACAAAGGGGTTTAGAGATTTTTACTTGAAGAGGCTTGGTTATTAAGTGGCTCGATAGTAGCTCACCTCCCTCCAAAGTTCAATTTGTACTCTTAGACCTCCAAGTGCCAAGTCTAGCACTTCCAAAAATATTATTTTCTTAAAATCTATTTTTGTGTGAAGAGAAAAATCTTGTTGTTTAAAATGTCTCAACAATCCAACTATAGTGGAAGTGATAGCTCTCCTAAAAGCATTTCTTACTTAACAAAAGAGCTAAAATCACTTAAACTATGGAAGAAGCAAGAGGCCTTTCAAAAAGAGAAGGAGAAAATTGAAAGAGAGGCCAAACTTGCTATCCTAGATGAGAAGTTGAGAATTCTTAAACAAGAAGAAGAAAAATTGAAAGAAGACATGAGAAAACACAAAAGAAGAAGAAAAATGAAAATCAAAAGAAAAGAAGAAATAGAAAAAAAGAAAGAGCTTTGTGCAGGGAAGAGTAAAGAGGAAGAAATATCCTCTAAAGGATTTGTGACTAAAGAGAATTGTTTTAGTACTAGAAATCCTATGAAAAAAATTCTCTTTATTCATAAAGATCTTAACTTTTGCCCTCATTTTGCCACTAGTCTTGAGGAGGAGATTCATAAATCCATTATTTTTAAAGAAAAAGAGTCTCAACTTCAAGATTTGGTGAAGGAGAAGTGGACTTCACTTAGTTCCACTTCTCATGCTACTTCCTTGGTGGTGCCCAAGGTAAATAGCCTTCCTTTGTGTAGGACTTTTCCTACCTTAGTTGTGTCAATAATGCACCCAATTTATGGAATATATTATTTGTTGGATATAACATCTGAACCTTCAAGGTTCCTTGTGACAAATTCTTTTCATAACTATCCAACAAATAATATAATCCAAAATTGCTTAGGAAATTTCTTAGTAGTATTTTCATTATTTTCTAGGAAATGCTTAAGTTACCATATAGGGTACTTTAGGCAAGATATTTTAGTTTTTAGGATTAAGTCTTTAGTATGCTATAGTTTTAGCTTTAGCACATTTTTAGGATTTAGAAATATACCTAGTCTATGTTTAGGAGAAGATCCTATTCATTATATTAGTAGGTCTAGTATCATAGATTTCTTTAGGGTTCATGAAAGGATTCCTTCTAGGATATTCCTTTCACATTTATTTGTTGAAAATATCACTTCTGATGAATTTCATTATATATTTGTAGGTATGGCCAATAATCATGAGGACCCTCGAGATTTGAGGTCAAATCCTTTTCAAGAGGGAGGGGATGATAGACTATGGCCAAGGCCAAGGAATCCAAGAGGTGATATCATAAAAGAACCAAGAGGAATGGGATGATCTTCAAGACCTTTTCATATGTTTTGTACATAGTTTCTTTTGTATAGGTTATTTTTGCCTTTGTATTTGTAAGGCACTTTATTTCCCTTTTTAGTAGCTATTGTATATTGATTCTAGGGTAGGTTACTTGGACACTTTGACTCCATTTAACCTAACCTAGAAATACATTCTTTTCTTAGTTTTCTAGTAGGAGTGGCATTAGCAAATTAGAGAGTGTCCTTAGTAAGCTAGAGAGTGCTCCTAGCAATTTAGCCAAAGGTGGTCCTAGGCTAAATTTTTCATATTGGACTCATTTTACTCCTAATTTTTCATAGATTTGATTTAGCTAGGTTCCATTCCCATTGAATGAACCTAACTAAACCAAATTAACCATTTTCAAATCAAAAGGAGTAAATTAATTCCAAGAAGCCGCCCACCTTAGAAGTGTGTTCACACTTGTGTTCACACTTGTGTGAACACTTGTGTTCACACTTGGACGAAATTCATGGAGTTTCTTAAGCTTGGAAGCTTGAAGCACAAGCTTCTCCTTGGCTAGCTTACCAAGCAAGCCAAGTGAGAAGCTTGCTCTCCAAGCCTCTTGACCTTGGACGGTTTATCTAGACTCAACCATGGTTCCTAGTGAACCATGGTCAAGACTAGCTTGCTCTCCAAGTTTCCTACTCCTATAAACTTGTAATTCTTTGATTGTAAAACACTTTTGACCAATTTGAGAAATGAAATCTGAATTTTCTCTCTAAATCAAGAGTCACAAAAACCGAAGAGAACTTTCTCTCCTAAGTTCTCTCCAAAGGTGCTTCAACCTTACCTTGGTTCCTTAAGCTTCTACCTCAAGCTAAGGAGTAACCGAGCCACTTCAAGGCTTCTTCTCCATTGAAGAACACTTCAAGGAGCTTCAAAGAGTCATTGGAGTCTTAACCTCAATAGCATTCACGGTCCTAAGCATGGAGCAAGTGAAGGAATCATCAATCTCCTCACCTAGTTCCATCAGTTTGCAATTCCTTCTCCTTACTCTTTTATTTATTCCTTTGATTGTGTTTAAGTAGTATGCATTTTCATTCTTTACATATAAATTTATCTAAGGAATTGAATTTATAAGAAAGAAATTCAAAAATTTCTTAAAAGAGGAAAACTTGAAAAACTTAATTCACTCCCGTCCCCTCTTAAGTTATATGGCTACTTGCCTAACAAGTTGTAATTTCTACATTGAACTATGATTTATAAATTATGAATGTGAACTCTTTACCTTTGTGTTTAGAACCTTGTTTCGATTAAAAAAAAATTATTTACTCAAGAAATGTACTTTATATTCATTGTATAATATGTACGTGGAGTAAAGGGTGTCACACAGTATGTGTGAACGCAATGGTGCATCCGCAGCATGTCTGCTCAAGAAAAGTGTAAGACATTGGGACATGGCAATACCACGTCGTGTCCATGCATCATAAAAACTCTCAAAAGTGTTTTTAAACTTATATCCAAACATATTCATTGCATATTAGCATAATAAGACCCATATATAATGTTTCATTCAATGACAAGCATAAAGTTGTAATAGATAACCTTCCAATTCCCAGCTAAGCTAATATGTCTTTTATTCATAAAAAGGATAACGTCCATTTTCTCAATGTGGTTCGTTTACACTTGACATATAGCACTCATCTAATCTGCTTTTATGCAGCTGAAATGCAGGGTTAACCCAGGCTCCACAGCTGCACTGCATACCAGCCCAGTTGAAGTTACCCAAACGAGCATTACAACCCATACAGAGAAGTTTCTCCTCCACATGTCCTTCTTGTACTTCCAAGCCAATCCATATTCAGTGTTAGTGTGACGTTTGAAAACGATTTTATGACAAATAAAAAAAATACGAGGAAAATTTAACAAGTACCTGCTTGCATCCATTTCATGGGCTCAACAAATATTGAGGTGCAATCAGATGGTTGCTTTTCCGTTTCCCAGGATTCACCGCTTCTCTTTTTCCACTTGAAGCTTGATTCTCCTTTTCCACGCTCATGGGAAACTATATTTTCCTCTGAAGCAACAATTCTTCTGCATTTCTTACACCGGTATATAACTTGAGGTTTGGTTGTGGTTTCCGTTATATCTTGAGGTTTGGTTGTGGTTTCCCTCAGAGAGCTACTAGGTTCAGCCATTTGTATTGAATAATCAAATGATATTCTGATGGATACGCTGCGAATTTATAAGCAAAAGAGTATAGAAGAAAAAATTAACATATACAGAACTAATAAGTGTCTATTATCCATTCATACAGGCATGAAAGACATGAAGGATAAATAAATTTAAAGAATCTAAAAGTAGAATTAAAGAAAGAATTTGATGTCCGAATCACAGACAAATAAAATTGCAATTAGCAAGTGGAGTCAGATAACAATTTTCAACAGAGTAATCTTCTTTTAGGTAGAACACATTAGCATTAGGGCATAATTTTTAAAGTTCAGAACAAAAATACAGAGAAACCCACAGTTATAGGTTTTAGATTTTAGTTCCATTATGTGCATAGTAAAATCACATATCAATCAATATCATGCAAATCATATAGAAATATATTGTATGTGGAAGCTGCAAAAAAAAATAAAAATCAAGTAGCACTGTTAACATTAGTGGCTATTGAGTTTTGAGGTCCTTCTAAACAAATAAGTGAACAATGAAGATGCAAGATGTATATATTTTGGCTAAGCATGGCCATACAATGATATTAATAAAGCTTTATGTTCATTGGACGGAGATAACAAAATAGTGTTGAATAAGAAATTAAAGTTTTGATATATCTCTCTATGGGTATGGATCTATAGAAACATTGCACATTAACTCACATAACCCAGTTCACACTAGCCCATACTGCCCCCCTGTAGCATAAAATGGATTCCACTGAAATTACCGTTCATATGTTTTCTCACTTGCTTAATTCACTTCCAATCTGACCTTGATTCCTCCTCTCAAATCGCCAGATAAGACAACTTTTGCTGCTGTGGCAGAAAATCTGAGGCTGATGATGTCAAATTCACCCTCCCTTTTAATCCCTCTTCTTCCGCCAAGCTATAGAAGCCCCCAAAACCCCCTGGCTAAGCTTTGCTGACAACATGTCTTTTCTCTCAAAATCATCTCTGACAAGCTTCAACTTTGGGTCTCAATTTTGTGTTGCTTGGATTTTGGTTATATGCAGGTCTGGCTGTGGCTCAGCTGGTTTGAGGATATTGTTGGGTTTGATGTCATAGTGGAGAGAAATGTTGTATAATTGCTAGGCTCAAGTCCCAACCCAACCCCTATGGTTTGTGATGCCCTTCATCGTGACATTATTAACGATTGTGAAATTGGCTTTCATTGTTCACAGATGGGTCTCCGTCAATTTTCTCAGTCCGCTGAAAAACCTAAGAAAGTATGGATCTTGGGCACAGGTCACCGGACCTGTGAAACCCTTTCCTTTTCTTTTCTTCCCCAAACCCTACCTTCACTCACTTTGGCTGATTCACCTTCTTCTTCTCAACTCACTCTCACTCTGTTCTTTTCCTTGTTGCTAATTAATCTTCCTTGTGGTGGCCTTGGTTTTTGAAGGTGCTCATCAAGCTTAGGGCAGAGCTAGCTGAAGTTGTCTCTCTTCTCCGTTCGTTTTCAAACTCCTTCTTCTTCCCTTTGTGCTCCATTTCCCGGAAGCTCGGATTCTTTCCCCGAGGTAAGGGAAGCTAGTTTTGTTGTTGGAATAGGTTGAGAATGAGTTTTTGCAAACTCATTAGCTGTTGATGTTGGTTGATTTTGCCTGAGTTTTGGTAGAATGTGGTTTTCTTGAAGTCTTGAGGTTCTTGATGAAAATTTGGGGTCTTCTTTAATTTTGATTGCATGTTGAAAAAGATGGTGTTTTTGAGATGTTTGATGAAAATGTGGTAGTTTGATTGAGTTGCATGTGGAGTTTCTGAAGTTTCTTGTAGGTTTTGGACTGCATTTTTGAACTTGGTGCGCTGTTGCTTGGCTTCGCGCTGAGCGTAGTTCTTCGCGCCGGGCGCGTGGCCACCAGGGGTCTCCATTTAGGCAAGTCGCCGGGCGCGAGGTTGGATGCACCGGGCGTGCTTGAGAATGTGGGTCTCTGGATAGTCTGCGCTGGGCGTGACTTAGACCTCGCTGGGCGCGATACCAGTTGTGGCAAACTTTGGGGCTTTTGGGTGTGCGCTAAGCGCGACCCTCGTCGCGCTGGGCGTGAGACTCCTTGGAGGTCTCTACCTTGAGGGCGCTGGGCGCAATTTGAATTACGTTGGGCGCGAGACCAAGGGGGGGTCTCTGCCTTCCCCGCGCTGGACGCGGGTTTGGGCACGCCGGGCGTGTGAGACTCCTTGGAGTCTCTGCCTGGCATGCGCTGGGCGCAATTTGGTATTGCGTCAGGCGCGTGTGAGCCTTGGGCTCTCTGGATAAGTCCCGCCGAGCGCGGGCATGTTTGCGCTGGGAGCGCTAGCCCTGGTGCTCTCTGGTTGCATCACGCTGGGCGCAACCACGAGTGCGCCGGGCGCGGAGATGTGATTTCACAAATGGATGTTAGAGGTTGTTTATGTTGAGTTCAAGTCGAAGTTGTTGATTATAATGTGATGACTTGTGGTTAACGTTGTAAGTTGATATGTTGAGTTGTATCAGTTGTATATTGTTGTAAGTTGATATGTTGAGCTGTAAAGTTGTGTTGTGTTGTATGTTGATATTTGATGATGTAGGCCGCAAGGCTGAGTTGTTGTAGGCCGCAAGGATGAGTTGTTGTAGGCCGCAAGGCTGAGTTGTTGTAGGTCGCAAGGCTGAGTTGATGTAGGCCAAAAGACTGAGTTGTTGTAGGAGATCTCCGAGATGATATGCGTGACGACGCATTGTATGCTTATTGATGATTATGCTGTAAAATCGACGGGATGTATGTTGATGAAGTGTTGATAGTTGTAGTTGTTCATATTACTTAAATCTTCCTATATGTTGTTCTTTTTATGCTAGCTTACCCTTTTGTTATTTCCATGTGAATGGATTGCGATGATCATACTATGTATGGGAGCAGAGCAAGGATAGGTGGTGGCTAGTGGTGAGTCTGCGGCTGGCAGGCGGAGCTGGCTCCTTTTGATGTCTTTTTTGTTTCAGCTACTTGGTATAGTGGCTTTGGATGTATTTTTGTATTTTACACCCTAACTCTAGTCGGATTGGGACATTTGTATATATTTATATTCTAGATCCTATATTTATATAATCGTTCTATTCTGTCTAGTGTTTCCGGTGCACTGTGGTTGTGAGTGTAGTGGCCAGCCGGGTCGTTACACTTTAGTGGTATCATAGTAGGTCGAGTCTAGTGGACACTCTTTGGGGTGGTTCCTTTAGGCTTTTGTTGTGTTAACTCTGTGTTGTGCTGTCTTGTTGTGTTGTTTGCTATGTTGTTAATTGTTGTTTGGTTGAGTGGTAGTATACTGAAGATGCTGTTATTTTTTGTAGACGATGACTAGAACCAACGAACAGATAGCCCGTGCCATAGAGATGATGGCTATGGCTATGCAGCAACAAAATGCTTATTTTGCTAGGATGGAGGCTGAAAGAGTTGCAGCTGGTGCAGCAAGGCCCACGGGGTCACAGGAGAGCCGCGACCTAGTTGAGTTCCGAAAGTGTCATCCTCCACAGTTTGCGGGAGATGCAGATCCAGAGACAGCTGACCGCTGGATATGTGAGTTGGAGAAGATTTTTGCCGTTCTGGGATGTTCTCCAGAGAAGAGGTTGGCATATGTTGTGTATATGCTTGTGGGAGAGGCCGAGCATTTGTGGAGGGGCACTTATCAGATGCTTGTGGCGAGAGGAGTTACAGTTGACTGGGAGTGCTTTCGGACAGTGTTCATGGAGAAGTATTTTCCGGAGAGCATGAGGCACGCCAAGGAGGCCGAGTTCATGCGGTTACACCAGGGAGGGCTATTTGTATCTATGCGATGAGGTTCGAGCACCTGGCTCATTTTTATTCACAGGCTATTTCTGAGGCCTGGAAGTGCAGAAATTTTGCTGAGGGTCTGAAGTATGAGTTGAAGAAGGTGGTGGTGCCTATGGCCATCACCGAGTTTCCGGCCTTAGTAGAGAAGGCAAAGATTGTGAAGAGGTTAGAAGGGGGTAACCGTGTGATCGGAGCTACTGAGGGACAAGCTGGGTCCAAGAAAGGAGGTGGAAGTCAGAGGAAGCCGTATGATAGGCCCCAACCACAGCAAGGGGGTCCTGTCATTAGGTGCTGAGACTACCAGAGGAGGAGGACAGGGTGGAGGTGCTGCCCTTAGGTGTTACAGGTGCGGTGGATCCCATTTGATCAAGGATTATCCACACACTGAAAATAGATGTTTCAGATGTCAGCAGATGGGCCATGTGTCTTTCAACTGTCCCACCAGGAGTAGACCGGAGAGGAGTACTCAGAGGAGTGATGCGCAGAGAGCTGATACTCAAAGGAGTAGTGTGCAGAGGGCTGAGACTCAGAGGGGTGACAGACCCACTACAACTGGTAGGGTGTTTGCTTTGACGGGTGCTGAGGCTTAGACTTCTTCTGACCTAGTGAAGGGGAAGGGCAAGGCTGCTGGTAAGGATGTGATGCTTTTGTTTGATTCTGGGGCTTCCCATTCATTTATTTCCTATGCCTGTGTTGTTATGTTGGGTGTGCCTGTGTGTGACTTGGGGTTGAGACTGCTAGTGTCGACGCCCGCTTCTGCTTCAGTAGTTGCTCTGAGCTGTGTGTTGGCTGCCCTATTGTTGCGAATGGGAAGAAGTACAAGGCAAACTTGATTTGTTTGCCTTTGGTTGATATTGACATAATCTTAGGGATGGATTGGTTATCTGCCAATCGTATCCTTATAGATTGTGCCAATAGGCGGTTGATCTTTCCACAGGAAGAGGATGAGTTGTTGATTTCAGCTGGTCAAGCTGAATCAATGCTGAGAGATGGAGCGGAGTGCTTCCTTCTGCTTGCTATGATGAGTGTGGAGACTGAGAGGGTCATTTCTGAGATAAATGTGGTGAGAGACTTTGCTGAGGTGTTTCCTGATGAGGTGCCTGGGTTGTCTCTTGTTAGGGAGATGGAGTTTAGCATTGATCTGGTTCCAGGTGCGGGGCCAGTGTCGGTGGCTCCCTATAGGATGGCTCCTGCCGAGCTGATTGAGTTGAAAGGTCAGTTGGAAGACCTATTGGAGAAGCAGTTGGTGCGGCCGAGTGTTTCGCCGTGGGGTGCTCTTGTGCTGTTGGTGAAGAAGGATGGAGGTAGTCGACTGTGTGTTGATTACCGACAGTTGAATAAGTTGACCATTAAGAACAAATATCCTCTTTCCCGGATAGATGACTTGATGGATCAGCTGAGGGGAGCATCGGTGTTTACTAAGATCAACTTGAGGTCAGGCTATCACCAGATTAGGGTGAAGGAGGGTGACATACCGAAGACTGCTTTCAGGACTATGTATGGTCACTATGAGTATGTCGTGATGCCGTTTGGTGTGACCAACGCCCCTGCAGTGTTCATGGATTACATGAACAGGATCTTCTGGCCGTTCTTGGATAAATTCGTGGTGGTGTTCATTGATGATATCTTGATTTATTCAAGAACCCAGGAAGAGCATGGAGAGCACTTGAGGGTGGTGCTGGAGATTTTGAAGGCGAAGCAACTGTATGCTAAGCTTTCAAAATGTGAATTCTGGTTAGATGAAGTGAAGTTCTTGGGCCACGTGATTTCAGCTGAGGGGATTGTTGTTGATCCGGCTAAGGTGGAGTCGGTGGAACGTCCGAGGACTGTCACTGACATTCGGAGCTTTGTGGGTTTGGCAGGCTACTATCGTCGGTTCATTGAAGGATTTTCTAAGATAGTAGTGCCTCTGACCCAGCTGACAAGGAAGGAGCAGCCGTTCATCTGGACGGACGCCTGTGAGCGGAGTTTTGTAGAGTTGAAAAGGAGGTTGACTACTTCTCCTGTGTTGGTGTTGCTGGATTCTGGTGAGCCCTTTGATGTGTATTGTGATGCTTCTCACCAAGGTCTTGGGTGTGTGCTGATGCAACACGGGAAAGAGGTGGCCTATGCTTCAAGGCAACTGAAGAACCACGAAAGGAATTATCCCACTCATGACTTGGAGTTGGCAGCTGTTGTTTTTGCCTTGAAGATATGGCGACACTATTTGTATGGTGCTCGGTTCAGCGTCTTTAGTGATCATAAGAGTCTGAAGTATCTGTTTGATCAGAAGGAGCTGAACATGAGGCAGAGACGGTGGATGGAGTTTCTGAAGGACTATGACTTCCAGTTGATGTACCATCCTGGTAAGGCCAATGTTGTGGCGGACGCGCTGGGTAGGAAATCCATCCACATGTCGAGTATGATGGTGAGGGAGTTGGAACTAATTGAGGAATTCAGAGATTTGAACCTCAATGTGGAGTTAGCTCAGGATCACATTAGTTGTGGGACGGTCACCATAACTAATGAGTTCTTGAGGCAGGTTGGACTTAAGCAGTTACAAAATGTTGAGTTGGTGAAGCTTCTTGGTTTGTTGGGTACCGAGAAGGTTGTTGGCTTCGAACTGGGAGAAGATGGAATCTTGAGGTTCAAGGGCAGAGTCTGCCTACCTCAGAATGCTGAGCTGAAGAAAGCTGTGTTGGAGGAAGGCCACAAGAGTAGACTTAGCATACATCCGGGTATGACTAAGATGTACCAGGACCTCAGGAGGACTTTCTGGTGGCCTGACATGAAGAGGGAGATAACTGAGTATGTGGCGGCCTGTCTGACCTGTTAGAAGGCAAAGGTCGAGCATCAGAAGCCGAGTGGGTTGATGCAGCAGATTGAGATTCCAGAGTGGAAGTGGGATAGCATTACTATGGATTTCATTGTGGGGTTGCCTAGGTCAGCTAGGAATAGTGATGCTATCTGGGTGATTATAGACCGGTTGACCAAGTGTACGCATTTCTTGCCTGTCAACATCAAGTGGTCCTTGGAGAAGCTGACACAGTTGTATGTGAGGGAGATAGTACGGCTGCATGGGGTGCCTTCTAGTATTATTTCCGACAGAGATCCAAGGTTCACTTCCAGATTTTGGCAGAGTCTACACCAAGCCTTAGGCACGAAGTTGAAGCTGAGTTTTGCTTATCATCCGCAGACGGATGGTCAGTTAGAAAGGACAATCCAGTCCTTGGAGGATCTGCTTAGGGCTTGTGTGTTAGACCATTTGGGTAGCTGGGAGGAGGTCCTACCATTGGTTGAGTTCACCTACAACAACAGTTTTCATGCAAGCATTGGGATGGCACCATTTGAAGCGTTGTATGGCAGAAGATGTAGGACTTCTCTGTGCTGGTATCAGGATGGTGAGTCAGTGGTGGTAGGTCCGGAGCTAATCCTACAGACTACTGAGAAAGTGAAGATGATTCAGGAAAGGATGAAGACTGCTCAGAGTAGGCAGAAGTCGTATGCTGACAAGAGGCGGAAGCCTTTGGAGTTTGTCGAAGGGGAGCATGTGTTTCTGAAGGTGACTCCGACTTCTGGTGTGGGTAGAGCACTAAAGGCAAGGAAGTTGACACCGAGGTTCGTGGGTCCCTATCAGATCATACAGCGTGTGGGTCCGGTTGCTTATCGGTTGGCCTTGCCACCGTCTCTTTCAAACCTACACAATGTGTTTCATGTCTCCCAGCTAAGAAAGTACGTCCATGACCCGAGTCATGTGGTGGAGCTAGATGATGTACAGGTGAAGGAGAACCTGACTTTTGAGAAATTGTCAGTAGCTGTAATTGATCGTAAACTGAAGGAGCTGAGGGGCAAGTCTATTGCTCTGGTAAAAGTATTGTGGGATGCAGCTACCGGTGAGGCTACTTGGGAGGTGGAGCAGCAGTTCAGGGAGCGGTATCTGTTTCTTTTCCCAAGTAAGTCTGTTTTCGGGGACAAAAACTCTTGTTGTTGGGGAGGTTGTGAAACTCTTTCCTTTTCTTTTCTTCCCCAAACCCTACCTTCACTCACTTTGGCTGATTCACCTTCTTCTTCTCAACTCACTCTCACTCTCTTCTTTTCCTTGTTGCTGATTAATCTTCCTTGTGGTGGCCTTGGTTTTTGAAAGTGCTGATCAAGCTTAGGGCAGAGCTAGCTGAAGTTGTCTCTCTTCTCCGTTCGTTTTCAAACTCCTTCTTCTTCCCTTCGTCCTCCATTTCCCGGAAGCTCGGATTCTTTCCCCGAGGTAAGGGAAGCTAGTTTTGTTGTTGGAATAGGTTGAGAATGAGTTTTTGCAAACTCATTAGCAGTTGATGTTGGTTGATTTTGGCTGAGTTTTGGTAGAATGTGGTTTTCTTGAAGTCTTGAGGTTCTTGATGAAAATTTGGGGTCTTCTTTAATTTTGATTGCATGTTGAAAAAGATGGTGTTTTTGAGATGTTTGATGAAAATGTGGTAGTTTGATTGAGTTGCATGTGGAGTTTCTGAAGTTTCTTGCAGGTTTTGGACTGAATTTTTGAACTTGGTGCGCTGTTGCTTGGCTTCGCGCTGAGCGCAGTTCTTCGCGCCGGGCGCGTGGCCACCAGGGGACTCCATTTAGGCAAGCCGCCGGGCGCGAGGTTGGATGCGCCAGGCATGCTTGAGAATGTGGGTCTCTGGATGGTCCGCGCTGGGCGTGACTTGGACCTCGCTGGGCGCGATACCAGTTGTGGCAAACTTTGGGGCTTTTGGGTGTGCGCTAAGCGCGACCCTCGTCGCGCTGGGCGTGAGACTCCTTGGGGGTCTCTGCCTTGAGGGCGCTGGGCGCAATTTGAATTGCGCTGGGCGCGAGACCAAGGGGGGGGTCTCTGCCTTCCCCGAGCTGGACGCGGGTTTGGGCACGCCGGGCGCATAAGACTCCTTGGAATCTCTGCCTGGCATGCGCTGGGCGCAATTTGGTATTGCGCTAGGTGCGTGTGAGCCTTGGGCTCTCTAGATAAGTCCCGCCGGGCGCGGGCATGTTTGCACTGGGCGCGCTAGCCCTGGTGCTCTCTGGTTGCATCACGCTGGGCGCAACCACGAGTGCGCCGGGCGCGGAGATGTGATTTCACAAATGGATGTTAGAGGTTCTTTATGTTGAGTTCAAGTCGAAGTTGTTGATTATAATGAGATGACTTGTGGTTAACGTTGTAAGTTGATATGTTGAGTTGTATCAGTTGTATATTGTTGTAAGTTGATATGTTGAGCTGTAAAGTTGTGTTGTGTTGTATGTTGATATTTGATGATGTAGGCCGCAAGGCTAAGTTGTTGTAGGCCGCAAGGCTGAGTTGTTGTAGGTCGCAAGGTTGAGTTGTTATAGGCCGAAAGACTGAGTTGTTGTAGGAGATCTCCGAGATGATATGCGTGACGACGCATTGTATGCTTATTGATGATTATGCTGTAAAATCGACGGGATGTATGTTGATGAAGTGTTGATAGTTGTAGTTGTTCATATTACTTAAATCTTCCTATATGTTGTTCATTTTATGATAGCTTATCCTTTTGTTGTTTCCATGTGGATGGATTGCGATGATCATACTATGTATGGGAGCAGGACAGGGATAGGTGATGGCTAGTGGTGAGTTTGCGGCTGGCAGGCGGAGCTGGCTCCTTTTGATGTCTTGTTTGTTTCAGCTACTTGGTATAGTGGCTTTGGATGTATTTTTGTATTGTACACCCTAACTCTAGTCGGATTGGGACATTTGTATATATTTATATTCTAGATCCTATATTTATATACTCGTTCTATTCTTTCTAGTGTTTCCGGTGCGCTGTAGTTGTGAGTGTAGTGGCCAGCCGGGTCGTTACAGGACCCACCGACAGAATTGGAAAGAGCTACACAAATCAACCTATGTAATGGATCTATCGGTAACACATGCAAAATTAAGGGGCAAAGACACTTCCATTTTAAGTCATTCCCAATTCAAAACATATCATATCAACCTCTTAAACCACCAGTTACCAGGCAATGTTATCTAAACTACCAAGCCGCAAGGTCAGTGTGACTAGCTCTAAAATAAACAGATCATATTCACATAAACCTTAAGCTAACTAGAATGCATGATGCACCTCAAACCAAATCAGAAGATTAATATTAAAACCGCACATGAAAAACAGAAAGCAGTACAATGTTCAAAGATCATTGAATCAACTTCTTAGCACTAAAGACAAGAGTATAAGAAACTAAAACCAAATGAATCTACCCTGCCATCAACCAACTAGCACAGGCTTAAACACATGGATCCAACAATGAAGGTATATCCAGAACCAAGAAAGAAGGATTAAGTAAATAGTGAGCGAAAAGTCACAGTTTGTGAATTATAACTTAGATATTCTAATAACATAATTGTAAAATAACTTATTAAAGACACTCATAACCTTTTCGATTGCAGGTAAAATTATATCATTTAAATTTTGTGTAAAAACGATATTTAATTTTAACAATGCTCTGTATAAATTTAACTGCATCTGCATATATGTACCACAAATGGATTCAAAGGAGACATCCTGTCAAACATCTTAAGCCCCAAGGAAAGAGAACAAGTAACTAACTAACTCATAACTGACCCTGTAACAAACTCTCCTTCCTTACACACAAGATTTAACATGTTCACAAACTTGGCATTTTATCAAACACTTAATATGCAACTAACATTGCGTTAAATTAATGAGCCAAAGCAACATACAGAAATCATAAAATTTACAATGGCATCAAACTCAGATTTACAAAAATTTAAATTTCATTTCCACACGGAGCAATATGCGAGTGAATACAGGATCAGATAATAAATTAAAAATTTATCTGATTCTGATATCTCTATAATTTATACAAAAGCATAAAGCAAAAAGGGGTTACCAATCAATCCTTTCCTGAGAGGAAAGAGCCAGATCCTGATATCTCTGTCTTTTGATTCCACTGCAAAAAGAACAAAATCTAAGTCTATGCTTTTTATCCTTTGTAATTTTTTTTATTATTTTATTTTATTTCAGTGTTGTTGAGGAGAGTGAATGGGTGACTGTGAGAATGCTTGATTGAATTTGAGGAAATATCTCTCAGATGAGAAGAGAAACGGGGCTAAAACAAGAGTGAGGTTCCACCTGTAAACTCAAGAAATCTATACCTATCTCGGGATTCTATGATGGAATTCTATGTTTAGGTATTATGCAGACAATTTTAACATTTAAAAATGAGGACAGCTATTTTCTCCAAATATAAGATGAAACATTGTCCAAAATTTTAAAATATTAATACTTTTTAACAAATTTATTATTAAATAATTATTTTATTTAATGTTTTATAATTTAAATTAATTTTTTAAACATTCAGAATACATTTCGGACTATTTTATCCGAAGATGTAGAATTTTTCTTTAAAAATTGCACGATCATATTTGGGAAATTTTTATAACCTTTTTTGAGAATCCTCACGTGAGTTGATATTCACTTTTTTTTATCTTATAATTTATTTTTCACATACTACCTTTTTTTATAATTTTAATTTATTTATATATTAAAATTTATTCTTGTTTATTATTTAAATTTTTTTATGCTTGAAAAAGTGCATAGTTATTAATGTAAGAGTGTATTAGATTGAGATTTTGAAAGAAAATTTTAATATAATTTTTTTTTGTGAATTTTCATAAATTTTAAAAGATTTTATAAAAATATCTTAATTTTTAGAATTTTTTTTAAAGATTTTTAAAACTTCAATTTTAATTAAGACTTTATAATCCAAATTTTAATGGATTTACATTATAAGATTTTAAATGATTTTATGAATTTCACAGAAAAATATTAATTTGTAATATTACAATATTTAATAAAAAAAATATAGCATAAATAATAAAGAAAAATAAAACTAACATAATTTTTCTATTTTTTTTTGACAAATAATTGTCTTTTATACAAATAATTGACTCTAATATTTCTTAATTAACATTCTTCACATATCTAAAGTTATAGTAATCCTTTATATATTGACACATTCTCTTTCATGCTAAGTTCGAACAATATGTTTAAAAATTATTATCTTTATTAATTAATAATATTAAAGATAAAGATTCATCCACTAATTTAATTAAAAATTCATCTGAACGATATTTTTTTGCAAAGTTATGTAGTGTTGCATGTTAATATAAGTTTAATTTGTATCTTAAATAAAAATAGAGGTTCTAACTTAAAAATTGTGAAATGTGATTTAAAAATACTAAATATCCTATAAATTACATTTTTTAAGGATGTATGGCGTAAATTAAAAATTTTACTTTTATTTTGTGAGTCATTATTATGACTTGCAAAGTCTTTTTAATATGTGTTTCAAAATTGTATATTTCAACATTAAATTTTATTAAAAACAAATAGTTAAATTTTAATACTTAAAGAATATTGATAAATTATACATCAACTGATAGATAAAAAATAAAAAAAATAAAAAAAGATAGGACGAGAAGAAGAGATAAATGAGAAAGATGAATAAAAAGAGATAAAAAGAAGAAAGAGAAAAAGAGAAGCAAGAAAAGAGAGAGAGAGAGAGAGAGAGAGAGAAAGAGAGAGAAGAGAGAGAAAAATATGAAAAGAATTAAAAAGAAAAGAAAAAAAAAGAAGAGACAAATGAGAGATGAATAAAAAAAATGAGATAGAGAAAAAAGAGAGAGAGAGAAGAGGGAATAGCGGGAGAGAAAATATTTAAGAAAAAAAAAAAGAAGAAAAAAAGAGTATAAATAGAAAGAAAAAAAAGTCATGAAAAATCTTAAAGGTTTTGGTGAGATTGTTTATGAATAAATTGCATGTAAATGACATTAAAAAGTCTTACAAAATTCAGTATTCAAAATAATTTATTGAAATTTTTAGATTTTTGAATATCAACGGACTTTTTCTAAGTAAAAAAAAATTCTTAATTGAATACCACCAAAATTTTGATAGATGGCTAAAATATGTTTTGAATATCACTAAATTTTGACAAACTCTTAAAAAAATCTTGATTATCTTAATTGAATACCACAACTTTTTTATATTAAAAAAAGTCTTGATTGAATACCACAAGACTTTTTTATCATAAAAAATATTTTTTAAAATCTATTGAAATCCTAATTCAATATACCCGATATATTTATGCTTTGGACTTTATTATATTGTGACATAGTAAAAATATAAAAGGAATGTCATTTACTATTAGATTATACAAAGACACAAGTGATTAATTATTTTCATCTAAAAATTTTATTAATGATATTGATGACTCACAATTAAGTTCAAGAAATTTAAATAACTTTAAATGTATTAATTAAGGATGCGACTTTATAGTCTAAACAATATATATTTTTCTTTTTGCATATATTAGAACTACCAAAAGAACAATTATATAATCTTTATAAAACTATATTTTTGTTTGCATAAATAAAAAATAATTTGAAAAGAATTGTTTAAATAAAAACTCAGAAAAGAAAAAATATAATAATAATAATAAAGAGGGAATTTATTAATGAACAAAGGAGAAAAATCATCCACATTATTAAAAACTTATTATTTTTTATCTGGATAATTTGATAGTTTTATATATAATTTAAGAATTTAAATAAAATTAACATTAAAGGAAATCTTTACTTTGTAAAAACTAGAGTTCAATGCAGTTTTTCCTGATAATTAAAGTTAAAAAAAGATTTTGATATAAATTTATTTTTATAATCCTTTAATAATTGCTCACTAACTTTTAGTATATTATATATATATATATATATATATATATATATATATATTTAAAATAAAGGTTGGAAATACTTTTTTGTCAATAGTTGTTAATAAGAACAATTCAATGCTTTTATAATCGTCTTTAATATCCATTTTTATATAGATATATTTTATCATATTTAATATGTTCACATTAGATTAAAAAAATAATATTTATCTACACAAAAGTGTCTTTCTAGACTCAGTACAATAGAATATTATGGGTATAAATATTTTATAATATTTTGTATATTTTAAATTAAATTATATTTTTAATCTTTTAATTATTTTGAGATTTTCACTAATATTTTAATTTGTGAAATGCATAGACAAAATATTTATTATATATAATTAAAATTTATAATAAATTATATATATAAATAAATATTATGTTTGAATATATAAATTATATTTAAAATTTGTATAAATAGATATTTTTAAACACATAAATTATATTTTAAATTTATGATAAACAATTTATACTATAATTTAATATTATTTTTATTTATTAATAATTTATTTTAAAAATTTTAAAATTTAATTTATAAATAATTATGATAAATAAAAATTAATTTAGATAAAAAGAAGTAAAAAAAAAAACTCTAAAATCTCTCTCATTGAAGAAAAATAGTGAAATACGCAAGATAAAGATTCGTATTTTAATCCTTAACTTTTAAAATGTTGATTTTAGTTATTTGTCTTCTAAATTTTGATTAATTTGGTTCTTCTGAAACAATAATTATTTTCAATTTGAGACATAAATTTTTGAAATTTCTCATTAAATTTACTTATATAAAAACAATTAAACGTAACTAAAATTCAAATAAAAGAGTGTCAGACCACTAGGGTTGGGTGGGGAGGGGTTGAGTAGTTAGAAGCATGAGGAACTAGGTTCAATCCTCATTGCGAAATCTTTCCTATCTTTATCAAAAAAAAAAAAAAAACAAAAGAGTGTCATCAATAAAGTGAAAATTGCATAAAACTAATTCTAAAATATAATTAAAATTTTCAAAAAATATAATTTTATATTATCTTTTAGTTAATTATGGTATATATATTTCATATAATTTTTACTGTATTTATAGTCTTTTTAGATTTATATGTCAATTGAATTTTATTATTTTATGTTTTGATATCAATAAAAAAAAATGGTTCAAAATATGTTGTAAAATTAAAAATCATCATTGTTATAAAAGGAATAAATTTATTTAAATATAAAAGATAAAAATCAAAATTAACATTAAAATAGATAAAGAACTAAAATGAATTTAAAATATAAGATAAAGAATCAAAATTATAATTAAATTTTTATTTTATAAAATTATTTATTTTTTGTCAAAACAAATTATTTATTTTTATTATCAAAATAATAATTTATTATTATATATTTATTTTATTTTATTATAGTATTGTGTTTTATTAGACTATTACTATACTATTACTGTTGTAATACTTTTTTTTATTTTATCTTTCTATGATTATAATATTAATTCAATGCTATTTTTCTTATATTTTACTAGTGTTATTTTTATTTATTTCACTTTTCACATATGTTTGAAGATTATAAAATTAAATAATATAATTTTTATATTATAAAAAATTGTTATTATTATTTTAAATATTTATGATATTTGAAATATCTATGATAATGTTATTGTACTGGTATTAAGAGATACATAGTTTTGTAAAAGATTATTTGAGTCTTAATTAATCTTAAGTTAAATTTAATTAGTGAAATTTTAATATATTAAATGCGAATGATTATCTTATTCAAGAACATTTTATAAGGGATTATACTTCGACAAGAGAACTTTTAGAGTTTTTTTCAAATTTCTTGCCAAATTCAATTTTTTATTTATCTATTATTTATAAATTAAAATTTAATATTTTTAAAATAAATTATCAATAATTAAAAATAATATTGAGTCATAATATAAATGATTTATTTTAAATAAAAAATATAATTCTTAAGTTTAAAATTATTTATTTATATAATTTTTAAATATACTTTTATATGTTTTAATATAATATTTATTTATATATATAATTTATTATAAAATATAGTTATGTATACCTATTATAAAAGAGACATATTTAGATAATTATTCTTTTGATCTTCACTTTTTAGTAGACCATTATACTCTATGGATGTAAAAAAATATTTTTATATTTTCTCTAAATAATTATTCATAACTTTAAATATTCTATCTCTTTAGTATATAATAAACATTTAACTTGTCAAATTGAAAAACTAAAATATTAATTATACAATAAAAGCAGGAGTGAGCATCGGTAACCCGAAGCGTATGATTCAACGGTAGGGGTTGATCCACGCTTAAGCACTGCTGTCGGCGAGGAGATTAGTCACTGCTGTCGGCGGGACGAACCAAAAAAAAGGAGTGAGCATCGGTTGTTACAAACAGTTTTCGATGGAAAAATTCAAAACCAAGACCATGCATTTGACTCAAAACAGAAACTGTTTTCATTCTTTTATATTCGCAAGTGAGTTGGGTGTGAAATGAAGATATTTGGTGCCTTTATATAAGGAGAAGAAAAATGAATGTAAAACATGTGTGAGAAAGAGAACAAATAAGGAAACACTTGATTTTGAATGTACAAGAGAGTTGGAGTAATAACAGTGTAAAATAAAATTACTTTGGTCTATTATTCAGTCTGATGTGGATTTAGATGAAATTTTTTTAAAAAACTCACATTCAGTTGACATCACTTGCGTCATTTTTTTCATATTCAAATCAATACTCAGTTTAAAATCGTCTAAAATGCTTATTAACAAGTCGGATATATTAGTATTCCGTGGGGCTCCGTAATCATGTACACCAAAGTGATGAATTTTGATTTAGATAACTTATTTTTATATTATATTGGGAATTAAAAAAAATTTATATTGTTAAGTGGACTTGTAGTTAAACACTTTCTTACAATAAAATTATAAACATTAGAAAATTTTATATTTTAAATCACATAAATAGATAAAAATGATCACATCATGATAAAGATTAAAAATAGTAATTTCAAATTTTAGAAAGATAATAAATAAGCAAATAAATTTCCAGAAACTAAAATAAAAACTTGTTCATTTTGTATGTCTTAAAAATATATTTAATTCTTGTTTCAAATATCTTGATGATAATTTTAATATTTACCATAACATTAATTTTATATTATATATATAAAAAATTACATTTTTTATTAAATACGAAATGAAGCATACAAATATGGACACTGAACGAGTTAATCAGTAATATACACACAAACATAAATGTGAGAAACCAAATATTCATTTAACAACTAATACATATCATAAGTTTATAACAATACTATATCATAAGTTTAAAACTTATATAAGTTGCATCATATGCAGAATCCAACTGAAAATTAAGCCAACTGAAAATTATTAAGGAACAATTTAAACCAACCTATAGGCCTATTAAGTATCATTTAAATAGAAGTTTGCAAGTTGCAGAGCCCCTTGGGCACATGGCCAATTGTTGTAGCATTCCAAACTTTTCCCACATATTTAAGCCATGTTGGATTGTCATGGTTTGCAAAGCTCTTGCATGATGCAATATATATTTCACAAATTGCAGCTCACACTCTGTGCCTTTATAATTCATAACAGTGCACCTCCTAAGCTGTGAAGAAATGCATTCGGGAACAAACCGAGGGCAAGCCCAATCCTGAGGGAGAATCCTTGCCATAGGCTTATTAAGGACAAAAGTTTGAAGCTTGGGGCAATGGATAAGTAACTCAAACACCATATACCACTTAATAAAGCTCACAAAGTTAAGCTCAAGGTGAATTAAATTTGGGAACAAAGGAAAGCCATGTCGGTGGTTCGACTGCAAGAGTTTAAGATAGAATAGTTGTAAGTAATTCTAAATGAACAATGTTAATAACACAAAATTTCCCTTTTAAACACCATCACTTATTGTATAGTGAAACAAATATGAATCTTATTAAAAATCTGTGGATCTCATTTCCTTACTAATGAGAAAGTATTTTATCACTTAATCTTTGTGTGACAATAAGACAAAATTTGTTACAATAACTTTTTTTTAATAAAAAGATTCCATTACTCTTAGGCAAAGATTGACGGAAAATAAGGCGAGATCTGGGAAATAATAATTTTCTAAAATATGAAAACATTTTACCAAACTAAGCAAATTTGCCATTTTTGTACATACCTCTAAGAAGAATCGAAGAGATTGCACATTAGACACCACCGTGAGAGGAAACTCAACCCCAAAACTAGTGCCAATATCTACCCTCACCAATTTGGGCATGCTTTGATACCCCAAAATAGTACCAAAATTGACACGATTGGCTCTTAATTCTTCCAGAACAGGACACCCGCGAAGAATCCTGGAGATATACTCAATCCCTCCCACCCTAACATAATCCAAATGTAGTATTTTGAGCACGGGCAAGTCAACAGACTGAAGAATGTCGACACCAACCTGCCATAACTTGAGAACAACGAGGGTTTTGCAATTGAAGACACTGCTAGGCAATGGGAGCGTGAGGGGCATCTCGAGGTGGAGGTGCTTGATGCCACGCTCAATGACAGCCTTTATCCATATGTTGAAGTGGGCCTTTGGGAAGATGTAGTTTGGGCCCACGCGAGTGTTGATGCGTAAGCGTGCAAGCATGAGGGGTTGTTGCACATTGCGCGAAAGGAGGGTGGCATAGGCAAAGTTTAAGAAAGGGGAGTAGATACAGCCGTTTTGAAGATAGGTTTGATCATCTAGGTGGAGATCGAGAGCAGGGACGAAACGCCATAATGGACACCACCGCTTGGAGAGGCGGCTTGTGGTGATGGTGTCACGAGTTGGGAGAAAAGAGAGTATGTGGCACAAGATGCCATCAGGTAAGGCACTGATCCTATCCTCCATTTCCATTTCAAGATTATGATGAGAAAGAAAGGAAAATGGTGATACTAAAAAAGGTAGAAATGGTTGTTCTTGTGGGTTCAATAGTACTTTGTGTAGATATGTTATATAGACAAATTCTTGAGTGGATCATTTAATAAGTACCTTGTAATATGCCGATTCTTCGCTGGACTAATTTATTATGAAATTAATTTGAAACAGATGTAACAAGTTGTAACCAGTTATATTATTTGTATATGTCATCTATTTTTTATATATAAAATTATGATAACGTCCTTTGAAAGAAAAGAAGAAAAAAAAAGTTGAGAAAAAAGGATTCAAAAGTTTAAAAGTAAGGATGAGAATAGGTCAAGTCTTAAACAAGGACCTATGACCTAACTTGTTTAAAATCTAGTCTAACCTGACCTATTTATTAAAAATATCAAATTTAGACTTTTAAAAAAAATCTATTTATTTGAAAAGGTTGAGTTTATGCTTATAAAAAGCTTACTAGACTTGATAGGCCAACCTTACTATATCTTAATACTACTATCCAATATAGTTTTCAATTTTTTTTCTCACTCTTTTATAGGTATAATCATGTCATTGTACATGTTAAATTCAAATATTTCTTATTTTAATACTACTTATATATAATTATAATATAATTGAAGTAATTGTATATATTATAATGAATTTTACTTTGCACATAATGTAGTAATAATAATTATCAAAGAATATTTTTCATTTCCATGGTTGTTTATTTTGAATATTCCAAATGAGATATATGAAATATTTAGAAAGTTTTTTGTTGGATAAGATTATCCTTTTTCATTACATTTATATGTGAGTTGTCCTTGTTATATTAGTTTTTTATTTTATTTTAAATTCTAAATTTTAATAATACTAGTAAAATATCTTTTTATAACACAAATTAAAAAAAAACTTGCATGTGTAATTAAAAATAAATTTGTTGGCTTATTTAAAAGTATGGATATTAATGTATTTAAGAATGTTATTGTAAAATAAGCTTTTAAATAGACTAATTATATGTCATACAAGGCTTTTAAAAATATCAACCCAAGCTTAGGAAAGAATCTATAACAAATAATAGGTCAAATTTATACTTAAATTTATAAAAAAAGGCTAAAAATTTCAAAAAAGAAAAAGAAAAAGAAAAGGTAGAAGAAAGGAGTAAAGAAGGTGCATAGTTCCAAAATAATAGTTCTACACGAGCAAAAAAGGTTGACAATGGAGGAAAAAGAAGGATAAGGATAAGGAGATAAAGTGAGGGGGTCCAACATCAAAGATCGAAGCAGCTAGTGAAAGGAAATATTTTATTTTATTTTTTCTAAAAAGAGAGAAAGGATCGAAGAGACCACCGATCCTTTTTCTCTTTTATAACTTTTCTATTTTTGAATTTTTCTTTTATTTCCTCCTTCATTTTTTTTTCTAATTTTTTTCATTTACAAGTTTGGATGTGTGACACCCTCTGCCTTACATGCATGCATACAATAATATAAAATAATAATTTTGAAAAATACTTCATTCATCAACTAAAACTGTGGACAAAAGGTAACACATTCAAAATCTAGTATCCAAGAACTAAAAACCAAAATAAATAATTACAAGAAATTCATTACACTTTGCAAAAACACCGTGAAAATCAAATAAGCTAAAATTTCGTTTTCAATAAAACAAAAAAATATTTTTTATGCTAAAAATCCTGATGTCACATCCTATTAGACTAATCCCATCAACAATTTAAACTCCTTCAAAATCAAAGTCACCTACATAAACAATCCAAAACAAAACATAAGGAAACAAGGGAGTGAGAATATATCTCACTCCAGCTACCGGTGTAGGAAATGGTCGAGTAGCCTCGCACATACAAAAATACATAACATAATCATATAATTCATATATCAATAATTAACAACAATAAATTAATAAGAATTTATTCGCATTCTAACATTCCACACATCATCACATCACAGTTCAATGTATAAAACATGTTATGCATATGTAAGGACAAAACTCTCTGAGCTACATGCATGTGGGACCAGTAAATCACTTTATTACTACTTGAAGGTTGAGTAGTTTAGGAGTACATGTCAGGTCAAGCAATCACAACACTTTCACTAAAAGGAAATACACCAGTGGCGTATCAAGATAGCTATGTTGACCAAGTTTCACCCCATACACAAAACATGGCATGACTAGGGCTCACAAACCTAGTTATCTCCAACGATCATGGAATCCTCAAGCTTTTATACGAGAAGGACCTTCCCTGATAGCGTATTTCACATCAAACCCATCACACAAAAATAATTTTATGCAAATGATAAATGTCACACATAGACTCTTATGCGCAACCAACAAATTATATTCACATCACATCATATTTCACATTTCACTTCACCGCCAATATTTAGGCTTGTTCACTTGTTTCACTTACACATATCACATGTCTCATAACTCATAGGTTTCTCGATATCATAAAATTTCAATTCTTCTTATACACTATCAATCTTATTGATAGGCACATCACATACCATTCTTTCACTTCACCTTCCATAGATAACTCACGTCTTAATCCAAAAAAATCATGTAATTCCTTAAGCAATACTAAATTAATTAAAGACACAAATTTAGGTACACAAGTTATAGGCATAGGACAACATCTGACATGGGGTGCCCTGCACCCAACACGAATGAGGCCACGAACCTTTGGAAAGATCACACTTGGTGTGTTTCTTCCCATGCCCAGTGAGATCACAACAAGGAGTCCCGTAGAGCTCCCACACCTGGTATAACTAAACTCATGCCCGACATCATCGATGCCACGAGTATTTCAGGATTTTGCACTTGGCGAGTCTAATACGATGCTCGACGTTGTATCCGTAAGGTCACATTTTGCATAATTTGTGTCTTACTCACTACCAGTTTGGAGTATGAATTCATGTAATTAAAGGATATCTATAATATAATTAGTTGATTCTTATACAAGTAATTACTAATAAAGTTGATTTTACAATAATTTTATTTTTATTTTGTTCTTAAGGTTTCCTCCTGAGGAACCCACAAACACTCATAGATTCACAAATAGGGACAATTTCAAAGATCAAAAGCAAAATTATATCATAATAACATGTTTAGAAATCATAGAAGCATCATATACACATCTATATAAACATTGCAATTAACAACAAGAAATTGAGTTTAATCACTCACACAAACAAGATTGGGGCCAATCACGCTACCCAACAGATAATTCACACTCGGAGAGAGGTTCTCACTTTCCCTTACCTTGATGGACACTAAAATCTGGGTTTGGGTTTTTGAGCTCTCCTCTTGTAGCCTTTGGCTGTCCTCCTTCTTCAAATCACAAGATGGATGAATTTATATGATAAAGTGAGGCAACCCTAGTGTTACTAATGAAGTTAGACATGAAACACATAAAAGGGGGGTTGAATATGTGTGTGTGTGTGTAAGAAGGAATTTTAAACCATTTTCGCAAGAATAATGTTCTTCGTCCAATGCACGTTTAGATACCAGACAGTTATGCAGAATTTGCTTAACACAGGGTCATTGCGTCTGAAAGATTTATCATCTGCTGAAGGAAAATGTTTCATATAACAATAATGATTAAAGTTCTTGCATTTTCCTTTTCAAGATACTTTCATTTAAATAAAAACAGTAGATAAAACTCTTCAGTGTATTAAATATATATTAAACAAAGTTTGCGTCTACGTTTGAAAAATGATTTCATTAAGAGATTCAGGGTGGATGAAGTTTTTTCACAAAGGTTTAACCAGTAATGAAGATATACGTCTGAAACATAGGAATTAAAAGTGCAAGTTATTTTATACTGGTTCACTTAGACCGAGCTACGTCCAGTCTTCTTCAACTGAAGGGTTCCACTAAATATGCAATTAAGTACATAAGTATTATCGACCACTTCTGGCCCGTTGACTTCACTCATCAATAATAGTATTTTCTTATCAGCCTCTTCAGGCTAGCAGTGAGTATTATAGACCACCCAAGTCATGACCACTCCTGGTCATGAGTATTCTTGA
Organism: Cajanus cajan; assembly: GCF_000230855.2. Taxonomy (NCBI): domain Eukaryota; kingdom Viridiplantae; phylum Streptophyta; class Magnoliopsida; order Fabales; family Fabaceae; genus Cajanus; species Cajanus cajan. The sequence goes on along the minus strand of NC_138520.1, from coordinate 53,452,175 downwards.
CCACCCAGGTCACGGCCACTCCTGGTCACGAGTATTCTCAACCACTCCTGGTTGGCTAGCTTCACTCACCAGCACTAGTATTTTCTTATCAGCCACTTCTAGCTAGTAGTGAGTATTCTCGACCACCTCCTAGCCCGTCGGCTTTACTCGTCAATGCTAGTATATTCTTATCAGCCACTTCTAGCTAGCAGTGAGTATTCTTTGACTAGCCTCTCCAGGATTTACTAGTATTCTTTTCCTAGCCTCTTCAGGCTTTACAGATGATAGACGTATAATCAGGTTTGAGTGTTTGGGTTGTTAGAAAAGAATGGCTCAATCCAAGAGGGGGGTGGTGAATTGGATTCTATGACAATTAAAATTTTTTCAGAGTTCTAAGGATCTTTATTTAAACTTAAACTTTTCTAATATGAATTCTCAAAGAAGTTCCTTGAAAGACTTGCTAATGGGAATGAGTCCTATATGCTTTCTTGATTAATCTTTGATAAAGTTCAATGTTAAGAACACTTAATATGCAACACTTTGATTCAGTTTAAAGCAATGTTGTGCATACAAACATATTAATTAAGATTATTCACTTTAACACTCAACCAAGATTTTGCTCAAAGTAAAAGATAAGGGTGAGAGAGAAGAATGTACAAGTCTTTTATCCTGATTCAGCCACTCCACATGTGACCTACATCCAGTCCTCAATCATAACCTGATCAAGATTTGTTCCACCATCTCAATGAAGAAGTTTTACAAGCATACAACACATGCATATACTCCTACATTCAAGATAACCACTTTCTTGACCCCAAGAAAACACTTCTTGTAGAAACCCACTACAAGAATTCCTTATCACTTGAGACACCTACTCAAGATTTCCCTTACACAATACAAAGAATTAAGGAACGAATTCACCTGGAAGCTGAACAAATCAGACTGTGAATTCCAAAAGCAAATCTCAATCTTTCTCTCCTAAGAATGTAATGATGATGATGATCTCTTTCAAAGCCTTCCAAAATGTTTTATTTCTTGGTTTCATAAAGAAAACACTCCAAGAAGGTCACAAAGACTTCACAATAACATTTTTCTCTTTTTGATTCTCAACTCATTCTCTGTTCTGAAGTTTCAAAGTGTAAAAACTATTTATAAAATTTTCAGAACTAGATAATCGATTATTTTAAAGGATAATCGATTATTTTGTTCTTCATGATTTCTGGAAATCACTCAAGAACAGAATAATCGATTATTTTGCAGGATAATTGATTATTCCAGAGAGTGCTTCCAGGAATAATCGATTATTTCATAAATAATCGATTATTACAACAAGGTTTCCTTTCATCTATTGCTGGAATAATCGATTACATTTAATGATAATCGATTATTTTGAGTTAGTTTTCAAAAACTCAGTTTTATATCTCAAAAAATCTTTCCAAGTATTTAAGCCATTATCATACTCACTCTCAGTCAATTTAGATTAAGATTAAATCATGCACAAAGCACATGTGACACCCTCTACCCCGCATATCATAACACGTAATAATAAAATTTGAATAAATAGAACATTTTATAATTAAAAATATCCAACGTGTTCAGACAGAGAGTACCACATTCATAACTTAACAAAATCAGCAAAATTTTAATAAAATAAAATAAAAGTAAAGTCTCCAAAAATAATTTAATAAGTGAACATCCTAATCTAATTCTATCTACGCCCCGATGTCACATGTCCTATTAGAGCAAAGCCAAACTCTGAAGCCTAAGCTTCATCACCTACATTTCCAGCCTCATGCTGATAATCACCTGTACAACAATCAAAGGAGAACAACAAAAAGAAAAGGGAGCGAGAAACATCTCACTCTAGCTCACAGTGTAGAAATATACACCGGATAGCCAAACACAAACAAGACAGATATAGCACAGATTTATTAATAACAATATTACATCTCACTCATCCAAGACATAAAAATATCAATTAATTATATAACATTGAAAATGCACATGTATGGACACGGACTACTTATTATCATGCATGTGGCGCCCGTAAAACATCACATGGCATATTGCCGCTAGCAATACACGAAGAGTAGTCTAGGAGTACATGCCGGGTCACACCTTCTGCGCACTCTCACTAGAAGGATATACTACTAGAGTCTCGTCAGGATAGCTAAGCCGTGCAAGATACATCCCATGCACACAATGGGCGAGACTGAGACTTCCAAACCGAGCTATCCCCAAGGACTAATCCCCAAAGCTTTTACACTAGGGAGCCTTCTCTAGCGGTGTATTCCATATCGTACCCTTAAAACACTTATGAAAATGATGCATGTCAATCATGACTCTATGCATTCTCATATCACATTATCATTTCCCATGGTCATTTCACATCATCACATTTCGTCATCACATTTCATTATCACATTTCATATCTCATGTCTCAATCACATTTCACATTATCTCATCATATTCACAAAGCCTCCACAGAGCACTTTAATTTATATCAAAACTCGTTTATTTATAAAATTAAATACATATTTTTACATCTCATCAAACAAGGAATATAACAGAACAATCAGAAATCAAAACAGAAAATATCCACATTTTGCCTATTTCTCATAGGGTTTTCCCGCAAGAACCCATAGAGCACGCTAAATCATATCAAAACATATTTATTCTCAAAATTAATCACATACTTACACATTACATTCAACAAGGAATATAATAGAACAATCAGATAGCAAAACAGAAAACATTCATATTTTGTCTATTTCTCATAGGGTTTCCCATAGGAACCCATAGAGATCTCAAATCATACAATTAATTGCATATAAGAAAAATAATAAGCAAAATAGATACAATTGGGAGAAATCCCTCATACATGAGCATACAAAAAATACAGCAAACACAGGATTGGGGGCCAATCCCACTACCCAACATATATTCCCACACCCAAAGCGAGATTTCTCACTCCCCCTTACCTCGATAAGCAGAAGCCGAATCTTGTTGGTTGACCCCTCTAGGTTCCCCTTCGTCTTCAGAGAGAAAGGAGGAAAAAGATTAGAAAATGAAGAAATGAATTTTAGATAGTGCAAAACGCTCTATTTATAGGCATCAGGACGCGGCCAGAACGACCTGTTCCAAAATCGAAACGGCCCGTTCTGGTCTCCTTCATCATCTAAAAAATATGCAATTGGAACGGCCCGTTCTGGACTCATTAATGATATGTAAAAAATGTAACCCGAATGGCCCGTTCTTCAATCAGAACGGTCCGTTCTTCAATCAAAATGACCCGTTCTGGGTTCCAACTTTGCTTATAAAATCATGTACCGGAACGGCCCGTTCTGGTTTTAAATTTTTCTCATAAAAACATGTCTTGGAACGGCCCGTTTCGAAGTAAGATTTATATGCCATTCTAGTCATTTGGAACGGCCCGTTCCAATTTGGGAACGGCCCGTTCTGGTCTACTAAAATATAATTTTTTTTTCGTAAATAATTCTTATTAAAATATTCATATTCATTAAAAACATCTAAAATATTTTATAAAACCCATTTAATTTGTTAAAATAATCATAAGAATTAATCTCCATATATAAAAATAATAATAACAATTATTACATTGGTAAAAATTTTCAAGATGTTATAATTCTCCCCTCCTTTTAGAAATTTCGTCGCCGAAATTACCTGAAGCAAATAAAAACGGATATGTTTCTTGCATCTGACTTTCTAATTCCCACGTAGAACTTTCTTCAACATTTCCTCCCCAAACAACCTTGACTAAAGGAATTTCCTTACCTCTTAGTTGCTTTACCCTCTTATCCTCAATCCTCAAAGGTATAGTTTCATAGGTGAGGTTATCATTTAACTGAATGTTGTCGGATTCAACAATATGAGATGGGTCATGAATGTATTTTCTAAGTTGGGAAACATGAAAGACATTATGAAGATTTGATAGGGATAGAGGTAACGCAATTTGGTAAGCTACATCATCAATTATCTTAAAGACCTGGTAGGGACCACTGAATCGTGGAGTAAGCTTGCGAGATTTAAGTGCTCTACCAACTCCAGTCCAAGGAGTTACTTTAAGGAATACATGATCTCCCTATTTAAACTCAAGGTCTTTCCTTCTTTTATCATGGTAGCTCTTCTGCCTACTCTGGGATGCTCTCATTTTATCCTGGATCATCCTAACCTTTTCAGTAGTCTATTAAACTATCTCAGGTCCTAATATAGCATTCTCTCCAGGCTATACCCAACATAGGGGTGTCTTACATCTTCTACCATACAAAGCCTCATAAGGGGCCATTCCAATACTAGAATGATAGCTATTATTGTAAGTAAACTCTATCAAAGGTAAGAAACTATCCCAACTACCCCCATGCTCTAAGATGCAAGCCCTCAACAAGTCTTCCAAAGATTGTATGGTTCTCTCAGTTTGGCCATCTGTTTGGGGATGATAGGTTGAACTCAATCTAAGCTTAGTGCCTAACGCCTTATGCAAGCTCTCCAAAATCTAGAGGTGAACCTAGGATCTCTATCAAAAACTATACTAGTAGGAACTCCATGCAACCTCACAATCTCACCTATGTACAACTTGGTTAACCTCTCCAAAGGGTATCTAATGTTAATGGGAATAAAATGGGAAGACTTAGTCAATCTATCCATAATGACCCATATAGCATCCAAGTTCTTCACTGTCCTAGGTAACCCAACTACAAAATCCATAGAGATGATATCCCACTTCCACACAAGCACATCTAAAGGTTGTAACAAACCTGAAGGTCTTTGGTGTTCTACCTTAGCTTTCTGACATATTAGGCAGGCATACACAAATTCCTCTACTTCCCTCTTCATCTTAGGCCACCAAAACATTTTCCTAAGGTCTTGGTACATCTTAGTGGCTCCTGGATGGATACTAAGGCTATTCCTATGACCTTCTTCTAGGATTGCTCTCTTAAGCTCAGGCACACTAGGAATGCATAACCTGTCCTTAAATCTCAATACTCCATCCACTCCAACTCTAAACTCACTCTCCACACCTTGATTCAACTTCTCTACTTGACTCAATAAGAAAGGATCTACCTTTTGACCTTCTCTAATTTCATCTATCAAGCTATTAGTCACTCTCAAGGCTCCCAACTTAATACTCTTAGGGGTCAACTCACACACTAAGCTCATATCTCTAAACTCTTCAATCATACGCAACTCCTTAATCATCAAAGAGGACATTCTCAAAGATTTCCTACTTAAAGCGTCAACTACAACATTAGCCTTGCTAGGGTGGTAATTCAGTTGAAAATCATACTCCTTAAGGAACTCTAACCATCTCCTCTGCCTCATATTCAATTCTTTTTGGTCAAACAAGTACTTAAGACTTTTATGGTCACTAAAAACCTCAAATCTAGATCCAAACAAGTAATGTCTCCACAACTTAAGAACAAATACTACTGCAGCTAATTCAAGGTCATGGGTAGGGTAGTTCTGTTCATGAGTTTTCAATTGCCTAGATGCATAAGTTATTACCTTTCCCTTCTGCATAAGCACCCCCTCCTAAACCCATCTTAGAGGCATCACAATACACTAAAAGGTTTCACTATGGTCAGGTAACACTAAAATAGGGGCACTAGTTAACCTCCTTTTCAACTCCTGAAAGTTCTTTTCACACTTAAAATCCCACACAAAAGGTTGGTTCTTCCTAGTCAATTTGGTCAAAGGTAAGGCTAATTTAGAGAAACCCTCTATAAACCTCCTATAATACCCAGCTAGTCCTAGAAAACTCCTAATCTAGCTATCCCTCCCTCAGAGATCACATGTCCCAAAAAGCTTACACTATTAAGCCAAAACTCACACTTAGACAATTTAGCATATAATTGCTTCTCCTTAAGGGTTTGAAGGACAATCCTAAGGTGCTCAGCATGCTCCTCCCTAGTCTTAGAATATACAAGGATGTCATCTATGAAGACCACTACAAATCTATCCAAGTAAGGGTGAAAGATCCTATTCATATAATCCATGAATACTCCAGGTGCATTAGTCACACCAAAAGGCATAACTAAATATTCATAGTGCCCATAGCGAGTCCTAAAAGCAGTCTTTGGGATATCCTCAGATTTCACTTGAATTTGGTGGTAACGTGATCTCAAATCTATCTTACTAAACACACAAGCCCCAACTAGTTGGTCCATAAGGTCATCTATTCTAGGCAAGGGATACTTATTCTTAATGGTCACTTTATTCAGTTGCCTATAGTCTACGCACAACCTCATGCTCCCATCTTTCTTCTTAACCAATAAAACAGGCGCTCCCCAAGGTGAGACACTAGGTCTAATGAATTGTTTCTCTTGAAGCTCTTCTATTTGTTTCTTGAGTTCAGCTAACTCCTTAGGGGAAATTCTATAAGGTGCTATAGATATGGGTGCAGTGCCAGGTACTAAGTCTATGGAAAACTCAATCTCTCTCTCAGGTGGTAAGCTAGACATGTCCTTAGGGAAAACTTCAGGAAACTCACTCACTAAGGGAATCTCACTAAGCTCATGGTATTTCTCAAGTGTCAAACAGGCGAGGATCATGTAAACCTTTTCATTTTCCTTTAAACAAGTATTTATTTTATTAGCACTTAAAAACTCCGCACACTTACTCTCACCAAAAGATATGGATTTTGCAAAGCAATTTAGTAGGACATGATTGGAAGATAACCAGTCCATTCCAAGAATGATATCTAGTTGACTAAGAGGCAAACAGATAAGGTCAACCAGAAACTGTCTTTCAGAAATAACAATTGGACATTTAAGACAAATACTATAAGTAGTTATGGGACCATCTGTGGGGGTTTCTACAACTAGATCATAGCTCAAATAAGACACTGGCAATTTCAATTTTTGGACACAAGCAAAAGAAATGAAAGAATGAGTTGCACCAGAGTCAAATAGTACAACAAAAGGATTCTCAGCTATGAAACAAATACCTTGCATTAAATTATCAGACTGAGCAGCTTCAGCACTACTAAGAGCAAATACTCTTCCAGTAGTCTTTGGACGCTTAGGTTGAGAACTAGCTCCTGTTCCCATCATGCGTTGCCTTGGCGGTTGTGGACACTGAGTACTAATATGACCCTTGCCATTACAATTGAAACATGTTATTTCCTTGTCAGGACAGTTATAGTGCTCATGCCCACGTAGCCCACATTTCTCGCAACAACTAGTAGGGGTAGAAACAGAGCCTCCTACACTAGCAGCACCACTTATGAAAGAATTTCCAGGAACAGATCTACTCTTAGCATGATTTTCTTGAATCTTGGCAGGAGCGGAGTAAGGCTTACTCTTACCCGAAGCACTAGAACTTGCAGCACGCATAGGACCTCCAGCTCCCTTGTAAAAAATAGCACGTACACGGTTGTCACGGTCGTAGATTCTACTATTGTTGACAAGCGTCGGGTAGTGATAAATCTCTTGATAATTGATCGCTGTATTTATCACGAAGGCCATTCACGAACTTAATGCACTTAGCCCTTTCACCACCCTCACCATGGTAATGAGTACAATAGCGAACCAAAGCATCAAATTTTGCAGCATACTCTGCCACTGTATCATTCCCTTGCTTCAGCTCGAGAAATTCAACTTCCTTCTGACTCCTCACATCATCCGGGAAATACTTCTCAAGGAAGACCCTTTTGAAGTTGTCCCAATTCAATTGCACTCCTCCATCAATCATCCTTTGAAGTGCTCCTTCCCACCAAAAATGGGCATCAGCAGTCAACATGAAAGTAGCCAACCTCACCTTCTGAGCTAGAGGACACTCCATGGCATTGAAAATCTTCTCGATCTCCATTAGCCAATTCATCGCAACATCTGGGTCATATCCTCCTTTGAAAGCAGGTGGAATATTTTGTTGAAATTGCTTCAACCAGTTAGGAGCGACTTCAGCCCTATTGTTGTTACTCACAGCTTGTGCCAACGCTTGGAGGGCATCAGCAATCGCACGATCATTTCTACCAGCCATAATCTAAGAAAATAGTACACACAATCAAATAAACAACAGACATAATCAATCATCACGCTAGCATAAATTTCATAATTAATTTATTCCATCATTCAACTATCAAACAAGCACAGTATACTCATAACTAACGGCCGATTGGATCGACTTGCTTTGATACCACTAAATGTGACACCCTCTACCCAGCATATCATAACACATAATAATAAAATTTGAATAATAGAACATTTTATAATTAAAAATATCCAATGTGTTCAGACAGAGAGTACCACATTCATAACTTAACAAAATCAGCAAAATTTTAAATAAAATAAAATAAAAGTAAAGTCTCCAAAAATAATTTAATAAGTGAACATCCTTATCTAATTCTATCTACGCCCCGATGTCACATGTCCTATTAGAGCAAAGCCAAACTCTGAAGCCTAAGCTTCATCACCTACATTTCCAGCCTCATGCTGATAATCATCTATACAACAGTCAAAGGAGAACAACAAAAAGAAAAGGGAGTGAGAAACATCTCACTCTAGCTCACAGTGTATAAATACACACCGGATAGCCAAACACAAACAAGCCAGATATAGCACAGATTTATTAATAACAATATTACATCTCACTCATCCAAGACATAAAAATATCATTTAATTATATAACATTGAAAATGCACATGTATGGACACAGATTACATATTATCATGCATGTGGCGCCAGTAAAACATCACATGGCATATTGCCGCTAGCAATACACGAAGAGTACTCTAGGAGTACATGCCAGGTCACACCCTCTACGCACTCTCACTAGAAGGATATACTACCAGAGTCTCGTCAGGATAGCTAAGTCGCGCAAGATACATCTCATGCACACAATGAGCAAGAATGGGACTTCCAAACCGAGCTATCCCCAAGGACTAATCCCCAAAGCTTTTACACTAAGGGGCCTTCTCTAGTGGTGTATTCCATATCGTACCCTTAAAACACTTATGCAAATGATGCATGTCAATCATGACTCTATGCATTCTCATATCACATTATCATTTCCCATGGTCATTTCACATCATCACATTTCGTCATCACATTTCATTATCACATTTCATATCTCATGTCTCAATCACATTTCACATTATCTCATCATATTCACAAAGCCTCCACAGAGCACTTTAATTTATATCAAAACTCGTTTATTTATAAAATTAAATACATATTTTTACATCTCATCAAACAAGGAATATAACAGAACAATCAGAAATCAAAATAGAAAATATCTATATTTTGCCTATTTCTCATAGGGTTTTCTTGCAGGAACCCATAGAGCACTCTAAATCATATCAAAACATATTTATTCTCAAAATTAATCACATACTTACACATTACATTCAACAAGGAATATAATAGAGCAATCAGATAGCAAAACAGAAAACATTCATATTTTGTCTGTTTCTCATAGGGTTTCCCATAGGAACCCATAGAGATCTCAAATCATACAAATTGCATATAAGAAAAATAATAAGAAAAACAGATACAATTGGGAGAAACCCCTCATACATGAGCATACAAAAAATACAGCAATCATAGGATTGGGGGCCAATCCCACTACCCAACATATATTCCCACACCCAAAGCGAGATTTCTCACTCCCCCCTTACCTCGATAAGCAGGATCCGAATCTTGTTGGTCGCCCCCTCTAGGTTCCCCTTCGTCTTCAGAGAGAAAGGAGGAAAAAGATTAGAAAATGAAGAAATGAATTTTAGAAAGTGCAAAACGCTCTATTTATAGGCATCAGGCCGCGGCCAGAACGACCTGTTCCAAAATCAAAACGGCCCGTTCTGGTCTCCTTCGTCATCTAAAAAATATGCAACTGGAACGGCCTGTTCTGGACTCATTAATGATATGTAAAAAATGTAACCGGAACGGGCCGTTCTTCAATCAGAACAGCCCGTTCTGGGTTCCAACTTTGCTTATAAAGTCATGTACCGAAACGACCCGTTCTTAAATCGGAACGGCCCGTTCTGGTTTCAAAATTTTCTCATAAAAACATGTCTTGGAACGGCCCGTTTCGAAGTAAGATTTATATGTCATTCTAGTAGTTTGGAACGGCCCGTTCTGGGCTACTAAAATATAATTTTTTTTTCGTAAATAATTCTTATTAAAATATTCATATTCATTAAAAACATCTAAAATATTTTATAAAAACCATTTAATTTGTTAAAATAATCATAAGAATTAATCTCCATATATAAAAATAATAATAACAATTAATTATTACATTGGTAAAAAATTTCAGGATGTTACAGCACACACATGCAAAATAAGCTAATCAAACCAATACAACTTATAAACTATCCCTATTACACATCATAATAGTCATATCTTCTTCTTGACTTTTTTTTTTACTTGTTGATGTCCTTGGTTAGCTTTGATTCTCAGAATCCACCTTTTGTTATCATCAAAACTTTCATACTCCTAGTTTGAGTTGATTCACTACTCCATGAATCTCAACAGGAGCAACTTGTTCAGAAGGTGCATAAAATGAGAGACTTAATAATTTTAAAAATAAAGCTTAAAAAAATAAAGATTACTCCCCATTTTGGCACCAACAAAAGTTGTCCAAATCAGTCAAAATCCTTGTTGGAGCTAATTTCGATATATAGCTTGGCAAGAAGCTTTTGGTACTTGTATTGAACTTGATGTTGTTGGTCCTTGATAGAACACGGATCTAGATGGGGAGTTGAATAGATTCTTCACTTAGACAACTTATAATGGTCGTTCAAAACTTTCTTTCTAATTCTTTACTTTCTTAGACCAATTTCAAATAAGTACATTCATATTACAATTCAGTCAAGAATACAAATTATCATATTTAATACACAGTGGAATAATTATTTGTAATCCAAATTGATTTTAGTAGTTAACTTCTTTCTTTAATACCAAGTTGCATATATGATAAACTCAAATTTTCAAATCAACAATTGATAATATTCAAAGAAAATGTTTCTTTAATTTCTTGAAATTCTTTTTTTTTAATCAATTTAACAAGAATTATAACAAGGTATGAAGGTTAAGAGAGAATTTTCATAGTGATCTATACTAGTTCAGCCATGTCGCAACCCAAAAATTTCTGATCTTGCAATCTGTGGTTTAGACATCCTTTCGAAAATCTTATCAATTAAGGAATGTTCGAACACCAGACTAATCCTTAATTAATGGTTTTAAAAAATAGGTTCTTAGGAATCGTCACCCATGTTTTGCTCAAAAACATTGGAAAAAGAAAAGGTTTTTGAAAGTCCAATAATTGCCTTTATAACCAAAATTGGGTTCGGGGGTCGATTACGTGTAGGGAAGGTATTAAGCACCCCTACAACGCCCTCAATTGGTACCCTTATGATGAAGTTATCATAGCAAGAATTAATGAGTTAAATATTTGATCCCCTTTATTAATGGTTAGTTACATGCTTGAAATTTAAATTACACAATTGACCCTAAAATGTCTATATGATTGTTTTTATTATAACAATATCTATTAAAGATGAGAAATAAAAGAGAGAGAAGAAGATTGATTGAAATACCTCGTAGCAAGCTTTGTTAGATCTTCAAATATGGATGTTCTAGGTGCTTTGTGGCAACCTTTCACAATACACAAATGCCTCGCAGATCTCAAGAAATACAAAAAGAGAGAGAGAGATAGAGAGAGAGAGAGAGAAATTTCGAGCTCAAAGGAGTCTTATACAAAATTTTCAGGCCCCAAGAATAGTGCATGAATATGTTATTTATAAACATTAGAAGTTGCCAAAATGGCCCGTTTCGGATTCAGAACTGCCTGTTCTGGACTAGTCTGTTGAGAGTAAATTTTGAATCTAGAATGACCCATTCTAGAAGCAGAACGACCCATTCTGGATTAGAATTTAACTCATGAAAAACTGTGCTGGAACGGCTCGTTCCAAACTAGGATTTTAGGCCTTTTTAGGAACTTGGAACAACCCGTTCCAGTTTAGGAATGAACTGTTCCAAATTGAGAACGGCCCGTTTCGATTTTGGAACAGCCCGTTCTGAGCTACTAAAACCAGCTTGTTTGGGCTTTAGGCCTTATGATGTCATGTCCTGTTGTTTCTATACTTGGGAGCTCCTTTTCTTTGATAATGGAAGTCCATTTCCTTGTTTGTATGCCCCCAGACGAAATTGGGTGTCTACAAGCCATACAAGGGCCTACATGCAATTTCAAACTTAGCACCCTGCTAAATCAAGTCATTCCATTATAATATTCTTTACAAATACCATGTACAAACAATATTATAATCAAAATCTAAATCACATAATCTTGATTCCACAAGATTACACAAACACAATTTTTGCACCCCATAAGAACCCACTTAGGAAAAACCTATCCCAAGATTTCTCTTAACTCTTCTAAAGACACCCTATCTCAAGAGTAATACACACAGTAGTAAAAACAAAGTTTAAAGAACAAAACAATACACCTGTTGTGTAGAATGATCTTCCATAGAGATTAGATCAATAATCTTTGAAGTTCTTCGAATTTCTTTCAAGAAAACATCTTTCTTATTTCAATCTTGCTCTTGCAATTTTTTTGAAAAAGTTTGATTTGATCTTCTCTCAAAATGTTTTTTAGATCACAAAAATGTTTTCTTTTCTTTCTTGATCTCTCTAATCATATCTAATCATCATCATCTCTTTTAAGTTTTTTAAAAGAGTTATATTTATAGAACTAACAAGATTTTAACATTAAAAACTCATAACAACAATAATCTATTACCATAACAGGTAATCTATTACCAGCTTTTAATGAAACTAAAATTATATTGAGTCAAGAACTGAGGTAATTGATTACTGTTCCTGGTAATCGATTAACTCGAGTTCTAGAAACTACAAAACTCAATTTTGTGCAAAGGTAATCAATTACTGATAGTGGTAATCGATTAACCCGATGTCTTTTGTAACACAGTTAGTAGACTGGAACAGGGCGTTCCAAACTACTAAAACAAGGGTGATTTAGAAGCCTAGAACGTGCCGTTCCAGAATACTAAATAGGCCTATAAATCCTAAACTAGAACGGGCCGTTCCAAACATGGTTGTTGTGAGTTAAATTCAACTCTAGAACGGGCCATTCTGGTTTGGGAATGGGCCGTTCTAGACGTGCCAGAACGGGCCATTCTGGTTTCACAACGGGCTATTCTACATGTGAATTTTACACATGATGAAGGAGCCTAGAATGGCCATTCCGGATTCGAAACGGGTTTTTTTAGCCAATCCTGACCTCTATAAATAGGTGTTGAGGAGGGAAAGAAGGGGAACTTAGAGAGAGGTTTTAGAGAGAAGGACTCTAGGCTAGGAAGCTTGATTTTGAAGGATTGAAGTTTGGGAGTCGAGCTCGGAGGAAAGTTTTCTTATTCCCAAATTCTTGGCTATTCAGAGCCAATCTTCAGGTAAGGGAAGCTAGATTGTAGATTTTTTGGTTGTATGTGAGTTGAGAACTCATTTGGGTGCTTAGGTTGATTTGTATTGTTTAGGTGTGTAAGTTGGCATGATAGATGGGTTGTAAACATGTAATATGAGTTGTGTTATGTGGTGAAAATGTTGTGTGTTAAATATTTATTAACGATGTTGTTAAATTTGTGAGTTGACTGTGTTGTGCAAGTTGAAAGTTGATTGAGATGATGAGTTGATAAGTTGTGTGTTGTTTAAGTTGTTGAGCTGAATTGTGTTGTGAGTTGTAAGTTGTTTGTGCTGTGATTACGAGTTGTTGATCACTAGGACTAGGGGAGATGTTTTCGAAGTTGTTCATCCCATTGTGTGGATTGAGAGTGTTGTGGTGCTCTGAGAACCCAATTTGTTGAAAAACCCTCCTTGGGAAGTTGTCCCTTGGAATGGACGTTGTGTTGTTCTCCTCTAGGACTTAGTTGATCCCGTGTGTGGGCAAGGTCGAGGCACGTGTATGAAGCGACCTTGGTATAGGGGCCAGGCCGAGCTATACCGATTACAAGCGGTCAATATGAGTAAAGTACAAAGTCAGGAACTTAGTTCCTAACCGAGTATCGGAGGGTTGTAGTATTTGGAGGATAGTCGGTAGGCTAATCCCATAGGTGGCTTAGTTAAGCTAGCTAATGTCGTGGTAGGCCTAAACCTAGTTGTTCTATCCTGACAGAGTACTATACTTCATTGTTTAAGTGACAAAGTCTGATAAATCGTTATCATTTTGTGGATTTCTATCCAAATTTGTTGTTTACCTAGCAAGCCTAAAAAGGTTCTATGTTGTTGGTTCGGTAGGACCTAGCCACTTAGACTACTCACCACGTTGTAGGAGATCTTCAAGTTGAAATGTGTGATGATGCATAAGTTGTTGATGTGTTGATTCTGTGTTGATTTAGTTGCATATCTGTTGTAATGTTATGAAGTTATGATTAAGTTGGGTGTTGTTATGTGTTGAACGTTGAACTGTTGAAAATGTTGTTTCTTTTGTTGAAGTTGTAGGTTGTTTATATCTATATGTTGATTATTTTTACTAGCTTACCCTTGCATGTTTCCATGTGGTTTGGACTGTGATGATCATACTATGTATGGGAGCAGAGCAGGGATAGGTTGGAGAGTAGGGATAATGTCACAGGTGGTGACTGAAGCTGATCTTTTATGTAGGCTACCTTGGTGTAGCATTTTGTTAGTATTAGAAACTTGACTTGTTGAGCCTCAGGCTGGATATGTATATATATTCTACTCCTGCGTGGTGTTGTTCTACAGTGTGGCGGCCAGGTGGGTCGTTACACTTTTTCAACATGTTTCACTTGTTTTCACTCAAAAGTCACCATGGTAATCTATTACTTCAATTTGTAATCTATTATCACATAGAAGACTTTGAATTCCACTTCAAAACTAAACTTTAGTAATCTATTATCTGAAATGGTAATCTATTACCTAACTTGATCTTTAATTCTTTTGAATGAACCAAGTTTCATTTTATGTCAAAACACTTTGTAATCTATTACCAACACTTGATAATCTATTACATCATGTTTTCACATGAAATGAGAAACATTAAGTTTTATGTTTACTAAAACAAGATGTATTCTTAACAATTAATCAATCATGACAAGCAAACACATTTATCCCTAAGTCCTATTTAAACAACCAATACAATATCCTTTTCACATAGGCCAAAAATATAAAAATAAAGCAAACTAAACCAAAGCTAAACAAAGCTAAATATAGCTACATCAAAACTAAAACTTCATCTTCAATCTTCACAAAGATCTTTAAGAGGGCTTGAAACTCAACAGATGTCGCCTCCAAATAGCCATTTGAAGGGTGGTATCAAGATGATTAACCATGATGGTTAATCAGGTTACACGATCAAGTGGAGGGGCAGGTTGCTCTAGTTCAAGTTTGATAGGAGGAAGCATAGTTGATGGAGATTTAGGGTGAGAATAAATGAAAATAATATTTACAAGTAAATGAATAAAGAATTGAAAACTAAAAAGGGAGGGATAGACAAAAGTTTGGCATAGTTGGTAGAAAATGTTGCATGTATAGGGGAAAGTTAAAGTAGGAGCTAGAATATGTTGTTAGTAGTGACCAATGGTGTAGATTGGGTAGTCCTTATCTAAGTTAGAGGCACTAGATTGATGACATTTTTCAAACCTCATATACCTCATATCCTTAAGGTAGTTTGCATTTTTCTCTTTTACTTTGTAGATGGAGTGTTGCACAACCTTGATCTTGGTTTTGACAAAGAAGAATTTGGTTTAAGGTTAGATTTGGCATGGTTGTCTGAGTCCACGAATCATGAAAGGAAGATTATAAGGGGTTCCCTCATAAATTATTCCAAGGTGGCACGAGAGTGATATACCTTTTCTAGCTCGTATTGCTGCTGATTGATGAGCTCTTAAGTGCAAGCATCCAAATGATGCTGACCATACAGATCAAGGGTTTGAACTCTAGTCAATATAGTGGTTAAGGGATGGATGTAATGGTTTACTCAATGTTGTAACACATTTTAAAGTACTTTTTCAAATTGCAGTATAGTGACCTCCTTGTAGAGTCATGGACAAGAAGATCTACATACTCTTCATTTGTGGTTTGCTCTTCCATTAGCCACTCTAATTCAAAGTCCTCTTTAGAGGCAATGCTCGGTGTCTCTATATTGTCACTAAGTGGCATGATAGTGACAAAGTCCAACTATTGAAAACGAAGAATAATGTCCTATGAATCCTAGTCCAAAATTCAATCTAAGTTAATGATGAACGAATCTCCAATTATAATTTGAAAATCACTACCTGGTGGATATAGGAATTGGACAATTGATTTTCTCTCTTTTCACGTGTTTTGTTGTTGTTCTTTCTCAATAATGAGTCACTCTCTCATCTTTAAGGCACAAGAATATGTATTAATGACGAGAAGCAACCCTAGATTGCTAAATTATAAATTGGGAGCATTAAACCCTAACTCTCACATAACTCGTTAGTAAAATTTGTTAAATCTATCGTCAAATATTCCACCTTTTAAAAACTCAATATAATAATTAAGTAGAAAATATTATTTTTATCACATAACACTCATAATTATAAAATAATCTAATTAATTATTTAAAACCTTATAAATAAATACATCAAATAATATCTCTTTAAATAAAATAATTTTGCAACCTTTATTTTCCTTATCTAACAACATTCTTATCTATAAAACCTCTCAATTAATAAAAACTAAAATATATAATCAAAATAATTTAAAATGAATTAAATATATTTATATCTCTAATAATTAATATAACAATAATTTTACAATTTTTTTAATTAATAAATATACTCGTAATTATTTAAAAATCTGTAATGTAATTATAAAATCTATTAAATTAATTATAATATTCTTTTAATAATTTTGAAAATTTTAGGATGTTACATATGAAGCTCAAATTAAATTTAAAAAAATCATTAGTCATTAAGTTTAATCATGCGAAGGCACGAAATAGATATTTGAAAATATTTTCTAAAATAAGCCTAAAATTGAAAACAAGAAAAAGTCATTTTTATTGTTTTGTCTTCCGGTGAAAACACAGTGGCATGGCTGTAAATATGATTATTTTAGATTAGCATGCGGGAGCATGGCACATCCCCACGGTGCGAAAGTAATATAGGCCCTCAGATATGTTGATCGAAATTTTATTGTTATGATTTCAGTAGTACCGGCTGCACCGAAATAAAGTTTAGATTCATAATGATAAAAAATGAAAATCACGTATAACGAGAACAATCATATACTTTTTTCCCAATTATAATAAGTAAATAGTTACTTTCAGATGTATTAATTACTATATTTTTTTTATATCCTAATATAAGTGAATGTATTTATCAATACATTAATAATACAAATGACACTAATAAGTAAAAAAAGTTATTTTTTGAATTAAATACAAAAATATTTTTTAAATAGAATTTAATTCTATTACATTAATAATAAAAATTGTGAATCTTAAATACTTTTAGGGGACATGAAAATTTTAGTTTTCTTTATTTGGTAGTCATCTAAAAAAAAAATCATGAAATATAATTTCGTGAAAATTATTTTTATCTCACTTTTTAAAAAAAATATTCCTATATAATAATTAATGGAAATCTAATTTTCTCAAATTAAGAAAAATTTAATATACATAAAAAGATTTTATATATATATATATATATATATATATATATATATATATATATATATATACAAGCGTGAGAGAACTTGACATATGCCCCACGGTATGAGAGTAATATAAGCGGTTTGATCTATAAAACGTTAATTCATAAGTTATAATTTTAATAGCACCGACCATAGGAGATAAAATTTAATTTCATACTCTTAAATAGAAAATTCATGTGCAGTGAGAACACACTCAAATAAAAATCTTTAACTTCCAGTAACATTAAAAAATTAAATAAATAAAATGGCAACCACATTTCAAAAAGTTTACTTGATACACTACTTTTTTTTTCAAAAAATTTAATATCAATGTATTAACTTTGATTTTTTTAAGGGATGTATTAACATTGCGTTTTATTTTATTATATATGTGTGTATTATTTTTATTTTAATAATTTTAAAAAATATTTTTTGAGCAAAATAATAAAAATGTTTTTTTAAAAGGCTTAAATATGTTTTTAGTCCCTCAAATTTAAGATAAATTTGTTTTTAGTCCCTCAAATTTAAAATTGTTGTTTTTAGTCCCTATAATTTTTAAAAATCTTATTTTAGTCCCTTGAGTCACCAATAACATATTTGAAAGTGACTAATTAAGACAGTTATGCAATATCAATCAGATCTAATGTGATATTTTCACTAATAGGGACACCAATAGATAGATTTTATGCAATAATGTTTGATAAATTTCTTAACAAAAATTGAATATAAGAACTAAACTAAGATTTTTTGAAATTACAGGGACTAAAAATAATAATTTTAAATTTGAGAGACCAAAAATAGATTTATCCTAAATTTGAGGAACTAAAAACATATTTAAGCTTTTTTAAAATATATGATTATTTTAGCAATATTCATAAGTTTTTAAATAATAATAATTAAATATATAAATCAAAAAATAAAATACTAAAGTGTAATATATTTATATTTATTCAGTGAGAAAAGTGATGATCTTAGCAAAAAAAAAAAAAGTGGTGTAATACTTACATATTTTAATGGATATTAGTATAAATGATATTTTGGTAATAATTTTTTAGTAATTGGAGTTAATAAAACTTAAGTAAAAAAATTAGAAAATAAATAAAGTATCATATGTGACACTCTCTACCCCAACATTAATACACAATAAATGTAAACAATTAATTTTTTTTTCTTTTCTTTCTTTTTGAGTAAATAAAATCTTTCATAGTTTGATAAAATAATTGCTTCAAATATCATAAGGTAGAAAAATCACATTCGTAACTCATAAATCATAACTCCAATGTAAAAATTACAAAAGAAAAGAAGTTAAGATTTTCAATACAATTTAGTGAAAACAAGAAATCACACACACACACACACACACACACACATATATATATATATATATATATATATATATATATTAATACAGGAAATATAAATTAACTCCAGTAAAGGTGGCAGTGCCTCCTGGTTAGGAATTAATTTATATTTTCCAAATCATGTAATAAAAATATAACAAAGATGTACATTTTGGTCTTTTATCAGGAACGTTCAAATTACAATTCTTAACATACATTTTCCTTGAATTATAAACTTTATCTACGTTATCTCTTCGTTAGAAATTACAAAAGAAGAGAAACTAAAGTTATAATAACATATTAGACTAAGCTAGCTAAGCCCCGATGTCACATCCTATCAGAGCATGCCCAACTGAAACCTTAAGCCTCATCATCAACATTCTCATGATGATGATCGCCTGCAACATAATTTAAACACATACAAAAGCAACAAGGGAGTGAGAAACATCTCACTCAGTTTCAGGTGCAGAAATAACTGCTAGATAGCACACACACCCACAACATATATAAGTCACATGTAAACAATACACATAAATAATCAATATCACATATATATTCATTTATCATGCTATGATGTCATGGACTCGACTCATAAATGCATGCATGTGGCGCCATAAGGAAGTTTCACAATTCATCACTGGTGACCCAAAGGTACACTTGGTTACATCACTGGTGACCCTAAGGTACACCTGGTTACATCACTGGTGACCCTAAGGTACACCTTGTTAGCAAGTTACATCACTGGTGACCCCAAGGTACACCTCATTAGCAAGTTACATCACTGGTATGCGGCCTCAGCGGCACACCTGGAGTAATATATGCATATGATGCATGTCACACATTCATTATTTCATTAACTCAACATTTAACTTATTACAAGATTTCATCAAGTATATCATGTCCTCATTTGTCATAGTCTCATAATCATAGTTTGTCTCAATAGTCCATTCTTAGGTCTCGTGTCATTTGTCCATATTTCGCATGGTCATGTCATAAATACTCCTCATAAGGTCCGCACAGGCATTCACAGAGATCCAAAGAGCATTCTTGTTCATATTAAAACTCATTTATTATTAACATTAATTTCATATTCATTTATTACTTTCAACAAAGAACAAAATCAAACAGAACAACGACACCTTCAACAAAGAACAAAGTAGAGTAAATAGAAAATCAAACAGAACAACGGCACCTTCAACAAAGAACAAAGTAGAGTAAATAGAAAATCAAACAGAACAACGGCAAGGGATTGGGGGCCAATCCGACAAACAAACTATCCAACAATTATCCCCACACCCCTGAGCGAGGTTCTCACTCCCCCCTTACCTGGATAAGCGGAGTTGAAACTTGGGCAGGGTCTCCTCCTCTGGATTCCCTCTTTCTTTCCCTCTCTTTCTTTCTCTCTCTCTCTCTCTCTTCTCTTTCTCTCTCTAAGATTTCACTATTTCACTCAGTTATAAAATTTTCACCCCTCAGCCTCCTATTTATAGGCAACCTGGTGTACCCGGAATGACCCGTACTGATTTCGGAACGGCCCGTTCCGGATCCTTCGAATTTGTGCAAAATTTTCAACTGGAAGGGCTCGTTCCAAAATCGGAACAGCCCGTTCCCAATCCAGCAGAACGGCCCGTTCTGCTTCCAGAACGGCCCGTTCCCAGACTCAGCAGAATGACCCGTACTGCTTCCAGAACGGCCCGTTCTCCATACCAGAACGACCCGTTCCAAGGCCGTTCTGCAACAACAAAATCAACACATTTTTAATGCTTGGAACGGCCCGTTCCATTTTTGGAACAGCCCGTTCCAAGTTACCAAATTACCCCTATAACTTTAATAAATTTACGAAAATACCTTTAATAATATAATAATAATAATAATAATAATAATAATAATAAAATAATAAAATAAAAATTGGGTGTTACATCATATATTAAAAAGAATTATCGATGGAGCGAATTATATTTTTTTAGTATAAGATGAGAGAACAATGTAATATTCGTATCTCTTGAGAAGAGAGTATAATTTACTTTTAAAATAATAATATGAGAGAACACTTTTAAGCTCAATTGTTTAAATAAATTTATAAACATTTTTATGTAAAATAAATTTATTTATTTTAATATTCTCATTATTTAAATTTTGTATTATATAATCATCATGTTAAAGTTTTGCCTTGATTTATGTTACACTATTATATTATTGGAAATATAAATATTTTTTACAAAAATATCCTTTATTAAAATAAATTTAAAAAGATATATTTATTTACTCAAATCTTATTATAAAAATGACATTAAACTATTTTTTTAAAATGATCTATTTACTCCAGGAGTAAGTCTACTTAGACTTATTCCATTCAATAATGCATGTTCTACATCAAATTTTAACTATCTAACCAAAAAGTTGAAAATTTATAGTTAAAACTATTTAAATATAGAATTCAACCAAAAAAAATAAACAAAGAAAAATGCTACATAATAATTAAGAAGGATAAAAAATATATATTTCATTTCATTCAAATCAATTAATTAATAAATTAAATTTATTTAACAAATATCATTAAACTATAGAAATAAAATAGACTTTAATAATATTATTAAAATTGACAACATCAAAAAATAATGAAATAAGAAAAAGAAAGATAAAGATACGGGGGAGAGAAGGGGAGTGAGACCGAGAGAAAGGGAGAAAGAAAAATAGAAGGGGAAGAGAGAGAAAGATAGAGAGGGAGAGGGAGAAAGAGAGAGGGGGGAGAGGGAGAAGGAGAGAGGAAGAGAGGAGAAGTGAGAGAGAGAAAGAGAAATTAAAGGAGAGAGAAAGAGAGAGATTTTTTGTTTTAAAAATGATACTATAGTCTTTTTACATGCATTAATTCTCCTTAACTTGGAAAAGTTAGATTTTCACTCACCCTCATAAAAATGTTTTCGTAGAAAAAATGGGATAAAAATGATTTCCAAAAAAATTACACTCCTCCAATCTTTTTTTTTTTATATTTTAAAATAACTATTAATCATAGAAAACTAAAATTCTCATAAATGCAAAAATATTTCACATACCAAACGTCCTCTAAAAATATTTAAGATTGATAGTTTTCATTATTAATGTCATAGAATTAACTTTTATTTCAAAAATATTTTTGAATTTGATTGATTTAACTAGCGATAATATTAAATAATACTATACTTAATTAAAAAAATAACTTTTTTCCCTTATTAGTGTCACTTGTATTGTTAATGTATTGTATTAACTTGTATGAAGATATAAAAGAAATTTAGTAATTAATATATCTGAAAGTAACTACTTAATAAAAAAAAAGTATATGATTTTGGTATATAAAAGATAAGAAGTATTATAATATATTAAATTTAAACTTTATTAAATATATATTATTAAAATATAAACAATATATTATTTAATTAAAATGTAAGTAATAATTTTTGAATATGTATATTCATAAATAGCAAGATTTAGTGATGGTAATACATTCCACAAAAAATCAAAGTTGATACATTAATATAATCTTTATTTTGAATGTTAGAAATAATTTAAATATTTTATTCTGTCATGTAATTTTTTCAGAGTTTTGTTACAATTTTAATTTATTTAACTTTCTAATTTGCTGTAAGTGAAGACTTTTGATTATTTTTATTAGAAGTGATTTTTTTAAGAGATAATCATTTATATACTGTCAGTGTAAAGTTTTTTATACTGATAACTAATCATATCTTTTAAATTATTTTATTTTATTTTTATTTTATTAAATAAACAAATGACATGACATTATTAAAAAATATAATTAATTTTTAATTAAACAAATTTTACACTAACAATATATATAGATAATTAAGTTTTTTTTAATATGAAGTTAAACTTTATTTTGGTACAGCCGGTGTTACTAAAATTGTAACAATAAAATTTTGATCTACACATCCGAGGGCCTATATTACTTTCGCACCATGGGGATATGCCACGCTCCCGCACGCTAGCATCCGCCTCTGTTTTCTTCACATGAGTTGAATAGAAAAATCAATTTAGAAAAATTCAACAATCTCCAAAATCGTATTCCAAAATACATTCCGAATAACCCCAAGCGTGTGGTTCAGCGGTAGGGGTTGATCCACGCTTAAGCAAGGTCAGGGTTCGAATCCTGCCTTGTGTATGCAACCGCGTTAAATTTTGGGGTCAGCCTCTAATGTAGCGAGGAGATTAGTCACTGCTGCCGCGGTGGATACTCCATGAACGAACAAAAAAAAAAAAATACATTCCGAATCTTTAAATTGAATAATTATTTAATAATAAAAATATTAAAAAGTATTAATACTTTAAATTTTCGACCGATGTTTCGTATAGCTTTTGGAGGATCTATCACTCCTCTTTTAGATAAGACTGAAACCGTGTAGCCATGTCATTTCACTCTATTTATTCATTTGGATCCATTAATTTAATTTGTTGAAAAAAATAAAATTCATAAAAATAGAGTTTTAAAAATCGGTTTGGATTGGTTGAACCGATAACCAGTGGTCTAGTTGATCCGAATCTTGAGTTGGATGGTTATGCATTCGATCCATTTTAAATTAGAATGAATTGGTCAATTTTTTAGTTTGACCAATGAACCAGTTAGTTAAACCGGTTCAATCACAATTTTTTTTAAGGAACCACAAACCACAAAAAATAATAATGAGAATTGAATCCTACTTATGGAAAAGCAAAAAACCTTATCAAACATAACAATGACCACTTATTCTAATGTATTTGCTTGTAATATGTTCAACTTAAATAACTTTTATAGTATAATATTAATTTTAAATTATATTTAATAATATAATATATATGTTGATATTACATATATTATTTTGTGATATCAATTGTAAGTATATTATGTATATATATTATTTATATTTTTAATTTGTATTAATATACAGTTTAACATGTAATTTTTTTTTATGTATTTCTTTATACAAAATAAAAATATAAAGATGATTTTAAATAAGATGAAAATTGAAATTTAAAATAAGATATGAATTTATTAAAATTTATAAGTATAAAATACATTTAATATTAATATTTTTTAAAAAAATTAATAAAAATCGAGTCATGCAATTTAATTAGTGACTCACCGATTCAATCTTTGATTCACTAATTCCAATACCCTAACTAATTTGATAACTGGTTCAATTTTTAAAAATATGCATATAACACAATTTAAAATAATTAAATAAATGATTATATAATAAGCTTTTTGGTGCAGTTACTTTGGGCATATTCACTCTGGCTACCAGTAGGTAAAATTTTTAAAATATTATTTTATTTCTTAAAGTTATTAAATTTCAACTATACTATTGTAAACATTATTAATTTTTAAACATATTAAATATTATTTTTAATATTAATGTGTTTAATTTTTAATTTTAAACATTTATTCATTGATTTTAAAATTATTGAAATTTACCAAACACTTTTTTTAATGTTTCTATTTTCAAAAATTAGAAAATGAAAAATCAAACTAAACATTTTTTCCGTATTTCAAAATTTAAAATGAAAATTAATCTTAGAAAATTAAAATGAAAAAAAAGGAATATATATATATATATATATATATATTTATATATTCTGAAACCAAACACTCCAATAAACTCGCGGATAAAAACTTTCTTGCGATAAAATTTTACACATTAGAAAATTTTATATTTTAAATTAGACAAGTAGTTAAAAATTATCATATTATAATAGTATAGGTGTGTGTCAACCTGAGACCCGATCCAAAATCAGAAGAAATAAAAAGAAGAGAGTAAATGGGTGGATTCGAATGAGTTACCGGTAAGGGGTTGAAAAAGTAATTTAAAATGATTAATTTCAATTAGGTTCTATTTAAGTTTTTAGATTTATTAGTATTGGAACTCAACCGTTCAAATAAAATAAAGATCAAAGTAATTATCATTCGGGCCTAAAAGTTAAGTTTATTTTGATTCATCTTTAATCTTTATTACTAATGCACAAAAAAGTTTGTTACTTCATTTTTTATATCATGTACTTAAAAATAATTATTATAATATTAAAATTATTTTGAAATTTGAATAATTTTATTTATTTTGAATCTAACTTAACTAAATAATATTTGAATGGCTGAATGTATAAAAAAGGATATAAGAATTGAAAAGAAAGAGATAATAAATTAGATAAAAATTTTAGGTTTAATTACGTTTTTGATCCCTTAAGTATTACAATTGTGTAATTTTGATCCTCAAAGTTTTAATTGGTAATTTTAGTCCCTAAAAAATTGTAATCGTGCGATTTTGGTCTTTCAATTTTTAATTGAACAATTTTAGTCCCTCAAATATCATAATTGTGCGATTTTAGTCTCTACAATTAAAAATTTAATAATTTTAATATATATATATATATAATGTTTTAAAATTATACAATTATTTGTCTATTCAAGTTAACACATATTATAATTTTCTTCAATGTATCAAATAATATATATTTATTATTAATAAATAAATAAAAATTTATATATTATTATTTTTATAATATTACTGATAAATTAATATCAATAATATTATTAGTATATTTATAGATAAACTAATAATTTGATAAATATAATTTATTATATATTAATATATTTTTGCCAAAACATAAATATATAAGAAAAAATATGTATATTTCTAATTAATATCCTTATATTTTGGTAAAGTATATTAATATATAATAAATTATATTTATCAAATTATTAGTTTATCTATAAATATACTAATAATATTATTGATATTAATTTATCAGTAATATTATAAAAATAATAATATATAAATTTTATTTATTTATTAATAATAAATATATATCATTTGATATATTGAAGAAATTTATAATATGTGTTAACTTGAATAGACAAATAATTGTATAATTTTAAAATACTGTATATATATATATATATATATATATATATATATATATATATATATATATATATTAAAATTATTAAATTTTTAATGGGAGAGACTAAAATCACACAATTATGATATTTGAGGGACTAAAATTGTTCAATTAAAAATTGAAGGACCAAAATCACACAATTACAATCTTTCAGGGACTAAAATTACCCATTAAAACTTTGAGGATCAAAATTACACAATTACAATACTTGAGGGATCAAAAACGTAATTAAGCCAAAATTTTATTTAGACCAAAGAAATGATTCTGTTCCGGTATGCCTAAAAGTCCCACATTGCTTAGGAGTCGAGGCTAAGGGTAATTTATAAACACTCTTCATCCTTAACCCACCGAGGCGCCTTTTCAAGGACAAAACCGTGACGGCCCAACGAGCGCCAAAGCGGACAATACCTCGGATGCGGTGACCCTAACGATGACAACGGACTTACAGTAGGAACATTGGCGCTAGAAGAAGGGCCCAGGCCACTCTTGCCCCTTACAGTAGTGTACTATCCATACTGCGAAGCCGAGCTCCGAGCTCGGCACCACAGCGCAAGCCGACCTCGGATGCGCACTACGTGACATCAGCTCGACATTTAAGTGAATCATAACTGATTCCCGAGGATCTCGCCCCAGACGAGATCCGTTATCTAATCATATTACATCTTATCTCAGGCCCAAGGCCCAAGGCAACCCTAAATCACACCAAGGTACGTGCATTACATATACGAGACTAATACTCACACAAACACTAACTTTAGCATCAGAGTCTCTTTTGCAGGTACTACCCCCATCTTGGAGCATCAATGTACCAGTGAAGGAGGCTCACCTATCTTACCTGGCGGATCAACTCTACAGCAGATTTCCGGTAAGAACATTTGGCGCCCACTGTGGGGCCGATCAAGACAGCTCATATCGGCCACGCTTATGGTTTGCACCAGAAGCCATAGCAGACGCGCAACAGACGACGCAAATCATACAACTACCATGGATAGTGAAGCGACATTCAGGAGGCTGATCGATCAGGTCGAACAGATGCGGCAGCAACACGCCGTCGATCTACAAAACATGCGCGCCCAGCATAATACTGATCTAACGGCAATGCGTATCGCTAATGAAGCCGACCTGGCGGCGCTACGCGCCGAGAACGAGCATATTCGCGCTCAACTCCCTCGACACCATTATGATCATCCTCCTCATCTGAGTAGCCATCACGAGGAAGAAGAACATTCGGTCTCTCAACCTCAGACTACGACCAAGGCACCAACTCAACGACCTGCCACGCATCGGTCTCACGCACCAACGCACAAGTCGGCCTATGAAGTCAGCAAGGCCCCTACTCATGCCCTAGGGCATCAGGCAACCTTCCGCTGTCATCCCTTTGTGGATGGCATCATGGAGACACCACTCCCTCAGGGGTGGAAACCTCTCCACCTCGATCGCTACAATGGCACGACGGACCCCGATGAGCACATCGACCTATACACAACACAGGTAAACCTCTACACCAACAACGATGCTATATTGTGTAGGGTTTTTCCGACCTCGCTCAAGGGGGCCGCACTCAACTGGTACACCCAGCTTCCCGCTGAGTCAATCGACAGCTTCAACACCCTGGTCAGGCGATTCACAGCGCAGTATGCAACAAGCCGACCTCACCACATCACTTCGGCCGCCCTGGCCAGTCTCAGGCAGAACGACGACGAGCCACTTCGGGCGTTCATGGAGCGATTCGCGGCCACCTCAGTTAAGATAAGAAATCTAAACCCCGAGGTCGCCCTGCACGCGATGCTCATGACACTCAAGCCTGGGCCCTTCGTTGACAGCCTATGCCGCGAGGCTCCTCACGACATGGACGAGCTTCGCGCCCGGGCAGCGGGCTACATCCAGATGGAAGAGCACTCCGCTTTCCGTGACCAGGTTCGTGGCAAAGGACCAGTGAAGCCAGAACAGGGCCACAAAGACAAAATCAAGGTCAACAACGACAGCTAGTTCAAAAAGTCGGCTAGGGCAAACAGAGGGGGGAGATATGACTTCTACACTCCCTTGAACGCGCCCCGCGTACACATACTGGAGGAGGCCAGTAACAACAACCTGCTCACCCTGCTATCACCAGGTCACACCCCCAACAATGCCGACAAATCCAAGCACTGTCGGTACCACATAAATCATGGTCACACCACTGAGGAGTGCCACTCTCTCTGGGACCGTATTGAAGAACTCATCCAGGCGGGCCACCTCGACCAATATGTCCAGCGACAACAGGGTCACCGAGGAGGCTATGGTGGACGAGGACGAGGCAGAGGCCATGGTTCGGGAGCTTGCACGGACCAACCCTCTGGCTCCCAACAAAATGCCGACGGCGCAGTGCAAGCCGAGATAAGCCAGGAGACAAGGACAACACCATTACGGGGAGTGATTAACACAATCACAAGAGGTTTCGCTGGGGGAGGCGCCAACAGCTCGGCCCGGAAGAGACACCTACGGAATATCAATTGCATCCACTCTACCACCTCGGCCTTGCACCAGAGCTCACCGTCGATCTCTTTCTCTGACGAGGACTACGCTGGAGTCAGCCCTAACCAAGATGATCCCATGGTTATCATTGTGGAAGTCGCCAACTGGGAGGTACAGAAGACATTCATTGAGCAAGGGAGTTTGGCCGACGTCCTGTACTGGCCGACGTTCCTCAGGTTAGACGTCCCCCATTCTCTCATCCAACCTCACACGGAGCCCCTAGTCGGTTTTGCAGGAGAGCGAGTTCACACTCGGGGATACGTAGACCTACTATCGACCTTCGGAGTACCTCCGGACATAAGATGAGTCATGGTTCGGTACCTCCTCGTGGAAGCCAACCCTTCCTACAACATAATCATCGGGAGGCCAACCTTGAATCAACTCGGAGCAGTAGTGTCCACCCCACACCTCACCATGAAATTCCCAGGGAATGACGGTAAAATCATCTTCATCAAAGTAAATCAGAAGATAACTCGGCAGTGCTACGCCGAAAGTCTGAAAATCTCCTCGTCCAGCAAGCAAAGCAAGGGGAATCCCCCCACCGTAGCTCACATCACCCGCAGGGAGGCCACTAATCTTAGCCCGAGGACCGACCCTCGTAGTCTTCCTTAAATTTCATTTCAACTAATTTTGTATGAACGAGTCGTGCACTCTTTTCCCGCCTCAATCTTTGATTGAAAGGGTTTTTAACGAGGCACACAGATATATCCAATAAAATGACTCATTTTGCTCAATCTATATTCTTATTTTATGTTTTTATAGAAGACGAGATCGAATCAACCTTTTTCACTCTCACCGAGGTCGAGTACGAACCTTTACGAGAGTTAAACAATCAAAGTCCGAGGTCGAGTTCGAACCTCGTAATGATTAACTCGAGGTCGAGTACGAACCTTTACGAGAGTTAAACAATCAAAGTCCGAGGTCGAGTTCGAACCTCGTAATGATTAACTCGAGGTCGAGTACGAACCTTTACGAGAGTTAAACAATCAAAGTCCGAGGTCGAGTTCGAACCTCGTAATGATTAACTCGAGGTCGAGTATGAACCTTTACGAGAGTTAAACAATCAAAGTTCGAGGTTGAGTTTGAACCTCGTAATGATCAACTCGAGGTCGAGTACGAACCTTTACGAGAGTTAAACAATCAAAGTCCGAGGCCGAGTACGAACCTTTACGAGAGTTAAAAAATCAAAGTCCGAGGTCGAGTTCGAACCTCGTAATGATTAACTCGAGGTTGAGTACGAACCTTTACGAGAGTTAAACAATCAAAGTCCGAGGTCGAGTTCGAACCTCGTAATGATTAACTCGAGGTCGAGTATGAACCTTTGCAAGAGTTAAGTAATGAAAATCCAAGGTCATACAAGACATACCCAAATCCGAAATCAAGACGCCAAACACATGTCTCACAGCGCAAACGAAAAAAACCAAAAAGCGCAAAAGGCAAAAGAAAGCGAGAACGCAAAAAGACAAAGAAAAACATATATACATACTCAAGCAATAATCCAAAGTTCTACACTTGAAACAAAAAGCAAAACAGAAAAACATTGACTAAGATACAACAAAAATGGCCTACACAGAGACGTTCTCGCTAGAGCTGCCCTCGAGGTCGTCCTCCTTTACCAGCTTCCCAAAGCGGACTACTTTCTCCACGTGCATGGCGGAGAAGTCGAACCCCGGGGCGAGAAGCCTTGCCTGGCGAGCTGCCTTGAGGAAACCCCACTTGTGTTCAACCACGATCGATCGTTCGGTTTCCTCCAGCTTCTTCTCCAGCGCTGCCCTCGCCGCCTCTTGCCTCGCCAACTCAATTTCAAGGTGGCGGCCTCCTCCTCTTTGCTGCCAATCACGACCTCGTTGCAGAGGCGCTTCTCGGTCGCTGTCGCAGAGGCGCTTCTCGGTCGCCGTCGCCAGCTCACTCTTCAGGGAAGTTACTTCATCCTCCAAAGAGCGAACCCGACCACGGGAAGACGTCACCTCATCTTCAAGGAAGCGCACCCGACTTCGGGACGAGGAGGCCAACCCCCGCAGCTCGCCCACCTGAGAAGCATAGTTCTCGTTCGAGAGCAGAGCAATCTCCAAGGACTTCTGCACCCTCGCGAGATCCCCCCTCGCAGCTCGGAGCTCGGCACTTAGGACCTCGTGCTCCTCCTTAAGAACCTTATTTTCCCCCTTCAGGACCTTGTTCTCGTCCCTTAGGGGTTGAACTCGGCCCTTCAGTCTGGCTAGGTCCTCCTGCTGCTTGGACCACTGAGGCTTCCAGTGGCCCACAATGGCCATAGCCCTCTGCAGAAGGACCTGGGCGGCGTCAAAGCTATCCACAGGCCCGACCTCATCTATCAGCCCATGGTCTTCAAAGCTTAGCGAGCTTGGAGGGAAGAACTTCTCAGCGGTCACCCCCTGCGATGAACCAGACGGTGGCGCCGAAGCTGCAGGGGTGGACACGGGAACCTCAAGACTTGGCCCTTTGCCACGAGCCTCGACAGAGGTGGAAGCCGGCGTCCCCTGCTCGGCAACTGGAAAGTCCACGATAGGAACCTCTGACCTCGCCTGCGAAAACTAGCGCCATGTCAAAAAAGAGAAAAAACAACATGCAGGAAATCACAAAAATCAGGAAACACCACTTACCTCAGCAGCATTGGCAGCCTGCTCAATGGTTGGAGCCGCCACCTCAGCAGCCTGGGCAGCCTGCCCAGCAGCCTGAGTCGCCGCCTCGGCAGCATCTCCTACCTACGGAAGACAGCCCTAGGTCAGAACACAGAAAAACACAATAGAAGACATCAGAAAGCCGAAGAAACAAGGTACTCACCACCTCGGCAGATTGAGCAACCTGCTCGGCAGTCTGAGGCATCCCCTCAGAGGCCACCTGAGGAGCCCTCCTGGGCGGTGGACTCTCGGTAAGGTCCACCGCACCAGCGTCGGCAGCCTTGGAGGTCACCTCCTCGGCCTCCGGAGGGGTAGAGGTCCCCCCGACCTCCTTCACTCCCCTCTTTCTTTTTCGGTTAACTCTCAGGGGGGAAGCATCTTCCTCTTGAGGCTCGGGGACCTCGAGCTCGGTAACATTGTAGCGATGCTTTAACTCACGCCACAAGTTCTTCCCCATGATACCTACAGACAGGAAATAAAACACATCAACAAAGGGAATTCACACAAGCTCCAACAAACCACCAAAAAACAAAATACTCATTCTCCAAGCCCCTCTCCCTGTACGCCGAGTTCGCAAGCGACAAAAGGAGATTGCAATCCAGCGGGCGAGGAAGCGTGGCGAGGTTCTCGATGGCGGCCGCCTCTGAAGCTGTCAGCTTCACTTGACCCACCCCATGAAACCTAGACGGTCGGGGGCACTAATAGAAGGGAAATCTCGGCAGCCCGCCAAAATAGAACGCCCCATCTTCCAAGGGGTCAACATTCACAAGAGCGACTCGGAAAAACTCTTGTTTGAAATTTTTGTACGACTGGGAGTAGAGAGTAAACAAACCCCCATCCCTACTCCCACTCAGAGATAGTATGCCGTATGGCAGAACGCCTACCTTCAACTGATAAAAATGAAGGAAGACGGGAAGAGACACCTCTATCCCCAAAACTGTACACAGGACTTGAAAAGCCCTAAAAAAACCCCAACTATTGGGGTGCAACTCGAAGGAGCCGAGTTGACAAAATTCAAAAAATCACACTCGAACTGAGTGAAGGGAAGACAGACACCTAAATCCCTAAAAATATAGTGGTACATATAGAAATGGGGAGGGTCGGTAGACTTCCCCATATACACGCCCTCACCGGCCTGACAGGGTTCAAGCCGGATCATCCGGGAAATGGAAGGGTCACAAACCCTACACGACCTCGAGATCCCATTTACCTCAAGAAAGGACCGAAAAATGCTCTGGACCCCCGCCATCTCACGCTTGACCCAGTCGTAGCCAGGGATGCCTGGCTCCGGGCCCCGGGGCGGAGGCGGATCCTTCTTCTTGATGGTAGCTTTCCCGGTAGCCATTGCCTTGCCGCGCGCCTTGCCCCTGGCAGACGCAGAAGAACCGGCACCATTCCCACCAGCCATTAAAGAAAAAGAAGATCTGGGGAAAAGAAAAAAAGAAAACTGTAGAAAGGAAGTACCTGGTACTCTTCCTCACAAAACAACCCTAATAAGGACGGGGTTACCGGAAACGGCGGCGGAAACGGTGAAAATAGCGACGGAGACTAGACGGAAGCGAAGGCGCACAAAGCAGCTTGCGCAAGAAGCCAAGGAAGAAAGAAAACGAAAAGAGTAAAGTGAAAGGTGAAGAGGCGCGAGTGAGAGAAAAAAAAGTTTTCTCCCAAAATTCAAAACGGCCATGCCACGTGTCAACCTAAGGGCACGCCTGACAATACATTAATTGCAAGACCATCATTACATAACCGTCATTTCCCTTAACGCGCCACTTGCACGTTTCCGGGAAATGAACAGTTGCGACACATGGCACCACAACGAGCAAACATACGTGAAAGGTCACCTCCCCCCAGCGAGCTCGGTCTTAACTCCTCGACCTACGGTCTTCGGAGCTCGGGGGGCTAGTGTACTATCCGTACTGCGAAGCCGAGCTCCGAGCTCGGCACAGCGCAAGCTGACCTCGGACGCGCACTGCGTGACATCAGCTCGGCATTTAAGTGAATCATAACTGATTTCCGAGGATCTCGCCCCAGACGAGATCCGTTATCTAATCATATTACATCTTATCTCAGGCCCAAGGCCCAAGGCAACCCTAAATCACACCAAGGCACGTGCATTACATATACGAGAGTAATACTCACACAAACACTAACTTTAGCATCGGAGTCTCTTTTGCAGGTACCACCCCCATCTTGGAGCATCAACGTACCAGTGAAGGAGGCTCACCGATCTTACCTGGCGGATCAGCTCTACAACAGATTTTCGGTAAGAACAGATTCAAAATTCAATACATTTCTACCTGTACAAAATGGTTTGTCAGAAATTCGCCTAAACCGATAAATCATCTAATTGGATTTGAATATAAATAATACAACATGTGGATTATATCGGTTTGGGCTATATTGACCCAAAATTGATCTATATATTTAAGTTTTGTTTTTAATATTTATCATAATATTAATTTTATATTATATATAAAATATTACATTTTTTAATAAATACGAAACGAAGCATACAAATATGGACACTAAATGAGTTAATCTGTTATACGCACAAACATAAATGTGAGAAACCAAATATTAATTTAACAACTAACATATATCATAAGTTTATATCAATACTATATCATAAGTTTAAAACTTATATAAGTTGCATCATATGCAGAATCCAACTGAAATTAAGCCAACTGAAAATTATTAAGGAACAATTTAAACCAACCTATAGGCCTATTAAGTATCATTTAAATAGAAGTTTGCAAGTTGCAGAGCCCCTTGGGCACATGGCCAATTGTTGTAGCATTTCAAACTTGTCCCACATATTTAAGCAATGTTGGATTGTCATGGTTTGCAAAGCTCTTGCATGATGCAATATATATTTCACAAATTGTAGCTCACACTCTGTGCCTTTATAATTCATAACAGTGCACCTCCTAAGCTGTGAAGAAATGCATTCGGGAACAAACCGTGGGCAAGCCCAATCTTGGGGGAGAATCCTTGCCATAGGCTTATTAAGCACAAAAGTTTGAAGGTTGGGGCAATGGATAAGTAACTCAAACACCACATACCACTTAATAAAGGTCACAAAGTTAAGCTCAAGGTGAATTAAATTTGGGAACAAAGGAAAGCCCTGTTGGTGGTTGAACTGCAAGAGTTTAAGATAAATTACTTGTAAGTAATTCAAAATGAATAATATTATTAACACAAAATTTTTCCTTTTAAACACTATCACTTATTATATAGCGAAACTAATGTGAATCATATTAAAATATGTGGGTCCCATTCTCTCACTAATGAGAAAACATTTTATTACTCAATATTTACGTGACAATAAGACAAAATTTGTTACAATAATTTTTTTTTTATCAAAATGTTCCTTTACTCTTAGTCAAAGATTGACGAAAAATAAGGATAGATCTGGGATACAATAATTTTCTAAAATATGAAAATAATTTACCAAACTAAGCAAATTTGTCATTTTTGTTCATACCTCTAAGAAGAATCGAAGAGATTTCACATTAGACACCACCTCGAGAGGAAACTCAACCCCAAAATTGGTGCCAATATTCGCCCTCACCAATTTTGGCATGCTTTGATACCCCACAATCGTACCAAAATTGACACGATTGGCTCTCAACTCTTCCAGAACGGGACACCCGCGAAGAATCCTGGAGATATACCCAATCCCTCCCACCCTAACATAATCCAAATGTAGTATTTTGAGCACAGGCAAGTCAATAGATTGAAGAATGTCCACACCAACCTGCCATAGCTTGAGAACAACGAGGGTTTTGCAATTGAAGACACTACTAGGCAATGGGAGTGTGAGGGGCATCTCGAGGTGGAGGTGCTTGATGCCACGCTTAATGACAGCCTTAATCAATATGTTGAAGTGGGCCTTTGGGAAGATGTAGTTTGGGCCCACGCGAGTGTTGATGCGTAAGCGTACAAGCATGAGAGGTTGCTGTGCGTTGTGCGAGAGGAGGGTGGCATAGGCAAAGTTTAAGAAAGGGGAGTAAATACAACCGCTTTGAAGATAGGTTTGATCGTCTAGGTGGAGGTCGAGAGCAGGGACGGAACGCCATAATGGACACCACCTTTTGGAGAGACAACTAGTGGCGATGGTGTCACGAGTTGGGAGAAAAGAGAGAATGTGGCACAAGATGCCATCAGGTAAGGCACTGATCCTATCCTCCATTTCCATTTCAAGATTATAATGAGAAAGAAAGGAAAATGGTGATACTAAGAAAGGTATAAATGATTGTTCTTATAGGTTCAATAGTACTTTGTGTAGATATGTTATATAGACAAATTCTTGAGTGCACCATTTAATATATACCTTATAATATGCCGATTCTTTGGTTGACTAATTTATCATGAAATTAATTTGAAACGAATGTAGCAAGTTGTAACCAATTATATTATTTGCATATGTAATTTATTTATTTTTTATAAAATTATGATAACGCCTTTCGAAAGAAAAGAAAAGGCTAAGAAAATGGATTCAAAAGTTTAAGAGTAAGGATGGGAATAGGTTAAGTCTTAAGCAAGGACTTATGACCTAACTTGTTTAAAGTATAGCCTAACCTGACGTATTTATTAAAAATGTTAAGTTTAACCTTTTAAAAAAATCTATTTATTTAAAAAGGCTAAGTTGATGCTTATAAAAAATTCTACTAGACTTGATAGGCCAACCTTACTATATCTTAATACTACTATCCAGTATAGTTTTCGATTTTTTCTCGCTTTTTTATAGGTATAATCATGTCATTATACATGTTAAATTCAAATATTTCTTATCTTAATACTACTTATGTATAATTATAATATAACCGAAGTAATTATATATATTATTGTGAATTTTACTTTGTACATAATGTAGTAATAATAATAATTATCAAAGGATATTTTTCATTTTCATAGTTGTTTATTTTGAATATTCTAAATGAGATATGAGAAATATTTAGAAAGTTTTTTGTTGGATAAGATTATATTCTCTCATCACTACTATACGTGAGTTGTCCTTGTTATGTTAGTTTTTTTATTTTTTATTTTAAACTCTAAATTTTAATAATACTAGTAAAATATTTTTTTATCACACAAATTAAAAAAAAAACTTGCATGCGTAATTAAAAATAAATTTGTTGCCTTATTGGAAATTATCGATATTAATATATTTATGAATGTTAATGTAAAATAAGTTTTTAAATAGGCTAATAATAGGTCATACTAGGCTTTTAAAAATATCAATTCAAGCTTAGAAAAAAGTCTACGGTAGATAATAAGTCAACTTTAGACTTAATTTATAGAAAAAGGCTAGCCAGTATATTCAAAACCAAGTTTGCTTTAATCCTATCCTTAGGAAAGAGAAAAAGGAAGTGTGAGTAGTGCATTAGAAAAACCATGTTGGCGGTGATGATGTCGTCCAATGCAACAATAGAGTGAATTGATATTAATGATGAGAAAATTTCAAAAAAGAAAAGAAAATAAAAGAAAAGATAGGAGAAAGGAGTACAGAAGGTGCATAGTGCCAAAATAATAGTTCTACACAACCATAAAAGGTTGACAATGGAGGAAAAAGAATGATAAGGAGAAAAAGAGAAGGGGGGGCCAACATCCAAGATTGAAGCGGCCAATGATAGGAAATATTCTATTTTATTTTCTCTATTTTTTTTATCTATTTTTCATTTTTTAATTTTTGTTTTTCGTTCATATATTTAAAAAAAAAAAACTTATTCACTTAGATGTAGTTAAAACAATGGCACATGACAATGATCAATAGCAAGGGAGATAAAAAGGAGAGGCAAAAAGAATAGAGACCACTGATCCTTTCTCTTTTTTATTACTTTTCAATTTTTGAATTTTTTCTTTTATTTCCTCCATCATTTTTTTTCTACTTTTTTTTTTTTCATTTGCTAGCTTGGATGTGTGACACCCCTACCCTACATGCATGCATACAATAAAATAAAATAATGATTTTGGAAAATACTTTATACATCAACTAAAACTATGGACAAAAGGTACCACGTTCAAAATCTTATTTCCAAGAACTAAAAACCAAAATAAATAATTACAAAAAAATCATTAAACTTTGCAGAAACATTAAAAATCAAATAAGTTAAAATTTCTATTTCAATAAATAAAAAAAATTTATGCTAAAAACTCTGATGTCACATCCTATTAGACTAATCCCATCAAAAATTTAAACTCCTCCAAAATCAAAGTCACCAACATAAACAATCCAGAGCAAAACACAATGAAACAAGGGAATAAGAACATATCTCACTCCAACTATCGATGTAGGAAATGGTCGAGTAGCCTCTCACATATAAAAATACATAACATAATCATATAATTCATATATCATTAATTAAAAACAATAAATTAATAAGCATTTATTCATATTCTAAAACTTCACACATCATCACATCACAATTCAATGTATAAAACATGTTATGAACATGTAAAGACAAAACTCTCTTAACTACATCCATGTGGGGCCAGTAAATCACTTTATCACTACCCGAAGGTTGAGTAGTCTAGGAGTACATGTCAGGTCAAGCAATCACACACTCTCACTAGAAGAAAATACATCAGTGGCGCATCAAGATAGCTTGTTGACCAAGTTTCACCCATACTCACAACATGGCATGACTAGGGCTCACAAACCTAGTTATCTCCAAAGTCATAAAATCCCCAAGCTTTTATACAAGGAGGACCTTCCCTGATAGTGTATTTCACATCATATCCATCAGACAAAAAATACTTTTATGCAAATGATAAATGTCACACATAGACTCTTATGCACAACCAACAAATTATATTCACATCACATCATATTTCACATCTCACTTCATAACTAAGTCATACTTAGGCTTGTTCACTTGTTTCACTTACACATATCACATGTCTCATAACTTATAAGTTTCTAGATATCATAAACTTTCAATTCTTCTTATACATTATCAATCTTATTGATAGGCAAATCATATACCATTCGTTCACTTCACCTTCCATAGATAACTCACCTCCTCATCCAAAAAACCATGTAGTTCCTTAAGCAATACTAAATTAATTAAAGACTCAATTCTAGGTACAAAAGTCGTAGGCATAGGACAACATCGGACATAGAATGCCTTGCACCCAGCACGAACGAGGCCACGGGCCTTTGGAAAGATCACGCTTGGTGCATTTCTTTTTGTGCCCTATGACACCCTCTACCCCACATGTCATAACACATAATATATTAAATAACTAAATAACCTCAATATAATAGATAAACTCGAAACCATACAGGTAGAGAAAATCATATTTTAACACAAACTAGACTTAGTGGAAATATTAAATTATAAAGGAATTATAATTAAACTACTAAAATTAAATAACATAAATCAAATCCTAACTAATCCTAACTAATTTCCCAGTGTCACGTGTCCTATCAAAGCATAACCCTTCTATGACGACTAAGCCTTGTCACCAACATCCTAAACATCATGCTGAAGATCACCTGTAACAATATACAAGAAGAGCAACACAAAACAAGAGGAGTGACAAACATCTCACTTTGGCTCACGACATAAGATGTAGCCAGGCAACCAAACACAAATAAGACACATATTAACATAACATAAACATATTTTTCATATAATATATTCCATTCATTCACAATATAACAACTATATACCATATAACATTAAGATGTATTATGAAATGGACACAAACAAAATGTTATCATGTATGTGGCGTCAGTAAAAATATCACATATCATACTTATGCATTGCCACTAGCAATACACGTAGAATAGTCTAGGAGTACATGTCGAGTCACACTTTCTGCACACTCTCACTAGAAGGATATACTACTAGGGTCTGGTCAAGATAGCTAAGTCATGCAAGATACATCCCTTCTCACGAGTGCATGATTAAGACTTCCAAATCGAGTTATCCCTAAGGTTGGTTCCCAAGCTTTAACATAAAGGACCTTCCCTAGCCGTGTATTCCATATCGTACCCTTTAAAAATATTTTATGCATATGATGCATGTCAAAAAAACTTTATACGTTACATTTACGTGGTCATTTACCATAACACCTAACACATCTTATCATATCATATCATGGCTAAGCCTCGCTTAGACTTCTCATCATATGATCCTTACAAGATCAATACATATCAAATGCATCGATGTCAAAGCACAT
This sequence comes from Cajanus cajan, assembly GCF_000230855.2. Taxonomy (NCBI): domain Eukaryota; kingdom Viridiplantae; phylum Streptophyta; class Magnoliopsida; order Fabales; family Fabaceae; genus Cajanus; species Cajanus cajan. Next base: position 53,412,935 of record NC_138520.1, on the reverse strand, counting down.
CAATATATTAATGCATAGCTCACAATATGTCATATCAATTACAAACTCATACACTACAACCAATTATTAAGTAATACAATGTTTACACAACATCATCCAATACACCTTAAGTAAGAATCATCATGAGATAGTTTAATTATATGTTAGCACCTTAACCATAGCCACTGAGATCAATGTCACTAAGAAATTCTAGTAACTTTATAACTGTCACACATGAAGTCCTTAGATATCGCTATCATTAGAATACCTCAAGTGCTTAGATATCGCTACCATAATTCATTCTTTTTAAACATTGATATAAGTACCTCAAACTATTCATAAGATCAAAAACTTAAAGGGTAAAGTTATTCATCATCCTCATTACAAACTACATTTTCATAACTTAGCCTTCTAAGACATTGTGTGATTCAAACGTCCTATCTAGAGCTATATATGTGATATCAAGTTGATCTTAATTTTATTAGAAATATAAGACAATTATTTATAATTTCTACGTTGATCCATAAAGCTAATTATGCCATTTATTATTTAAAAAATACAAAACTATAACATTTCAGCCTAAACTTTACAACTTGACCTTTTCTCACTACTTTAATCATAACTTGAGTTATAGACCTTAGTTTTATGTGATTCCAACGGAATTCGAAATCTAACATCCAAGGCTGCAACTTTCATGAAGATCACAAAACCTAATTCTTCCATTTCAGTCTACTCGAAAAGCTTACAATGTATGCACGTTATATTTCGCATAGAGAATATGAGGTTCATCTTCTAACTCACATAACTCAATCATTCCCTAATATTTTTAGGTGATTCTTAAGTCTAAACTGTAGCTCTAAATGTCTTATTTCTAACCCAAAAATTGGAACTCAATTTCATTAATCACACATAGAGAAATCATATAAATACTAAGGTATGTTCTTACCAGAATTTTCAGAATTTAAAACAACTCACGTTCAAACTCTCTTCTCTCAATCCAATTGCTAAAAATCACAATTTAAGCTTAATACCACTCTGTTATACCATAAATTACTCAAATACAACATCAATTTCACATTCTAATTACATACATCTATTAACTATGCACACAATAATCATTTAGAGTTCTCACGAGAACCCACAGATAATCCAAATTTTATAATTATATGTTTAATCACGAAATTGGAGACATATACAATTGTACCACATCAAATAGAACTTTAAGGAATCATATGGAAAATCAAAAAACACATAATGAAATCAATTGGGAAACCCCCTTTATACAATACAAGCAATAGAGAAGGGATTGAGAGTCAATTTCACTACCTAACATATATCCCACGTCCAAAGCAAGACTACTCACTCCACATTACCTAGATGAACGCTTAATGAAGGACATAGGTCTTCAAGGTGTTCTCCTACAGAGTCTGGTTCTCCTTCCCGTTCTTCATAACCATAGAAAATGAGAGGCGTAAAAATAAAAGAATTGTTGTAACCTTTTTTAAAAACTTAACCCACACTTAACCCTTTAGTAAAAATACTTTAATCATGATTATCTTTTTCTTTCCCTCAAATATTAAAATATAAATAAATAATATATCAAATAAAGATATTCCTTCCAACTCAAATAATTATAACAAAATAAAATAATTAATAATTAACAAATATATAATATATAAAATAAATCTATTTCTTCCAACACAATTATAATTAAAATAAAATATATAAACAATTACAATAATAAAAACACATATTTTACACCAAATACTTATTATAACAAAATATCATAAAAATAAATATTTCTCTAATAAATATTATACAAAATAATTTTCATAAATATTCATTATTTAATTAAAATACTCATAATTATTAAAAGTCTCTAAAATATTTTATAAAACCCATTTAATTAATTAAAACAATTATAAGAAAATAATCCCAATAAATATAAAATAAATAATAATTAGACTATTATATTAGTAGAATATTTGGGGTGTTACATTCCCAGCGAGACCACAAAAAGGAGTCCCTTGGAGCTCCCACACTTGGTGTGACTGAACTCGTGCCCGACGTCATTGATGCCATGAACATTTCAGGCTTTTGTACTTGGTGAGCCCAATATGATGCTCGACGTTGTATTAGTAAGATGTTAACCAATTACTCTAGCCCGATGCACTAGACAGACCTTGCTGCCTACCAATTAACGGAGACAGAGATACTAGATTCCTATAATGGGGACATCTTGAGGGCTTGATACCAGTGAGAATATTTAGAACTACCAAATACTATGCACCTTTTTGTAGGGACCTCAACCGATGGAAAGAACATGACTATTAGTGGGTGTATGTTGATTGAGAATATGTGTGTGCATCATTTGTATGTATTGTTTGGTTTTTGAAGGATTGAATTGGAGTTAGTACAAATAGTGGTTAATTAGGGTTAAGCTAAATAATACCCTTATATGCACATTTAGGCCATCATAAAAATCATACAACATCATATAGGTAGAATTCCTATTTATGAAACATCATGTACAGAAAAAGAACATATAGAATAAACATGTTATCATGCATCATTTTCTATAGAATAAAACATGATAAACGTAGGCAATAAACACAATGTCATGCAATTTTAGACTAGACCATTGACATCATTCATTTTTTTATTTCCTAGATATGGAAGGCTTAGGTAGTAGCATGCATGGGCAGTTAAAAAAAGTGAACATTCTCAATCAGCCTATGTCAAGGATAGACAATATCTACACATTAATGCCTAGAGAGGCTTAAATGGATTTTGAGAGACATTATGGATGGGTCCTTGACTTATTGAGGATATATGTCAATCCGACCTTTATAAGAGTCTTGGTGCATTATTGGAATCCAAATCTGCATTGCTTCGAGTTTCCACACTTCGACATTGTACCCAGTCTAAAAGAGTATGAACAGATGCTCAAATGACCCAAATTAGTTGGGGTCTATATGGTTTGGGAAGATCATATTTCAATAACTAGAGTGGCCAACCTAATCAGATTACCTCACCACCTATCTTCCTTTGATGGCAATAGGGCAATCAGAGGTTGGAAATGTACTATGATTAAAGACCACCTCGTGAGCTTGGCTGATAGTGAAGATTGGTCAAGTTTCAATAAGACTCTAGCATTGATCATGTTCGGAATAGTCTTATTCCCCTTCCATGTCGGGTTAATCGATCATGCTGCGATGAACACCTTCTTTGCCTAGGACGTGCATGAGAAAAGTCTCATACCTGCAATTCTTGCCGACACCCTACTTTTGGTTGACATCTACAACCAAAAGTCGGGGAAAATAATGAGATGCTACTGCCCACTATTGTTTGTCTAGGCATACACTCACTTCTACACTAACGGTCACATGGGAGTGTTAGCAGATCCACTAAGGAGCTTTTCTAAGATACCATACCTGAGAAAACACGTAATAGAATGGAAGACCAAAATGGAAAGTTGCCTAGCCAATAACTGGAAATGTCCATGGTTCCATTTTGGGAATGTTCTGATCTGGTGTGGAGATTTCCCAAGTGTTCCTTTGCAGGGTTTGAGAGGATGCATAACTTATTCTCCTAAGCTCGCACTAAGGTAGCTTATGAGGAATTAAATCGTGCCAACATTTGAGGAGCTTGGTGAACTGTGCTTCCTATACTCTTTTGGACAACAAAGCATGACAAGTATCATCATAAGTGTTTGGGAAAAACTAGTTTATCTTGGAGATAACGAGGTTGGAAAGCCAAGGATCGTTTCTTCTAGTGAATACAAGTAGTGAGTGATGGAAAACCATGGGCCAAGGGCCCAATTGTTTGAGCTATGGCTAGAAGCATACAGAAAGGATTGACTAGCTTGGACGTTAGTGGGATTTCTAGGCCCAAGCTACTCTTCATGCGGGCCATCACATCTTGAGATTTGTCCTAACTCATTTGTATATAGTAGTTTCTTGTATAGTTTTATTTTTGCCTTTGTATTTGTAAGACACTTTCTTTCTTTTCTTATAGGATATTCCTTTGAGATTTTAGGGTATGTTACTTGGAGACTTTTGCTCCATTTGTTCTTGTATTAAGGGTCATTGATTTTCATATTTTTAATAGTAGAAATGGGGTGACAAATAGTAAGATGTGTAGGTGTAACTAGTAATTAGGCCAGAAGTGGGCCTAGACTAAATTTTACATATTGGGGTTGTTTTTCTCCATTTTTTCCAAGGAATTGATTTAGCTAGGTATCCATCATTTGGTGAACCTAACTAAACCAATTCCAAGATTTTTGGATTGGATTAAATGAGGGAAAACACCTTGGCCACCTAGCTCATTTCCTTGGCCGAATTGTCGTAGCTTTTTCTACACACTTGGGAAGCTTGTGCTATAAGCTTCTAAGTTAGAAGCTTGCTCCACAAGCCTCCTAACTAACTAGATCGGTTAGCTTGAGGGTAAGAAGGCTAACCATGGTTCTCCTTGAACCATAGTTAGTATAGCTTGCACCAGAAGCTTCCCCTCACTATATAAGTCTTTTCCTTAACTTTGTAAACACTTTTGATGTTAATGAGATCAGAATTTTTAGAAACTATCTTTACTTTCAAAGGTCCAAACCTAGGAGAAAGCCTTCTCCTTAAGAACCTTCACAAAGGATTCCTTCCTTTGTGCTTTGGTTCCTACTACTACTTCTTCTTAAGAAGATTGTCGCGCCACTATTGATTCTTTTTAAAGCTTATAAGAGCTTGAACTTTGTTCTTAAAGTTCCTCAAGAAAAGATGGATGTGAAGATAGAGCTAGTTGAGGAACATCAACCACTTCTTCTAGTGATTTCCATCATTTTTGTTATCTAGAGCCATGGTTGCTCTTGAGGTTATGTGTATCGTTTTCTTCTCCTAATTTTTGGTCATGATATGTCTTCTTTTATGTCTTGTGAAGTTTGTTGAATAGATATAAATTTTAAACACATTTTGATAGATCTACATGTCTCATTTGTTGTTTGGTTCATAAATGTTGCTTGTTCCTTAATCTTGAACCAAATCGTGATGTGCCTTTAGGTTTCTCGTGCTTATGCTTTTTATTTTGCTTGAGTATCCTTGTTGATTCTTCATCCATGTGCGAACATTGATAATAACATTTTTTTTGATTTTTGAATCCTAAAGTTTTGTCTAGAAGTCATGTGTAGTCCTTTTACATGTCATAAATTCCTAGACTAGCTTGTTTGAACTTATTAGTCTAACATGTGTTGATTAGATTTTGATTTGAATATATTCTTGTTTTGGATGAACCTAAATGTGATTTTAGTGCTTTTACTTTATTTTTAAGTTCATATTTGCTATTAGTTCTAGAAAATTCTTAGAGTTAGGTTTCTATTATGTCTTCTTAAAAAGTTTGTCAAAAATATGTCATATACACTACTTGTTTCCTAGGTTCCTTGTGTGTCTGAATGTTTTGTGCATCTTTAACCAAAAGAAATAGAGAAAAATAGAGGTTCAAAGCTTACAAAATAGTATAAGAAAATCAAAGAACATATGTGCTTCTTGTAGACACCCAATTTCATCCAGGGGCATACAAACAGGGAAATGAACCTCTGTTATGAAGGGAAGGAGCTCCCAAAGCAGGAAAACAACAAGACAGGACATCAAAGGGATGAAAGCCCAAAACAACTGGTTTTAGTGGCCCGGAATGAGCTGTTCCAAAACCAGAAGGGGTTGTTCCCAAATCTGGAACTCCTAAATTGGAACGGGCCGTTTCGAGCCACCTAAAAGGCTTAAAGAATCTTGGTTGGAACAACCCATTCCAAACCAGAATGGGCCGTTCCAAACCAATCAAAAGGCCTAAAAAACTTGGTCTGGAACGAGCCGTTCCTAAACTAGAACGGGTCGTTCCAAACTGTTAAAAAGGCTTAAAAACCTAGTTTGGAACGGGCCGTTCTAAGCAAGAGAATATAGTGTTAATCTCAACTCTAGAACGGGTCGTTCTTAGTTCAGAACGGGCCGTTCCCAGGTGCGTGATTAACACACAATGTTTGGATCCAGAATGGGTCGTTCTGATTTTTGAACGGGCCGTTCTGGTCACTTTCTAATGCTTATAAATAGACAACTCGGGCATTGTTCTCAAGGCCTCAAAATTTCGTCCAGGTCTCCTTAGAGCACGAAGTTTCTCTCTCTCTCTCCTATTGTATTTCTTGAGTATTGTGAGGCAATTGTAGTGTGAAAGGTTGCCACAAAGCACCTAGATTTTCCATATTTGAAGATCTAACAAAGCTTGCCACGAGGTATTTCATTTAATCTTCTTATCTTTCTTTTATTTCTTATTTTTTTGTTATAACAAAAACAATCATGTAGATGTTTTAGGGTCAACCGTGTAATTTAAATTTCAAGCATGTAAATAGTAATTCATAAAGGGGATCTAATATTTAATTTATTATTTCTTATCACATTAACTTCATCATAGTGTACCGATTGAGGGCGCTGTAGGGGTGCTTAATACCTTCCCTACATGTAACCAACCCCAAACCCAATTCTGGTTATCAAGGCCATTATTGAATTTTTAAAAACCTTTTCTTTTTCCAATATTTTGAGTAAAACATTGGTGGCGACTCCAAAAACCTATTTTCAAAACCATTAATTAAGGATTAGTCTGGTGTCCGGGCATTCCTTAATTGATGAGATCTTTAAAAGGATGTCTAAACCATTAGTCGCAAGATCAGAAATTTTCAGGTTGCGATAGATGGTGACTCCACTGGGGACGTTTAAAGAGGGTCAGGCCCATTTAATTGATGAAGTTAATAAAATAAAAATAATAATTTAAATATTTTTCTCCTTTACTTTGTTTGCTTTATTTGTTTGGCTTTATTATTTGTATGCTTGTTTAAATTCCGCACATGTTTGAATTAACAAACTGCACACAAACCATATCACACAACAGTCCCCCTACACCCGGGGGCATGAGGGTATTAAACATAGGGAGTGGTTGATGTACGACCGGCCCAAGTTTGGCCTTGGAGCCTGCGAGCCTTGTCGAAAATCACACTCAAGGTGATAACCAGTTATTCTAGCCTGAAATACTGCGACAGACCTTAGAGTTTGCTAGGTGATGGCGATAGAGATACTAGGCCCCTATAATGGGGGCACCTTGGGGGCCTTAAAACTATTAGAACCGTCCTATACAATGAACTTTTCTTGCAGGGACCACAGACCAAGGATTTGAACGCGACTGTCCGCGGGTGTACATTTGTTTGAGCATATGTGTGTTGTATTTGTTGTGTTCTCTTTTTGTTCATTTCAAATAGAGATGAATTATAAACAAATATCAATAAAAAAAAACTAACACTCGTCTATATACCCTAACTCTAAAGCATCATATAGGATAGTTTGTTTAAAAAAAAAAACAAATAAATATATAGCAAAAATCATGCATCATAACCTTTAGTAAAAAAAATGATAAAATTTAGGCAGAAAACAAACATCATGCATCTCGTAAAATAATACATTAGCATACATTCATTAGAAATGGGAGGCACATATAATAGTATGCAAAGATGTTCTCTAAACAAAAATCAATGAGAGTGATATTCATTGAATTTCTCAAGTGACTTTGTATCCTATTCTAGGTTTCATATAGATAACACACCTTCCTTGTAAATAAAAAATAAGAATAAAAGGGGAAACTTAATTTGTGCGTGTTAACCGTATAATGGAAATTACTGTAATCAAGTGTGAACCTGACACATCAAATCAGCAAACACTTATCAGTAATTGGGGGCATCACACACCCAAATCGACAATTCAAACACCCAGACTTTTCCATGCTAAAATGACAATTGTCAGGATAGGAGGAATGATCAAGAATAGACGAATCCTTGCTTCTAGGGAATTACAAGACAAAACCCAATTGAAGAATAAAGGCATTGCATTGTGAGGACCCGCTAGGATGAAAACCCGCATGGGGCGTTCTAGGAAAAATTAGGGCAAAGAAAAAAGAATCAAAATCCTGATAGGATACATCCAATGCAAAAATTAGGGATACATAAAAATAAAAAAAAAACAACACCTACTCGAGTTGAAACCGAAAGGCAGCTTGAGTATTCCCTTTGAGAAGCAAGAATCTATAAAGGTCTCACCCCAAATTCAAAACAACGACATTCAAGTAAGTGCATGGGAATGTGTTCCTAAAGAAGTCTGACCAATCATCAACCATGACTCTCTAGGGGGCAACCTCCGTCTATCTCTCCGTGTATGAATCACGAACTCAGGGCATGCCCAAACCTCCGAGCTTTGCTAAAGGGGCACGTGTAAATTGGAAGTACTGTTTTAAATGCCATAACACTCCTTCATTTCTTTTCTCCCTTTTAATATTCACTCTAGGCCTCATCCATCAACCCTTAATAAACAAAATGTATTTGCAACAAAGATGTTACTCGATAATAACATGGAAATGATAACAAAGGAACAATCAGGAATCCAAACATGACTAGGGTTCAATAAAAATAAGGGCGTCCCACACAAATTCTGCAAAAAATGAGGGCCCGGCAGGAAACCCACTAAGGGGGCTGCGCAAAATTAGGGCAAGATCCGCTATTGGGCCCACAATCAAAAATGGTAACCTAGGCAAAAGTAAGGATCAAAAGAAAAATGTCTGCTAGGAAACACATCCCAAGTGACCTAGGCAAAAGTTAGGACATTAAAGCAGCAACTTGAGTTGAAAATCGAAAGGCAGCTCAGGGGAATCATTCAATCAGAGCAGGACCCCAAGTCATCACTCCACTTTCCAAAAAGGCTAAAACACAATGATAGCTTCCTTGCAGCAAATACGTTTTGTTTAATAACCCTAAACACCAAAGCCTACCTTGGCTAGCCATTCTTCTAAAAAACCCTTTTGGAAAAAAATCCATTCTAACAACCTTCTGAAAATATACAAACATCCCTTATTTCTTTTCTCTTGACCCTTATGGCATTAAAATGGTACCGAAAATATACATGGAGAATGCACAGTGAATACTCATAGAGGAAAGATTGAGATGTCCCCGAACAGAGTTGGGACACGCTTGACTACACATCGATTAGATAATCAATGAGCCACTAAAAGCTTGGGTTTAAAGGAACACATCCCGACAATAATAAAAAATGGCATGGATAAAAAGGAATCGTCATCATTAACCTTAACACGTACATGTTAATTTCTCGACAACAAAAAAAAAAAGAATTGCATTTTTTAGGAACAAACACATGAGCATAAATTGCATCGCATGCATATGAGGTAGGGGCATATGAAATGGCGTTACTAAAAAAAAAGGGAATAAATAATAAAATCATTCCTGTCTTGCATTTTCATTGCATCCATACATCCATGCATTCTACTTCCTATGGGTCAACGGAGTCATCAGCACAAGACACTCGTAAAAGCTAAATAGCCAAGCATGAGCCAAATGGTGTCCAATGGAAACCCTAAGTGATTCTATGTGCCCACTAAGAAAAGACATATCAACAGTGGAATAGAATGGAATCAACCAAATAAACAAGTCTGTTAGCAGAAAGAGGCCATCATGCCTCACTTCTCAACCAAATGAAGGATGATTCAAGAGAATGCCAAGATCATGAATGGTTTCCTTACCAAAGCCAGGAGTGGCTTCCAAAATAATACTCATCAATAAAGATTCAGCAAATAACATCATGGGAATAGATCCCTCCACCAATGATGACAATAAAAAGCAAAAGCAACATGAGAAAAAGACAAGCTTCGAAAATGTTAAAAAAAAGTCGAAGCATTCAAAAAAATGATAGCAGAAAAAGGCAAGCTTCAAATATGAAAGATTCGAAGCTAAATAAAAATGAAATTCATAAAAAAATAAAACCTACCACAAACAATGCCTGGAGAGGCATCACAATACTCACATGGCAGAGGAAACACTAGAATCCTTGTCACCCATCAACTCCTTTGCCCACCATCACAAGGGCACCACCTACCAGCAATCCTCGTCTTCATCAGACATCCTCCCAAAGAAAAGGGGCAATCACATCATCATCATCAGCAGGCAGCCTGGAGAGGCTAGGCATAATAATACTCAGCATTTACTCATTTGCCCACCATCACAAGGGCACCACCTACTAGAAATCCTCATCTTCATCAAACGTCCTCCTATAGAAAAGGGACAATCACATCATCAACATCAGCAGGCAGCCTGGAGAGGCCAGGCATAATAATACTCTCAGCATTTAGCAGGCAGCCTGGAGAGGCCAGGCATAACAATACTCATCATTCAGTAGGAAGCCTGGAGAGGCCAGGCATAACAATACTCACCATTCAGCAGGCAGCCTGGAAAGGTCAGGCGTAATAATACTCACCCCTCAGCAGGCAGCTTGGAGAGGCCAGACATAATAATACTCACCGTTCAACAAGCAGCCTAGAGAGGCCATACATAATAATACTCACCGTTCAACAGGCAGCCCGGAGAGGCCAACCGTAATAATACTCCCTCTTAAACAAACTACAAATAAAGGGACACATTATCACAAGAGAAACAATGGAGCTTCTACTCGAAGACTAAAGATCAGGTGTACAGTTTGTCAACCTTGTTACCCGGTAGAGTACGCAACCAATGTTCAACTGCTCTAAAGGGTGAGGATACGAGCAAATACACCTATCCAAAGGAACCAACATAGAAGCACCAAAGAGATAAAGAGAAGACCCAGATGAAATGTCTACGTCTTTACTTGCCTTTGGAAAAGTAACACATTACTATTCCAAAGGACAAGTAAAGAGGGGCAGCTGTAGACACCCAATTTCGTCCGGGGGCATACAAACAAGGAAATGGACCTCTGTTATGAAGGGAAGGAGCTCCCAAAGCAGGAAAACAACAAGACAGGACATCAAAGGGCTGAAAGCCCAAAACAATTGGTTTTAGGGGCCCGGAACGGGTTGTTCCAAAACTAGAATGGGCTGTTCCCAAATTTGGAATGGGTCGTTCCTAAATTGGAACGGGCCGTTCCGAGCCACTTAAAAGGCTTAAAGAATTTTGGTTGGAACGGGCCGTTCCAGACCAGAATGGGCCGTTCCAAACCAATCAAAAGGCCTAAAAAACTTGGTTTGGAATGGACCGTTCCTAAACCAGAATGGGCCGTTCCAAACTGTTAAAAAGGCCTAAAAATCTAGTTTGGAATGGGTCGTTCCAAGCAAGGGAATATAGTGTTAATCTCAACTCCAGAACGGGACGTTCTCAGTTCAGAACGGGCTGTTCCCAGGTGCGTGATTAACACACAACATTCAGATCCAGAACGGGGCCGTTCCAGTTTTGGAACGGGCCGTTCTGGTCACTTTCTGATCCCTATAAATAGACAACTCGGGCATTGTTCTCAAGGCCTCATAATTTCGTCTAGGACTCCTTAGAGCTCAAAATTTCTCTCTCTCTCTCTCTCCTATTGTATTTCTTGAGTATTGTGAGGCAATTGTAGTGTGAAAGGTTGCCACAAAGCACCTAGATTTTCCATATTTGAAGATCTAACAAAGCTTTCCACGAGGTATTTCATTTAATCTTCTTCTCTTTCTTTTATTTCTTATTTTTTTTGTTATAACAAAAGCAATCATATAGATGTTTTAGGGTCAACCGTGTAATTTAAATTTCAAGCATGTAAATAGTAATTCATAAAGGGGATCTAATATTTAATTTATTATTTCATATCACATTAACTTTATCATAGGGTACCGATTGAGGGCGTTGTAGGGGTGCTTAATACCTTCCCTACATGTAACCGACCCCCGAACCCAATTCTGGTTATCAAGGCCATTATTGAATTTTTAAAAACATTTTCTTTTTCCAATGTTTTGAGTAAAACATTGGTGGCGACTTCAAAAACCTATTTTCAAAACCATTAATTAAGGATTAGTCTAGTGTTCGAGCATTCCTTAATTGATGAGATCTTTAAAAGGATGTCTAAACCATTAGTCGCGAGATCAGAAATTTTTGGGTTGCGACACTTCTCATATGTGAAAGAAATGTGTTAAAAAAAATTTGTTGAATACTAGTAGTACACAAATACTAGTGAACCTCTTTGTTTGTGAAATATTCTTTTAACTCTTATCACATTGAAACTGAGACTCATATACATGTATAAAAAGGCATTCAACTCCTGATTGTATAAAAAAAAGTGAGAAAAAGATTACAAAAGAAAAAAAAAAGAAGAAATAAAAACAAAAGCCAAAAGGAGTGGAAATCAAAAAATTCTTGCTCTTGGTTTTCAGGTGTTTTCTAGCAACATATATTCTTTCGTTAATTCTGGTTTTCATTTTCTAATCTTAGTTTTTTTTTTGTAATCTACTCTAGATCCATTGATAGGACTCATTTGAAGTGCTTGCTTTCTTTTTGAGCCTTAATTTCAGCTTGTCTTAATTCCTTGACACTCTTTCTAGTCTTGTCTCATTGAACTTCTTTTGAGTTTAGCCATTTCCTAATTGTGTTGTTTATTTTTTATCATTGTATTCCAGCAGCTAGTAGGTGTGTTGAATGCTTCTTTGAATTATTGGACGGCCTAAGGTACAAAGGTAGCATCTTAGGATGTCTGTGGAGGCGTAGGAGATTGAATTCTCTTGGTGTGGAAGATTTTTGAAGTGGAAAAACACCTTGAAGCCAATCTCCATCAAGATTGCTTCAAAGAAAGAGTGAAACACTTGTGAGAAGTTGCTGCAAGTAGTTGAAGCTGAACTTGAATTGGAGAAATTGAGATTTTTGAAGAAACTTTTTAAAACAAGAATTAGAAACAGAAATTAGAGACGGAAATTTTCTGTCACTAATTGTTTCTCACTAAATCCATCTCTAATTTGGTTTCTAATTGTGTGGCTGAATTTTTGTTTTGAAATTTGGTGCATCCACTTCTTTTAATTCCCTTGCATTTTAGTTCAATTTGTGTACAAGGCCATTAGGAGTGTCTTGAAGGTGTCTTTGGTACATCTTCATCTCTTCCTAGTGTTTTCAATTAGGCTAACACGTTTAGTGCTTGGTGGGAGTGGTTCTTGTAAACACCCAATTTCATCCGGGGGCATACAAACAAGGAAATGGACCTCTGTTATGAAGGGAGGAGCTCCCGAAGCATGCAAACAAAAGGACAGGACATTAGAAGCCCCAAAAGCCCAAACAAGCTGGTTTTAGAAACCTGGAACGGGCTGTTCCAAAATCGGAACAGGTCATTCCCAATTTGGAACGAGCCGTTTCAAGTTCCTAAAAGGGTCTAAAATCCTATTTTGGAACGGGCCATTCCAAGATTGGCACGGGTCGTTCCAAGATTGGAACGAGCTGTTCCAAACTCCTTAGAAAAGGGCTAAAACCTTAACTGGAACGGGCTGTTCCTAAACTGGAACGGACCGTTCCAAGTTATTAAAATGGCCTAAAAACTCTTGTTTGGAACGGCCGTTCCAGTCTAGGCAATTATGTGTTAATCTCACTTCTGGAACGGGCTGTTCTAGTTTCAGAATGGGTCGTTCCAGTCACAAAATTAACACACAACGTTCGGATCCAGAACGGGTCGTTCCACTTTTCGAACGGGCCGTTCTGGCCACTTTCTGATGCCTATAAATAGACATCTTGGGCACAATTCTTAGGACCTCAAAAATTTCGTCCAATACTCCTCAGAGCTCGAAATTTCTTTCTCTCTCTCCTATTGTATTTCTTGAGTTTTGTGAGGCATATTGTAGTGTGAAAGGTTGCCGCAAAGTACCTAAAATCTCCATAGTTGAAGATCTAGTAAAGCTTGCTATGAGGTATTACTCATCAATCTCTTGTTCTATCTTTTATTTCATATATTGTTATAATAAACGCAATTATGTAGATATCTTAGGGTTCACCATGTAATTTAATTTTCATGTAAATAATCATTAATAAAGGGGATTAAATATTTAAAATATTAATTCTTATTACGTTATCTTCATCATAGGGTACCGATTTAGGGTGTTGTAAGGGTGCTTAATACATTCCCTACACGTAACTGACCCCCGAACCCAATTCTGGTTATCAAGGCCATTATTGGACTTTTAAAAACCTTTTCTTTTTTCAATGTTTTGAGTAAAATATTGGTGGCGAATCCATTAACCTATTTTCAAAATCATTAATTAAGGATTAGTCAGGTGTCCGAGAATTCCTTAATTGATGAGATTTTCAAAAGGATGTCTAAACTATAGGTCGCAAGATCGGAAATTTTTGGGTTGCGACAGATGGCGACTCCACTGGGGACGTTTAAAGAGGGTTAGGCCCATTTAATTGATGAAATAAATAAAATAAAAATAATAATTTTAATATTTTTCCCCTTTAATTTACTTGTTTTATTTGTTTGACTTTAATATATGTTTGTTTGTTTGTTTAAATTTTGCACCTGTTTGAATAAAACTGTACACAATCATTTGCACATAACAGTTCCCCCTACACCCAGGGGCATGAGGGTAATAAACATAGGGAGTGGTTGATGTACGACCGGCTCAAGTTCGGCCTTGGAGCCTGCGAGCCTTGTCAGAAATCACACTCAAGGTGATAACCGGTTACTCTAGCCCGAAATACTGTGACAAACCTTAGAGTTTGCCAGGTGACAGCGACAGAGATACTAGGTCCCTATAATGGGGGCACCTTGGGGGCCTTAAGACCAGTGAGATTAGAACTGTCTTATACAATGCACTTTTCTTGCAGGGACCACAGATCAAGGATTTAAACGTGACTGTTCACGGGTGTACATTTTTTTAAGCATATGTGTGTTGCATTTGTTTGTGTTTATTTATTTTAAATGGATAAGAATTACAAACAAATAGATATTAATAAAAAAAAATATAAAAATTTTAACTCCCTTTTGTATACCCAAACCTCAAAGTATCATATAGGATAGTTTATTAAAATAAAAAAAACAAATTAATATATAGCAAAAATCATGCATCATACCCCTTTAGTAACAAAAAAATGATAAAATTTAGGCAAAAAACAAATATCATGCATCTTTTAGTTTAGCATATACATTCATTAGAAAATGGAAGACACATAGTATGTAAAGATTTTTGAGAAAGAAGAACATTCTAAAGTACAAGAATCGTGTGCCCTTATATTAAGGGGGCCTACTAGACTTTGGACTCTCGTCATCCTTTCAACAGAAGGCAAAGTCTACATCTTCTCAAACTTCTTCCAATCTAGAAAGATGTCATTCCTCAACTCAAATAGGAGATTATTTGAAAATTTGAAAAGGAGGCACCCAAAAAAAGGAAATTGAAGAAAAAAAAAGAGAAAAAGAATTTGCTTCAAAAGAACATAGTTTGGAAGCTAAAGAAAACTCCGCTGCTGAACGAGAAATCATGAACTTAGGGAGTTTGAAAAATTGATAATAAGCACCCTTACACCTTCAATTCATTATCAAATCACTCCAAACCGCATTTTTCTTCTCTAACTCATCAACCTCGTCAATAAAGATGAAAATTTTGGGAATCACCAAAATAATACGGAACCCAAAGATCCTATTGACGGTTACTTCTGATGGGAATAACAAGAAGAGAATCTGAGAAGAAACGAAGACTAATTGCAAATCAACGAACGAGCAAGTATGTCTATAGGGACATCATTTAAGCATAAGCTTCTGTAGCCTGCAACAACATCATCAAAGTGCATCGAAAGATCTTGTACAAAGAATGTTTCTCTAAACAAACAAATCAATGAGAATGATATTTGTTGAATTTCTCAATCATCTTTGCATCCTATTTTGCACCTCATATAGATAACATGTCTTCCTGGTAAATAATAAATAAGAATAAAAAGGGAAACCTAACTTGTACATGTTAATCAAACAATGAGATCACTGGTAATCAAGTGCAAACTTGATTCATCAAATTGGAAGCACTTAAAAAACCAGTAATTACGTAAGAAGACTGGGGGGCATAACACCCCCAAATTGGTGATTCAAACATCGAGAGTTCCCTATGCGGAAATGAAAACTGTTGGGATAAGAGGAATGATCAAGAATGGATGAATCCTTGCTTCTAGGGAATTACAAGACAAAACCCAATTGAAGAATAAGGGCATTGCATGACAAAAACCCGCTAGGACGAAAACCTGTAAAAGGCGTCTGAGGCAAAAATTAGGGTAAAGGAATTAAAATCCCGATAGGATACATCCTATGCAAAAGTTAGGGATATACATATATATATATATGTGTAAAAAAGAAATGCATACTCAAGTTGAAAACCAAAACGCGGCTTGAGTATTCCCTTTAGAAAGCAAGAATTCATAAAGGTTTCACTCCGAAGTTGAAACACCCACATTCAAGCAAGTGGGAATGCGTTCTTAACGTAGTTCAACCAATCGTCAACCATAGGGGGCAACCTCGGTTAATCTCTCTGTGTACGAATCAGGAACTCGGGGCATGCCCGGGCCTCCGAGCTTTGCTAAAGGGGCACGTGTAAATTGAAAGTATTGTTTTAAATGCCATATCACTCTTTTGTTTCTCTTCTCCCTTTAAATATTCACTCTAGGCCTTATCCATCAACCCTGAACAAACAAAATGTATTTGCGACAAAGATGTTACTCAATAATAGCATGGAAAGGATAACAAAGGAACAATCAGGAATTCAAACATGACTAGGGTTTAATAAAAATAAAGACATCCTATACCTCACGAGCGCTGTAAAAAATTAAGGCCCAGTAGGAAACCCACTAAGGGGGCTGCGCAAAAGTTAGGGCATGATCTGCTAGGCAACCCACAAGCAAAATTGGGTAACCTAGGCAAAAGAAAATATCAAAAGAAAAATGTCTGCTAGGAAACACATCTCAAGTGACCTAGGCAAAAGTTAGGACATTAAAGCAGCAACCTGAGTTAAAAACCAAAAGGCGGCTCAAGGGGATCATCTAAACAACGTGCAACCCTGAGTCATCACTCCACTTTCTAAAAAGGCTAAAACACAATGATAGCTTCTTTGAAAAAAATATGCCTTGTTTAATAGCCATAAATACTAAAGTCCACCTTGGCCAGCCATTCTTCTTAAAACCTCTTTTGAAAAAAAATTCCTTCTAACAACCTTTTGAAAAAATACAAACATCCCTTTTCTTTCTTTTCTCTTGACCCTTATGGAATTAAAATGGTACTGAAAATATACACGGAGAATGCACAGTGAATACTCACAGAGGAAAGATCAAGATGTCCCCAAATAGAGTTGGGAGACGCTTGACTACACATCGACTGGATAATCAATGAGCCACTAAAAGCTTGGGTTCAAAGGAACACATCCCGAAAATAATAAAAAATGACATGGATAAAAAGGAATCGTCATCATTAACCTTAACGCGTACATGTTAATTTCCCAACATAAAAAAAGAAAAAAAAAGAATTGCATTTTTTAGGAACAAACACATGAGCATAAATTGCATCGCATGCATATGAGTTAGGGACATATGGAAGGACGTTACACAAAATAAAGAATAAATAAAAGAATCATTCTTGTCTTGCATTTTCATTGCATCCATGCATCCATGTATGTTACTTGCTATGGGTTAGAAGAAGTCATCAGGACAAAGCACTCATAAAAGTTCAATAGCTAAGCATGAGTTGAAGCGGTGTCAAATGGCAACCCCAAGTAATTCTATGTACCCATTAAGCAAAGACATATCAATAGTGGAATAGAATGGAATCGACCGAATAAGCAAGCCCATAAGCATGAAGAGGCCATCGCGCCTTACTCCTCAATTGAATGAAGGATGATCCAAGAGAATGCCAAGACCAGGAATGACTTCCTAACCAAAGCCAGGAGTTGCTTCCAAAATAATACTCATCAAGACAAAATATAACATCAAAAAAGGAAAGCTTCGTACATGTTGAAATAGCCGAAGCATTTAGAAAAATAAGACAGAAAAAAGGCAAGCTTCGTACATGATGAAAAAGGCAAAGCATTTAGAAAAATAAAATAGAAAAAAGGCAAGCTTCATACATGTTGAAAAAACCGAAGCTAAGAAAACAAAATTTAGAAAAAAAAACCTATTACAAGCAGACGCCTAGAGAGGCATTACAATACTCACCTTGACAAGAACAACACCAAACTCTTACCAACCATCCCACAATGAAGGCGCCTGGAGAGGCATCACAATACTGAAGTGGCAGGGGCAACATTGGAATCCCTGCCAGCCATTCACTCCTCTGCCCACCAACACAGGGGCACATCAAATATCTCCTGCCCATCTACCTGGGGGCAGTCTTTCATCCCACAACACCAATAAGAAGACATCAAGTACAAGATTGGTAAGGGTTGCTAGAGCCCTAAAACTAGTACAAGATTGGTAAGGGTTGCTAGATCCAAAAAACTAGTACAAGATCGGTAAGGGTTGCTAGATCCTTAAAACTAGTACAAGATTGGTATGGGTTGCTAGATCCCTAAAACTAGTACAAGATCGGTAAGGGTTACCTGACCTTAGTGAAAGCGTTTCTAGATCCCCAAAACTAGTACAAAGAGGGCTACCTGACCTTAGAGTGGGTCGGCTGAAGCCTTAAAATATCAGTCTAGCTTGGAGAGGCTGAGCTACGAAACTACTTCAACAACAAAGAGGTTTACCTGACCTTAGAGTGGGCTGGCTGAAGCCTTAAAATATCAGTCCAGCTTGGAGAGGCTAAGCTACGAAACTACTTCAACAACAAAAAGGGTTATCTGACCTTAGTAGTCGGCCGGCTAAAGCCTTAAAATACCAGTCTAGCTTAGAGAGGCTGAGCTACGAAACTACTTCAACAAAAAAGAGGGTTACCTAACCTTAGAGTGGGTCGGCTAAAGCCTTAAAATATCAGTCCAGCTTGGAAAGGCTGAGCTACAAAACTACTTCAACAACAAAGAGGATTATCTGACCTTAGAATGGGCTGGCTGAAGCCCTAAATATCAGTCCAACTTGGAGGGGCTGAGCTACGAATCTACTTCAACAACAAAGAGGGTTACCTAACCTTAGAGTGGGCTAGCTGAAGCCTTAAAATATCAGTCCAGCTTGGAGAGGCTGAGCTACGAAACTACTTAAACAACAAAGAGGGTTATCTGACCTTAGAAGGGGCTGGCTGAAGCCCTAAATATCAGTCCTGCCTGAGAGGCTGAGCTCAGAATATACTCCCTCTTTAACAAGCTACAAATAAAGGAACACATTATCACAAGAGAAACAATGGAACTTCTACTTGAAGACTAAAGATCAGGTGTACAGTTTGTCAGCCTTATTGTCCAATAGAGTACACGACTGCTCAAAAGGGTGAGGATACGAACAAATGCACCTATCTAAGGGAACTAAGGCCATTAAGAGTGTCTTGAAGGTGTCTTTGGTACATCTGCATCTCTTCCTAGCGTTTTCAATTAGGCTAAAACGTTTAGTGCTTGGTGGGAGTGGTTCTTGTAGACACCCAATTTCATCCGGGGGCATACAAACAAGGAAATGGACCTCTGTTATGAAGGGAAGGAGCTCTCGAAGCATGCAAACAAAAGTGATGGAGAACCATCCTTGAAGACACATGTGGGCCCCATCACTAGGTCCATGGCTAGGAGAGTTGAAGAGGAGGAGGGTGTTCACACACCAAGAGACACTCTCCTCATGATCATAGAGTATTAGTTCTCTCCTAAGCCTCATTAGTATAGGGTTTATTTTATTTTCCAATTTTACCCTTGTATTTTGGGTGTTTAGGACTTAGAAGTTATTTTCTCTTGTATTTCCCATTTTACCCTTGTATTATGGGGTGCTCTAGATGATTAGGGTTTTTAATTTTGGGCTAGGGTGTTAATTAGAGGGTGATGCATTTTTGGTGCTTATTGGGTCTATTTTTGGTGTTAGAAAGGCTTAGGCCCAAGTGGAGGGCAAAGGTTGCATGGTATTATCATGCACCTAGATATAGCCAATCTAAACCCAAAGATTCCATCCTTGGCCACCAAGTTGCATCTAGGGTTCATTTGCATTTCATTTGGAATGCATTTGCCTACTCCAAATGCAACCCTAGATGCCTCCCCTCCTATAAATACCCAATGCACCACACCTTGTAAATACTTTGGAATATATGAATTTGAGTGAGCCTTTTGTGCCTCAAATCCTCTCCTTAGTCACTAGGTCTACACGGCCTACCCCTCCTATCTCCTCCCTTGAGTGAGTTTAGGGTTTATTGAGTGGCCTTCATCTCCACTTGGTGAAGTGAGCCAACCTAGAACCACCTAGACACCTTCCTCCTCCCTTTTCTCCTATTCGCCCAACCATCACCCTACACACCCACCTTCCTTTATTTCTCCACCCTTGAAGGAAAGTCCAGCCCCTAAAGCCATCATCTTGGCCTTAGAAAGAATATTCTTCGCACCTTGGACGTCCATGATCAACCCCTTGGTGGAAGGAGTCCATCATTTGTTATCAAGAGCTTAGGTTATCTTCAAGGGTAACTAGCTTCCTTTCCATTTCTTTGAGTCTTTTCTTTTTTTTGAGTCTTGATTTGCTTCATCTTTGAGTTCCTTGTCATCCATGAAAACCTTGTTAAAAATGTCTTTTTATGTTACACCATGGTTCATTGCTTATTCATGAGCCTCCTTTTGTGCTTTAGGGTTTTTCTTGAGTTTTAGGTTCTTGTGTGCCATTTTTGTTTTTACTCTTGTTGCTGGAAAAATATATTATGAACATCAAGAACATGTCTTCCATCTCTTTTTGATCTTTTTACCTTTAAATTTTTGTCAAAACTTGTGTTTATCTCACCTTTCTCAAAAATACAAAAAAATATATGTATGATGCACCCATTTGATGTATGAAACCATGAAAATATGAAATGTATGTGTTTTTCCATGAGGTGGCCTAAATTTTGCTGCACCATTTATAGGTCATTCATGCATGTTAACTAGTCCTTGACATGCTCCAAATTTGTGTTGAAATCTATGTGTTATTTCCTTCCTACACATACATGATTGACCACCTTTCCATGCACATCATTACATGATTAATCTTTTGTCCTTTTATGCACATGTGTGAGTGATAAGTTTTGTGTGTGAGTGCTGGAATCTTTGAAAAAAAAAATCTGCACCAAAAAGAAAATAGTACAAGACACACTCCACTCACAAAATGTTTCTATACCCACTCATGTGTTGCCACTTGTCTCTCTATTTTTGACTCCTTATATGTGCTAAATTTTTAATCACCCACAAGTGTAAAAACCAAGCAACATTTAAAAAGAAAATAGAAGAAAAATCTGGGCAGAAAAATTAAAAAAGAACGTGACCAAAAAAGACTAAAAGAAAAGAAAGAAAAACAAAAAAGACTTGTTGCTAGACTTGTGGACTTGACCTAATTACCCTTGCACATTGGAGTTGGACTTGGACTGAATTTTTGGACCTTATTGGACCCTCTTTGAGACACAAAAACGTGGCTGGACCTTTACCAAAAAGGACTTAAGTTTACAATTGCAAAACCTTTAAAGACTTATTCCATTCTAGTGCCATTCTAGGATTTTCTCTTTTGAGTGCTAGCCTTTTTAATGTGTCTTAATTTTTGCTTGTCTTCCTTGAAATTCTTATGTTTGTCTCATTAATCTCTCTTTGAGTTTAGCTTTTTTTTAATTGAGCTTTTTTCAGTTTTTATTCCTTTGGCCTCCTTCTTGTTCTTGGTTGGATTGTTGTCTTTGAGTGTAGATGAAGTACTATCTCCAAGATACCCTTAGCAAAACTTCTTTGGGGGATTGAGTGGAGACTAAATCCGTGAGGTCCCAAGTGCTTTGGAGAAGGATATCATATCTCAAAGAGTGCAAACACCAAAGGAGAGGACTAACTTTGTTTGTTCCTTGTGAAGGGGAGCCAAATTGGAGGAGTTGAAGACTTGAAAATTTTTGTTTTCCTAATTGTTTCTTTCTTGTGAATTTTCGGCCTTTTGTATTTTGGCCTTTGCTTTCTTTTATCTTGGTTTGTAATTGGCCATTTTTAAACCTCTTCATTTTGGTTTTATTTCGTGTAGTTGAAGGTGATTTGAAAACCTTCACCTAGGACTTCGTCTTGTATATGCTTTAAGTGTTTTTCTTTTGCATGTTTTAAAGCTTTTAGTAGTATAATTGTTTAGGACTTTATTTTGCCTCAATTTTCGTTTAGAAGGCTTGCTTTTGCCTACTAGGGGGAACGTGCACACACACACTTTATTTTTGTGCCAAATTGTTTTGTGAGAAAAGTAGAAGAGGCTTAGTGATTCTTACTTGATAAGGCTTGGTTATTAAGTGATTCCTAGTAGTCCACCTCCCTTTGAAAGTTCATTTTGTACACTTAGGCCTTTTCCTACCTATCTTGCACTTTGAAAACCTTTTGTGAAAACCCTTTTATCACTCATTCTTTGTGAAAACCTTTTTCAAACCTTTTTGAAAACAACTTTGTGAAAACCTTTTTGATCAAAGATGAGTGATCATTCTAGTGTGCATGGTCATAACTCTTGTAGTACTAGGTCTAGTGTTAGGGATGAGCTTAGGCAACTCAAAGAATACCTAAGAAAAAAAGAAGAGGAAAATATAAAAAGAGAGGAAGAATTGAGAAGAAAAGAAAAAGAGTTTGAAAGGAATAATGAGGAAATAAAAAGATTTCTTGCTAAGCTAGTTGTGGGAGGAGAGGCTAGTGGTTCAAAACCAAGAGTCACTTCTCCTCAACCGTCAAGAGGAAAGGGGCATATGCATTCAAGTTTTCATGAGGAGGAAGGGCATCATACCCAACCTCCAAGTGATACCTTATTTAGTAGTCATCACAATGATGATTACTATCAAAGACCCCCAACACACCATAGACATAGGGAGTCTTCCAATAGGGAACCCAACATCAACCTTCCCCCATTCCATGGCAAAGATAATGTTGAAAATTATTTGGATTGGGAAATGAAAGTTGAACAACTTTTCTCTTGCCATGGAATAAGTGAAGATAGGAAGGTTTCTTTACCAACCCTTAGCTTCCAAGGGTATGCTATGTATTGGTGGACCTCCTTAGAAAAAGAAAGAAGAATAAACCATGAGCCTCCAATTCAATATTGGAATGAGCTCCGTAGTGCCTTGAGAAGGAGGCATATTCCTCCATACTATGACCGTGAGCTTATGGACAAGCTACAAAGATTGAAACAAGGGTCATCTAGTGTGGAAGAATATAGGCAATCTATGGAGTTACTCATGATGAGGGCTGGGATAAGGGAAGAAGAGAGGACCACCATCTCAAGATTCCAAAGTGGTCTTAACCTTGAAATAAGGGAAGGAGCTCTCGAAGCATGCAAACAAAAGTGATGGAGAACCATCCTTGAAGACACATGTGGGCTCCATCACTAGGTCCATGGCTAGGAGAGTTGAAGAGGAGGAGGGTGTTCACACACCAAGAGACACTCTCCTCATGATCATAGAGTATTAGTTCTCTCCTAAGCCTCATTAGTATAGGGTTTATTTTATTTTCCAATTTTACCCTTGTATTTTGGGTGTTTAGGACTTAGAAGTTATTTTCTCTTGTATTTCCCATTTTACCCTTGTATTATGGGGTGCTCTAGATGATTAGGGTTTTTAATTTTGGGCTAGGGTGTTAATTAGAGGGTGATGCATTTTTGGTGCTTATTGGTGTCGCCACCGGCCCGAAACGGGCTTTCGGCATTCGCGAAGGATGGTTGGACTCGTTATTTGTTTTAAAAATGTGGATTGCTAGAATGACTTATTCTCAAACTGAGACCTCGTCAAACGAGCAATTTTATTAAAAGGTTCACTAATCCATATTAATCCCAAGCGGGACCCTCCATGGATTAGTGGTTTTCGTAAAAGGAGGGTTCGTGGAGTCGCCACCAATGTTTTACTCAAAACATTGGAAAAAGGGATAAGGCAATTGATTTTATAAATCAACTTTGGCCATTACAACCAGAGTCGGGTAAGGGAGTCGGTTACGCGTGGGGAAGGTGTTAGCACCCCACAGCGCCCCTTTCGGGTTCCCTATGACAGATTATTTGTAAAATAATAGCGTAAAATTACTAAATTACCCCTATTTATTATAAGCGATTATAAATTAACTATCTACATGATGACAGTTTAAATATGCACACAGAAAGCAGTAAAAGGAAGGATTTAAGAAGAAACCTCTTGAAGCGTGCTTTTATATATTGAGTAAAACTGGGAGCTTTTTGGCGTTCCCTCGCTCTACAAGCTCGCTCGCTCCTTCCTAAAAACTTTTGACTATGGAAATCCGGAGGATTTCCCTTCGACTAGGTTCGAATCTCCAAGCTAAGTGCTCGGAATTCCAGAACTTCGTCGAATCGACTCCCAGAGAGATTTCTAGGGGAGAACACTGCTCAAAAACCCCAGAATACTCAAGGAGGGAGTCAAAACTGAGTGAAAAAGTGTGGAATGACGTCCAATTGACGTCATATTTATAGGGAATAGGCGCAGTACGACCTACAGGGCCAATACGGCCGTATTGAAATTTTTGAACTTCAATACGGTCGTATTGGAGTTCAATACGGTCGTATTGAAAGTCAGAAATTTCAATACGCCCGTATTGAGTTCGCAGTGGTCGTATTGAAGTGTCAATACGGTTGTACTGACTTCAGTACGGCCGTATTGAAGCTTCAATACGGCCGTATTAAGTTCAGTACGGCCGTATTGGGCTTTTTCCCTCCACTTCCTTATTTTTAGCTATTCTAAGACCTCTAGACCTACAGAGAACCCTCCTAGGGCCTTCGAGGAGTCCTTCTGGCTGATTATCCTTCAGTCTTCGAGAGTCTTCAAGCTTTATTTCCGACCCGGACAATTTTAGGGGTCTACAGCTGCCCCCCCCTTTACTTAGTCGGACGGCCTTTTGGTGTATCGGCTGACAAGTAAAGGAGTTGACCCAATTGTCCGGGTATTGCGCCGACCTTCTGACTTGTAGCGTCTTCCGGTGGAAAAATGTTGAGTAGCCTCTCCAGGTGGGTGCATACCTCGGCGCTTTTGACATCCTCGGTAGCTGAGTTTACCTTCTCCAAGGTCAACTTCACTCGACGCTCGAGCCGGAAGTTGGACATCAACGCGCCTCTGATGACGCTGATGGTTGAGTACCGCCTCTCCAGGCTTAGTCTCGCTCTTTGTTCGAGCCGGAAACCAAGCACCTTTGCGACGACGGTGAGCAGTGTGAGTTTTGCCTCTCCAGGCCTTGCTTTGCTTGTTGCCCAAGCTGGAAGCTGTGAGTACCGTCTCTCCAGGCTTAACTTCACTCTTTGTTCGAGCCGGAAGCTAAGTACCCTTGTGACAACGGTAAGCAGTGTGAGTTTTGCCTCTCCAGGCCTTGCTTTGCTTGTTGCCCAAGCTGGAAGCTGTAAGTACCGTCTCTCCAGGCTTAGCTTCACTCTTTGTTTGAGCCGGAAGCTAAGTACCTTTGTGACAACGGTGAGCGGTGAGTACCCCCTTTCCAGAGATAGCTTCGCTCATTGCCCGAGCCGGAAGCTGCATACCTCCGTGTTTGTGACGACGGGGTAGCGTGAATATCTCCTTTCCCGGGATTTTGTGATGATTTTGTCTCCACAGTCCATGATGCTGCTTCGACGGTTGTTTCTGATTTTGTGCCACTGAGGGCTGGATAACGCAGGGATCCGTCTAGGGGATGTGCAGTCATTCATAGGTTCTTGTGTCCCAACTTTCCATTGCGTAGTTGGTGCCCACTGGGGAATTTCTGATTCCTTTGGGGTGCAGACACAAAGATGCTCTTTCTGATGTGAGCGGTGCCTTATGATTGGCTGACGTCCTTTCGACGTTGGTGGAGTATCCCGGTTCATCCTTATTCGGGTATCTCTTTTTGATTTTCTGATTTTTGCTGCCTCTGTGTAGGCTGTTATCCGCTGGGGATTCTGGATGTTGATTTTGTCTCCACAGTCCACGATGCTGCTTCGACGATTATTTTTGATTTTTATGCCACTGAGGGCTGGATAACGCAGGGATCCGTCTAGGGGATGTGCAGTCATTCATAGGTTCCTGTGCCCCAACTTGCATTGCATTGTTGGTACCCTTGGGGAATTTCTGACTCCTTGGGGTATAGACACAGATGCTCTTTCTCTCTGAGTTGAGCGATGCCTTATGTTTGGCTGACGTCCTTTGACGTTGGTGGAGTATCCCGGTTTATCCTTATTCGGGTAACTCTTTTTAATTTTTGGATTTTGTTGCCTCTGTGTAGGCTGTTATCCACTGGGGGATTTTGTCGTTGATTTTGATTGGCCTCTTCTGTTAGGAAGATTACCTTGATGTTCAATGATTGGCTGAGAGCCAGATTCCACTTGGGGAATGATTATTGATCTTTTTATGATTTTTCCTTTTGAAGGAGTGCCTCTTATGTAGGCGACTGAGGAATTGGAGTTCAGTGTTCGGCTGAGTGCCAGATTCCGCTTGGGGAATACTTATTGATATTTTTGATTTTTCTCTTTTTGCAGGGATGCCTCTGAGTAGGCGATTGGGGAATGAGGGATCTTATGTATCCCAGAGTGTTATTTAGGAAGCCTCTGCAGGCTTAGCCTCACTCAACACTTGAGTTGGAGAGCTATCTTCTACTGAGGAAGTGTTAAGTCCTTTGACTTGGATATTCTGCTTGGGTGATCGTACTTCCATTGGGAATGTCGTCGATCTTGCTTTGATAGCTCTTGCTGGGGATTTTGAGTCCAAGAGCGTGAGTTGAGGTTTCTCTGGGGAGTATTATTTCTGCGAGCCTCTCCAGGCTCATTTATTCTTTGGTGTGGAGTATTATTTTGGCGAGCCTCTCCAAGCTCAATTATTCTGCATGAGTATTGTTTCGGCAAGCCTCTCCAGGCTCAGTTATTTTTGATGAGAGTATTATTTCAGCAAGCCTCTCCAGGCTCAATTATTCTATACAGTTGGGGGAGTATTATTTCTGCAAGCCTCTCCAGGCTTTAGTTATTTTGAGGAAGTATTATTTCTGCAAGCCTCTCCAGGCTCAATTATTCTGAAAGAGTATTATTTCAGCAAGCCTCTCCAGGCTCAGTTATTTTGAAAGATGTGAAATCTTTGTCTTTTTTATCGACTTTTGACTTTTTCTGTATGTTTGCCTTTTTTATTTTTTGGCTTTTTCTGTATTTTTGCCTTTTTTGTCATTTTTTGGCTTTTTCTGTATTTTTGCCTTTTCTGTTGTTTTTCGGCTTTTTCTGTACAGAAATGTCTCAGTTATTATGAGAGAGTATTATTTCGGCGAGCCTCTCCAGGCTCAATTATTTTGAGAGAGTATTATTTCGGCGAGCCTCTCCAGGCTCAGTTATTTTGAGAGTATTCTTTCGGCAAGCCTCTCCAGGCTCAGTTATTTTGAGAGAGTATTGTTTCGGCAAGCCTCTCCAGGCTCAGTTATTCTGAGAGTATTCTTTCGGCAAGCCTCTCCAGGCTCAGTTATTCTGAGAGTATTCTTTCGGCAAGCCTCTCCAGGCTCAGTTATTCTGAGAGTATTCTTTCGGCAAGCCTCTCCAGGCTCAGTTATTCTGTATGACGCTGTTGATTTTCTGAATCTTTGCATTTTGTTTGCTGCTGTCATACACAAGCAATTTTTCTATTTTTCTATTTTATGCAATTGCCCCATGATGAGGTCTTTGAATGTGCAATTAATGTGCGCGATGCACAAAATGCAAGTTTAATTATTTTATTTTTAGAAAAAATGAATGGCTCCCCCTATCCTCTTCTTCTTGGAGGAATTTTGTCATTGATGTGAGGGAGGATTTCTGTTGTTGCCAATACGGCCGTTATTCATTTCAGTATGCCCGTATTGAATTGAAAATTTGTTCATAACCCTAATTTTGGTACGGGCGTACTGAACATGATACGGGCGTATTGTTTTTTCTGAAGTTTATATATTTTTTGTTTTTTCAATAAACAGAGAATAAGTGATCTTCCAGTACACCTATCATCTGTATGCATGTATGCAGTATGATGCACCTAATTCTATTTGATTCTTTTTTTTTAAAAGAATTAACCGATGCGTTTTTGTGTTTGGATTTTGCCATTCCTCCAGACGGACTGTGCTCTGCCGATTTCTGTTACCGAGGAATGATGCATATTTGATTTTGGTGTCATCAACCAAATGATTCTTCCCTTTCTTTAGAAGATGTGTCAACCCTCCTATTGACCACTATATCTCCATGTTTCCACTAGATTATTCAAAAATCGTTGGGACAAGAGAGAAAAGAAGGAAAGGATATATATTTTCAAAAGTTTGTGTTTTAGAGGGGATTATTTTATTTTTTAAAAAATGGATTTTGTAAGAATGGCTGGCCATGGTAGGCTTATGTGTTTAGGCTTGTTCGATTAAACACTTATGAGGTTAAGCACATCTTTGTTATTAATGATTGTGTTTTGACAACTTGGATAGCTTTTCTTGAGCCCCTTGTTGAATTCAATTGATGGTACCATCATGGATTTATTTTGTTTTTTTTCTTTTTTTGACGGCCCTAACTTTTGCCTAAAACACCCATTTGTGATGTCTTAGCGGGCTTTTGTTTTTGTTCATTATTTTGTAACCCTAATTTTTGCCTAGGTCCCCCTTTTGTGGGATTCCTAGCGGGTCTTTTGCTCTTATTTTTGTGCAGCCCCCTTTTTGGGTTTCCTGCCGAGCTTTTTTGTTTTTTAGGATTTTTGTCCTGAATGGATTTCTTTTTATCCATGACGGCACTTATTGAGGCCAAGAAAAGGTGCTCCAAGTTGACACACACACTTCCACATAAAAATGATGTGGGTTTATTTTTATTAAGATGATTTTAACCTCATTCATGTTTATTCAAACAGGGTTAAAATAATGTGGTCTAGAATTTTATTGCAAGCGAGAAAAGAAGCAATAAAGAATTAATGAAGAATGATTTTATTATAATCATAATGGAAACATGTGCCCTATCGAGGCTCGGGGGTCGGGCTGTCCCCGAGGAGTGATCTCTAATAGTCACTGAGTCTATACATCCCTATCGGAAGGAGAAGGACACTTGATGACAACAGCTGGTCTTGACGTTTGTGAACCAGCCTTCCTAAAGATCTGGCTTAAAGAACGTCGAGAAGGTTCTTGGTTCCTCTTCGTCCTTTGATCTTTGTTAGGGTTGTATCTTAACCCTTGTTTCCCCGGATTGTCTTTGATAATGGGTAGCTCCGGGATTCCTTGGGAGTCCTTGCCTAATTCTTGTCTTGGCAAGTATCCGTTCTTTGTGAGCGTATGAGCTACCTTCTTCATTTCTCGGGGAAACGTTTCAACATTGGCGATTTCCAATGCTTGGAAGGCGGTTTCTAAAGCTTCCTCTGCTGCATCCACATAAAGTATGTTGGATGGCTTGCTGATGAGTATGTCATCTTTAGCTTGTTCGGTCACCAGTTTGTCACCCACTATGAACTTGACTTTCTGGTGGAGCGTAGAAGGAATAGCTTTCGCATCATGAATCCAAGGTCGGCCGAGGAGACAGCTGTATGCGGGAGTGATATCCATCACTTGAAATTCGACGTTGAAGATAGTGGGTCCAATTTGGATTGGAAGATTGATTTCTCCCACTACTTCTCTTTTAGAACCGTCGAAAGCTCGAACGATCATGTTGCTCGGGCGCGTTTGGACTCCCTTGATTGCCAATTGCTTGAGCGTTCTTTTTGGCATCACTTTCAAGGAAGATCCATTACCTACCAAGACTTTAACGATGTGCTACTCCTTGCACTTTATAGAGATGTGCAAGGGCTTGTTGTGGTTTGATCCCTCGGCGGGGATTTCTTCATCGATGAAGGTGAGGTGATCATTAGCCGTGATGTGACTAACAATCCCCTCAAACTTGTCTTGGGAGATAGTGTGCGACACGTATGCCTCGTTCAAGACTTTCAACAGAGCTTGCCGATGCGGTTCGGAGCATAGGATCAACGACAACAGAGTAATCTTTGCTGGCGTCTTATGAAGTTGATCCATGATGGAGTACTCGCTCTGTCGGATATATTTTAACAGTTTGTCTGTCTCCTCCTCGGATTCCTTATTTTCCTCGGTTTTTTCTTCTTTTTCTTTCCCTTTATTCTTGGGAGCTTTGTCATGAAGATCTTCGGGAGTGTAGATCCTGCCATTCCTAGTCATGCCCCCAAGTCCAGCGATGTTGGAGATATCGCTGTCGGCAGAAGAGTGGATGTCGTATATCCACGGCACAGCCTTATTTGATTTGTAAGGGAAAGGCCTTGGGACTGTGATCCTTAATGGTGTCGGACCTTCCCCTTTATTCGTCTTGATTACCAACAACGGAGTTGATGTGCGCTCGATTGGCACGGTTGTTGGCTTACACTTGATAACGAACGGCGTGCGATCCATTCTTTGAACATACGCATCGACTAATCCTTTCTTTTTATTAATGTTTATTAATGGATTACTAGGAGAGATGTATGAATGACTCCTAGATCCCTCCATGATCTATATGCATGATATGAGATGGTGAATATGCATGCATTGTGTTTATTGAACTAAGCCTTATCATGTTTTCGGGATGTCCCTAAGATGATGCATGATATTGCTTGGTTTGGATAAATAACCCTTTTTTCTTTTTTGGGTATTTTTATTTATTATATTTTTTGTATTTTTGGGTGAAAAGGGAAACTACCTATATGAATGTAATGAAGGTAGATGTTAACACCATGTACTAGAAGATCTTTATTTCTATTTATTCTTTTTATTTAAATAGAATAGGGATGTTGTTTGTTTAACAAATGCAAATGTATGCTCATACAATGTCACATAGTCAATGCACAAACAATTCACTCATCCACGAACAGTCACGAGCAAATTACGAGGTAGGGGTCTCCTGCAGAAAAGTGCATATTCAAGGAGGATCTAACTGTTCTCACTTGGTCAAAGGCCCCCAAGGTGCCCCCATTATAGGGACCCAATTCCTCTTGTCGTAGGTCGATGGAAAGCTCCAACGCACCGTCGGACTCAAGTTCATGGTTATCACCTTGAGTGATGTTTTCCGACAACGGTCTCATAGGCTCCTATAAACCCATCAACCGGCCGTACTAACATCCACTCCCTATGGATTACCACTCATGCCCCCGGGTATAGAGGGAACTGTTGTGTGCAAAGGTTTGTGTGTAATTTTATTTCAAACAATTGCGGAAAATTAAACATACAACAGTTATTAAAGCCAAATATATAAAGCATGTTATCATACAAGCAAGGGGTAATGAAGTAATTTTAACTATTATTTGTTAAAAATAATCTGTCACTAAATGGGACTGACTCTCGAAGCTTCCCCAGTGGAGTCGCCATCTGTCGCCACCAGCCCGAAACGGGCTTTCGGCATTCGCGAAGGATGGTTGGACTCGTTATTTGTTTTAAAAATGTGGATTGCTAGAATGACTTATTCTCAAACTGAGACTTCGTCAAACGAGCAATTTTATTAAAAGGTTCACTAATCCATATTAATCCCAAGCGGGACCCTCCATGGATTAGTGGTTTTCGTAAAAGGAGGGTTCGTGGAGTCGCCACCAATGTTTTACTCAAAACATTGGAAAAAGGGATAAGGCAATTGATTTTATAAATCAACTTTGGCCATTACAACCAGAGTCGGGTAAGGGAGTCGGTTACGCGTGGGGAAGGTGTTAGCACCCCACAGCGCCCCTTTCGGGTTCCCTATGACAGATTATTTGTAAAATAATAGCGTAAAATTACTAAATTACCCCTATTTATTATAAGCGATTATAAATTAACTATCTACATGATGACAGTTTAAATATGCACACAGAAAGCAGTAAAAGGAAGGATTTAAGAAGAAACCTCTTGAAGCGTGCTTTTATATATTGAGTAAAACTGGGAAGCTTTTTGGCGTTCCCTCGCTCTACAAGCTCGCTCGCTCCTTCCTAAAAACTTTTGACTATGGAAATCCGGAGGATTTCCCTTCGACTAGGTTCGAATCTCCAAGCTAAGTGCTCGGAATTCCAGAACTTCGTCGAATCGACTCCCAGAGAGATTTCTAGGGGAGAACACTGCTCAAAAACCCCAGAATACTCAAGGAGGGAGTCAAAACTGAGTGAAAAAGTGTGGAATGACGTCCAATTGACGTCATATTTATAGGGAATAGGCGCAGTACGGCCTACAGGGCCAATACGGCCGTATTGAAATTTTTGAACTTCAATACGGTCGTATTGGAGTTCAATACGGTCGTATTGAAAGTCAGAAATTTCAATACGCCCGTATTGAGTTCGCAGTGGTCGTATTGAAGTGTCAATACGGTTGTACTGACTTCAGTACGGCCGTATTGAAGCTTCAATACGGCCGTATTAAGTTCAGTACGGCCGTATTGGGCTTTTTCCCTCCACTTCCTTATTTTTAGCTATTCTAAGACCTCTAGACCTACAGAGAACCCTCCTAGGGCCTTCGAGGAGTCCTTCTGGCTGATTATCCTTCAGTCTTCGAGAGTCTTCAAGCTTTATTTCCGACCCGGACAATTTTAGGGGTCTACAATTGGGTCTATTTTTGGTGTTAGAATGGCTTAGGCCCAAGTGGAGGGCAAAGGTTGCATGGTATTATCATGCACCTAGATATAGCCAATCTAAACCCAAAGATTCCATCCTTGGCCACCAAGTTGCATCTAGGGTTCATTTGCATTTCATTTGGAATGCATTTGCCTACTCCAAATGCAACCCTAGATGCATCCCCTCCTATAAATACCCAATGCACCACACCTTGTAAATACTTTGGAATATATGAATTTGAGTGAGCCTTTTGTGCCTCAAATCCTCTCCTTAGTCACTAGGTCTACACGGCCTACCCCTCCTATCTCCGCCCTTGAGTGAGTTTAGGGTTTATTGAGTGGCCTTCATCTCCACTTGGTGAAGTGAGCCAACCTAGAACCACCTAGACACCTTCCTCCTCCCTTTTCTCCTATTCGCCCAACCATCACCCTACACACCAACCTTCCTTTATTTCTCCACCCTTGATGGAAAGTCTAGCCCCTAAAACCATCATCTTGGCCTTAGAAAGGAGATTCTTCCCACCTTGGACGTCCATGATCAACCCCTTGGTGGAAGGAGTCCATCAAAAAGGGCAGGACATTAGAAGGCCCAAAAGCCCAAACAAGCTGGTTTTAGAAGCCTGGAACGGGCTGTTCCAAAACCGGAACGGACCGTTCCCAATTTGGAACGGGCCGTTTCAAGTTCCTAAAAGGGCCTAAAACCCTAGTTTGGAACGGGCTGTTCCTAAATTGGAACGGGCCATTCCAAGATTGGCACGGGCCGTTTCTAAATTGGAACGGGCTGTTCCTAAATTGGAACGGGCCGTTCCAAGTTCCAAGTTATTAAAATGGCCTAAAAACTCTTGTTTGGAACGGCTGTTCTAGTCTAGGCAATTATGTGTTAATCTCACTTCTGGAACGAGCCGTTCTAGTTTCAGAATGGGTCGTTCTAGTCACAAAATTAACACACAACGTTAGTATCCAGAACAGGCCGTTCTGATTTTGGAACGGGCCGTTATGGCCACTTTCTGATGCCTATAAATAGACAGCATGGACACAATTCTTAGGACCTCAAAAATTTCATCCAATACTCCTCAAAGCTTGAAATTTCTCTCTCTCTCTCCTATTGTATTTCTTGAGTTTTGTGAGGCATATTGTAGTGTGAAAGGTTGCCGCAAAGCACCTAAAATCTCCATAGTTGAAGATCTAATAAAGCTTGCTACGAGGTATTACTCATCAATCTCTTGTTCTATCTTTCTCTTCTTTTATTTCATATATTGTTATAATAAACGCAATTATGTAGATATCTTAGGGTTCACCGTGTAATTTAATTTTCATGTAAATAATCATTAATAAAGGGGATTAAATATTTAAACTATTAATTCTTATTACGTTTTCTTCATCATAGGGTACCGATTTAGGGCGTTGTAAGGGTGTTTAATACCTTCCCTACACGTAATCGACCCCCGAACCCAATTCTGGTTATCAAGGCCATTATTGGACTTTTAAAAACCTTTTCTTTTTCCAATGTTTTGAGTAAAACATTGGTGGTGACTCCATTAACCTATTTTCAAAACAATTAATTAAGGATTAGTCTGGTGTCCGGGCATTCCTTAATTGATGAGATTTTCAAAAGGATGTCTAAACTATAGGTCGCAAGATCGAAAATTTTTGGGTTACGATAGTTCTTGAAAGCTCTTAGTTCTTCTCAAGCTCCCGCATAGGTTTATTGCTTTCCACGTCTAGTTTAAGTTTTCGGAAATTTAAGTTTTGATTTTGCCTTTCTACGTGCTTAGTGGTGTTACCAAGGTTCCAAAGGCCAAAGTAACACCTAGGAACGTTTAGCTAGGACACTTATTAATTGGTGTGTTATTTTCTATTTGAAAAATATTTGTGAAAAGTGTTTTGTGCAAGACAAGGTATTAAGGGGATTTAGTAATTTTTACTTGAAGAGGCTTGGTTATTGAGTGGCTCGTTGTAACGCTCACCTCCCTCCATAGTTCCATTTGTATACTTAGACCTCCAAGTGCTAAGTTTAGCACCAAAAATATTTTCTTTTTAAAAATCTTTTTGTGTGAAAACTCTTTTGTCTAATATGTCTCGTAACTCTGACTATAGTAAAAGTGATAGCTCTCCAAAAAGTATTTCTCACCGTTTTAAAGAGCTTAAATCACTTAAACTATAGAGGAAGCAATAAGCCATTTTGAAAGAAAAAGAAAAGATTGAGAGAGAGGCTCAACTTGCTATCCTTGAAGAAGAAATAAGATTACTTAGGCAAGAGGAAGAAAACATGAGGGATGATATAAAGAGAAAAATAAGGAGTAGAAGCACCCACTCACAATACTCATCTCCTAATGAAAGCCTTAATATAGGTGACCATTATCAACCTACCCCTAGGAGAACGGTTAAGCCAAGGGAATACAAGGTGGATCTCCCTCAATTCCATGGAAAGAATGATGTGGAAGCATACCTTGATTGGGAGATAAAGGTAAGGGAACTCTTTGCTTTCCATAGGGTAAGTGAAGAGAGAAAGGTGCCATTTGTAACCCTTAGCTTTCAAGGGTATGCAATGTATTGGTGGACCTCTCTAGAAAGATAGAGACACTTAAAAAATGACCCTCCAATCCAATATTAGAATGACTTAAGGAGTTTATTGAGGAGGAGACACATTCCCTCTTATTATGGAAGGGAGATTATGAATAAGCTCCAAAGACTCCAACAAAAGGACATGAGTGTTGAACAATATAGGCAACAAAAGGACATGATTTTCGAACAATATGGGTAACAAATGGAGCTTTATATGATGAGGGCTTTTATATGAGAGGAAGAGGCCACCACAGTAGCCAGATTCCTTAGTAGTCTTAACTTAGAGATTAGAGATCAAGTGGAGCTACTACCTTACAAGAACCTAAATGACTTGGTCCAACTTTGTGTAAGAGTAGAATAACAACGTTAAAAAAAATCTTCTTTTAAGAAAGAAAGCCCTCACTCTACATCTTATAAGAAAGACTACAAGAGGGAGGGAAAATCCTTTGAAAATAAAAATGTTATAAAACCCTCCAAGGAACTAGCTAAGGATAATGGTAATGGGAAAATCACTTCACACACTAGCACAAGGACTAGTGATATTAAATGTTTCAAGTATCTAGGGAGAGGCCACATTGCTTCTCAATGCCCCACAAAGAAAGTTATGATCTTAAGGGGGCATGACACTTATAGTAGTCAAGAAGAGACTACTACCTCTTCTTCAAGTGAAAGTGAGGATGAAACAAGTGATCAAGAGGATAATATGGAGTTGACTTATCCTTATGAAGGAGAACTTCTAATGATTAGGAGAATTCTTAACAACCAACCTAGTCGTACCCTTTCACAAAAGAGAACATTTTTCATACTAGATGCAATGTTCCAAACAAAGCATGTTCTCTCATTGTACATAGTGGCTCATGGTGCAATTGTTGTAGCACTAGGTTGGTTGAAAAGTTGTGTTTGACTATTATGCCACATTCTAGGCCTTATCAATTGCATTAACTTAATGAGGATGGAGACATAGTAGTTGACCAATAAGTGAAGGTCAAGTTTTCCATTGGGAATTATGAAGATCAAGTTTTATGTGATGTAGTACCAATTGAAGCTTGTCATATCTTGTTAGGAAGACCATGGCAATTTGATAAGAAAACCATGTATAATGGTCTTACTAATGAGATTACCTTCACACATACGGAAAAAAAATGTGTGCTTCACCCTTTTTCACCTCAACAAGTGGTAGAGGATCAAGCAGAAATGAAACTCAAAAGAGATGTAGAGAAAAAACAAAAAAAAAAAAAAGAGAGAGAAAAAAGTCCTTAAAACATAAAAATAAAGAGTTTACTAGGGAGAATAAAGTCCCCTCCCTAGAATTTGTTCATCAAGAGAGTTCCCCAAAATTTTCTAAGCAAAACCTCTTGATAGAACAACCATATTTTATTCTTCTCTGTCGAGGGACTCTCACATGCACTACCACAATTTTTGGAAGTGAGACTCTAACAAAAAAGGTTAAAATTATTTTGAAAGAATTTGATGATCTATTTCCTCTTGAAGGACCTATGGGCCTTCCTCTTGTTAGAGGGATAGAACATCAAATTGATTTAGTCACTAGAGCTAGCCTACCTAATAGGCCTGCTTATAGGACTAACCCTCAAGAAACTAAAGAAATAGAGACTCAAGTCCAAGAATTGTTGTAGGAAGCCCATGGGCTAAGGGCCCAACTACTAGGGCTATAGCAAGAAAAATACAAGAGGAGTGGGCCCAAGCTCAAGGAAAGCCCATCACATTGTTTAGTTGGGCTTTGACTCAAGCCCAAGTAGATTAGGAGTAGTGTAGGGTTGGGCCTTAGAGCCTTGTATTTCTTTTAGGCCTTGTATTTCCAGCCATCTAGATTAGGAGTTCATTTGAAGGTCATTTGAATTTAGGGTTATTTAGGTTGCATGTGTATTTGCATTAGAATGTCATTAGTTTCACATTTGGTATGCATTTCGGCCATGTGCAACACATGCACATGGTGTGACCGAAATGCACCTCAAATGAGTGATCCGGGTTTAGGCTCCAAAATTTGAATTTTGAATTCAAATTTTGGGCACCTAATGTTAAGTGAACCATACCATGGATTCACTTAACCTTAAGCTAACCCATGGTTCACCTTGACCTAATTTTCTCTATAAAATCCTTATGGCCGAAACTTGTAATCACTTTTGGAATTAATTGATGAGATTTCTCTTCTTAGAATTCTCCCCTCCGAAAGTCACCATTTCCTAAACTCTACCCTACTTGAGATCTTCTCCTTGTAGATCTAGGAACTCTTTTCTTCTCCGGACTTAGCTAGAAGCAAGCTTAGGTCACATTGAAGTTTCTTGGAGTCTTCTTCCTTGATGATCTTCTAAGGAATTCGAGAAGCTTTGGAAGTGTTCATGAGATTTCCAAGTGGAATCCCATCACTAACCCTCAAGAAACTAAAGAAATAGAGACTCAAGTCCAAGAATTGTTGGAGAAGGGTTGGGTTTGCAAGATTCTAAGCCCTTGGGTTGGGTTTGCAAGAATTGTTGGAGAATGTGTTGTGACAGTAGAGCCATCAACAACATCACTGTGAAATATAGGCATTCAATCCTTAGGCTTTATGACATGCTAGATGAGCTTCATGGAGGTATTTTATTTTCTAAGGTTGATCTTAAAAGTGGATACAATTAAATTACAATCAAAGAAGGAGATGAATGGAAAACCACTTTCAAGACCAAGTTTGGATTATATGAATGGTTGGTCATGCCATTTGGGCTTACCAATGCTCTATGCACCTCATGAATCATGTTCTAAGGGATTGTATAGGTAGATTTATAATAGTTTATTTTGATGATATTTTAATATATAGTAGTTGCCTAAGTGATCACATAGGACACTTAAGGGAAGTCTTTTCAATTCTTAGGGAAAACCATCTTTTTGGTTAGAAAAATGTACTTTTTGTGTAGATAATGTATTGATTTTAGGTTTTATAGTTAGCAAAAATAGGGTTCATGTGGACCTCGAGAAAATCACAGCCATCCAAGAATGACCTACACCTCAAAGTGTAGGAGATGTTAGGAGCTTCCATGGATTGGCAAACTTCTATAGGAGATTTGCGCCTAACTTCTCTACATTTGCCTCCCCATTAAATGACTTAGTAAAGAAAAATGTTGAATTCCAATGGGGAGAGAAACAAATAAAAGCCTTCCTAACTTTAAAGGATAAGCTCACCCATGCTCCACTTCTAGCTTTACTTGATTTTTCTAAAACTTAGAATGTGATGCTTTTGGGGTTGGCATAGGGGCGGTTTTATTTCAAGGTGGGCACCCAATTGCTTATTTTAGTGAAAAATTAAAAGGTGTTTCACTCAACTACCTTACCTATGACAAAGATCTCTATGCTTTAGTTAGGGCCCTTCAAACTTGGGAACATTACCGTGTTCCTAAGGAGTTTGTCATTCATAATGACCATGAGTCACTGAAATATTTGAGAGGTTAAGGCAAACTGAATAAGAGACATGCAAAATGGGTGAACTTTTTGGAACAGTTCCCATATGTGATCAAGTACAAGAAGGGGAAAAGTAATATTGTTGTTGATGCTTTATCAAGGAGACATACTTTACTTGTCTCTCTTGGATCTCAAATTTTGGGCTTTGATCACATAAAGGAGTTGTATGCCAATGAATTTGATTTTAGTGATACATTCAACAAATGTTTGCATAAGTCTCAAGGAGGTTTCTATGTTTCTAAAGGGTATTTGTGATGGACTCCTTCCACCAAGGGGATGATCAAACGTTCAATGGTGAAGAGGAGCTCCTTTCCAAGGCCAAGATGGTGACCTTAGAGGGTGGACGTTCCTTCAAGGGTGAGGCTAAGTGATGGTGGGCGTGAATGGTGGAGTCTTGAGCGTATAGGAGAAAGGTTGGGAGGATGGTGTTTTTGGGTGTTCTAGTTGGCTCTCTTCACCAAGTGGAGATGAAGGCCACTCAAGGTAACCCTAAAATCACTCTAGGGAGGAGATAGGAGAGGTAGGCCGTGTAGACCTAGTGACTAAGGAGAGGATTTGAGGCAAAAATGCTCACTCAAATTCATATATTCCAAAGTATTTTCAAGGTGTGGTGCCTAGGGTATTTATAGGTGTGGGAGGCATCTAGGGTTGTATTTAGGGTGCCAAATGCACACCAAATGAAACCCAAATTAACCCTAGATGCAACTTGGTGGCCAAGGATGGAATCTTTGGGTTTAGTTAGGCTACATCTAGGTGCATGATAAGACCATGCAACCTTTGCCCTCCACTTGGGCCTAAGCCTTTCTAAGTCCAAAAATAGGTCCAAACACCACCAAAAATGTGTCTAGCTCCCTAATTAAATACCTTAGCCCAAAATTAAAAACCTATGATCTAAAACACCCCATAATACAAGGCTAAAATGAGAAATACAAAAGAAAATAAATCCTATGACTAAGATACCCCAAAATACAAGGGTAAAATAGGAAATTAAAGATAAAGGCAAAAATAGGAATAAAAATAAATGCTATAAAAACTTAGGAGCTAAGGCCCAAAAGTAGGCTTACTCCTCCTATGATTTTTTAACACTAACCCATTCCTCTTGCCTCCTTCAATACATCACCTCTTGGTCTTCTTGGCCTTAGTGTTATTCCATCAATTTGTATAGAGAAGGACGAATTTGTATACCCCAAGGATCCACTAGAAAACTCCTTGTTAAAGAAGTCATGAGGCTGGTGTCATAGGGCATTTTGGAGTTGACAAGGCTCTAATGTTATTAAAGGAAAAATTCTTTTGGCCTCATATGAGAAAGGATGTTGAGAGGATTTTCTCTAGATGCATATCTTGTTTACAAGCAAAGTCTAAAGTAATGCCTCATGGCTCTTACACACCCTTACCTATTGCTAGCTCTCCATGGGTGGATATAAGTATGAATTTTAAACTGGGTTTGTCCAAAACCCAGAGAGGCATGGACTCTATCTTTGTGGTAGTGGACAGATTTAGTAAAATGGCTCATTTTATTCCTTGCCATAAGATAGATGATGCTAGCAACATAGCAAGACTCTTCTTTAAGGAAATGGTTAGACTTTATGGTCTACCTAAAACCATTGTGTCAAATAGGGATACGAAGTTCCTTAGTCATTTCTGGAGGACTCTCTGAAATAAATTAATAACTAAACTTCTTTTCTCAACTACTTGTCACCCATAAACTAATGGGCAGACTTAAATAGTCAATCGATCCCTATTTACCATGTTGAGGGCAGTCCTTAAAGGAAACCACAAGTCTTGGGATGAGTACTTGCCAAACATTGAATTTGCCTACAACCGGGTAGTTCATAAAACTACCAAGATCTCACCTTTTGAGGTATGGTTTTAACCCTTTTACACCTTTAGACCTAGCACTTTTACCTGATTCTCATCACTATTTTCATAAAGAAGGGGTATCTAGGGCTGATTTTGTAAAAAAAAATTGCATGAGAGGGTTAAGGACTATATTCAACAACAAAATGAAAGATATGCCTTAGATAGAAGAAAAGGCAAGAAAGCCTTCATTTTTTAGGAGGGTGATTGGGTTTGACTTCATTTTAGAAAGGAAATATTTCTTTCTCAAAGGAAGTCTAAAATCAATCCTAGAAGAGATTGTCCTTTCCAGGTCCTCCAAAGGGTTAATGATAATGCATATAGGCTAAACCTTCCGGATGATTATGGAGTAAGTACTACAATTAATGTTAGTGATTTTATTCCTTTTGTAGGATTTGATGAGGAGGAGGTTGAGTCTACATATTTAAGGACAAATCCACTTCAAAAGGGAGGGGATGATGGAATACCATGAGCCAAGGGCCCAATTACTCAAGCTATGGCAAGGAGCATACAGGAAGGATTGGCTAGCTTGAAGGTTAGTGGGCTTTCTAGGCCCAAGCAACTCTTCAAGTGGGCCATCACATCTTGAGATTTGGCCTAAATCATTTGTACATATTAGTTTCTTATATAGGTTTCTTTTTGCCTTTGTATTTTAAAGGCACTTTCTTTCTTTTCTTATAAGATATTCCTTTGAGATTTTAGGGTATGTTACTTGGAGACTTTTGCTCCATTTGACCTTGTATTAAGGGTCATTGATTTTCATATTTTTTAGTAGTATAAGTGGGGTGACAAATAGTAAGGTGTGTAGGTGTAACTAGTAATTGGGCTAGAAGTGGGCCTAGGCTAAATTTTACATATTGGGCTTGTTTTCCTCCATTTAGCTAGGTCTCACCATCATTTGGTGAACCTAACGAAACCAATTCCAAGATTTTTGGATTGGATTAAATGAGGGAAAAAACCTTGGCTGCCTAGCTCACTTCCTTGGCCGAATTGTCTTAACTTCTTCTACACACTTGGGAAGCTTGTGCTACAAGCTTCTAAATTAGCTTGCTTCCCCACATTTTAAGTTAGAAGCTTGCTCCACAAGCCTCCTAACTAACTAGACTGGTTAGCTCGAGTGTAAGAAGGCTAACCATTGTTCTCCTTTAACCATAGTTAGTCTAGCTTGCACCACAAACTTCCCCTCACTATATAAGTCTTTTCCTTAACTTTGTAAACACTTTTGATGTTAATGAGATCAAAATTTTTATAAACCTAGGAGAAAAACTTCTCCTTAAAAAGCTTCACAAATGATTCCTTTATTTTTGATTTGGTTCCTACTACTTCTTATTCTTCTTCAAGAAGATTGTCGTGCCACCATTGTTGCTTCTTCAAGCTTCTAAGAGCTTGAACTTTATTTTTAAAGTTCATCAAGAGAAGATGGACGTGAAGATGGAGCTAGTTGAAGAACATCAACCACTTCTTCTAGTGATTTCCATCAGTGAGGGAGCGAGTGAGGGGTGCCTACTACAACAATAATCACCCCTACAGTAGAAAGTAGCCAGCAAAGTCAGGTTGACGCCTTGACTAAGAGGTTGGAAATTCTTGGGGCATAGGTCAAAGCCCTAGAAGAAAAAAATGAAGAATCATGCCTTATCATTAATGGTCTAGAAAGGCAATGCAAGAAGAAAGATATACAAATAGAGCGACTTAAGGATGAGTGTGTTGACAAATATGAAGAAATCATTCGTTCAAAGAAAGTACAGAGATCTGAACCGGATGATCAGCTTCAAAGAGTTGTAGCAAGAATCACACAATTTGAAGCTGAGATCAAAGCACAGGTACATTTGATGGAACGCATATAGAATGACCTACTAGAGACCCATCTGAGCCTCAGAAATGGTGGGAAGTTAGCCAACAATAGACCACCACCCTTTTCTAATCTAAAGCAAAAAGAAAAGAAGGGGTATGAGCAGCTAATAGAGATTAAATCTTAGAAGGAAAAAGCTCTTGAGGAGGTTCAGGAACTGTGCATAATGACCTAGTTCCACCAATAGGAGGCAAAGGAAGCTCAAATAGCTTACGATTAGATAAGTCAAGCTGTCCATACGCAGGTCGAAGCGCTGAGGTGACATGTTGTAGAAGCTGAAGAGGAGCTATGAGTACGACAGCCACTTGTTGGCTTCTTCAGACTTTTGTGATACTGTTAAAATCTACTTAAAATAATTGTATGAGAATGTTGCTTGACAAACAAATCAATAAAATGATATTTGTCAATTTCAGTTGTCTGTGCATTTTGCATTGCATGCATATTAGATCATATGCCTCCCTAGTAATTAATAATTAAGAATAAAAAGAGATTTCTAATCTATAAGCATTAATTAATCAGAAATGGAATGAAAGCCCCTGATTATTAACTACAAACCCGATATGCAAGATCAGGACGCGCCTAAAATCGAACCAATAAAAATTAATGCAGGCAAAGGACAAATTTTGCCAAAGCAACTGATGATCAAGGCA
Source organism: Cajanus cajan (assembly GCF_000230855.2). NCBI lineage: Eukaryota > Viridiplantae > Streptophyta > Magnoliopsida > Fabales > Fabaceae > Cajanus > Cajanus cajan. Next base: position 53,370,187 of record NC_138520.1, on the reverse strand, counting down.
CCAAGTCCTTTTCCCTATGCCAGCGATAAGGTCGTGCTATGGGTCTATGACATAAAGGTCCAATCCGAAGAAGACTCGGCAAACATCTCCAAGGCCAAAGGAATAACTAGAAGTGGTCGGATCTACACTTCTAATGAGCTTAAAGCTAAAACCTCTGAAGAAAAGGAAAAGACAGAGGAAGAAAGAAAAAAAAAAAAGAGAACTAGAGAAGGAGGGTGGACTCCTTAAATATATAAGGTAAAGTGAATACTTCATCGTAGATCAATTGAATCGTACTCTCACGAAAATTACATTACTTTCACTGATCATGAGCTCAAAGCCTCATCGCCAAGCTCTTTTGAAAGTTTTGAATAAAGAATATGTAGTGCATAACATCTCCTAAGACAAATTCGAGGGGATCGTAAGCCACATCACGACAAGCGATCACCTTACCTTTATCGACGATGAAATCTCGAGTGGTGCAGCCAACCACAACAAACCTTTACACATATCGGTAAAATGTAAAGAATTCCTCATCGCCAAAGTCTTGATGGAAAACAGATGCACTTTGAATGTGCTACCAAAGAGCACACTTGTCCAAATATCTCCTAAAGGGATCCCATTATGCTCAAGCAACATGATAATTCTAAATTTTGATGGAATAAGAAGAGAAGTAGTGGGTGAAATCCACTTGCCTATTCAAATAGGGCCCACTACTTTCGACATTGAGTTTCAAGTGATGGACATCACTCCTACCTATAGCTGCCTCCTCGGAAGGATTTGGATCCACCAGGCAAAAGTTGTACCCACCACGCTCCACCAGAAAGTCATGCTTATCAGCAGGCCACTAGCTATTCCTTATGTGGATGCGATGGAGGAAGCCTTGGAAGTCGTATTCCAAGCGTTAAAGATTGCTCACATTGAAAAAAGTCTCTAACAAGAATTTGGTGGCATAGATGTTAATCAAGAAGGGTTACTAGCCAAGACAAGGGCTCGCTAAGGATGCTCAAGGAGTAATAAAGCTACCCAACTTCCATAATAATCTAAGAAGATAGGGCTTGGGATATGAACCAGTCGCTACTTCACAAGAGAGAGAACTAAAGAATCTCCCTTTGCATCATATTTTCATAAGTGCTAGTTTTTTAACATCTGAAAAATTAGCTCTGGTGGCCAAGTGGACCGAACCTCTATAAGGGGCATTTCTTCTTCCTCAAATTTTTGTATGAATCACAAACTCAGGGCATGCTTAAGCACACGAGATACATTAAAAGGGCATGTGTAAATCAAGAATGTTGTCCTAAATGCCATACATCTATCTATTTCGCTTCTTTTCTCTCTTATGTCTATTATAGACCTCAATAATAAACCTAGAATGAATGAGTATGTTCAACTTAGGAATGTCATTAGAAGTGTTTATTTTAAAATCACATTAACATCAATACAACGCACATCATTAAGAGATAATCTAAGCATGAAAAAAATAAAGGACAATTCCCTTTCTAAAAACTGAAAACCATAAAAATGATCATCTCATAAATGCTACTAAAAAAGCCAAAACAAGACAAAAAGACTAATACAAAAACAAAAGGAAAAAGCCCAAAAGGAAACCTTCAAAGGGGGCTAAGAAAAAGTTAAGGCATGACTCGCTAGGAATCCCACAAAGAGGATGACCTAGGAAAAATTTAGAGTCAAAAGAAAGTCCGCTAGGATACCCACAAAGGGGGTGCCTGGGCAAAAGTTAGGACACAAAACAACATCTTGAACTGAAAACCAAAAGGCAGTTCAGGAAGATCATCATCTAAAAAAGAAAAAAACCCAAGTCATGACTTGATTTTCAAACATAAAGATTAAACTAAATGTGGAAAATGATTTTCCTAATTTGAACATGCTCATTCATTAGCTTAAACATCGGCTACCCTAGATCAACCATTCTTTTAAAAATTCTTTTCGAAGAAACCTTTCTGAAAAGCTTTTGTGAAATCAATAAAAATATCCTTTCTTTTCTCTTCTTTTTGACCTACATGGCATTTAGACAATGTTGGAGAGATACACGAAGATTACATAGTGAATACTCACGGATTGAGAAGAGAAATGTCATAGGATAGAGTCTAAGGACACTTGATCCAAAGAACTAAGATAAGGATCATATCCCGTACAAACAAAGCAAGGCCAAAGGGTACAATCTCAGGTTCAAGAGAACACCCCAACATAAATGGATCAGGCATGGTCAAGGGTAACGATCCATAAATAACAATAGTTAATACGTATAGATTAATTTCTCAAAATTTAAAAATTAATTTGCATCAGAATACGCATTCATGCACATCATGTATATGGCATGGACATGCACATAGGGGTATTATTTTTTCTCTAAAAAAAGAATATTATCCAGCATATACTTATAAGAATGGGCTTATTCTTTTATGGAACGTCTATATACATTGAGGTTTTCATCTTCCCCTCAACTCAATCCAACTCTCTCCTTCGCTTGCATACTTTTTTGCATTCTTAGTATTAGTTCATATTGCATAATCTAGTCATGAGTCATAGGTCGAATAAGCGCCCGAGAACCTCTGCTCTGGAGGAGATGTCTTCCGCCATATGACGGAAGTGCGAATTCTTGGAAAGGTTCGAGTTCTATCCAACGAGGGTGCTAGTCCTAGATTTCTTGGCAGAGCTTGACCTTGCTGAGAAAGTCAAGGAATACCTAGCCAACATCGGTTGGGACTTCTTGTTAGGAATCAACGAGAAAGGATTTCAAATCGCTACTCGGGAAATCCTTGCCTCGGTGATCCAACACTTCATCAAGATGCCATACGGAGTGAAAATCCCAATGGTATCTTATTGGATGAACGGAAGTTATCACTCCTTGAATTTAGAAGAATGCAATGTGCGTGATCGCTTTGTCCTAGTGGAGTACATCAACAACATGGACTATCAACAGGTTGCCAAGCCAGATGAGTTGTTAGTGGATGCCATGTGGATGAAGTTAACTAGTCTTCTAGTTATACAAAAATCTTCAAAAGCTTCTAAGCTTCTAGATCTGGCTCTTTGTATCATTCACAAGATAATGGTCGGATCCATCCATGGTCGGCGGGATGGTAACTAACACCTATCTCTTCCCACTGAATTGCATGAAGATGCATTGGAGGTGCAATCCTGGTGCATTCTTCCTAATAGATGTAAAGAATTTTGATAGTTGGAAAGGCACCGAAAGGCATTCGGGCTATATCCTCGTTGGATCCATGCTCGCTCAGTTGGCTACCTATCATGGAGTCACTATTGAAAGTGATGACGCGTGTCCAACATCGATGCCTATCAGTTCCACTTCTCTGCTTAACATGAAAATGATTTTGCAAGAAGTAGATGGTTATTCCTTTAGAAGGGAAGCCACTTATGACATCTCCGATATCGGAGTTGAAGAGGAAGAACCAACGGAGTAGTCACCTCAACAACAAGAAGATATAGGAGACCTCCAGCACTGTATAGAGCAATTATACATAGCCATTGAGGCCCACTTTAGCATCTTGGAACATCGTTTAGATGCAGCGGATCGACATCGTCTAGAAATCCATCAAAGCCTAGAGCAGATGTTTGCATGGCTGAAATGTAGCTTCCTATCACCCCCGGCTAACGACGAGGCTTACTATTGATTTTTCTTTCTTGAACTTTGTTCTAGTTGAACTTTTCTTTTTTACAACTCATTTCAATTATTGCAATGTTATTTCCTTCCAATTGTGTCTTTTATTTAAACGAGAAAATTTTAAAAATAATAAAAGAAAAACATACAATAAAAGTCAAAGCTTCAATCTATAGAAAAAGCCAAAGCTTAGAAAACAAAAAAATATACTAAAAGGCAAAGCTTCAATCTATAGAAAAAGCCAAAGCTTAGAAAACAAAATACAATAATAGGTTGAGCTTCACCTTGTGAAAAGTCAAAGCTCAAAAGAAAAAACACAAAATAAGGAATAACTATGAGTCATCAAAGATTGAATAACCAATAGGCTATTGGATAAGAAGAGTCTAAAACCAAGGGCACCAACCGCCCCCAACTAAAGCAAGAAAGCAGAAATCAGCCAAGAAGTCTATCAGACAATCAAGTCCATTTCAAGCAACAAAATCAGCCCAAGCATAGCCTTCTATCGATGGAACCAAAATCAAAAAATCCTCTCAAAGTAACAAAAACATTCAACACGATAACCTCGAATGGGTAAATCGTATAACAAGAGATCAGTATAACAAACACTTGGGGCACAAAGTTCTCCCTATTGATATTGTTCAACAAACAAGCAGCATCAGGTATCATCCAAAAATGGATTTTATCCATTAGTGACATTACTTGTCAAAATACCCAATCAGGGTTATCATCTGCTCAAAGATCCACATTAAGCCTGAAGAGGCTTTAGATAAATAATACTAAAAGTGCCAAAAACATCCCAGTGGGAATCAAGCCTGGAGAGGCTTTGACAACAATACTCACACACTTTAAAGCAACAAATCCTCAATGGATAAATGCCTATTAGAGGCGAAGCAATTCGTCCCAAAAAAAAACCTCGAAAAGCATCACTTGTTCAAGTCCAGACAGGAAACATACAAGAAAATATTCTTCCCCAACAAATTAGTCAAGATTTTACCTGACACTGGGGCAATATGTAAAGATTAATGTCCTAGTTGGACTACATCTGATGGAAGAACTTTGGAGGGGACCGGATTGATGTAGCTCCCTTCAAGTCTTTCCCTAGATCTTTGTACTCCTAGAATCCTTCCAATGCTTGTGTAAGGCTCCAATGGAGGAAGGAACCTCACGGCCACCTTAAGATGGTGGGGGAAACCTCTCAAGAATGCGCCACTCTTGGTGAAGGGATAAGCACTCTTCAATCCGCCACACTTGTCTTTGGAGAAGTGATAAGAGATTGGTTTTGCACAAAGAGATTTAGGACCTTTGGGAGGAGAGAAATCTGATCTCTAATCTGAATACTCAATTCTCATTAATGCCAAAAGTGTTATACAAGTGAAATTTTGAAGCTATATAGGCGTGGCCACCTAGGGGTTAAGCTAGACTAGACCATGGTTCACTAGGAACCATGGTTGGGTCCGTCCAACTTAGGGAGCAAGAAAAGACTAGACCATGGTTCACTAGGAACCATGGTTGAGCCTTCCTAAACCGCCCTTGTGTAGGAGAGAAAAGAGGTCCAAGCATTTGGCCAAGTGTGCACCAATGTGAACACAAGGTGTGAACACAAAGGTGTGGACGGTTTTGATTGGTTTCACTTAACTCCATCCGGTTTGAAAATGGTTCATTTGGTTTAGTTAGGTTCATTCAATGTGAATGGAACCTAGCTAAATCAAATCTATGAAAAATTAGGAGTTAAATGAGTCCAATATGTAAAACCTTTATCCTAAGACCACATTTGGCTAAAATGCTAGGAGCACACTTTAGTCTACTAATGCCACTCCTATGCCTACTTCTAGAAAACTAAGAAAGAGTGTATTTCTAGGTTAGGTTAAATGGAGTCAAAGTGCCCAAGTAACCTACCCTAGAAACAATATACAATAGCTACTAGAAAGGAAATAAAGTGCCTCAGAAATACAAAGGCAAAAATACACCTATACAAGTATCTACTATATACAAGGTACAAGAAAACAACTATACAAGTATGTACAATGGAAACTTAAGAGACTAATAAGAGGAACTATAATCAATGCTCATGATGAGCAAAGGTCTTTGAAGCACCTCCTCTTTAGAAGTCTTCTCTAGCTTCCTAACCATGGACCTAGTTAAAGGCCCAATGGTCTTCATGGGTGAGCCTCCTTGGATCAACCTTCACCTTTCTTGGTCTTACCTCTTCCAAATGGATCCTTGGGGATTAGATTTCCATCATACCCTCCCCCTTCGAAAGGATTTGTCCTCAAATCCCGTGGTCCTTCCACAAGGATAGCATCACCTACAAAAATAAGAAGCAAAGCTTTAGTAATAAAATATGCATATAATACATGTGGAAAGTGCACCCTATGAGGAATCCCTTCTATAGTACTACCAAGGGTTCTTAGACTTGGATGGATGGGTTCTCTAAGCATAAGAATAGGATCCTCACTATAGTGTAGTCTAACTGTAAAACTACATCCAAAAGATGTTAAAGTACTAAAACTATAAGAAACTAATGAAGTAGTCCTATATACTAAGATATCTTGCCTAAAGTACCCTATGTGGTAACCTAGGCTTCTACAAGAAAACAAAGTGAATATAACAAGGAAACTACCTAGACAACCCTTGATCATATTATATGTTAGATACATCATGGAAGAGGGTGTAAAGAGTTTAGAAAAGTCATAGAATCTAATTTGGTCTTGAAGGGAAGTAGTAAAATTAAGTTCAAAGAAGTTTGAACTTCCCTTAAGATCAAAAGTAGAAAATAAGACACTATGAGATGTATCTAATAAACAATATAAACCAAAGGTTGGGTGCTTTATTAGAACAACTAAAGTAAGAGAAGTCCTAAATAGACAATGGCTGTCTACTTTGAGCACCACCAAAGTAGTAGCATAAGAAGTAAAACTAGGGGAAGTCCACTTCTTCTTCACAAGACTAAGAACTTGAGATCCATTATTTTCAAAAATATTTAGGTTGTGGATCTTAAGCTCTAAGGTTGTGGCAGCAGTAGGAAAAGAGCTAAAATCTTTATGAAGAAGAAAAGTCTTTTTGCAATCATTTTGAATTAAAAAGTGACTTTCCTTTTGCATAAAATTTTTGGAGGAGACACTATCCTCCTTACTCTTTTCCAAGAGTAGTGTCTTTTTTGTATTGAGAAGGTAAAGAGGTTGTTCATGATTTATTGAAAATTGAGTTCTAGGAACAACTTCTTTGGAAGGGACACTTCCTTCCAACTCTATAACCTTCTCTCCCTCCTTCTCAAGACTTAAGAGGTTTTGTTTTTTTTCTAATTTTTCCTTTCTTTTTTCTTCCTCAAATTTATTTTTCATGACTTTTTGATCCTCTAACACTTGGGAAGGTGTAAGAGGAATCAAAGTATGTTTCTTGCCTAGATGGACTAGGCGAATTTTGTTGCTAACACCATCATGAATGGCTTTTCTATCATGTTGCCATGGCCTTCCAAGTAGAATGTGACTTGTATCCATTGGAATGACATCACAGAAAACTTCATCTTGGTATTTTCCAATGGAGAAAGGCACACTTACTTGTTCCTTAACTTCTATAGGTCCATCCTTATTAAGCCATTGAAGTTTATAAGATTTAGGATGGGCTATAGTAGTTAAGTTAAGTTTATCAACCAACCGTTGACTTACAAAATTGTTACAAGACTCACTATCAACAATGAGAGAACATGTTTTCTTGAAAATTTTGCATCTAGAATGAAAAAGGTTCTCTCCTTGTGATTGATCTTGTTCTTTTAATTGGTTGGTTAATAACCTTTGGGCATTTAATAGATCACCCTCACATGGTGTTTCATATTTATGTTTATGGGACCTAGAAGGTCCATGACCCTTATTGGCATGGGGTTTGCTAGTCTCTCCCCCCACCATAAGCTTATTCAACAACTCTTTTATGGTTTCATTGTTTTTTTTTTTTTTGATTTCTTTTCTCCTAATATATTCCCTAAGTTTTCTAAGCTCATCTTTAGTGCTTTTATGACTCTTAGGAGAATATTTACCATGCACACTACTATCACGAGAATGATCACTCATTTTTGCAAGAGAAAAGGTTTTCACAAATCTTTGAAAATTGCAAAGTGAGTGATAAAAGTTTTCACAAAAACTTGTTTGGTGTAGTACTAAGTACTTAGAGGTCTAAGTATACAAGTTGTACTATCAAGGGAGGTGAGCTACAAGGAGCCACTTAATAACCAAGCCTCTTCAAGTGGAAATTACTAAACCCCTTTGTACTTTTCTTACAAAACAAAGTTCCACACAAGACAAGTAAAGTAGTGTGTGTGTGTGCACGAAACCCCTAGTAGGCAATAGAAGCCTTCTAAACGAACTTAGGAGCTAAACAATTAAAATGAAAGCAAATAAAGCATATACTAGTCGCTTATCCTAAGGTGAAAGTCCAAGTAGCACCTAAGGCTTTTTGGGACACTTTCACCAACCTAGAAATCCGGTTTATGAAAGCTAAAACTAAATCTAGCCGGTTCCTAGTGGAAGCCCAAGGTGGCACTTAAAGCCTTTGGGGACCCTTCCACAAGCACTAATCGAAGCTAATAGAAATTAAGTAGGACTATTTAGGAGGTGGTGGAGCTTACTTAATGTCCAAACAGCCACCCCTAAATGCAAGTTGAATACAAGAGAAATCACACAAAACTATTCAACAAAATTATGAAGTTACAACTCAAATAGTCAATACAAAACAATGGTTCTTCTTGGCCTATCTTCCACCAAGGCAGCTGGGACAGTTTGGTGCAGTTTTGAACCCCAGGGAAACGCCCCAAATTGGCTGGAACCAAGTCCTCTTCAAGGTCTTACAAACAGCCACAAGGTTCCACCAAGGCCGCCACAAAGATACAGCAAAACCGCCACCAATCTACACCAAGGCCGCCACCAATTTCCACCAATTTTCACCTACAAATTCAAAGCAAATTTTGGCTGCACAAGGAGCAAACAAGTCAGCCTCTCTTAATGTGTTTCACTCAGCAATTATGTACCTCAATCCTCCTTCAAGGCTAAACTCCTTTGAGGTCAACCACTTGCCTCAATTATACCTTCCTTCCAAGTGTAATGACTTGAACAAGGCCTATAACTTCACCAAGCTTAGCAAGCAAAACAAGAGAGGGAAGAGGCCAAAGAAGTAAAACTGAAAAGCACAATTTGGGAAGGGCAAAACTCTAATGGAAATTGATGAGACAAACAAAGAGGGCCAAAAAGACACAAAGCAACAATTAAGACTAATTTCAAAGCTAGCACTCAAAAGATTTTCCTAAGAATGGCACTAGATTTGATTACAAAAACCAAAAACAAAATTTGTGCAATGCTAAGATGATTTTTAAAACTCTTTTCAGCCACTGGACAGTGAGGAAACCACATACAAAAATTCACACAAAAATCAATAGGCCAAGTGCTACAAATTGCTAATTTTTCAACTTGAATTTTTCTAATTTCTTTTCTTTTGCTTTCCTTTTCTTTTTCTTTGCTCTTTTTTTTTTTTTTGAAATCTTTTTCTTTCTTTAAACACAGAATGTTAAGCACTTTAAACAGAGGCCAATCACAAATTCAAAGGTTTCCAAGTGGTGGAGAAAAGAAGAGAAAGAAGAGGAGAAATTCCAAGTGCACTTAGGCAAAATTTTCAGCACTTTTTTAGTACTAGTTTTGTTCCATTTTGTCACTTCTTTTAGCACACTTAAAGAACGTTTTCTAGGCACTTCTTTCTCTGTTTTCTTTAATCAAAGCAAGCACAAGACACACAAAAGAATTGCTGGTCATATATTGCTATGAAACTAATAGCAAAGAATTTCACAAAAATGACTCTAGAACATGTTAGGTCTAATAACATGCATAGGAATTAATTTGTGAGCACTCTAAGAATGATTTTAACATGCAACCAGCAATGACACAACTCAAGTTCAGAGATTAATATTTCAAGATTCAAAAAGAAAAAGGGACTACACGGATTTAATGACAAGCAAAGCAACTACACATGACTCTAAGACAAAACTAGTAGATTACAAAAAGAAAAAGCATGCATTCTTGTTTCTTTCTTGAATTTTCTTTTAAGACCGAAACTTGTAGGGACACAAAAGAAAATAAAGACAATCCTAATTCATATAGAAAGACAAACAAGGAGTACCTACAGCACATACCAAGATTGATTCACAAGAATTATCAAAAATGAACCAAGAAAAGCAAGACAATGTGAGTGAATTCTATAGATTTATAAATGTGACACAAGAATCACTCCAAGAACATACCAAGACTCAAAAAGGAAAAAGAAGACAAGGAGAACAGCAACAAGACTCTACCAAGATGATTCAAGACATGCAAAAGAAAAGAAAGAAAGCAATGGAATCGGATTACTTGGAGACCTAGCTCTTGATACCAAATGATGGAAGAACTTTGGAGGGGACCGGATTGATGTAGCTCCCTTCAAGTCTTTCCCTAGATCTTTGTACTCCTAGAATCCTTCCAATGCTTGTGTAAGGCTCCAATGGAGGAAGGAACCTCACGGCCACCTTAAGATGGTGGGGGAAACCTCTCAAGAATGCGCCACTCTTGGTGAAGGGATAAGCACTCTTCAATCCGCCACACTTGTCTTTGGAGAAGTGATAAGAGATTGGTTTTGCACAAAGAGATTTAGGACCTTTGGGAGGAGAGAAATCTGATCTCTAATCTGAATACTCAATTCTCATTAATGCCAAAAGTGTTATACAAGTGAAATTTTGAAGCTATATAGGCGTGGCCACCTAGGGGTTAAGCTAGACTAGACCATGGTTCACTAGGAACCATGGTTGGGTCCGTCCAACTTAGGGAGCAAGAAAAGACTAGACCATGGTTCACTAGGAACCATGGTTGAGCCTTCCTAAACCGCCCTTGTGTAGGAGAGAAAAGAGGTCCAAGCATTTGGCCAAGTGTGCACCAATGTGAACACAAGGTGTGAACACAAAGGTGTGGACGGTTTTGATTGGTTTCACTTAACTCCATCCGGTTTGAAAATGGTTCATTTGGTTTAGTTAGGTTCATTCAATGTGAATGGAACCTAGCTAAATCAAATCTATGAAAAATTAGGAGTTAAATGAGTCCAATATGTAAAACCTTTATCCTAAGACCACATTTGGCTAAAATGCTAGGAGCACACTTTAGTCTACTAATGCCACTCCTATGCCTACTTCTAGAAAACTAAGAAAGAGTGTATTTCTAGGTTAGGTTAAATGGAGTCAAAGTGCCCAAGTAACCTACCCTAGAAACAATATACAATAGCTACTAGAAAGGAAATAAAGTGCCTCAGAAATACAAAGGCAAAAATACACCTATACAAGTATCTACTATATACAAGGTACAAGAAAACAACTATACAAGTATGTACAATGGAAACTTAAGAGACTAATAAGAGGAACTATAATCAATGCTCATGATGAGCAAAGGTCTTTGAAGCACCTCCTCTTTAGAAGTCTTCTCTAGCTTCCTAACCATGGACCTAGTTAAAGGCCCAATGGTCTTCATGGGTGAGCCTCCTTGGATCAACCTTCACCTTTCTTGGTCTTACCTCTTCCAAATGGATCCTTGGGGATTAGATTTCCATCAACATCTCTCATCATGAGAAATCCTTAGCAATGAATGCTTAACTCGACAAAGTTCAAAAATGATCTCCAGTGGATAAATCAAGACCTAACACAAGGGTAATCAACAAAAAATCAATGTCCTAGTTGCACACCTCAACAGAAAATGCTTAACTTAAGCGATCGTCAACCAAATTCTCAAGAGGATCAACCAAGATCCAACACAGGAATAAAAATATAGATCATCGTCCTAGATGGACTCTTTCTTCTATCATGAAGAACCTTCAACAAATACTGCATAGCTCAAGAAAGCTTTTTCTTCGATCGTGAAGAATCTTCAGAAAAATGGCTTAGCTCGAGTGAGCTCAAATTAATCAAGAGGATCAATTAATCAAAATTCTACCCAACAAGAGGCTTTTAATCAAAATGTCATCCTAGACGGACTGCCTTTCAAATCAAAAGAATTATAAACACAAGTAATAGGCCTAGGGAGGTTGATTCAATAATACCCAACCAAGAAAAAAGGTGACCCGACCATACTCTGGGGGCTAGGGCGATTTGAGGACACCCTAGCCGGACAAGTGAATAATTGTACTCTAGTGAGCTGAGGAGGTCCATAATACCTAAACTCAAATAGGTATATGTAGATTGTACCCAAGGGCTTGGGGAGGCCAGTTCAACAATACCCAACCCAAAAAAAGGTGATTGGATCGTACTTTAGGGTCTAGGGGAGGCCGATTCAAGGATACCCTAGCCAGACAGGTGAACAACCATACTCTAGTGACCTGAGGAGGTCTATAATACCTAAACTCGGACAGGTATATGTAGACAGTACTCTAGGGGTCTGGGGAGGTCGATTCAATAATACCCAACCCAGAAAAAAGGTGACCGACCATACTTTGGGGGCTAGGGGAGGCCGATTCAAGGATACCCTAGCTGGATAGGTGAAGAACTATACTCTAGTGACTTGAGGAGGTCCATAATACCTAAACTCGGACAAGTATATGCAGATTATACTCCGGGGGCCTAGGGAGTCTGATTCAACAATACCCAACATAGAAAAAGGGTGACTCGACCATAATTTGGGGCTAGGGGAGGCGGATTCGAGGATACCCCAGTCAGACAAGTGAACAATCGTACTTAGGTGACGAGGTGGTCCACAATACCTAAACCCGTACATGTATATATAGACTGTACTCTAGAGGTTTAGGAAGGTAAACAATACCAAACCTGGATAGGTGAATGACCACACTTCGGTGGCCTAGGAAGGCCAACAATACCTAACCTTGAGAGGCTACTCAATGGTAGGCAAGAATCACTAATCTTTGCTTAGCCTGGAAAGGCTAAGCTTAAACAATGCTCAACATCAACATTCAGAACTTGAAGATGGGTTTACATAACACTCAACCTTCAAATGATTTGCTAAGAATCAGAGATCTAAAGGCCTAGACAAACACGTATCTATGTCTTTACTTGCCCTTGAAAAAATAATGTATTTTTATTTGAAGGTCAAGTAAAGAGGGGCAATTGTAAACACTATTTTTTGTTCGGGTTGAGAATCCGAAGGTGGAAAGCTTTAGAAATGAAGGAAATGTCCCCCAATAGGAGTTGTAGACTCAAGGATGCTTCAAAAGGAGGTAGTGGACCCTTAGAAGGCATTCCAAGAAGTCAAAGTACCAAGAAAATAAGTTTTTGAACAGTGGGAATGGGCATACTAGTCATAAGAACAACCATACTCAATGTCACTAAGTATGGTCATTCCAAATTGGGTATGACCATTCCTAAACAAAAAATTACACTTGCAAAAATGGGTGAGAACGACCGTTCCCACTCCCTGATACCTATAAATGGAGCTCGACTCCACCACACTAGACACACCTTCCAGAATTCAAAATTTTGGACTTCTTTCTCTTGACTCTATTTAGATGCACTCTAAGTAAAAATAAACTCATTGAGAGCCTGATTAAGAGATCTTAAGCCCTTCGGTTGAGATTTTAGAATTTCTTGTTTAAATTTTCAAGTGTTGGGGAGGCTTGTGTAGAGTTAGAAGGCTGCCACAAAGCACCTTAAAGTTTTCCTTCTAATAAAAGTTGGTTTCAGAGGTTATTTTCTTTATTCCTTGTCTTATTTATTCCTTCAAATAATGTATGTTTATATTATCATTCATGTAGATATCATATTCATATATCTGTAATAAAAGGGTAAAAAATAGTAATCTCCGCTTAATCTTGTTAATGAAAACGTCATGAGGTACTAATACTAGGCACTATGGGGTGCTTAACACCTTCCCCATGCGTAATCGACCCACATACCCAACTCTGTTTTAAAAATGATTTTCATTTTTTGATGTTTTGAGCAAAATATCGGTGACAACTCCATGAACCTTTCAAAACCATCGACGGAGGATTAGTCCAGTCATAGGGCATTCTGATGTTGGTGAGATTTTCAAATTGGACGTTAGGCCATCTTTAGTCGGGTTCCGATATGAAGTATTAAAGAAGACAAATGTAGTTGACAAAACAACAATATAGACATAGGGGGAGCTAAAACTTTAATCTTCTAAATTAATTAATTATTTTTTATTCATCGCTTTAACATGTTGCCTCTTGGTAAACATTTTCTATTACTCTGGTTATATATGATTTTTGTCGCTTTGTCTAAGCTAGTCGTCATGCATGTGTTTAAGGGGAGTCCCATATGCATCTACATATAGGATAATTACATTTTACTTCATATGTTTAAAGCTCGCTTTAAAATGTTTTAGATGAAAAGTTTTTGGAAACAAACAAAGCACATTTTTTTTTAAAATACAACTTAATCGTTGTCAATTTCTAAGTCTAATTGAAATCAATATGATAATCCTAGTTTCCATTAAAAAATTGCTTATTGATTACGCAAACGTCTTATCTTTTGAATAATGAGCACAAATTGTTCAAATCTTAAAAGATCTTTCTAAATAGAACGTCTCTTCCTTTAAAGATGATTTGTTTTAGTTTAAGAAAGCTATTTATAAAAAATGTGTTTATCATCATCAAAAAGGGGGAGATTGTAAGATCAAAAGGAAGCCTGGAGTATCATCTGGAATCTCTTGAAGTGTTATAAGTTTTTATGATAACAAAAACTTTGCTAAACAAATTAGAGTTTCATAAAACCACTTTCTCTAAAAGCAACAAACGAGAAGCCAAATTTTTTTTCGAAAGAAAGCATTTCAAATGAAGTAGTGACATACTTCATTTGTAAGACAAAGCACACTAGACGAAGCATATGATCAGAAATAAATGTCATATTTATTTCTCTTTATACTATCAGACTATTCCTTGAGGAAGTATTAATACTTTATTTCTTAACATATCGAATAAGGAAGGTTACTAAAAAAACGAAAGCTTTCAAAAAGGGAATATCAAATCACTATGTCAGGATAGAAAGAGAAAATCATGGATATCTCAAACAAGACACTGAAAAGAACGGCTGTACTTCGACACCATTCTATCACACTCAAAATAGAAGAAATAGATGATAAGTAGCTGCCTAGGTCAGATAGGAGATACACGAATCTCTTATCATCATTTAATGCTCGCATTAAATGCATCTACAGTACCCTCTAAAGAACAGCTGGGAAGACAGATAAAGTAGCTCAAGGAAGTTTGAATGTTTAAATTTTGAATGTTGCTACAACGGTCATCTTCTCTGAAGTTGTTATATAAGGGTCAAGCCCTCTAAAAAAAATAGAGGACTGAAAGATAAGTAAGAATGCACAATGTGAATAAGGATGAGCAAAACATGAAATAAATAGTTGAAGCTCTACGAAGAAGATTCATATAACAAATCTTATATAGAATTCTTTGTAGGCTACTTGTGCAAAATTTGTATAGCATCACATCTAGAAGAGATGAATATATCTCTATAACTCTTATCAATTGTATTTGAAAGGGATAAGCCTAGAGATGTTTGTTTAAAAGAATACTTAGTGGTTAAGCTTGAAGAGACTTGTTTAAAGAATACTTAGGTTTAAGCTTGAAGAAGTTTGTTTAAAGAATACTTGAGTTTAAACCTAGAGAAGCTTGTTGAAAGAATACTTGGCTTTAGCGAGAAGGGACTTAGTAAAAACTACTTGTATCTTGTTGAAGATAGTGGAACTCAATCTGATTAAATTGAGAACTAGACGTAGTCTCTAAGTTGGAGACAAAACAATATAAAAATATTTGTCATTACATTTGTTTTACCACTTTTTGATTACCTTTTAGTACTTCCTCTATTTATATTTTTCACTACCTCACTATAAAAATGTGAGTTTTTGATTTACATTATTCAACCCCCTTCTAATGTGTATCTTTCTCTCTCATACTCTACAATTAAATACATGAGATAATATCTCTTTAAATAAAATAATTTCGCAACCTATATTTTTCTTATCTAACAACATTTTTATCTATATAACTTCTCAATTAATCAAAATCATAATATATATTCAAAATACTTATAATAAAAAATATATTTATATCTCTAATAATTAATATAACTAATGATTTCACAATTTTTTTTAATTAATAAAAACAATGTAATTATAAAATCTATTATATTAATTATAATTTTCTTTTAATAACTTTAAAAAATTTAGGATGTTATATATTAAGTTCAAATTAAATTAAAAAAATCATTAGTCATTCATTTTAATCATGCGAAGGCACGAAATAGATATTTGAAAATATTTCCAAAAATAAGCCTAAAATTGAAAACAAGAAAAAGTCATTTTCATTGTTTTGTCTTCCAGTGAAAACACGGTGGCATGGCTGTAAATATGAATATTTTAGATTCTGTTTTCTTCACATGAGTTGAATAGGAAAACCATTTTAGATAAGACTGAAACTGTGTAGCCATATCATTTCACTCTTTATTTATTCATCTGGATCCATTAATTCAATTTGTCTGAAAAAATAAAATTCATATAACACAATTTAAAACAATTAAATAAATGGTTATATAATAAGCTTTTTGGTGCAGTTACTTTTGGCATATTCACTCTGGCTGCCAGTAGATAAAACTTTTAAAATATTATTTTATTTCTTAAAATTATTAAATTTCAGCTACTATTGTAAACATTATTCATTATTACACATATTAAATATTATTTTTAATGCTGATATGTTTAATTTTTAATTCTAAACATTTATTCATTAATTTTAAAATTATTGAAATTTACCAAACACTTTTTTTAATGTTTTCATTTTCAAAAATTAGAAAATGAAAAATCAAACTAAACATTTTTTCTATATTTCAAAATTTGAAAATGAGAATTATTCTTAGAAAATAAAAAATATATTTTCTGAAACCAAACATTCCGATAGCCTTGTAGATAAAAGCTTTCTTTGAATAAAAGTTTACACATTAGAAAATTTTATATTTTAAATTACATTAGTTAAAAATTATCTTCTCATAATAGTTGCGGTGAACATCAACCTAAGACCTGATCCTAAATTAATATATATATATATATATATATATATATATATATATATATATATAAAGTAAATGGGTAGGTTTGATTAATTTCGATAAGGTTCTATTTAAGTTTTTGAATCAATCGATATCCAAACTCAACTGTCTAAACAAAATAAAGGACAAAGTAATTATTATTCAGGTCCAAAAAATAAGTTTGTTTTTTTCATCTTTAATCTTTATTACTGATGCATAAAAAACTCTAATTGATAGTGTAGTTTGTAACTTCCTTTTTTTATATCATGTACCTAAAAAAATTATTATACTATTAAAATTATTTCAAACTTGAATAATTTTATACATTTTGAGTCTAAACGAATTAAATAATATTTGAATGGCTAAATGTATAAATAAAAAGGATATAAATATTGAAAAGAATAAAGAGATAATAAGTTAGATAAAAGTTTAATTTGGACCAATTAAATTATTCAAAGTTCAATACATCTCTACCTATAAAAAATCGTCCGCTAAAACTAAGACTCAGTCAAATGAAACCCACCTACACCTTTGATTGAATTTGAATCTAAATAATATGACCCGTGAATTATATCGATTTGGGCTATATCAACCCGAAACTGATCAATATATTTAAGTTTTGTTTCAAATATCTTCATCATAATTTTAATATTTATCATAATATTAAATTTATTATATTATATATAATAATAAAAAATTTTAATAATACGAAACGAAGCATGCAAGTATGGACACTAAACGAGCTAATATGTAATATACGCACAAACATAAATGTGAGAAACCAAATATTCATTTAACAACTAATATATATCATAAGTTTATATCAATACTATATCATAAGTTTAAAACTTATATAAGTTGCATCATATGCAGAATCCAACTGAAAATTAAGCCAACTGAAAATTATTAAGGAACAATTTAAACCAACCTATAGGCCTATTAAGTATCATTTAAATAGAAGTTTGCAAGTTGCAGAGCCCCTTGGGCACATGGCCAATTGTTGTAGCATTCCAAACTTTTCCCACATATTTAAGCCATGTTGGATTGTCATGGTTTGCAAAGCTCTTGCATGATGCAATATATATTTCACAAATTGCAGCTCACACTCTGTGCCTTTATAATTCATAACAGTGCACCTCCTAAGCTGTGAAGAAATGCATTCGGGAACAAACCGTGGGCAAGCCCAATCTTGGGGGAGAATCCTTGCCATAGGCTTATTAAGCTCAAAACTTTGAAGGTTGGGGCAATGGATAAGTAACTCAAACACCACATACCACTTAATAAAGGTCACAAAGTTAAGCTCAAGGTGAATTAAATTTGGGAACAAAGGAAAGCCATGTTGGTGGTTGAACTGCAAGAATTTAAGATAAAATACTTGTAAGTAATTCAAAATGAATAATATTAATAACACAAAATTTTTCCTTTTAAACACCATCACTTATTATATAGCGAAACTAATGTGAATCTTATTAAAATATGTGGGTCCCATTCTCTCTCTAATGAGAAAGCATTTTATCACTCAATATTTATGTGATAATAAGACAAAAAATTTTACAATAATTTTTTTTTATCAAAAAGTTCTTTTACTCTTAGTCAAAGATTGACGAAAAATAAGGAGAGATCTAGGATACAATAATTTTCTAAAATATAAAAATAATTTACCAAGCTAAGCAAATTTGTCATTTTTGTTCATACCTCTAAGAAGAATCGAAGAGATTTCACATTAGACACCACCTCGAGAGGAAACTCAACCCCAAAATTAGTGCCAATATTCGCCCTCACCAATTTCGGCATGCTTTGATACCCCACAATCGTACCAAAATTGACACGATTGGCTCTCAACTCTTCCAGAACGGGACACCCACGAAGAATCCTGGAGATATACCCAATCCCTCCCACCCTAACATAATCCAAATGTAGTATTTTGAGCACGGGCAAGTCAACAGATTGAAGAATGTCCACACCAACCTGCCATAGCTTGAGAACAACGAGGGTTTTGCAATTGAAGACACTACTAGGCAATGGGAGCGTGAGGGGCATCTCGAGGTGGAGGTTCTTGATGCCCCGCTCAATGATAGCCTTAATCAATATGTTGAAGTGGGCCTTTGGGAAGATGTAGTTTGGGCCCACGCGAGTGTTGATGCGTAAGCGTACAAGCATGAGAGGTTGTTGTGCATTGTGCGAGAGGAGGGTGGCATAGGCAAAGTTTAAGAAAGGGGAGTAGATACAACCGCTTTGAAAATAGGTTTGATCGTCTAGGTGGAGGTCGAGAGCAGGGACGGAACGCCATAATGGACACCACCTCTTGGAGAGACAACTAGTGGCGATGGTGTCACGAGTTGGGAGAAAAGAGAGAATGTGGCACAAGATGCCATCAGGTAAGGCACTAATCCTATCCTCCATTTCCATTTCAAGATTATAATGAGAAAGAAAGGAAAATGGTGATACTAAGAAAGGTAGAAATGGTTGTTCTTATGGGTTCAATAGTACTTTGTGTAGATATGTTATATAGACAAATTCTTGAGTGCATCATTTAATATATACCTTATAATATGCCGATTCTTTGGTTGACTAATTTATCATGAAATTAATTTGAAACGGATGTAGCAAGTTGTAACCAGTTATATTATTTGCATATGTCATTTATTTATTTTTTTATAAAATTATGATAACGCCTTTCGAAAGAAAAGAAAAGGCTAAGAAAAGGGATTCAAAAGTTTAAGAGTAAGGATGAGAATAGGTCAAGTCCTTAAGCAAGGACTTATGACTTAACTTGTTTAAAGTCTAGTCTAACATGACCTATTTATTAAAAATGTTAAGTTTAAACTTTTAAAAAAATCTATTTATTTAAAAAGGCTAAGTTGATGCTTATAAAAAATTCTACTAGACTTGATAGGCCAACCTTACTATATCTTAATACTACTATCCAATATAGTTTTTGATTTTTTCTCGCTTTTTTATAGGTATAATCATGTCATTGTTAAATTCAAATATTTCTTATCTCAATACTACTTATGTATAATTATAATATAACCGAAGTAATTATATATATTATTGTGAATTTTACTTTGTACATAATATAGTAATAATAATAATTATCAAAGGATATTTTTCATTTTCATGGCTGTTTATTTTAAATATTATAAATGAGATATGATAAATATTTAGAAAGTTTTTTGTTGGATAAGATTATATTCTCTCATCACTCCTATACATGAGTTGTCCTTGTTATGTTAGTTTTTTATAATAATATTTTAAACTCTAAATTTTAATAATACTAGTAAAATATTTTTTTATCACACAAATTAAAAAAAAACTTGCATGCGTAATTAAAAATAAATTTGTTGCCTTATTGAAAATTATGGATATTAATATATTTCAGAATGTTAATGTAAATAAGTTTTTAAATAGGCTAATAATAGGTCATACTAGGCTTTTAAAAATATCAATTCAAGCTTAGAAAAAAGTCTACGGTAGATAATAAGTCAACTTTAAACTTTAATTTATAGAAAAAGGCTAGCCAGTATATTCAAAACCAAGTTTGCTTTAATCCTATCCTTAGGAAAGAGAAAAAGGAAGTGTGAGTAGTGCATTAGAAAAACTATGTTGGCGGTGATGATGTCGTCCAATGCAACAATAGAGTGAATTGATATTAATGATGAGAAAATTTCAAAAAAGAAAAGAAAAGAAAAGAAAAGATAGGAGAAAGGAGTAAAGAAGGTGCATAGTGACAAAATAATAGTTCTATACAACCATAAAAGGTTGACAATGGAGGAAAAAGAATGATAAGGAGAAAAAGAGAAGGGGGAACCAACATCCAAGATTGAAGCAGCCAATGATAGGAAATGTTCTATTTTATTTTCTCTATTTTTTATCTATTTTTCATTTTTTTAATTTTTATTTTTGGTTCATATATTTAAAAAAAAAACTTATTCACTTAGATGTAGTTAAAACAATGGCACATGACAAAGATCAATAGCAAGGGAGATAAAAAGGAGAGGCAAAAAGAATAGAGAGACAACTGATCCTTTCTCTTTTTTATTACTTTTCAATTTTTGAATTTTTTCTTTTATTTCCTCCATCATTTTTTTCTACTTTTTTTTTTCATTTGCAAGCTTGGATGTGTGACACCCTCTACCCTACATACATGCATACAATAAAATAAAATAATAATTTTGGAAAATACTTCATTCATCAACTAAAACTATGGACAAAAAGGTACCACATTCAAAATCTTGTTTCCAAGAACTAAAAACCAAAATAAATAATTACAAAAAAATCATTACACTTTGCAGAAACTTTAAAAATCAAATAAGTTAAAATTTTTATTTCAATAAATAAAAAATAATTTTTATGCTAAAAAGTTCAATGTCACATCCTATTAGACTAATCTCATCAACAATTTAAACTCCTCAAAAATCAAAGTCACCAACATAAACAATCCAAAGCAAAACACAATGAAACAAGAGAGTAAGAACATATCTCACTCCAACTATCGATGTAGGAAATGGTCGAGTAGCGTCACACATATAAAAATACATAACATAATCATATAATTCATATATCATTAATTAAAAAAAAATAAATTAATAAGCATTTATTCATATTCTAACACTTCACACATCATGACATCACAATTCAATGTATAAAACATGCTATGCACATGTAAAGACAAAACTCTCTTAACTACATCCATGTGGGGCCAGTAAATCACTTTATCACTACCCGAAGGCTCAGTAGTCTAGGAGTACATGTCAGGTCAAGCAATCACACACTCTCACTAGAAGAAAATACATCAGTGGCGCATCAAGATAGCTATGTTGACCAAGTTTCACCCCACACTCACAACATGGCATGACTAAGGCTCACAAACCTAGTTATCTCCAAGGTCATGAAATCCCTAAGCTTTTATACAAGGAGGACCTTCCCTGATAGTGTATTTCACATCATATCCATCAGACAAAAAATAATTTTATGCAAATGATAAATGTCACACATAGACTCTTATGCACAACCAACAAATTATATTCACATCACATCATATTTCACATCTCACTTCATAACTAAGTCATACTTAGGCTTGTCCACTTGTTTCACTTACACATATCACATGTCTCATAACTTATAAGTTCCTAGATATCATGAACTTTCAATTCTTCTTATACATTATCAATCTTATTGATAGGAAAATCATATACCATTCTTTCACCTCACCTTCCATAGATAACTCACCTCCTCATCCAAAAAACCATGTAGTTCCTTAAACAATACTAAATTAATTAAAGACTCAATTCTAGGTACAAAAGTCGTAGGCATAGGACAACATCGGACATAGAGTGCCTTGCACCCAACACGAACGAGGCCACGAGCCTTTGGAAAGATCACGCTTGGTGCGTTTCTTCTTGTGCCCTATGACACCCTCTACCCCACATGTCATAACACATAATATATTAAATAACTAAATAACCTCATTATAATAGATAAACTCAAAACCATACAGGTAGAGAAAATCATATTTTAACAAAAACTAGACTTAGTGGAAATATTAAATTATAAAGGAATTAAAATTAAACTACTCAAATTAAATAACATAAATCAAATCCTAACTAATCCTAACTAATTTCCCAGTGTCACGTGTTCTATCAAAGCATAACCCTTCTATGACGACTAAGCCTTGTCACCAACATCCTAAACATTATGCTGAAGATCACCTGTAACAACATACAAGAAGAGCAACACAAAACAAGAGGAGTGACAAACATCTCACTTTGGCTCACGACATAAGATGTAGCCAGGCAACCAAACACAAATAAGACACATATTAACATAACATAAACATATTGTTCATATAATATATTCCATTCGTTCACAATATAACAACTATATACCATATTTCATTAAGATGTATTATGAAATGGACACAAACAAAATGTTATCATGCATGTGGCGTCAGTAAAAATATCACATATCATACTTGTGCATTGCCGCTAGCAATACACGTAGAATAGTCTAGGAGTACATGTCGGGTCACACTTTCTGAACACTCTCACTAGAAGGATATACTACTAGGGTCTGGTCAGGATAGCTAAGTTGTGCAAGATACATCCTTTCTCACGAGTGCAGGATTAAGACTTCCAAATCGAGCTATCCCTAAGGTTGGTTCCCAAGCTTTAACATAAGGGACCTTCCCTAGCCTTGTATTCCATATCGTACCCTTTAAAAATATTTTATGCATATGATGCATGTCAAACAGACTTTATATGTTACATTCACGTGGTCTTTTACCATAACACATAACACATCTTATCATATCATATCATGGCTAAGCCTCGCTTAGACTTCTCATCATACGATCCTTACAAGATCAATACATATCAAATGCATCAATGTCAAAGCACATCAATATATTAATGCATAGCTCAAAATGTCATATCAATGACAAACTCACACACTACAACCAGTTATTAAGTAATACAATGTTTACACAACATCATCCAATAAGTAAGAATCATCATGAGATAGTTTAATTATATGTTAGCACCTTAACTATAGCCACTAAGATCAATGTCACTAAGAAATTCTAGCAACTTTATAATTGTCACACATGAAGTCCTTAGATATCGCTATCATTAGAATACCTCAAGTCCTTAGATACCGCTACCATAATTCATTCTTCTTAAACATTGATATAAGTACCTCAAACTATTCATAATATCAAACACTTAAAGGGTAAAATTATTCATCATCCTCATTATAAACTACATTTCCATAACTTAACCTTCCAAGACATCATGTAATTCAAACGTCCTATCTAGAGCTATATATGTGATATCAAGTTGATCTTAATTTTATTAGAAATATAAGACAATTATTTATAATTTCTATGTTTATCCATAAAGCTAATTATGCCATTTATTATTTAAAAAAATACAAAACTATAACGATTCAACCTAAACTTTACAACTTGACCTTTGCTCACTACTTTAATCATAACTTGAGTTATAGACCTTAGTTTTATGTGATTCCAACGGAATTCAAAAGCTAACATCCAAGGTTGCAACTTTCATGAAGATCACAAAACTTAATTCTTCCACTTAAGTCTACTCGAAAAGCTTACAATGTATGCACGTTATATTTCGCATAGAGAATATGAGGTTCATCTTCTAACTCACATAACTCAATCATTCCTTAATATTTTTAGGTGATTCTTAAGTCTAAACTGTAGCTCTAAATGTCATATTTCTAACCCAAAAATTGGAACTCAATTTCATTAATCACACATAGAGAAATCATATAAATACTAAGTTATGTTCTTACCAGAAATTTCAGAATCTAAAACAACTCACGTTCAAACTCTCTTCTCTCAATCCAATTGCTTAAAATCACAATTTAAGCTTAATACCACTCTGTTATATCATAAATTACTCAAATACAATATCAATTTCACATTCTAATTACATACCTCTATTAACTATTCACACAATAACCATTTAGGGTTCTCACGAGAACCCACAGATAATCCAAATTTTATAATTATATGTATAATCACGAAATTGGAGACATATACAATTGCACCACATCAAATAGAACTATAAGGAATCATATGGAAAATCAAAAAACACATAATTTACTCCAAATACTTATTATAACAAAATATCATAAAAATACATATTTCTCTATGTAGACCCCTAAAATTGTCCAGGTCGGAAATAAAGCTTGAAGACTCTCGAAGACTGAAGGAAGATCAGCCAGAAGGACTTCCAGAAGGCCCAAGGAGGGTTCTCTATAGGTCTAGAGGTCTTAGGATAGCTAAAATAAGAAAAGTGGGAGGAATGAAGCCCAATACGGCCTCCCAGAGGTTCAGTACGACCGTATTGAACATTTTGAACTTCAATACGGCCGCACTGAACTCAATACGGCCGTATTGAAGTTTCTGAACTTCAATACGGCTGCATTGAATTCAATACGGCTGCACTGAACTTCAATACGGCTGCACTGAACTTCAATACGGCCGTATTGAGGTTTTTTGAACTTCAATACGGCCGTATTGAATTCAATACGGCCGTATTGTAGTTCAAAACTTCAATATGGACCGTATTGACCCCCAGAGACCGTATTGAGCCTCATCCCTATAAATATGACGTCAATGGGACGTCATTCTACACTTTCACACTGAGTTTTAACCCTCTTCTTGAGTATTCTGGGTTTTTTTGAGCAGTGCTCTGCCTAGAAATCACTCGGAGAGTTGATCCGACGAAGTTCTTGAGTCACGAGCCATTTGCTTGAGTCTCGAACCTAGTCGAAGGGAAATCCTCCGGATTTCCATAGTTAAAATTTTATAGGAGAGAGCGAGCGGTCTTGTAGAGGGAGGGAACGCCAAAACGCTTCCCAATTTCTGTCAAGATATATAAGAAAGCACGCTTCAAAGGTTTATCTCTTTAAAGTCCCTTCTTTTACTGCTTTCTGTGTGTACATATTTAAACTGTCATCATGTAGATAGTTAATTTATAATTGCTTAGAATAAGTAGGGGTAATTTAGTAATTTTGCACTATTATTTTTAAATAATCTGTCATAGGGAACCCGAAAGGGGCGCTGTGGGGTGCTAACACCTTCCCCACGCGTAACCGACTCCCTTACCCGACTCTGGTTGTCATGGCCGAAGTCGATTTTTGAATCGATTGCCTTAAGCTTCTTTTTCCAATGTTTTGAGTAAAACATTGGTGGCGACTCCATGAACCCTTCATTTTTATGAAAACCGCTAATCCATGGAGGGTCCCGCTTGGGATTAACATGGATTAGTGAGCCTTTTAATAAAATTGCTCGTTTGACAAGGTCTCAGTTTGAGAATAAGTCATTCTAGCAATCCATATTTTTAAACAAATAAAAGAGTCCAACCATCCTTCGCGAATGCCGAAAGCCCGTTTCGGGCCGGTGGCGACAGATGGTGACTCCACTGGGGAAGCCTCGAGAGTCAGTCCCATTTAGTGACAGATTATTTTTAACAAATAATAGTTAAAATTACTTCATTACCCCTTTGTTTGTATGATAACATGCTTTATTTATATGGCTTTAATAACTGTTGTATGTTTAAATTTTCGCAAATGTTTGAAATAAAAACTGCACACGAACCTTTGCACACAACAGTTCCCTCTATACCCGGGGGCATGAGTGGTAAGCCATAGGGAGTGGATGTTAGTACGGCCGGTTGTCGAATGGGTCTATAGGTGCCCGTAGACCGTTGTCGGAAAGCATCACTCAAGGTGATAACCATGAACTCGAGTCCGACAGTGCGTTGGAGCTTTCCATCGACTTACGACGAGAGGAATTGGGTCCCTATAATGGGGGCACCTTGGGGGCCTCAGACCGGTGAGAACAGTTAGAACCACCTTGAATATGCACCTTTCTGCAGGAAAACCCTACCTCGTGATTCGCTCGTGACTGTTCGTGGATGAGTGAATTGTTTGTGTAAATGCTTATGTGCAATTGTTTGTGCATTAATAAATAACCTCGTGATAAGGTCTAAAGAATAATCCCCATGCATGAAAATGTCATGACATGAGAGGAAAAACCAATGTGTGAAAATATAATAAAAGTAAGGAGCATAGGCATCATTATCAATAATACCTCATGCATCCTCATCAATTATTCATTTTAGGATCACCAATACCCTCTCGATGTGAGTAAAAGGGACCCATGACTATTGAGATTCTCCGTTGGGGAGAGATCATAGGCTAGGGAGGGTGATAAACCTTCATCTTAAAAAGGCAGCGCCTTAAAGATGGAGTCTTATCAAGCTCACATCGAGAGTGTATTCATACCATGAATAAACTAATTAGAATAAAACATTCATTTTAGAAAGTGGCTGGTCATCTCTCTGTCCTCACACGCGCGCAGAAAATCAAGAAGATGGAAGCGCTGGAGGACCAAAATAAGAAGCTTACAGCCGAGCTCTCACAGCTCAAAGAACAAATGGCGCAAATGATGGAACTCATGCGTCACCATAATGTACATGGGTCTCACCACAGTGACCATGAGTCCCATCATCATGAGGAGGAGGAACATGAGGAAGAACCTCCACGAGCTGTACCCCTTGGGGCGGGGATCATGATTAAAGAGCCCGAGGTTTCAAAGGAACAATTCCATGCTCTTGAGGATCGGCTAAGGGTTATGGAGGGGCATGATTTTGACATCAAAGATGCCGCCGACATGTGCTTGGTGAGGGACATCCAATTCCCTCCCAAATTTAAAGTGCCAGATTTCCCAAAATATGTGGGATCGACTTGCCCTAAGAGTCATCTCACCATGTACTGTCGCAAAATGGCTGCATATGCCACAAATGAAAAGCTCTTGATCCATTGCTTCCAAGAGAGCTTAGCCGATACTGCGCTCAATTGGTATATGCAGCTAGATGGAAATCTAGTACATACATGGAGGCAGTTGGCCGACGCCTTTCTCAAGCGCTATAAATACAACATCGACCTAACACCCGATAGGTCAGATCTTCAAGCCTTGAGTAAGAAAAGTGACGAATCTTTCAAGGCGTACGCCCAACGATGGAGGGAGTTGGCGGCACAGATAGAGCCCCCGCTGTCGGATAAGGAGACGGTGTCCTTATTCATCAACTCGTTGACTGGTCCCTATTACGATAAAATGATAGGGAACACAACGACACTCTTCTCGGACATCATCACCATTGGGGAGAGAGTGGAACAAGGACTCAAAAGTGGGAAGCTGGCTAAGCCTTCCCAATCATATGAAGCTAAGAAGACCTTCGGGAAGAAGAAAGAGGGAGGAGTTAATGCTATAACCATACCCTCGGCTACTTTCACTTCGAAGTCGGGAAGATCGCAATTCACCCCTGTGAAGAAGTTTGATAAACTTCCGACCACTTATAGCGATCTCCTGCCGAAGCTAGTAGAAGCCAAACTTCTAGCTCATGTTCCACCAAGGAAGATCGACCCACCTTACCCCGATTGGTACAAGCCACAAGACAAATGTTTATACCATTCGGGGGCACCAGGGCATTCAACAGAGAAATGCCTAGCTCTCAAATACAAGGTCCAAAACCTTATTGATGCCGGGTGGGTCACCTTCGATTCGACAGCGCCCGACGTGAGCAAGAATCCTCTGCCAAAGCAGGAGTAGAGAGAAGAACAAGCCACGATAGGGCCCCTTCATTTTTCTCTTTTAGGGACTCATGATCAGTACCCGAGATCATGAGAACCTTTTCATGTAAATAAGGGTTTTTGTACAGTTTTAATACATATCAATAAAGAGGCATTTTTCGCACATTACTCTCTTTTTTGTTCTTTTCTCTCTTTCCTCATTAACATTAATAATTCTAAACCTAAACAGAACCAATAAAATAATTATGTCTGTAATTGTTCGCTCTGACCGGGATCCAAAGGTGAATGGGTTGAGTTGGACAGTGATGAGGAGACCATCTCTCCGGATCTGCAAAGACTGCTAGAACGAGAAGCTCGCCTACTCCAACTCGTAAAGAGAAATTGGAGACTGTGAATTTGGGGCATGGCCGAGAGATATAAGAGGTCAACATTGGGACCCATATCAGTGATGAAATAAGGACACATGTTTCCGCTATGATTATGATAAAATCATTCTTCATTGCTTCTTTTCTTGCTTATAATAAAAATCTAAACCACATCATTTTTAACCCTGTTTGAATAAACATGAATGAGGTTAAAATCATCTTAATAATAATAAACCCACATCATTTTCATGTGGAGGTGTGTGTGACAACTTGGAGCACCTTCCCTTGGCCTTGACAAGTGCCATCATGGGTAAAAAGAAATCTTTCAAAATAAAAGAAGCTCGGCAGGAAACTCAAAAAGGGGACTGCGCAAAAATAAGAGCAAAAGACCCGCTAGGAATCCCACGAAAGGGTAACCTAGGCAAAAGTTAGGGTTACAAAAATAAACAAAAACAAAGGTCCGCTAAAACGCCACAAAAGGGTGTTTTAGGCAAAAATAAGGACAATCAAAAAACAAAAATAAATCCATGATGGTACCATGAACCGAATTCAAAAAGAAAGGTTTAAGGGAAGCTATCCAAGTTGTCGAATCACAACACGACTTTTTAACTTCATAAGTGTTTAATCAAACAAGCCTAAACACATAAGCCTACCTCGGCCATCCATTCTTATAAAAACCATTTTTGAAAAATAAATCCCCTCTAAAACACAAACTTCAGAACAAAAATATCTTTCTTTTCTTTTCTCTCTTGTCCCAAAAGATTTTAGGATAATCTAGTGGAAGCACGGAGAAATAAATCATCACTGAAAATGGATCTAATCTGAATAATAAAATGGGGGAAGAACTGTGCCAAGAATTCAAGATCCAACACCATAACTCTTCCCCATATCGGCCGAAGATGAATGGGGCAGTCGAGGCAACCAATAAGAACATCAAGAAAATAGTGCAAAAGATGGTTGTCTCATTTAAAGACTGGTGATCGAGGCCGTACCCGGTCAAATAAAAAAAACAATTAATGTAGTACTAGGAAGTGACTCCTAGGTCGTCTCCCAAGGACCAATTGTCTCAGTCAAAGGTTCAAACACACAGTGGGGGGGGGGGGTTGGTTCAGATTATCGAGTTAAATAAAACGAGCAGAAGTATGGATTACTTGCAGTAATTAAAATAGGTCAGACCCCTGAACATAATGCACCTCTGATTTCCTTGGTTCACAACAAATAATCTGTCCAAACATAATCCTGTTCAGTCCATGATTAATCAACTAAGCGAAAACTAACATGAGACTTCACTACACGAATTAAGCAAACGTGAACCTTGCAAGACCTCCTTCCCCAGGATTAAGCAACCTGAGATACTGAACGTGAACAACCCAGAGTCATTAAGCATGGCTCAGATGTTGAACGCCTCAGAACAGAGATCCCACAAGGGAGGATCAAGCGGAGCAGAAATGCAACGCACAGAGAACCTCTTTCAGAGGATTGCATTCTGTCCAAGGGCCCAAACCCTGGGATTTAGCCCTCCATTAAAATAGCAACAGAAACGAAAATACAAGAAAACATGAAAGTGGCAACAGCAATGCAAGCAAAACGTAACAGAGAAGAGGAAGAAGAAAACGAAAATGGAAGCAGGAACAAAATACAAAACGTGAATAATAATAGCAAAACGTGAATGTTCAGATACAAGAGGAAGATCAACCAGAAAACAACCAGAAACCGTGAAGAACAAAGAGCCACCAGCATAAAACGAAAAAAAACAAAGTTCCAAGAGAGACAACAACGTGGTCACATCCAGTCTGCATGTGGGTAGCTGCTCCTCTCCCTAGAAAAACCCTAATAGAGTGTAAAAATGGGCCCCCACTGGTCTGACCCGAAAATACAATAAAAATAAACGAAAAAGAAAATAAAATGTTGATATGGCATAAGTGGTGCAATGGTGACATGGCATGTGATGTGGCAGATCTTCTTGAAGTCCAAAAATTTATTCCAAGCCCAAATAATTATTAAATTGCCCTGAAAATAAAAATTGGGATAATAAGATCCAGAAAATTCAATTTAGTTAAAATATGAATTACCGGTCCAATTAAAGCCCAAATAGAAAACAGTGCAGAATATAAACAATTAAGCACAAATCAGAGATTAAGATAAGCACAGAAAGGTAAGAAAATAAGGGAAAATAATGACTCATCAACTGGCACGAGATGTTACCCTTCGCTCCTCATGGCTATAGGACTTCAGTACATACATCTACAGGAGCTACTCCATTCTCCCTCGTTTATGGGATGGAGGCAGTTCTACCCATCGAAGTCGAGATACCTTCTCTAAGGGCAATCATGGAAACAAAACTTTCCGAGGTAAAATGGGTTCAAAGCCGATACGACCAGTTGAACCTTATCAAAAAGAAACGGCTGAACGCCATATGCCATGGTCAAGCCTATCAGAGGAAGATCAAAAAAGGCTTTTGACAAGAAAGTCCACCCTCGAGTCTACCATGAGGGAGAGTTGGTAATGAAGAAATTGCTACCAACTCAAAAGGACAAAATCATAAAGTATGCCCCAAATCACGGAGGACCATACGTGGAAAAACGAGCCTTCTCAGGAGGAGCATTGATCCTCACAGACATGGATGGAAAAGAACTTCGATACCCAGTCAACGCTGACGAGGTAAAGAAGTACTATGCTTGAAGACGTTGCTTGCATAAGCCCGCTAGGATGAAAACCCGAAAAAGGGCATCCTAGGCAAAAGTTAGGGCAAAACAAAAAGCCCGCCAGTACAAGGGTACTAGGCAAAACAAAGGCAAAATTATCCCCGCTAGGATACGTCCTAGGCAAAAGTTAGGGGCAAAAGAATAAGATGTAAAAGCAAAGCAAGCAACGGTCACTTGAATCGAAAACCGAAAGGCGGTTCAAGTGATTATCTTCTAGAAGCAAGCGTCTTGCAGCATCTACGAGCCTGGAGAGGCTTGTCGAAATAATACTCTCAGAATAACTGAGCCTGGAGAGGCTCGCCGAAATAATACTCTCTCAGAATAATTGAGCCTGGAGAGGCTCGCCGAAATAATACTCTCTCAGAATAACTGAGCCTGGAGAGGCTTGCTGAAATAATACTCCCCAACTGTACAGAATAAATGAGCCTGGAGAGGCTCGCAGAAATAATACTCCCCAGAGATATCTCAGCTTCCACTCACGGGCCAAATTCCCCAGTGAAAGCTATCAAACCAAGATCAGCAAAATTCCCCAACGGAAGCATGATCCAAACAAAATATCCAAGTCAAAGGACTTAGACTTCCTCAGTGGAAGATAGCTTTCCAACTCAAACGAAGAGTGAAGCTAAGCCTGAAGAGGCTTTCTAAATAATACTCTGGGATACATAAGAACTTCAAATCCCCAGTCGCCTACACAGAGGCATTCCTACAAAAAGAAAAAATCCAAAAGATCAATAACAATTCCCCAAGCGGAATTTGGCTTTTCAGCCAAACATCAAGCGTCAAGATGATCTTCCTAACAAAAGAGGCTAATCACAATCAATGACAAAATCCCCCAGCGGATAATAGCCTACACAGAGGCGACAAAAATCAAAAAAACCCAAAAGAGATACCCGAATAAGGATAACCGGGATACTCCACAACGTCGAAAGGACGACAGCCAAACATAAGGCATCGCTCAACTCAGAGAGAGAGCATCTGTTTCTACACCTCAAGGAGTCAGAAATTCTCCATGGGTACCAACTAAGCAATGCAAGTTGGGGCACAAAAACCTATGAATGACTGCACATCCCCTAGACGGATCCCTGCGTTATCCAGTCCTCAGTGGCATCAAAATCAAAAACAACTGTCGAAGCAGCATGGTGGACTGTGGAGACAAAAAAATCATCTCAGATCCCTGGAGAGGGTAAACTCGCATTGCCGAAGTGATCAGAAGACACGGACGCAGACCCTGGAGAGGGCAAACTCAGTTGCCTAGGTCGTCAGAGACCAAACAAAGTCTGGAGAGACGGTACTCAAACAAAATCTGGAGAGACGGTACTCAAACAAAGTCTGGAGAGACGGTACTCAAACAAAGTCTGGAGAGACGGTACTCAAACAAGGTCTGGAGAGACGGTACTCAAACAAAGTCTGGAGAGACGGTACTCAAACAAGGTCTGGAGAGACGGTACTCAAACAAGGTCTAGAGAGACGGTACTCAAACAAGGTCTGGAGAGACGGTACTCAAACAAAGTCTGGAGAGACGGTACTCAAACAAGGTCTGGAGAGACGGCACTCAAACAAGGTCTGGAGAGACGGTACTCAAACAAGGTCTGGAGAGACGGTACTCAAACAAAGTCTGGAGAGACGGTACTCAAACAAGGTCTGGAGAGACGGTACTCAAACAAGGTCTGGAGAGACAGTACTCAAACAAAGTCTGGAGAGACGGTACTCAAACAAGGTCTGGAGAGACGGTACTCAAACAAAGTCTGGAGAGACGGTACTCAAACAAAGTCTGGAGAGACGGTACTCAAAGAAAGTCTGGAGAGACGGTACTCAAGGTCTGGAGAGACAGTACTCAAAGTCTGGAGAGACGGTACTCAAGGTCTGGAGAGACAGTACTCAACCATCAGCGTCGTCAGAGGCACATTGGTGTTCAACTTCCAGCTCGGGCGTCGAGTGAAGTTGACCCTGGAGAGGGTAAACTTAGCTACCGAGGTTGTCAGAAGCGCCGAGGTATGCAACAACCTGGAGAGGCTACTCAACAATTTTCCACCGGAAGACGCTACAAGTCAGAAGGTTGGCACATCACCCGGACAATTGGGTCAACTCCTTTACTTGTCAGCCGGTACACCAAAAGGTCGTCCGACTAAGTAAAGGGGGGGCAGCTGTAGACCCTTAAAATTGTCCGGGTCGGAAATAAAGCTTGAAGACTCTCGAAGACTGAAGGAAGATCAGCCAGAAGGACTTCCAGAAGGCCCAAGGAGGGTTCTCTATAGGTCTAGAGGTCTTAGGATAGCTAAAATAAGAAAAGTGGGAGGAATGAAGCCCAATACGGCCTCCCAGAGGTTCAGTACGACCGTATTGAACATTTTGAACTTCAATACGGCCGCACTGAACTCAATACGGCCGTATTGAAGTTTCTGAACTTCAATACGGCTGCATTGAATTCAATACGGCTGCACTGAACTTCAATACGGCTGCACTGAACTTCAATACGGCCGTATTGAGGTTTTTTGAACTTCAATACGACCGTATTGAATTCAATACGGCCGTATTGTAGTTCAAAACTTCAATATGGACCGTATTGACCCCCAGAGACCGTATTGAGCCTCATCCCTATAAATATGACGTCAATGGGACGTCATTCTACACTTTCACACTGAGTTTTAACCCTCTTCTTGAGTATTCTGGGTTTTTTTGAGCAGTGCTCTGCCTAGAAATCACTCGGAGAGTTGATCCGACGAAGTTCTTAAGTCACGAGCCATTTGCTTGAGTCTCGAACCTAGTCGAAGGGAAATCCTCCGGATTTCCATAGTTAAAATTTTATAGGAGGGAGCGAGCGGTCTTGTAGAGGGAGGGAACGCCAAAACGCTTCCCAATTTCTGTCAAGATATATAAGAAAGCACGCTTCAAAGGTTTATCTCTTTAAAGTCCCTTCTTTTACTGCTTTCTGTGTGTACATATTTAAACTGTCATCATGTAGATAGTTAATTTATAATTGCTTAGAATAAGTAGGGGTAATTTAGTAATTTTGCACTATTATTTTTAAATAATCTGTCATAGGGAACCCGAAAGGGGCGCTGTGGGGTGCTAACACCTTCCCCACGCGTAACCGACTCCCTTACCCGACTCTGGTTGTCATGGCCGAAGTCGATTTTTGAATCGATTGCCTTAAGCTTCTTTTTCCAATGTTTTGAGTAAAACATTGGTGGCGACTCCATGAACCCTTCATTTTTATGAAAACCGCTAATCCATGGAGGGTCCCGCTTGGGATTAACATGGATTAGTGAGCCTTTTAATAAAATTGCTCGTTTGACAAGGTCTCAGTTTGAGAATAAGTCATTCTAGCAATCCATATTTTTAAACAAATAAAAGAGTCCAACCATCCTTCGCGAATGCCGAAAGCCCGTTTCGGGCCGGTGGCGACACTCTAATAAATATTATATAAAATAATTTTCATAAATATTCATTATTTAATTAAAATACCATAATTATTAAAAGATTCTAAAATATTTTATAAAACCCCTTTAATTAATTAAAACAATTATAAGAAAATAATCCCAATAAATGTAAAATAAATAATAATTAGACTACTATATTAGTAGAATATTCGGGGTGTTACATGCCCAGCGAGACCATAAAAAGGAGTCCCTTGGAGCTCCCACACTTGGTGTGACTGAACTCATGCCCGACGTCATTGATGCCATGAACATTTCAGGCTTTTGCGAGCCCAATACGATGCTCGACGTTGTATTAGTAAGATGTTAACCAATTACTCTAGCTCGATGCACTGGACAGACCTTGCTGCCTACCAATTAACAACGATAGAGATACTAGATTCCTATAATGGGGGCATCTTGAGGGCTTGAGACCAGTGAGAATATTTAGAACTACCAAATACTATGCACCTTTTCGTAGGGACCTCAACCGATGGAAATAACGTGACTATTACAACGTCGAGCATCGTATTGGGCTCGCAAAAGCCTAAAATGTTCATGGCATCAATGACGTCGGGGATAGACAATATCTACACATTAATGCCTAGAGAGGCTCAAATGGATTTTGAGAGACATTATGGATGGGTTCTTGACTTATTGAGGATATATGTTAATCTGACCTTTATAAGAGTCTTGGTGCATTATTGGAAGCCAAATCTGCATTGCTTCGAGTTTCCACACTTAGACATTGTACCCAGTCTAAAAGAGTATGAACAGATGCTCAAATGACCCAAATTAGTTACGGTCTATATGGTTTGGGAAGATCATATTTCAATAACTAGAGTGGCCAACCTAATCAGATTGCCTCACCACCTATCTGCCTTTGATGGCAATGGGGTAATCCGAGGTTGGAAATGTACTATGCTTGAAGACCACCTCGTGAGCTTGGCTGATAGTGAAGATTGGTCGAGTTTCAATAAGACTCTAGCATTGATCATGTTTGAAATAGTCTTATTCCCCTTCCATGTCGAGTTAATCGATCATGTTGCGACGAACACCTTCTTTGCCTGGGACGTGCATGAGAAAAGTCTCATACCTACAATTCTTGTCGACACCCTACTTTTGGTTGACATCTACAACCAAAAGTCGGGGAAATTAATGAGATGTTACTGCCCACTATTGTTTGTCTAGGCATACACTCACTTCTACACTAACGGTCACATGGGAGTGTTAGTAGATCCACTAAGGAGCTTTTCCAAGATACCATACCCGAGAAAACACGTAACGGAATGGAAGAGAAAAATGGAAAGTCGCCTAGCCAATAACTGGACATGTCCATGGTTCCATTTTGGGAATGCTCTAATCTGGTGTGGAGATTTCCCAAGTGTTCCTTTGAAGGGTTTGAGAGGATGCATAACTTATTCTCCTAAGCTCGCACTAAGGTAGCTTGATGGAGGACCATCCATGGTACTTCATGTGAAACCCATCACATGGTCCAATGCTATGACTAATTTTGAGTAGTATAGGATTTATTTGGTTTATTCCAATTTTACCCTTGTATTTTGGGGTATTTTAGTCCTAGGGTTTATTTCTTTGTATTTCCCATTTTGCCCTTGTATTTTGGGGTGTTTAGATGCTTAGGTTAATTTCAAAATGGGCTAGGTGTGTCCATTAGGAGGGTGACGCACACTTAGTGGAGTTGTTTGGACATTTTTGGTGTTAGGTAGGCTTAGGCCCAATTGGAGGGCCAAGGTGCATAAACTTATCATGCATCTTGTTGTAGCCAACCTAAACCCTTAGATGCCAAACTTGGCCACCAAGTAGCATCTAGGGTTAATTTGCATCTCATTTAGTGTGCATTTGGCTTGGTGAATTTCGGCCAATGCAACACCAAATGAAACCCTAGATGCTAGCACTCCTATTTATACCCTAGCCTATCACCTTGTACATACTTTGGATATTAATGATATTGAGTGTGCATTTTGCCTCATTGTCATTCTCCTTAGTCTCTAGGAACTCCACGGCCTCCTCCCCTTCTCCTCCTCCTTCCACCACCGTGAGTGAGTGAGTTTGGCCTACCTTGGGTGGCCTTCACCAACCTTAGTGAAGTGAGCTAGCCAAAAGGAGCAACACCCCACCAAACACCTCCCATACACCTTGTGCGCCACCTCTATCACCCTAAACACCAACCTTTTCCTTAGCACTAGGTTGCCTTTGGCTAACCTCCTCCCATCTCCACCATAAAAGCAAAACCCTAAATAGGTTTCATCCTACACTTGGATGAAACAACCTTGAGCAAACCCTCTTCACCTTCACCTTTGTGCTTCCGCCACCATCTCCTTCATTTTTCATCATCTTTTGGAGTCTCCCTTGTTGAACCAAGATCAAGGGCGTGCATGGAACTAAGCCACCTTCCATCAAGTGGTATCAGAGCCAGGTTCTTCAAGGGTAAATGTTTTCCTTCCTTATTTCCCTTTGAGTCTTCTTTGTTCTCTATTTTTTTGGTATTCGGTCATTTCTCTTCTTCTCCTCTCTTGACCGAATATTTTTGTGTGGTTCATACTTGTTTTCCTTGAACCTTCCATGTTTTAGGTTCCATTGTTAGGTTGTCATATTTCTATGCTAGGTTGAGTATTACATGTTCATGCATTTTTCTTTTTGAATCTACCTATTGTTTTGTCATTTTTACTTCCTATATTTTGTCTTACATATTTTCCATGTATGTGCCCAAACACCTTGCATGAAAACATGAAAAATACCATGATGCATACATCTTAAGTGGGCGTGTCATATAGAATTCCTATCTAGGTCATTCATGCATGCTAATAGCTTCTAGCATGTTCTATGTTGCCATGATTTTCCATGTGTGAACCTTCTTGCACATGCTAGAAAAACCGCCCATCTTTACCCTTGCATTTTCACTTGTCTAAGTTGCTTTCTTGTTTTCCAAGAACCCTAAAAGAATCTAAGAGGTGCTGGATTTTTTGTGCTAAAACAACTTGACCTAAATAGTACAAAACCAATTCCACTCAAAATATTCCTTAAAGAACCTCTAAGGATGCGCCACTTGTCTTGCTCCTATGCTACATATTTTTGACCTAATTTTTGTGCCACCACAAGTGCAAAACCTAAGCAACTAATTGGGCTGAAAAAAAAAGTTAAAAAAAATTGACCCAAGGACAATTAAAAGGCCAATTGCCGTGACCAAAAAGAACAAGAACAAAAATCTTGGACAAAAAGGAATTGTTGCTAGACTTGTGGACTTGGACCATTACCTTTGCATTTGGAGTTGGACATTTGACAATTTGGACATATTTTTGGGACTTATACCTTGGCTGGACCAAAAACATTAAAGGACTTAAGCAAGTGAAACTTAAACACAAACCCATTCTAGTGCCATTCTAGGTTTATTCTTTTGAGTGCTATCTTTTATTGATTGAGTCTTAATTTTTGCTTGTCTTTCTTTTGGCCTCTTTTGTTTGTCTCCATAAATTCTTTTTGAGTTTAGCTTTCCTAATTGTGCCTTTTCAGTTTTATCTTTTTGGAACTCT
Organism: Cajanus cajan; assembly: GCF_000230855.2. Classification (NCBI taxonomy): domain Eukaryota; kingdom Viridiplantae; phylum Streptophyta; class Magnoliopsida; order Fabales; family Fabaceae; genus Cajanus; species Cajanus cajan. The sequence continues at coordinate 53,332,350 of NC_138520.1, read as the reverse complement.
TGCTCTTGGTTGGTTTTCATTGATTGTAGGTGAAGCACCTATCTAGCAAAGTAGCAATCCTTTGGTGGATTGAGTGGAGGAGTGAACCAAAACCCAACCTAGCCTTTGGAAGGGTTTTCACTAAACTAAAGGAGAGTAAACACTTTGGAGAGGTGCTAATACGTTTGCTCATTGTGAAGGAACCACAAGAGGAGGAGTTGAAGACTTAATTTCTTGTTTACCTTGTTTTTACTTGCTTTCGGCCTCTTTGTTTTAGGCCATTCATTTCTTCCATTTGGTTTGTAATTTTGGCCATTTTAAACCTCTTCAACTTGGGTTTTAGAGCGTGTAGAGAAGGTGATTTGAAAACCTTCACTAGGACCTCGACTAGTGTATGTTCTAAATTGCTTTCCATAGCATGCTTTATAGCTTTACTAGTATAATTGTCTAGGATTTTTACTTTTGCTTCCAAAACGTTTAGAAGGCTTAATTCTTTTGCCTACTAGGGGTGCGTGCACACACACACTTGGTAGTGTCAAAATTGTTTTTTGTAAGAAAGGTAAAAAGGGCTTAGTAATTTTTACTTGAAAAGGGCTTGGTTATTAAGTGATTCTTTGTAGTCCACCTCCCCTTGAAGGTTCAATTTGTATACTTAGGCCTTTTCTACTTATCTTGCACCTTTAAAACTTTTTGTGAAAACCTTTTTATCACTCAATCTTTGTGAAAACCTTTTTAACTCTGTGAAAATTTTGTGAAAACCTTTTGATCAAAGATGAGTGAGCATTCTAGTGTACATGGTCATAATTCGCATAGTTCTAGGTCTAGTGTTAGGGATGAGCTTAGGCAATTGAAAGATTACCTAAGAAGAAAAGAGGAAGAAAATATAAAAAGAGAGGAAGAAATTAGAAGAAAAGAAAAAGAGCAAGAAAGAAATAATGAAGAAATAAGAAGGTTGCTAACTAGGTTAGTTGTGGGAGGAGAGGCTAGTGGTTCTCAACCAAGAGGCACTTCTCCTAAGTCTTCAAAGGGCAAAGGGGTTTCTGTCCCTTCAACTATTCACGAAGAGGAGGGGCACCATACCTCCCCTCCAAGTGATGTCTTTTATAGTAGTCATCACAATGATGGTTATTATCAAAGACCACCTAGGCACCATAGGCATAGGGAGTCTTCCACCAAAGAAACTAACATCACTCTTCCTCTATTTCATGGCAAAGATAATGTCGAAAGTTATCTTGATTGGGAAATGAAAGTCGAACAATTATTCTCTTGCCATAGAGTGAAAGAAGAGAGAAAAGTTTCTTTGGCTACCCTTAGCTTCCAAGGGCATGCCATGTATTGGTGGACTTCCCTAGAAAAGGAAAGAAGAATAAACCATGAGCCTCCAATTCAATATTGGAATGAGCTTCGTAGTGCCTTGCGAAGGAGGCATATTCCTCCATACTATGACCGTGAGCTTATGGATAAGCTCCAAAGATTGAAACAAGGGTCATCAAGTGTGGAAGAATATAGGCAATCTATGGAGCTACTCATGATGAGAGCTGGGATAAGGGAAGAAGAAAGGACCACAATCTCTAGATTTCAAAGTGGTCTTAATCTTGAGATAAGAGACAAAGTTGAACTTCTACCTTATAGGGATTTGAATGAACTTGTTCAACTTTGCTCAAGAGTGGAGCATCAACTTACAAGAAAACCTTTTCGAAAAGACTCCACTCCCTCTTATTCCAAGAGTTTTAAGAAGGAGGGCCACTCTTCCCTACCTTATCCCAAGGAAGAAAAAGAAAAAGAAAAATCATCTTTTAAAGCACCTTCCAAAGAGTCTAAGTCAAGTGAAATCAAGTGCTTCAAGTGTCTTGGAAGAGGACATATTGCTTCCCAATGTCCTACAAAGAAAACTATGGTTTTAAAAGCCCAAGACCACTATAGTAGCCTTGATGAAGCTACTTCTTCTTCCTCTAGTAGTGAAGGAGAAGCCATAGATTCCGAGGAAGAAATCTTACCTTGTGAAGGAGACCTATTGTTGGTTAGAAGGCTCCTTAACAATCAATCTAGTGAAATTGACCAATCACAAAGAGAGAACTTGTTTCAAACAAAATGCAATGTCTTAGAAAGTACTTGTTCTCTCATTGTCGATAGTGGGTCTACTTCAAATTGTTGTAGTACTAGATTGGTTGATAAGTTAGTCTTGACTACAAAACCTCATCCTAAACCTTACAAAATGCAATGGATCAATGAGGATAGAGGTGTTGTAGTTAACCAACAAGCAAGCATCCCAATCTCTATTGGCAACTATAAAGAAAATGTTTTGTGTGACATAGTGCCATTAGAGGTTAGTCATGTCTTGCTTGGGAGGCCATGGCAATTTGACAAGCACATAATCCATGATGGCCTCACCAATAAAATAAGTTTCCAACACTTAGGTAAGAAGTTTGTGTGGTGTCCTCTATCACCCTCTCAAGTGAATGAGGACCAACTCAAACTAAAGGCTAAGAAAGATGATGAAGAGAAAAGCAAAAACAAAAACAAAAAGAAAAGAAAAGATAAAAAGAATTTTTCCTTTGAAGAAAAAGGGCTAGGTTCAAGTGAACCTTAACCCTTGTGCCATCCTCTTTTCTTTGGTGCCAAAGAAAGATGGCAATGGAGGATGAGCACCTTTTTAAAAGCCATCATTGAATAAAAGGCACCCAATCCTAAGTTAGATGATTTGGTGAATGAATTGCATGGGTCAATAAATTTTAAATGGTGATGCCTCTTTGGCTCTTCCCTTTTGCCCTAAGCACCTTCATTCAACAAATTATGTACTTAAGGATTGCATAGTTAAGTTTTAATATTTTACTCCCCTAATTGTGGTTTCACTTCTTTTGAAGGATCAATGGAATGGAAGAACTTGAAGATTTGTGGTCAAATCCTTCTCAAGAAGGAGGGTATGATGGAGGACCATCCATGGTACTTCATGTGAAACCCATCACATGGTCCAATGCTATGACTAATTTTGAGTAGTATAGGATTTATTTGGTTTATTCCAATTTTACCCTTGTATTTTGGGGTATTTTAGTCCTAGGGTTTATTTCTTTGTATTTCCCATTTTGCCCTTGTATTTTGGGGTGTTTAGATGCTTAGGTTAATTTCAAAATGGGCTAGGTGTGTCCATTAGGAGGGTGACGCACACTTAGTGGAGTTGTTTGGACATTTTTGGTGTTAGGTAGGCTTAGGCCCTGTCGCCACCGGCCCGAAACGGGCTTTCGGCATTCGCGAAGGATGGTTGGACTCGTTTATTTGTTTAAAAATATGGATTGCTAGAATGACGTATTCTCAAACTGAGACCTTGTCAAACGAGCAATTTTATTAAATGATTCACCAATCCATATTAATCCCAAGCGGGACCCTCCATGGATTAGTGGTTTTCGCAAAAGGAGGGTTCGTGGAGTCGCCACCAATGTTTTACTCAAAACATTGGAAAAAGGGATAAGGCAATTGATTTTATAAATCAACTTTGGCCATTACAACCAGAGTTGGGTAAGGGAGTCGGTTACGCGTGGGGAAGGTGTTAGCACCCCACAGCGCCCCTTTCGGGTTCCCTATGACAGATTATTTCTAAAATAACAGCGTAAAATTACTAAATTACCCCTATTTATTATAAGCGATTATAAATTAACTATCTACATGATGACAGTTAAATATACAAACAGAAAGCAGTAAAAGGAAGGATTCTAAGAAGAAAACCTTTGAAGCGTGCTTTTATATATTTCGTAAAACTGGGAAGCTTTTTGGCGTTCCCTCGCTCTACAAGCCCGCTCGCTCCCTCCTATAAAATTTTGACTACGGAAATCCGGAGGATTTCCCTTCGACTAGGTTCGAATCTCCAAGCTAAGTGCTCGGAATTCCAGAACTTCGTCGGATCGACTCCCAGAGAGATTTCTAGGGCAGAACACTGCTCAAAAACCCCAGGATACTCAAGGAGGGAGTCAAAACTGAGTGAAAAAGTGTGGAATGACGTCCAATTGACGTCATATTTATAGGGAATAGGCGCAATACGGCCTACAGGGGCAATACGGCCGTATTGAAATTTTTGAACTTCAATACGGTCGTATTGAAGTTCAATACGGTCGTATTGAAATTCAGAAATTTCAATACGCCCGTATTGAGTTCGCTGCGGTTGTATTGAAGTGTCAATACGGTCGTATTGACTTCAGTACGACCGTATTGAAGTGTCAATACGGTCGTATTGACTTTAGTACGGCCGTATTGGGCTTTTTCCCTCCACTTCCTTATTTTGAGCTATTCTAAGACCTCTAGACCTACAGAGAACCCTCCTAGGGCCTTCGAGGAGTCCTTCTGGCTGATTATCCTTCAGTCTTCGAGAGTCTTCAAGCTTTATTTCCGACCCGGACAATTTTAGGGGTCTACAGCTGCCCCCCCTTTACTTAGTCGGACGGCCTTTTGGTGTATCGGCTGACAAGTAAAGGAGTTGACCCAATTGTCCGGGTATTGTGCCGACCTTCTGACTTGTAGCGTCTTCCGGTGGAAAAATGTTGAGTAGCCTCCCCAGGTGGGTGCATACCTCGGCGCTTCTGACATCCTCGGTAGCTGAGTTTACCTTCTCCAAGGTCAACTTCACTCGACGCCCGAGCCGGAAGTTGGACATCAACGCGCCTCTGATGACGATGATGGTTGAGTACCGCCTCTCCAGGCTTAGCTTCACTCTTTGTTCGAGCCGGAAGCTAAGTATCCTTGTGACGACGGTGAGCAGTATGAGTTTTGCCTCTCCAGGCCTTGCTTTGCTTGTTGCCCAAGCTGGAAGCTGTAAGTACCGTCTCTCCAGGCTTAGCTTCACTCTTTGTTTGAGCCGGAAGCTAAGTACCTTTGTGACAACGGTAAGCGGTGAGTACCCCTTTTCCAGAGATAGCTTCGCTCATTGCCCGAGCCGGAAGCTGCATACCTCCGTGTTTGTGACGACGGGGGTAGCGTGAATATCTCCTTTCCAGGGATTTGTGATGATTTTGTCTCCACAGTCCACGATGCTGCTTCGACGGTTGTTTCTGATTTTGTGCCACTAGGGGCTGGATAACGCAGGGATCCGTCTAGGGGATGTGCAGTTACTCATAGGTTCTTGTGTCCCAACTTTCCATTGCGTAGTTGGTGCCCTTGGGGAATTTCTGACTCCTTGGGGTATAGACACAAAGATGCTCTTTCTGATGTGAGCGGTGCCTTATGATTGGCTGACGTCCTTTCGACGTTGGTGGAGTATCCCGGTTATCCTTGTTCGGGTAACTCTTTTTGATTTTCTGATTTTTTGCTGCCTCTGTGTAGGCTGTTATCCGCTGGGGATTCTGGATGTTGATTTTGTCTCCACAGTCCACGATGCTGTTTCGACGATTGTTTTTGATTTTTGTGCCACTGAGGGCTGGATAACGCAGGGATCCGTCTAGGGGATGTGCAGTCATTCACAGGTTCCTGTGCCCCAACTTGCATTGCATTGTTGGTACCCTTGGGGAATTTCTGACTCCTTGGGGTATAGACACAGATGCTCTTTCTCTCTGAGTTTGAGCGATGCCTTATGTTTGGCTGACGTCCTTTGACGTTGGTGGAGTATCCCGGTTTATCCTTATTCGGGTATCTCTTTTTGATTTTCTGGATTTTGTTGCCTCTGTGTAGGCTGTTATCCGCCAGGGGATTTTGTCATTGGTTGTGATTAGCCTCTTCTGTTAGGCAGATCATCTTGATGTTCAATGATAGGCTGAGAGCCTGATTCCGCTTGGGGAATGATTATTGATCTTTTTATGATTTTTTCTCTTTTTGAAGGGGTGCCTCTTGAGTAGGCGACTGGGGATTTGGGGATCTTATGTATCCCAGAGTATTATTTAGGAAGCCTCTGCAGGCTTAGCCTCACTCAGCGCTTGAGTCAGAGAGCTATCTTCCACTGAGGAAGTTTCAAGTCCTTTGACTGAATATTTTGCTTGGATGATCGCGCTTCCATTGGGGATTGCGTCGATTTTGCTTTGATAGCCCTCGCTGGGGATTTTTCCGTGAGCTTGAGCTGAGGTTCCCTCTGGGGAGTATTATTTCTGCGAGCCTCTCCAGGCTCATTTATTCTGAGAGAGTATTATTTCTGCAAGCCTCTCCAGGCTTTAGTTATGATGAAAGAGTATTATTTCGGCGAGCCTCTCCAGGCTCAATTATTTTGCAGGAGTATTATTTAGGCAAGCCTCTCCAGGCTCAATTATTTTGCGGGAGTATTATTTCGGCAAGCCTCTCCAGGCTCAATTATTTTGTACGAGGTGATTGATTTTCTAAATCTTTTGCCCTTTTTTTTTGTCGTTTTTGGCTTTTTCTGTATTTTTGCCTTTTTTGTCATTTTTTGGCTTTTTCTGTATTTTTGCCTTTTCTGTTGTTTTTCGGCTTTTTCTGTACAGAAATGTCTCAGTTATTCTGAGAGAGTATTATTTCGGCGAGCCTCTCCAGGCTCAATTATTTTCTGAGAGTATTCTTTCGGCAAGCCTCTCCAGGCTCAGTTATTCTGAGAGTATTCTTTCGGCAAGCCTCTCCAGGCTCAGTTATTCTGAGAGTATTCTTTCGGCAAGCCTCTCCAGGCTCAGTTATTCTGTATGACGCTGTTGATTTTCTGAATCTTTGCATTTTGTTTGCTGCTGTCATACACAAGCAATTTTTCTATTTTTTCTATTTTATGTAGTTGCCTCATGATGAGGTCTTTGAATGTGCAATTAATGTGCACGATGCACAAAATGCAAGTTTAATTATTTTATTTTTGGAAAAAATGAATGGCTCCCCCTATCCTCTTCTTTTTGGAGGAATTTTGTCATTGATGTGAGGGAGGATTTCTGTTATTGCCAATACGGCCGTTATTCATTTCAGTACGCCCGTATTGAATTGAAAATTTGTTCATAACCCTAATTTTGGTACGGGCGTACTGAACATGATACAGGCGTATTGTTTTTTCTGAAGTTTATATATTTTTTGTTTTTTCAATAAACAGAGAATAAGTGATCTTCCAGTACACCTATCATCTGTATGCATGTATGCAGTATGATGCACCTAATTCTATTCGATTCATTTTTCAAAAGAATTAACCGATGCGTTTTTCTGTTTGGATTTTGTCATTCCTCCAGACGGACTGTGCTCTGCCGATTTCTGTTACCGAGGAATGATGCGTATTTTGATTTTGGTGTCATCAACCAAATGATTCTCCCTTCCTTTAGAAGATGTGTCAACCCTCCTATTGACCACTATATCTCCATGTTTCCACTAGATTATTCAAAAAATCGTTGGGGACAAGAGAGAAAAGAAGGAAAAGGTATATTTTTCAAAAGTTTGTGTTTTAGAGGGGATTGTTTTATTTTTGAAAAATGGATTTTGTAAGAATGGCTGGCCAATGGCAGGCTTATTGTGTTTAGGTTTGTTCGATTAAACATTTATGAAGTTAAGCACGTCTTCGTTATTAATGATTGTGCTTTGACAACTTGGATAGCTTTTCTTGAGCTCCTTGTTGAATTCAATTGATGGTACCATCACGGATTTATTTTGTTCCCTTTTTTGACGGCCCTAACTTTTGCCTAAAACACCCATTTGTGATGTCTTAGCGGGCCCTTGTTTTTGTTCATTATTTTGTAACCCTAATTTTTGCCTAGGTCACCCTTTTGTGGGATTCCTATCGGGTCTTTTGCTCTTATTTTTGCGCAGTCCCCTTTTTGGGTTTCCTGCCGAGCTTATTATCTTTAGGATTTCTTTATCCATGATGGTACTTATTGATGCCAAGAAAAGGTGCTCCAAGCTGTCGTGCACACTTCCACGCAAAATGATGTGGGTTTATTATTTTTAAGACGATTTTAACCTCATTCATGTTTATTCAAACAGGGTTAAATAACGCGGTCTAGAATTTTATTGCAAGCGAGAAAAGAAGCAATAAGAAATAATAATGAATGATTTTATTATAATCATAGTGGAAACATGTGCCCTATCGAGGCTCGGGGGTCGGGCTGTCCCCGAGGAGTGATCTCTAATAGTCACTGAGTCTATACATCCCTATCGGAAGGAGAAGGACACTTGATGACAACAGCTGGCCTTGACGTTTGTGAACCAGCCTTCCTAAAGATCTGGCTTAAAGAACGTCGAGAAGGATCTTGGTTCCTCTTCGTCCTTTGATCTTTGTTAGGGTTGTATCTTAACCCTTGTTTCCCCGGATTGTCTTTGATAATGGGTAGCTCCGGGATTCCTTGGGAGTCCTTGCCTAATTCTTGTCTTGGCAAGTATCCGTTCTTTGTGAGCGTATGAGCTACCTTCTTCATTTCTCGGGGAAACGTTTCAACATTGGCGATTTCCAATGCTTGGAAGGCGGTTTCTAAAGCTTCCTCTGCTGCATCCACATAAAGTATGTTGGATGGCTTGCTGATGAGTATGTCATCTTTAGCTTGTACGGTCACCAGTTTGTCACCCACTATGAACTTGACTTTCTGGTGGAGCGTAGAAGGAATAGCTTTCGCATCATGAATCCAAGGTCGGCCGAGGAGACAGCTGTATGCGGGAGTGATATCCATCACTTGAAATTCGACGTTGAAGATAGTGGGTCCAATTTGGATTGGAAGATTGATCTCTCCCACCACTTCTCTTTTAGATCCATCGAAGGCTCGAACGATCATGTTGCTCGGGCACATTTGGATTCCCTTGATTGCCACTTGCTCGAGCGCTCTTTTTGGCATTACGTTCAAGGAAGATCCATTATCTACCAAGACTTTAGTGATGTGATACTCCTTGCACTTTATAGAGATGTGCAAGGGCTTGTTGTGGTTTGATCCCTCGGCGGGGATTTCTTCATCGATGAAGGTGAGGTGATCATTAGCCTTGATGTGACTAACAATCCCCTCAAACTCGTCTTGGGAGATAGTGTGCGACATATATGCCTCGTTCAAGACTTTCAACAGAGCTTGCCGATGCGGTTCGGAGCTTAGGATCAACGACAACAAAGTGATCTTTGCTGGTGTCTTGTGAAGTTGATCCACGATGGAGTACTCGCTTTGTTTGATGAATTTTAACAACTCATCAGTCTCCTCCTCGGATTCTCTATCTTCCTCGGTTTTCTCCTTTTCTTTTCCTTTATTCTTGGGAGCTTTATCGTGCAGATCTTCGGGAGTGTAGATCCTGCCACTCCTAGTCATGCCCCCAAGTCCAGCGATGTTAGAGATATCGCTATCGGCAGAAGAACGGATGTCGTATATCCATGGCACAGCCTTATTTGTTTTGTAGGGGAAAGGCCTTGGAGCGACAATCCTTAACGGCGTCGGACCTTCCCTTTCGTCTGTTTTGATTACCAACAACGGCGTCGTCGTGTGTTCGCTTTGCGCAGTTGTTGGTTTGCATTTAATGACCAATGGCGTGCGATCCATTCTGAACATACGCATCGATTATTTCTTTCTTTTTATTAACATTTATTATTAAATTACCGGGAGAGATAAATGCAAATGAATGACTATGAGATGCAAAGGCGATAAATCTCAAGAATTCGATTTTATTAATTGAAGAAAGTGTACAACTTTTTATACAATGCTTTGAAGCAATTTTTTACAAAAAGAGAAAAGCCGGTAGAAACCCACAGGCGGGTTCATACGTCGTTGCCATTCTTCTTCGGCTTCCTCAACATGGCGTGCCATTGCTTCAACTTGCGAGTGGACGGCTTGGCTCATATCATCACAAGTCTTCTGAGCCTCCTTCGCTTTCTGAATGTGATAGTTGATCATGGCCTGCAGCTCGTTAAGCTCGTCTTCGGCTCGATCCTTCTCCTCTTGGAGTTTAGCCATTCGTGCCAATCCTTCCCTTTCCTTTTTGCGGAAGTCGGAAAGGTTTGCGGCTTGTCGTTGAGCGACTTCCCGCCATTTCTGTGCGTCGGATCGAGTCGATAGCAAGTCCTCTTGCATGTCCCTGATCAACTGTGCCTGCTTTGCATGCTCGGCTTCAAGGCGTGCTATCTTGACATTGACTTCTTGGAGTTGACTACCCGGTTCAACCTTTGGTATTTTAGATGCCCGAGTAGTCTCCTCGTTGAGGTTAGCACACTCATCCTTGAGCCGCTCTATCTCGTGGTCTTTCTTCTTGCATTGCCTTTGAAGACCATCAATGAGGAAACTGGATGCTTCGTTTTTCTCCTCGAGAGCTCTCATTTGAGCTCCTTGGATTTCCAGTTTCTTGGTCAAGGCGTCGACTTGTTCTTGCAACACCTTCCTTGCTGCTGTAGTTGCACAAGAAGTGGATGGCTGAGACACCCCCCTCTCGTTCCTCCATTTCTCGTAGTCGGTGGAGGCGGATACCCGAGGCTTTCCAAGCTCGAGATCTCCCTCATAGGTTGGTCTCTCCCACGCTCTTATGACAGAGTGCATATCCCTTTGATGCTCGGAATCATAGGAGAAACACAACCCTCCAAGCTCCTCTTTAGTAGGAACAATTTGGGTCCTCATTAGTTGTCTCATAACCAATTTAGGCGAGTAGGCTATGCAACCTCTGAGGCCCATCAATGGTATGCTTGGATAACTGCCGCATCTTGTCAATACATGGCTCGGATGGAACCAAGGGCAAACCCATGTGAAGTGATTAATGCTCCACTGTTCCATCTCTTCCTTCCACTCGGAAGCATATCGGCGGCGTACGGGGATCTTGGAGAAATTCCTCAATGGATCGGGCAAGGTCCCCATATGACTAGAGGCATAGAAGTGTGTAATGCCCCATACATACAGCAAGGAGGTGCAACATCGGATGATTTTTCCTTGCTTCTGTTGTGATAGATGAACAGACAGCAAGGTGTCGGCAAGAATGGCAGGCACGGGACTCTTCATGTGCACGTCCCAAGCGAAGAAAGCGTCCATTGCAGCATGGTCCACTGTGTTAGCGTAAAAGGGGAAAAGGATCATCCCAAATACAGCTAACGCTAGAGTCTTGTTGAAAGCTAACCAATCTCCCTCACCAGCCAAGGAAGAAAGGTGGTCTTCAATCATAGCAAGCTTCCAACCTTTAATACTGCCGTTCCCCACTAAGGCAGCCGATCGTGATGGTAATTTGACCTGAGTGGCAACTCTCTCCACGGCCACATGGTTATCATGAAAGATATAGACCCCAGCTGATTTGGGCCATCGTAGCATGAGCTCGTACTCCTCGAGAGTAGGAACTAGGTCAAACTGGGGGAACTCGAAACAGTGCAGCTCGAGACTCCAAAAATGGACCAAGGCTCTCAGAAAGGCTGGATCCACACAGATCTTCATCAAGTCGAGAACTCGTCCATAGGATTTCTCAAATTCCAAACGAGCCTCTCGTGGCATCAAGGTACAGAGGTGATCCAACCTCTCGGCATGGTACAATAAGAAGTCCACTTTCTTCAACTGCCCATGCACCTCCCTAGATCTCTCCATAATCTACAATACAATGCATGATATGAGATGATGAAGATGAATATGCATGCATAGTGTTTATTTGAACTAAGCATTATCATGTTTTCGGGATTTTCCTAATATGATGCATGATATTGCTTGGTTTGGGATAAATATATATTTTTCTTTTGAATATTTTGTATATTTTTGTATTTTTTTGGGTGAAAAGGGAAACTACCTATATGAATGCAAATGAAGGTAGATGTTAACACCATGTACTAGAAGATCTTTATTTCTATTTATTCTTTTTATTTAAATAGAATAGGGATGTTGTTTGTTTAACAAATGCAAATGTATGCTCATACAATGTCACATAGTCAATGCACAAACAATTCACTCATCCACGAACAGTCACGAGCAAATTACGAGGTAGGGGTCTCCTGCAGAAAAGTGCATATTCAAGGAGGATCTAACTGTTCTCACTTGGTCAAAGGCCCCCAAGGTGCCCCCATTATAGGGACCCAATTCCTCTTGTCGTAGGTCGATGGAAAGCTCCAACGCACCGTCGGACTCAAGTTCATGGTTATCACCTTGAGTGATGTTTTTCGACAACGGTCTCATAGGCTCCTATAAACCCATCAACCGGCCGTACTAACATCCACTCCCTATGGATTACCACTCATGCCCCCGGGTATAGAGGGAACTGTTGTGTGCAAAGGTTTGTGTGCAATTTTATTTCAAACAATTGCGGAAAATTAAACATACAACAGTTATTAAAGCCAAATAGATAAACATGTTATCATACAAGTGAGGGGTAATAAAGTAATTTTAACTATTATTTGTTAAAAATAATCTGTCACTAAATGGGACTGACTCTCGAGGCTTCCCCAGTGAAGTCGCCATCTGTCGCCACCGGTCCGAAACGGGCTTTCGGCATTCGCGAAGGATGGTTGGACTCGTTTATTTGTTTAAAAATATGGATTGCTAGAATGACGTATTCTCAAACTGAGACCTTGTCAAACGAGCAATTTTATTAAATGATTCACCAATCCATATTAATCCCAAGCGGGACCCTCCATGGATTAGTGGTTTTCGCAAAAGGAGGGTTCGTGGAGTCGCCACCAATGTTTTACTCAAAACATTGGAAAAAGGGATAAGGCAATTGATTTTATAAATCAACTTTGGCCATTACAACCAGAGTTGGGTAAGGGAGTCGGTTACGCGTGGGGAAGGTGTTAGCACCCCACAGCGCCCCTTTCGGGTTCCCTATGACAGATTATTTCTAAAATAACAGCGTAAAATTACTAAATTACCCCTATTTATTATAAGCGATTATAAATTAACTATCTACATGATGACAGTTAAATATACAAACAGAAAGCAGTAAAAGGAAGGATTCTAAGAAGAAAACCTTTGAAGCGTGCTTTTATATATTTCGTAAAACTGGGAAGCTTTTTGGCGTTCCCTCGCTCTACAAGCCCGCTCGCTCCCTCCTATAAAATTTTGACTACGGAAATCCGGAGGATTTCCCTTCGACTAGGTTCGAATCTCCAAGCTAAGTGCTCGGAATTCCAGAACTTCGTCGGATCGACTCCCAGAGAGATTTCTAGGGCAGAACACTGCTCAAAAACCCCAGAATACTCAAGGAGGGAGTCAAAACTGAGTGAAAAAGTGTGGAATGACGTCCAATTGACGTCATATTTATAGGGAATAGGCGCAATACGGCCTACAGGGGCAATACGGCCGTATTGAAATTTTTGAACTTCAATACGGTCGTATTGAAGTTCAATACGGTCGTATTGAAATTCAGAAATTTCAATACGCCCGTATTGAGTTCGCTGCGGTTGTATTGAAGTGTCAATACGGTCGTATTGACTTCAGTACGACCGTATTGAAGTGTCAATACGGTCGTATTGACTTTAGTACGGCCGTATTGGGCTTTTTCCCTCCACTTCCTTATTTTGAGCTATTCTAAGACCTCTAGACCTACAGAGAACCCTCCTAGGGCCTTCGAGGAGTCCTTCTGGCTGATTATCCTTCAGTCTTCGAGAGTCTTCAAGCTTTATTTCCGACCCGGACAATTTTAGGGGTCTACAGGCCCAATTGGAGGGCCAAGGTGCATAAACTTATCATGCATCTTGTTGTAGCCAACCTAAACCCTTAGATGCCAAACTTGGCCACCAAGTAGCATCTAGGGTTAATTTGCATCTCATTTAGTGTGCATTTGGCTTGGTGAATTTCGGCCAATGCAACACCAAATGAAACCCTAGATGCTAGCACTCCTATTTATACCCTAGCCTATCACCTTGTACATACTTTGGATATTAATGATATTGAGTGTGCATTTTGCCTCATTGTCATTCTCCTTAGTCTCTAGGAACTCCACGGCCTCCTCCCCTTCTCCTCCTCCTTCCACCACCGTGAGTGAGTGAGTTTGGCCTACCTTGGGTGGCCTTCACCAACCTTAGTGAAGTGAGCTAGCCAAAAGGAGCAACACCCCACCAAACACCTCCCATACACCTTGTGCGCCACCTCTATCACCCTAAACACCAACCTTTTCCTTAGCACTAGGTTGCCTTTGGCTAACCTCCTCCCATCTCCACCATAAAAGCAAAACCCTAAATAGGTTTCATCCTACACTTGGATGAAACAACCTTGAGCAAACCCTCTTCACCTTCACCTTTGTGCTTCCGCCACCATCTCCTTCATTTTTCATCATCTTTTGGAGTCTCCCTTGTTGAACCAAGATCAAGGGCGTGCATGGAACTAAGCCACCTTCCATCAAGTGGTATCAGAGCCAGGTTCTTCAAGGGTAAATGTTTTCCTTCCTTATTTCCCTTTGAGTCTTCTTTGTTCTCTATTTTTTTGGTATTCGGTCATTTCTCTTCTTCTCCTCTCTTGACCGAATATTTTTGTGTGGTTCATACTTGTTTTCCTTGAACCTTCCATGTTTTAGGTTCCATTGTTAGGTTGTCATATTTCTATGCTAGGTTGAGTATTACATGTTCATGCATTTTTCTTTTTGAATCTACCTATTGTTTTGTCATTTTTACTTCCTATATTTTGTCTTACATATTTTCCATGTATGTGCCCAAACACCTTGCATGAAAACATGAAAAATACCATGATGCATACATCTTAAGTGGGCGTGTCATATAGAATTCCTATCTAGGTCATTCATGCATGCTAATAGCTTCTAGCATGTTCTATGTTGCCATGATTTTCCATGTGTGAACCTTCTTGCACATGCTAGAAAAACCGCCCATCTTTACCCTTGCATTTTCACTTGTCTAAGTTGCTTTCTTGTTTTCCAAGAACCCTAAAAGAATCTAAGAGGTGCTGGATTTTTTGTGCTAAAACAACTTGACCTAAATAGTACAAAACCAATTCCACTCAAAATATTCCTTAAAGAACCTCTAAGGATGCGCCACTTGTCTTGCTCCTATGCTACATATTTTTGACCTAATTTTTGTGCCACCACAAGTGCAAAACCTAAGCAACTAATTGGGCTGAAAAAAAAAGTTAAAAAAAATTGACCCAAGGACAATTAAAAGGCCAATTGCCGTGACCAAAAAGAACAAGAACAAAAATCTTGGACAAAAAGGAATTGTTGCTAGACTTGTGGACTTGGACCATTACCTTTGCATTTGGAGTTGGACATTTGACAATTTGGACATATTTTTGGGACTTATACCTTGGCTGGACCAAAAACATTAAAGGACTTAAGCAAGTGAAACTTAAACACAAACCCATTCTAGTGCCATTCTAGGTTTATTCTTTTGAGTGCTATCTTTTATTGATTGAGTCTTAATTTTTGCTTGTCTTTCTTTTGGCCTCTTTTGTTTGTCTCCATAAATTCTCTTTGAGTTTAGCTTTCCTAATTGTGCCTTTTCAGTTTTATCTTTTTGGAACTCTTGCTCTTGGTTGGTTTTCATTGATTGTAGGTGAAGCACCTATCTAGCAAAGTAGCAATCCTTTGGTGGATTGAGTGGAGGAGTGAACCAAAACCCAACCTAGCCTTTGGAAGGGTTTTCACTAAACTAAAGGAGAGTAAACACTTTGGAGAGGTGCTAATACGTTTGCTCATTCTGAAGGAACCACAAGAGGAGGAGTTGAAGACTTAATTTCTTGTTTACCTTGTTTTTACTTGCTTTCGGCCTCTTTGTTTTAGGCCATTCATTTCTTCCATTTGGTTTGTAATTTTGGCCATTTTAAACCTCTTCAACTTGGGTTTTAGAGCGTGTAGAGAAGGTGATTTGAAAACCTTCACTAGGACCTCGACTAGTGTATGTTCTAAATTGCTTTCCATAGCATGCTTTATAGCTTTACTAGTATAATTGTCTAGGATTTTTACTTTTGCTTCCAAAACGTTTAGAAGGCTTAATTCTTTTGCCTACTAGGGGTGCGTGCACACACACACTTGGTAGTGTCAAAATTGTTTTTTGTAAGAAAGGTAAAAAGGGCTTAGTAATTTTTACTTGAAAAGGGCTTGGTTATTAAGTGATTCTTTGTAGTCCACCTCCCCTTGAAGGTTCAATTTGTATACTTAGGCCTTTTCTACTTATCTTGCACCTTTAAAACTTTTTGTGAAAACCTTTTTATCACTCAATCTTTGTGAAAACCTTTTTAACTCTTTGTGAAAATTTTGTGAAAACCTTTTGATCAAAGATGAGTGAGCATTCTAGTGTACATGGTCATAATTCGCATAGTTCTAGGTCTAGTGTTAGGGATGAGCTTAGGCAATTGAAAGATTACCTAAGAAGAAAAGAGGAAGAAAATATAAAAAGAGAGGAAGAAATTAGAAGAAAAGAAAAAGAGCAAGAAAGAAATAATGAAGAAATAAGAAGGTTGCTAACTAAGTTAGTTGTGGGAGGAGAGGCTAGTTGTTGAATATTAGTAGTACACAAATACTAGTGAACCTCTTTGTTTATGAAATATTCTTTTAACTCTTTTCACATTGAAACCGAGACTCAAATACATGTATAAAAAGGCATTAAACTCCTGATTGTATAAAAAAAACTGAGAAAAAGATTACAAGAGAAAATCAAAAGAAGAAACAAAAACAAAATCCAAAAGGAGTGGAAATCAAAAACTTCTTGCTCTCGATTTTCAAGTGTTTTCCAGCAACATATATTCTTTTGTTAATTCTGGTTTTCATTTTCTAATCTTAGTTTTTTTTTGTAATCTACTCTAGATCCATTGATAGGACTCATTTGAAGTGCTTGCTTTCTTTTTGAGCCTTAATTTTAGCTTGCCTTAATTCCTTGACACTCTTTCTAGTCTTGTCTCATTGAACTTCTTTTGAGTTTAGCCATTTCCTAATTGTGTTGCTTCATTTTTTATCATTGTATTCCAAAAGCTAGTAGGTGTGTTGAATGCTTATTTGAATTATTGGAAGGCCTAAGGTACAAAGGTAGCATCTTAGGATGTTTGTGGAGGCGTAGGAGATTGAATTCTCTTGGTGTGGAAGATTTTTGAAGTGGAAAAACACCTTAAAGCCAATCTCCATCAAGATTGCTTCAAAGAAAGAGTGAAACACTTGTGAGAAGCTGCTGCAAGGAGTTGAGCTGAACTTGAATTGGAGAAATTGAGATTTTTGAAGAAATTTTTTAAAACAAGAATTAGAAACAGAAATTAGAGACGAAAATTTTCTATCACTAATTGTTTCTCACTAAATCCATCTCTAATTTGGTTTCTAATTGTGTGGCTGAATTTTTGTTTTGAAAGTTGGTGCATCCACTTCTTTTAATTTCCTTGCATTTTAGTTCAATTTGTGTACAAGGCCATTAGGAGTGTCTTGAAGGTGTCTTTGGTACATCTTCATCTCTTCCTAGTGTTTTCAATTAGGCTAACACGTTTAGTGCTTGGTGGGAGTGGTTCTTGAAAGCTCTTAGTGCTTGTAGACCCCTAAAATTGTCCGGGTCGGAAATAAAGCTTGAAGACTCTCGAAGACTGAAGGAAGATCAGCCAGAAGGACTTCCAGAAGGCCCAAGGAGGGTTCTCTATAGGTCTAGAGGTCTTAGGATAGCTAAAATAAGAAAACTGGGAGGAATGAAGCCCAATACGGCCTCCCAGAGGTTCAGTACGGCCGTATTGAACATTTTGAACTTCAATACGGCCGCACTGAACTCAATATGGCCGTATTGAAGTTTCTGAACTTCAATACGGCTGCATTGAATTCAATACGGCTGCACTGAACTTCAATACGGCTGCACTGAACTTCAATACGGCCGTATTGAGGTTTTTTGAACTTCAATACGGCCGTATTGAATTCAATACGGCCGTATTGTAGTTCAAAGTTTCAATGTTGACCGTATTGACCCCCAGGAACCGTATTGAGCCTCTTCCCTATAAATATGACGTCAATGGGACGTCATTTCACACTTTTCCACACAGTTTTGACTCCCTCCTTGAGTATTCTGGGGTTTTTGAGCAGTGTTCTGCCCTAGAAATCTCTCTGGGAGTCGATCCGACGAAGTTCTGGAATTCCGAGCATTTAGCTTGGAGATTCGAACTTAGTCGAAGGGAAATCCTCCGGATTTCCATAGTCAAAAATTATTTTTAGGAAGGAGTGAGCGGTCTTGTAGAGCGAGGGAACGCCAAAAAGCTTCCCAGTTTTACTTGATATATAAAAAGCACGCTTCAAGAGGTTTCTTTTCTAAAAATCCCTTCTTTTACTGCTTTCTGTGTGCATATTAAACTGTCATCATGTAGATAGTTAATTTATAATTGCTTAGAATAAATAGGGGTAATTTAGTAATTTTGCACTATTATTTTTAGAAATAATCTGTCATAGGGAACCCGAAAGGGGCGTTGTGGGGTGCTAACACCTTCCCCACACGTAACCGACTCCCTTACCCGACTCTGGTTGTAATGACCGAAGTCGATTTTTGAATCGATTGCCTTAAGCTTCTTTTTCCAATGTTTTGAGTAAAACATTGGTGGCGACTCCATGAACCCTTCCTTTTTATGAAAACCGCTAATCCATGGAGGGTCCCGCTTGGGATTAACATGGATTGGTGAGCCTTTTAATAAAATTGCTCGTTTGACGAGGTCTCAGTTTGAGAATAAGTCATTCTAGCAATCCATATTTTTAAACAAATAAAAGAGTCCAACCATCCTTCGCGAATGCCGAAAGCCCATTTCGGGCCGGTGCCGACAGATGGCGACTCCGCTGGGGAAGCCTCGAAAGTCAGTCCCATTTAGTGACAGATTATTTTTAACAAATAATAGTTAAAATTACTTCATTACCCCTTGCTTGTATGATAACATGTTTATCTATTTGGCTTTAATAACTGTTGTATGTTTAAATTCTCGCAATTGTTTGAAATATAAATTGCACACAAACCTTTGCACACAACAGTTCCCTCTATACCCGGGGGCATGAGTGGTAAGCCATAGGGAGTGGATGTTAGTACGGCCGGTTGTCGAATGGGTCTATAGGTGCCCGTAAACCGTTGTCGGAAAGCATCACTCAAGGTGATAACCATGAACTCGAGTCCGACAGTGCGTTGGAGCTTTCCATCGGCTTACGACGAGAGGAATTGGGTCCCTATAATGGGGGCACCTTGGGGGCCTCAGACCGGTGAGAACAGTTAGATCCACCTTGAATATGCACTTTTCTGCAGGATACCCCTACCTCGTGATTCGCTCGTGACTGTTCGTGGATGAGTGAATTGTTTGTGCATTGATTATGTGAAATTGTTTGAGCATACATTGCACCTTTTAAACATACAACATTCCTTTTTAAAATAAGAATAAATAGGAATAAGAATCTTCCATTGCATGGTGTTAACATCTACCTTCATCACATTCATGTAGGTAGTTTCCCTTTTCACCCAAAAAAATACAAAAAACAAAATACCCAAAAAAAGGAAAAAAGGGTTATTTATCCAAACCAAGCAATATCATGCATCATCTTAGGGACATCCTAAAAACATGATAATGCTTAGTTGAATAAACACAATGCATGCATATTCATCGTCATCATCTCATATCATGCATTCTTATCAAAGATCATGGAGGGATCTAGATTTACATTTCATACATCCCTCCCAATAAATCATTAATAAACATTAATAAAAAGAAAGAAATAATCGATGCGTATGTTCAAGATGGATCGTACGCCATTTGTTATTAAGTGTAAGCCAACAACCGCGCCAAGCGAGCGCACATCAACTCCGTTGTTGGTAATCAAGACGAATAAAGGGGAAGGTCCAACACCATTAAGGATCACTGCTCCAAGACCTTTCCCCTACGAATCAAATAAGGCTGTGCCGTGGATATACGACATTCATTCTTCTGCCGACAGCGATATCTCCAACATCGCTGGACTTGGGGGCATGACTAGGAGTGGCAGGATCTACACTCCCGAAGATCTTCATGATAAAGCCCCCAAGAATAAAGAAAAAGAAGAAAAGAAAACCGAGGAAAGAGAATCCGAGGAGGAGACTGATGAGCTGTTAAAGTTTATCCGACAGAGCGAGTACTCCATCGTGGATCAACTTCATAGGACGCCAGCAAAGATTACGCTGTTGTCGTTGATCCTATGTTCCGAACCGCATCGGCAAGCTCTGTCGAAAGTCTTGAACGAGGCATATGTGTCGCACACTATCTCCCAAGACAAGTTTGAGGGGATTGTTAGTCACATCACGGCTAGTGATCACCTCACCTTCACCGATGAAGAAATCCCCGCTGGGGGACCGAATCATAACAAGCCCTTGCACATCTCTGTAAAGTGCAAGGAGTATCACATCGCTAAAGTCTTGGTAGATAATGGATCTTCCTTGAATGTGATGCCAAAAAGAACGCTCAAGCAATTGGCAATCAAGGGAGTCCAAATGCGCCCGAGCAACATGATCGTTCGAGCCTTCGATGGTTCTAAAAGAAAAGTGGTGGGAGAGATCAATCTTCCAATCCAAATTGGACCCACTATCTTTAATGTCGAATTCCAAGTGATGGACATTACTCCCGCATACAGCTGTCTCCTCGGCCGACCTTGGATTCATGATGCGAAAGCTGTACCTTCTACGCTCCACCAGAAAGTCAAGTTCATAGTGGGTGACAAACTGGTGACTGTACAAGCTGAAGATGACATACTCATCAGCAAACCATCCACCATACCTTACGTGGATGCAGCGGAGGAAGCTTTAGAAACCGCCTTCCAAGCATTGGAAATCGCCAATGTCGAAACGTTTCCCCGAGAAATGAAGAAGGTAGCCTCCATGCTCACCAAGAACGGATACTTGCCAGGACAAGGATTAGGCAAGGACTCCCAAGGAATCCCGGAGTTACCCATTATCAAGGATAATCCGGGGAAACAAGGGTTAGGATACAACCCTTATAAAGATCAAAGGACGAAGAGAAACCAAGATCCTTCTCGACATTCTTTAAGCCAGATCTTTAGGAAGGCCAGTTCACAAGCGTTAAGGCCGGTCGTCGTCGTCAAGTGTTTTTCTCCTTCCGATAGGGATGTATAGACCTGATGACTATTAGAGATTACTCCTCGGGGACAGCCCGACCCCCGAGCCTCGATAGGGCACATGTTTCCATTATGATTATAATAAAATCATTCTTTATTAATTCTTTATTGCTTCTTTTCTTGCTTGCAATAAAATTCTAGACCGCATTATTTAACCCTGTTTGAATGAACATAAGTGAGGTTAAAATCGTCTTAATAATCAATAAACCCACATCATTTTGTGTGGAAGTGTGCACGACAACTTGGAGCACCTTTCCTTGGCCTCAATAAGTACCTTCATGGATAAAAAGAAATCCATTCAGGACAAAAATCCTAAAAATAAAATAAGCTCGGCAGGAAACCCAAAAAGGGGACTGCGCAAAAATAAGAGCAAAAGACCCGCTAGGAATCCCACAAAAGGGTGACCTGGGCAAAAATTAGGGTTACAAAATAATGAACAAAAACAAAAGCCCGCTAAAACTCCACAAATGGGTGTTTTAGGCAAAAGTTAGGGCAATCGAAAAACAGAATAAATCCATGATGGTACCACCAACTGAATTCAACAAAGGGGCTCAAGAAAAGCTATCCAAGTTGTCAAATCACAAATGTTAATAACCAAGACGTGCTTAACTTCATAAGTGTTTAATCAAACAAGCCTAAACACTTAAGCCTACCATTGGCCAAGCCATTCTTACAAAATCCATTTTTCAAAAAATAAATAATCCCCTCTAAAACACAAACTTTCGAAAAAAATATATCCTTTCCTTCTTTTCTCTCTTGTCCCAAACGATTTTTGAATAATCTAGTGGAAACATGGAGATATAGTAGTCAATAGGAGGGTTGACACATCTTCTAAAGGAAAGGAAAATCATTTGGTTGATGACACCAAATCTCAATATAACATGCATCATTCCTCGGTTACAGAAATCGGCAGCACACAGCCCGTCTAGAGGAATGGCAAAAAATCCAAACAGAGAAACGCATCGGTTATTTCTTTTGAAAAGTGAATCAAATAGAATTAGGTGCATCATACTGCATACATGCATACAGATGATAGGTGTAATGGAAGATCACTTATTCTCTGTTTATTGAAAAAAACAAAAAAATATATAAACTTCAGAAAAACAATACGCCCGTATCATGTTCAGTATGCCCGTACCAAAATTAGGGTTATGAACAAATTTTCAATTCAATACGGGCATACTAAAATGAATAACGGCCGTATTGGCAATAACAGAAATCCTCCCTCACATCAATGACAAAATTCCTCCAAGAAGAAGAGGATAGGGGGAGCCATTCATTTTTTCCAAAAATAAAATAATTAAACTTGCATTTTGTGCATCGCGCACATTAATTGCACATTCAAAGACCTCATCATGAGGCAATTGCATAAAATAGAAAAAATAGAAAATTGCTTGTGTGTGACAGCAGTCAACAAAAGCCGAAAACGAAAAAAGGCAAGGATTGTAGACCCCTAAAATTGTCCGGGTCGGAAATAAAGCTTGAAGACTCTCGAAGACTGAAGGAAGATCAGCCAGAAGGACTCCCGGAAGGCCCTAGGAGGGTTCTCTGTAGGTCTAGAGGTCTTAGAATAGCTCAAAATAAGGAAGTGGAGGGAATGAAGCCCAATACGGCCGTACTGAACTTAATACGGCCGTATTGAAGCTTCAATACGGCCGCAGTGAACTCAATACGGTGTATTGAAGTTTCTGAAACTTCAATACGGCCGTACTGAAACCAATACGGGCGTATTGAAATTTCTGAATTTCAATACGGCCGTATTGAACTCAATACGACCGTATTGAAGTTCAAAAATTTCAATACGGCCGTATTGCTCCTGTAGGCCGTATTGCGCCTATTCCCTATAAATATGACGTCAATTGGACGTCATTCCACACTTTTCAACATAGTTTGAACCCTCTCCTTGAGTATTCTGGGGTTTTTGAGCAGTGTTCTGCCCTAGAAATCACTCGGAGAGTTGATCCGACGAAGTTCTTGAGCCCCGAGCCATTTTGCTTGAGGATCGAACCTAGTCGAGGGGAAATCTTTTTGATTCCCTTAGTTAAAATTTTGTTCTAGGAGAGCGAGGAGCGGGCTTGTAGAGCGAGGGAACGCCAAAACGCTTCCCAATTCATTTTTTATAAAAAGCACGCTTCAAGAGGTTTCCCTTCAATCCTTCCTTTTACTGCTTTCTGTGTGCACATTTAAACTGTCATCATGTAGATAGTCAATTCATAATTGTTTAGAATAAATAGGGGTAATTTAGTAATTTTATACTGTTCTTTTAAAAATAATCTGTCATAGGGAACCCGAAAGGGGCGCCGTGGGGTGCTAACACCTTCCCCACGCGTAACCGACTCCCTTACCCAACTCTGGTTGTAGTGGCCAAAGTTGATTTTTAAATCAATTGCCTTATCCCTTTTTCCAATGTTTTGAGTAAAACATTGGTGGCGACTCCACGAACCCTCCCTTTATGAAAACCACTAATCCATGGAGGGTCCCGCTTGGGATTAATATGGATTAGTGAGCCTTTTAATAAAATTGCTCGTTTGACGAGATCTCAGTTTGAGAATAAGTCATTCTAGCGATCCACATTTTTCAAACAAATAAACGAGTCCAACCATCCTTCGCGAATGCCGAAAGCCCGTTTCGGGCCGGTGGCGACAGATGGCGACTTCACTGGGGAAGCCTTGAGAGTCAGTCCCATTTAGTGACAGATTGTTTTTAATAAATAATAGTTGAAATTACTTCATTACCCCTCGCTTGTATTATAACATGCTTTATTACATGGCTTTAATAACTGTTGTTTGTTTAAATTCCGCAATTGTTTGAAATACAAACTGTACACAAACCTTTGCACACAACAGTTCCCTCTATACCCGGGGGCATGAGTGGTAATCCATAGGGAGTGGATGTTAGTACGGCCGGTTGATGGGTTTATAGGAGCCTATGAGACCGTTGTCGGAAAAACATCACTCAAGGTGATAACCATGAACTCGAGTCCGACAGTGCGTTGGAACTTTCCATCGACTTACGACGAGAGGAATTGGGTCCCTATAATGGGGGCACCTTGGGGGCCTTTGACCAAGTGAGAACAGTTAGATCCTCCTTGAATATGCACTTTTCTGCAGGAGACCCCCACCTCGTGATTCGCTCGTGACTGTTCGTGGATGAGTGAATTGTTTGTGCATTGACTATGTGACATTGTATGAGCATACATTTGCACCTTTTAAACATACAACATTCTTTTTTAAATAAAAAGAATAAATAGAAATAAAGATCTTCTAGTACATGGTGTTAACATCTACCTTCATTGCATTCATATAGGTAGTTTCCCTTTTCACCCAAAAAATATAAAAAGATACAAAATATTCAAAAGAAAAATATGTATTTACCCAAACCAAGCAATATCATGCATCATCTTAGGAAAATCCTAAAAACATGATAATGCTTAGTTCAATAAACACAATGCATGCATATTCAACATCATCATCTCATGCATATAGATCATGGAGGGATCTAGGAGTTATTCATTTCATACATCTCTCCTAGTATTCCATTAATAAACATAAATAAAAAGAAAGGATTAAATCGATGCGTATGTTCAAAAATGGATCGCACGCCGTTCGTCATCAAGTGTAAGCCAACAACCGCGCCAAGCGAGCGCACATCAACTCCGTTGTTGGTAATCAAGACGAATAAAGGGGAAGGTCCGACACCATTAAGGATCACAGTTCCAAAGCCTTTCCCTTGCAAATCAAATAAGGCTGTGCCGTGGATATACGACATCCACTCTTCTGCCGACAGCGATACCTCCAACATCGCTGGACTTGGGGGCATGACTAGGAGTGGCAGGATCTACACTCCCGAAGATCTTCATGATAAAGCCCCCAAGAATAAAGAAAAAGAAGAAAAGAAAACCGAGGAGGAGACAGACGAGCTGTTAAAGTTTATCCAACAGAGCGAGTACTCCATCGTGGATCAACTTCATAGGACGCCAGCAAAGATTACGCTGTTGTCGTTGATCCTAAGTTCCGAACCGCATCGGCAAGCTCTGTCGAAAGTCTTGAACGAGGCATACGTGTCGCACACTATCTCCCAAGACGAGTTTGAGGGGATTGTTAGTCACATCAAGGCTAATGATCACCTCACCTTCATCGATGAAGAAATCCCCGCCGAGGGATCAATCCACAACAAGCCCTTGCACATCTCTGTAAAGTGCAAGGAGTATCACATCGCAAAAGTCTTGGTAGATAATGGATCTTCCTTGAACGTGATGCCAAAAAGAACGCTCAAGCAATTGGCGATCAAGGGAGTCCAAATGCGCCCGAGCAACATGATCGTTCGAACCTTCGATGGATCTAAAAGAGAAGTAGTGGGAGAGATCAATCTTCCAATCCAAATTGGACCCACTATCTTTAATGTCGAATTCCAAGTGATGGACATTACTCCAACATACAGCTGTCTCCTTGGCCGACCTTGGATTCATGATGCAAAAGCTATTCCTTCTACGCTCCACCAGAAAGTCAAGTTCATAGTGGGTGACAAACTGGTGACCGAACAAGCTAAAGATGACATACTCATCAGCAAGCCATCCAACATACTTTATGTGGATGCAGCAGAGGAAGCTTTAGAAACCGCCTTCCAAGCATTGGAAATCGCCAATGTCGAAACGTTTCCCCGAGAAATGAAGAAGGTAGCCTCCATGCTCACCAAGAACGGATACTTGCCAGGACAAGGATTAGGCAAGGACTCCCAAGGAATCCCGGAGCTACCCATTATCAAGGACAATCCGGGGAAACAAGGGTTAGGATACAACCCTGTCAAAAGATCAAAGGACGAAGAGGAACCAAGATCCTTCTCGACGTTCTTTAAGCCAGATCTTTAGGAAGGCCGGTTCACAATCGTCAAGGCCGGTTGTCGTCATCGAGTGTCCTTTTCCTTCTAATAGGGATGTGTAAATTCAGTGACTATTAGAGATCACTCCTCGGGGACAGCCCGACCCCCGAGCCTTGATAGGGCACATGTTTCCATTATGATTATAATAAAATCATTCTTCATTAATTCTTTATTGCTTCTTTTCTCGCTTGCAATAAAATTCTAGACCACATTATTTTAACCCTGTTTGAATAAACATGAATGAGGTTAAAATCATCTTAATAATAATAAACCCACATCATTTATGTGGAAGTGTGTGTGTCAACTTGGAGCACCTTTTCTTGGCCTCAATAAGTGCCATCATGGATAAAGAAATCCTAAAGATAATAAGCTCGGCAGGAAACCCAAAAAGGGGACTGCGCAAAAATAAGAGCAAAAGACCCGCTAGGAATCCCACAAAAGGGTGACCTAGGCAAAAGTTAGGGTTACAAAACGAAGACAAAAACCCGCTAGGAATCCCACGAAAAGGGTGACCTAGGCAAAAATTAGGGTTACAAAATAATGAACAAAAACAAAAGCCCGCTAAGACATCACAAATGGGTGTTTTAGGCAAAAGTTAGGGCCGTCAAAAAAAGAAAAAAACAAAATAAATCCATGATGGTACCATCAATTGAATTCAACAAGGGGCTCAAGAAAAGCTATCCAAGTTGTCAAAACACAATCATTAATAACAAAGATGTGCTTAAACTCATAAGTGTTTAATCGAACAAGCCTAAACACATAAGCCTACCATGGCCAGCCATTCTTACAAAAAACAATTTTTCAAAAATAAAATAATCCCCTCTAAAACACAAACCTTTGAAAATATATCCTTTCCTTCTTTTCTCTCTTGTCCCAACGATTTTTGAATAATCTAGTGGAAACATGGAGATATAGTGGTCAATAGGAGGGTTGACACATCTTCTAAAGAAAGGGAAGAATCATTTGGTTGATGACACCAAAATCAAATATGCATCATTCCTCGGTAACAGAAATCGGCAGAGCACAGTCCGTCTGGAGGAATGGCAAAATCCAAACACAAAAACGCATCGGTTAATTCTTTTGAAAAAAAGAATCAAATAGAATTAGGTGCATCATACTGCATACATGCATACAGATGATAGGTGTACTGGAAGATCACTTATTCTCTGTTTATTGAAAAAACAAAAAATAATAAAAAATATAAATTTCAGAAAAAACAATGCGCCCGTACCATGTTCAGTACGCCCATGCTAAAATCAGGGTTATGAACAAAATTTCAACTCAACATGGGCGTACTGAAATGGATGCGGCCGTATTGGCCATAAAGAAATTTTCAAAGACCTCGTCATGAGGCAATTGCATAAAAATAGAAAAAAATAGAAAATTGCTTGTGTATGACAACAGTCAACAAAAGCCGAAAATGAAAAAAGGCAAGGATATAGAAAATCCAACAAACAAGATTGCACAGAATAACTGAGCCTGGAGAGGCTTGCCGAAAGAATACTCTCAGAATAACTGAGCCTGGAGAGGCTTGCCGAAAGAATACTCTCAGAATAACTGAGCCTGGAGAGGCTTGCCGAAAGAATACTCTCAGAATAATTGAGCCTGGAGAGGCTTGCCGAAAGAATACTCTCAGAATAACTGAGCCTGGAGAGGCTTGCCGAAACAATACTCCCACAGAATAACTGAGCCTGGAGAGGCTTGTCGAAATAATACTCTCTCAAAATAACTTGAGCCTGGAGAGGCTTGCCGAAAGAATACTCTCAGAATAACTGAGCCTGGAGAGGCTCGCCGAAATAATACTCTCAAAATAACTGAGCCTGGAGAGGCTCGCCGAAATAATACTCTCTCAAAATAACTGAGACATTTCTGTACAGAAAAAGCCGAAAAACAACAGAAAAGGCAAAAATACAGAAAAAGCCAAAAAATGACAAAAAAGGCAAACATACAGAAAAAGTCAAAAGTCGACAAAAAAGACAAAGATTTCACATCTTTCAGAATAACTGAGCCTGGAGAGGCTCGCCGAAATAATACTCTCAGAATAATTGAGCCTGGAGAGGCTTGCTGAAATAATACTTTTTCAGAATAACTAAAGCCTGGAGAGGCTTGCAGAAATAATACTCCCCCAACTGTACAGAATAATTGAGCCTGGAGAGGCTTGCTGAAATAATACTCTCATCAGAATAACTGAGCCTGGAGAGGCTTACTGAAATAATACTCTCTCAGAAATAACTGAGCCTGGAGAGGCTTGCCGAAACAATACTCATTCAGAATAATTGAGCCTGGAGAGGCTCGCCAAAATAATACTCCACATCAAAGAATAATCGAGCCTGGAGAGGCTCGCAGAAATAATACTCCCCAAAGGGAACCTCAGCTCATGAAGCCAATATCCAACAAGAGCTTTCAAAGCAAGATCGTCAAAATCTCCCAAAGGAAGTACGATCATCCAAGTAATATATCCAAGTCAAAGGACTTCGGACTTCCTCAGTGGAAAGTAGCTCTCCGACTCAGGCATTGAGTGAGGCTAAGCCTGTAGAGGCTTCCTAAATAATACTCTCCCGATCAGACAGAATAATTGAGCCTGGAGAGGCTCGCAGAAATAATACTCCTTCAGAATAATCGAGCCTGGAGAGGCTCGTAGAAAGAATACTCCCTTCAGAATAATTGAGCCTGGAGAGGCTCGCAGAAATAATACTCCTTCAGAATAATTGAGCCTGGAGAGGCTCGCAGAAACAATACTCTTCCTTCAGAATAGTTGGGCCTAGAAAGGCTCGATTCCCCAGAGATATCTCAAGCTTACACTCACGGGCCAAATTCCCCAGTGAAAGCTATCAGAATGCGATCAGCGAAATCCCCAAAGGAGGCCTGATCATCCAAGAAAAATGTCTAAGGACTTTAAACTTCCCCAATGGAGGATAGCTTTCCAACTCAAAAGCGATGAGTGAAGCTAAGCCTGAAGAGGCTTTCTAAATAATACTCTGGGATGAATAAAAACTTCAAATCCCCAATCGCCTACTAAAGAGGCATCTCTTCAAAAGGAAGACCAATAAACTATTCCCCAAGTGGAATTTGGCATCCCGCCAAAACATCGAACATCAAGACTATCTGCCTAACAGAAGAGGCCAGTCAAAAAAAATCAACATCCAGAATCCCCAGCGGATAACAGCCTACACAGAGGCAGCAAAATCAGAAAACTAAAAGAGACACCCGAACAAGGATAACCGGGATACTCCACCAACGTCGAAAGGACGTCAGCCAATCATAAGGCACCGCTCACATCAGAAAGAGCATCTTTGTGTCTACACCCCAAAGGAATCAGAAATTCTCCAGTGGGCACCAACTACGCAATGGAAAGTTGGGACACAAGAACCTATGAGTAACTGCACATCCCCTAGACGGATCCCTGCGTTATCCAGCCCCTAGTGGCACAAAATCAGAAACAACCGTCGAAGCAGCATCGTGGACTGTGGAGACAAAATCATCACAAATCCCTGGAAAGGAGATATTCACGCTACCCCCGTCGTCACAAACACGGAGGTATGCAGCTTCCGGCTCGGACAATGAGCGAAGCTATCTCTGGAAAGGGGGTACTCACCGTTCACCGTTGTCACAAAGGTACTTAGTTTCCGGCTCGAACAAAGAGTGAAGCTAAGCCTGGAGAGGCGGTACTTACAGCTTCCAGCTTGGGCAACAAGCAAAGCAAGGCCTGGAGAGGCAAAACTCATACTGCTCACCGTCGTCACAAAGGTGCTTAGCTTCCGGCTCGAACAAAGAGTGAAGTTAAGCCTGGAGAGACGGTACTTACAGCTTCCAGCTTGGGCAACAAGCAAAGCAAGGCCTGGAGAGGCAAAACTCATACTGCTCACCGTCGTCACAAAGGTGCTTAGCTTCCGGCTCGAACAAAGAGTGAAGTTAAGCCTGGAGAGACGGTACTTACAGCTTCCAGCTTGGGCAACAAGCAAAGCAAGGCCTGGAGAGGCAAAACTCATACTGCTCACCGTCGTCACAAAGGTGCTTAGCTTCCGGCTCGAACAAAGAGTGAAGTTAAGCCTGGAGAGACGGTACTCACAGCTTCCAGCTTGGGCAACAAGCAAAGCAAGGCCTGGAGAGACAAAACTCGCACTGCTCACCGTCGTCGCAAAGGTGCTTGGTTTCCGGCTCGAACAAAGAGTGAAGCTAAGCCTGGAGAGGCGGTACTCAACCATCAGCGTCATCAGAGGCGCGTTGATGTCCAACTTCCGGCTCGGGCGTCGAGTGAAGTTGGCCTTGGAGAAGGTAAACTCAGCTACCGAGGATGTCAGAAGCGCCGAGGTATGCACCCACCTGGAGAGGCTACTCAACATTTTCCCACCGGAAGACGCTACAAGTCAGAAGGTCGGCACAATACCCGGACAATTGGGTCAACTCCTTTACTTGTCAGCCGATACACCAAGAGGCCGTCCGACTAAGTAAAGGGGGGGCAGCTGTAGACCCCTAAAATTGTCCGGGTCGGAAATAAAGCTTGAAGACTCTCGAAGACTGAAGGAAGATCAGCCAGAAGGACTCCCGGAAGGCCCTAGGAGGGTTCTCTGTAGGTCTAGAGGTCTTAGAATAGCTCAAAATAAGGAAGTGGAGGGAATGAAGCCCAATACGGCCGTACTGAACTTAATACGGCCGTATTGAAGCTTCAATACGGCCGCAGTGAACTCAATACGGTGTATTGAAGTTTCTGAAACTTCAATACGGCCGTACTGAAACCAATACGGGCGTATTGAAATTTCTGAATTTCAATACGGCCGTATTGAACTCAATACGACCGTATTGAAGTTCAAAAATTTCAATACGGCCGTATTGCTCCTGTAGGCCGTATTGCGCCTATTCCCTATAAATATGACGTCAATTGGACGTCATTCCACACTTTTCAACATAGTTTGAACCCTCTCCTTGAGTATTCTGGGGTTTTTGAGCAGTGTTCTGCCCTAGAAATCACTCGGAGAGTTGATCCGACGAAGTTCTTGAGCCCCGAGCCATTTTGCTTGAGGATCGAACCTAGTCGAGGGGAAATCTTTTTGATTCCCTTAGTTAAAATTTTGTTCTAGGAGAGCGAGGAGCGGGCTTGTAGAGCGAGGGAACGCCAAAACGCTTCCCAATTCATTTTTTATAAAAAGCACGCTTCAAGAGGTTTCCCTTCAATCCTTCCTTTTACTGCTTTCTGTGTGCACATTTAAACTGTCATCATGTAGATAGTCAATTCATAATTGTTTAGAATAAATAGGGGTAATTTAGTAATTTTATACTGTTCTTTTAAAAATAATCTGTCATAGGGAACCCGAAAGGGGCGCCGTGGGGTGCTAACACCTTCCCCACGCGTAACCGACTCCCTTACCCAACTCTGGTTGTAGTGGCCAAAGTTGATTTTTAAATCAATTGCCTTATCCCTTTTTCCAATGTTTTGAGTAAAACATTGGTGGCGACTCCACGAACCCTCCCTTTATGAAAACCACTAATCCATGGAGGGTCCCGCTTGGGATTAATATGGATTAGTGAGCCTTTTAATAAAATTGCTCGTTTGACGAGATCTCAGTTTGAGAATAAGTCATTCTAGCGATCCACATTTTTCAAACAAATAAACGAGTCCAACCATCCTTCGCGAATGCCGAAAGCCCGTTTCGGGCCGGTGGCGACAAGGATACAAACAATACTCCTCAGTTTGTACAGAATAATTGAGCCTGGAGAGGCTTGCTGAAAAAATACTTCCTCAGAATAATTAAGCCTGGAGAGGCTTGCAGAAACAATACTCTCTCACCATACAGAATAACCGAGCCTGGAGAGGCTTGCCGAAATAATACTCTCTCAGAAATAACTGAGCCTGGAGAGGCTCGCCGAAATAATACTCTCACAGAATAATTGAGCCTGGAGAGGCTCGCCGAAATAATACTCTCTCAGAATAACTGAGCCTGAAGAGGCTTGCCAAAATAATACTCCTCAGAGACATTTCTGTACAGAAAAAGCCAAAATCAACAGAAAAGGCAAAAACACAGAAAAAGCCAAAATCAACAAAAAGGCAAAATACAGAAAATCCAACAAATTATACAGAATAACTGAGCCTGGAGAGGCTTGCCAAAATAATACTCTCCAAAAAGACATCTCAGCTTGCATTCTTGGGCTGAACAAAAAAACCAATTCATCATGCAGAATAATTGAGCCTGGAGAGGCTTGCCGAAACAATACTCCCACAGAATAACTGAGCCTGGAGAGGCTTGCCGAAATAATACTCCCACAGAATAATTGAGCCTGGAGAGGCTTGCTGAAAAATACTCCCACAAAATAATTAAGCCTGGAGAGGCTTGCCGAAATAATACTCTCCAAAAGACGTCTCAGCTCGCATTCTCGGGCTGAACAAAAAACAATACTCATGCAGAATAACTGAGCCTGGAGAGGCTTGCCGAAACAATACTCCCACAGAATAATTGAGCCTGGAGAGGCTCGCCGAAATAATACTCTCTCAGAATAATTGAGCCTGGAGAGGCTCGCCGAAATAATACTCCCCAGAGATATCTCAGCTTCCACTCACGGGCCAAATTCCCCAGTGAAAGCTATCAAAGCGAGATCAGCAAAATTCCCCAACAGAAGCATGATCCAAACAAAATATCCAAGTCAAAGGACTTAGACTTCCTCAGTGGAAGATAGCTTTCCAACTCAAACGAAGAGTGAAGCTAAGCCTGAAGAGGCTTTCTAAATAATACTCTGGGATAAATAAACTTTAAATCCCCACTCGCCTACTCAGAGGCACCCCCTCAAGAAAAATCACAAAAGACAAATAATCATTCCCCAAGTGGAATCCGGCACTCAGCCGAACACCAAACATCAAGATAATTCGCCTACTCAGAGGCACTCTTTCAAAAAAGAAAAAAATCCAAAAGATCAATAACAATTCCCCAAGCGGAATTTGGCTTTTCAGCCAATCATTGAACATCAAGATGATATGCCTAACAGAAGAGGCTAATCAAAATCAATGACAAAATCCCCAGCGGATAATAGCCTACACAGAGGCAACAAAACCAGAAAAACAAAAAGAGTCGCCCGAATAAGGATAACCGAGATACTCCACCACCGTCAAAAGGACGTCAGCCAATCATAAGGCACCGCTCATCTCAGAAAGAGCATCTTCGTGTCTACAACCCAAGGAAACAGAAATTCCTCAATGGGCACCAACTACGCAATGGAAAGTTGGGACACAAGAACCTATGAGTAACTGCACATCCCCTAGACGGATCCCTGCGTTATCCAGCCCTCAGTGGCACAAAAAAAAAAAACAATCGTCGAAGCAGCATCGTGGACTGTGGAGACAAAATCATCACAAATCCCTGGAGAGGGAAAACTCACGCTACCCCGAGGTTGTCAAGAACACGGAGGTATGCAACTACCACTAGGTTGTCAAGAACACGTTGGTATACCCTGGAGAGGGAAAACTCACGCTACCCCGAGGTTGTCAAGAACACGGAGGTATGCAACTACCACGAGGTTGTCAAGAACACGTTGGTATACCCTGGAGAGGGAAAACTCACGCTACCCCGAGGTTGTCAAGAACACGGAGGTATGCAACTACCACGAGGTTGTCAAGAACACGTTGGTATAGCCTGGAGAGGGAAAACTCGCGCTACCCCGAGGTTGTCAAGAACACGGAGGTATGCAACTACCACGAGGTTGTCAAGAACACGTTGGTATACCCTGGAGAGGGAAAACTCACGCTACCCCGAGGTTGTCAAGAACACGGAGGTATGCATGAGCCTGGAGAGGCGACGACTAATACTCACCCTGGAGAGGGCAAACTCAACCTGGAGAGGCTACTCAACAATTTTCCACCGGAAGACGCTACAAGTCAGAAGGTTGGCACATCACCCGGACAATTGGGTCAACTCCTTTACTTGTCAGCCGGTACACCAAAAGGCCGTCCGACTAAGTAAAGGGGGGGCAGCTGTAGACCCCTAAAATTGTCCGGGTCGGAAATAAAGCTTGAAGACTCTCGAAGACTGAAGGAAGATCAGCCAGAAGGACTTCCAGAAGGCCCAAGGAGGGTTCTCTATAGGTCTAGAGGTCTTAGGATAGCTAAAATAAGAAAAGTGGGAGGAATGAAGCCCAATACGGCCTCCCAGAGGTTCAGTACGGCCGTATTGAACATTTTGAACTTCAATACGGCCGCACTGAACTCAATACGGCCGTATTGAAGTTTCTGAACTTCAATACGGCTGCATTGAATTCAATACGGCTGCACTGAACTTCAATACGGCTGCACTGAACTTCAATACGGCCGTATTGAGGTTTTTTGAACTTCAATACGGCCGTATTGAATTCAATACGGCCGTATTGTAGTTCAAAATTTCAATGTTGACCGTATTGACCCCCAGGAACCGTATTGAGCCTCTTCCCTATAAATATGACGTCAATGGGACGTCATTTCACACTTTTCCACACAGTTTTGACTCCCTCCTTGAGTATTCTGGGGTTTTTGAGCAGTGTTCTGCCCTAGAAATCTCTCTGGGAGTCGATCCGACGAAGTTCTGGAATTCCGAGCATTTAGCTTGGAGATTCGAACTTAGTCGAAGGGAAATCCTCCGGATTTCCATAGTCAAAAATTATTTTTAGGAAGGAGTGAGCGGGCTTGTAGAGCGAGGGAACGCCAAAAAGCTTCCCAGTTTTACTTGATATATAAAAAGCACGCTTCAAGAGGTTTCTTTTCTAAAAATCCCTTCTTTTACTGCTTTCTGTGTGCATATTAAACTGTCATCATGTAGATAGTTAATTTATAATTGCTTAGAATAAATAGGGGTAATTTAGTAATTTTGCACTATTATTTTTAGAAATAATCTGTCATAGGGAACCCGAAAGGGGCGTTGTGGGGTGCTAACACCTTCCCCACACGTAACCGACTCCCTTACCCGACTCTGGTTGTAATGATCGAAGTCGATTTTTGAATCGATTGCCTTAAGCTTCTTTTTCCAATGTTTTGAGTAAAACATTGGTGGCGACTCCATGAACCCTTCCTTTTTATGAAAACCGCTAATCCATGGAGGGTCCCGCTTGGGATTAACATGGATTGGTGAGCCTTTTAATAAAATTGCTCCTTTGACGAGGTCTCAGTTTGAGAATAAGTCATTCTAGCAATCCATATTTTTAAACAAATAAAAGAGTCCAACCATCCTTCGCGAATGCCGAAAGCCCGTTTCGGGCCGGTGGCGACAGTGCTTCTCAAGCTCCCACATAGGTTTATTGCTTTCCACGTCTAGTTTAAGTTTTCAGCAATTTAAGTTTTTATTTTGCCTTTCTATGTGCTTAGTGGTGTTACCAAGGTTCCAAAGGCCAAAGTAACACCTAGGAACGTTTAGCTAGGACACTTATTAATTGGTGTGTTATTTTCTATTTGAAAAATATTTGTGAAAAGTGTTTTGTGCAAGACAAGGTATTAAGGGGATTTAGTAATTTTTACTTGAAGAGGCTTGGTTATTGAGTGGCTCGTTGTAGCTCACCTCCCTCCATAGTTCAATTTGTATACTTAGACCTCCAAGTGCTAAGTCTAGCACCAAAAATATTTGTTTTTAAAAATCTTTTTGTGTGAAAACTCTTTTGTCTAATATGTCTCATAACTCTGACTATAGTGAAAGTGATAGCTCTCCAAAAAGTATTTCTCACCTTTCTAAAGAGCTTAAATCACTTAAACTATGGAGGAAGCAAGAAGCCATTTTGAAAGAAAAAGAAAAGATTGAGAGAGAGGCTCAACTTGCTATCCTTGAAGAAGAAATAAGATTACTTAGGCAAGAGGAAGAAAACTTGAGGGATGATATAAAGAGAAAAATAAGGAGTAGAAGCACCCACTCACAATACTCATCTCCTAATGAAAGCCTTAATATAGGTGACCATTATCAACCTACCCCTAGGAGAACGGTTAAGCCAAGGGAATCCAAGGTGGATCTCCCTCAATTCCATGGAAAGGATGATGTGGAAGCATACCTTGATTGGGAGATAAAGGTAAAGCAACTCTTTGCTTGCTATAGGGTAAGTGAAGAGAGAAAGGTGCCATTTGCAACCCTTAGCTTTCAAGGGTATGCAATGTATTGGTGGACCTCTCTAGAAAGAGAGAGACGCCTAAAAAATGACCCTCATATCCAATATTAGAATGACTTAAGGAGTGTATTGAGGAGGAGACACATTCCCTCTTACTATGGAAGGGAGATTATGAATAAGCTCCAAAGACTCCAACAAAAGGATATGATTGTCGAACAATATAGGTAACAAATGGAGCTTTATATGATGAGGGCTTTTATAAGAGAGGAAGAGGCCACCACAGTAGCTAGATTCCTTAGTAGTCTTAACTTAGAGATTAGAGATCAAGTGGAGCTACTACCTTACAAGAACCTAAATGACTTGGTTCAACTTTGTGTAAGAGTAGAAGAACAACGTTAGAGGAAATCTTCTTTTAAGAAAAGAAGCCCTCACTCTACATCTTATAAGAAAGAGTACAAGAGGGAGGGAAAATCCTTTGAAAAGAAAAATGCTATAAAACCCTCCAAGGAACTAGCTAAGGATAAGGGTAATGGGAAAATCACTTCACACACTAGCACAAGGACTAGTGATATTAAATGTTTCAAGTGTCTAGGGAGAGGCCACATTGCTTCTCAATGCCTCACAAAGAAAGTTATGATCTTAAGGGGGCATGACACTTATAGTAGTCAAGAAAAGACTACTACCTCCTCTTCAAGTGAGAGTGAGGATGAAACAAGTGACCAAAAGGATAATATGGAGTGGACTTATCCTTATGAAGGATAACTTCTAATGATTAGGAGACTCCTTAACAACCAACCTAGTGGTACCCTTTCACAAAAGAGAACATTTTTCATACTAGATGCAATGTTCCAAACAAAGCATGTTCTCTCATTGTACATAGTGGCTCATGGTGCAATTGTTGTAGCACTAGGTTGGTTGAAAAGTTGTGTTTAACTATTATGCCACATTCTAAACCTTGTCAATTTCATTAACTTAATGAGGATGGAGACATAGTAGTTGACCAACAAGTGAAGGTCAAGTTTTCCATTGGGAATTATGAAGATCAAGTTTTATGTGATGTAGTACCAATGGAGGCTTGTTATATCTTGTTAGGAAGACCTTGTCAATTTGATAAGAAAACCATGCATAATGGTCTTACTAATGAGATTACCTTCACACATAAGGAAAACAAATGTGTGCTTCACCCTTTTTCACCTCAACAAGAGAGTTCCCCAAAATTTTCTAAGCAAAACCTCTTAATAGAACAACCCTCTTTTATTCTTCTCTGTAGAGGGACTCTCACATGCACTACCACAATTGTTAGAAGTGAGACTCTACCAAATGAGGTTAAAATTCTTTTGAAAGAATTTGATGATCTATTTCCTCTTGAAGGACCTATGGACCTTCCTCTTGTTAGAGGGATAGAACATCAAATTGATTTAGTCACTAGAGCTAGCCTACCTAATAGGCCTGCTTATAGGACTAACTCTCAAGAAACTAAAGAAATAGAGACTTAAGTCCAAGAATTGTTGGAGAAGGGTTGGGTTTGCAACAGTTTAAGCCCTTGTGCAGTTCCAGTGTTGTTGGTTCCAAAAAAAGATGGCAAATGGAGAATGTGTTCTAATAGTAGAGCCATCAAGAACATCACTGTGAAATATAGGCATTCAATCCTTAGGCTTTATGACATGCTAGATGAGCTTCATGGAGTTATTTTATTTTCTAAGGTTGATCTTAAAAGCGGATACAATCAAATTACAATCAAAGAAGGAGATGAATGGAGAACCACTTTCAAGACCATGTAAGGATTATATGAATGGTTGGTCATGCCATTTGGGCTTACCAATGCTCTATGCGCCTCATGAATCATGTTCTAAGGGATTGTATATGATGGAATAACACTAAGGCCAAGAAGACCAAGAGGTGATATATTGAAGGAGGCAAGAGGAATGGGTTAGTGTTGAAAAACCATAGGAGGAGTAAGCCTACTTTTGGGCCTTAGCTCCTAAGTTTTTATAGCATTTATTTTTATTCCAATTTTTGCCCTTGTCTTTAATTTCCTATTTTACCCTTGTATTTTGGGGTATCTTAGTCATAGGATTTATTTTCTTTTGTATTTCCCATTTTACCCTTGTATTATGGGGTATTTTAGATCATAGGTTTTTAATTTTGGTCTAAGGTATTTAATTAGGGAGCTAGACACATTTTTGGTGGTGTTTGGACCTGTTTTTGGACTTAGAAAGGCTTAGGCCCAAGTGGAGGGCAAAGGTTGCATGGTCTTATCATGCACCTAGATGTAGCCTAACTAAACCCAAAGATTCCATCCTTGGCCACCAAGTTGCATCTAGGGTTAATTTGAGTTTCATTTGGTGTGCATTTGGCACCCTAAATGCAACCCTAGATGCCTCCCACTCCTATAAATACCCTAGGCACCACACCTTGTAAATATTTTGGATATTGAATATAAAGAGAGCCTTTTGTGCCTTTATATCTTTCCTTAGTCACCCTTGGCTATTTTCAGCCAAACCCTACCATTTCCACCTTGAGAGAAACAACCCTAGAAGTGGCCTTCATCATCATGAAGTGAGCCAACCCTAGAGTGCCCTCTTCAAGCATTTCCTCAAACAATTTCTACCCAACCTCCAAACACTTCCATTTCCGCCCCATTCCTCCATTAAAATGTCCCTTGAGGAACTTTGATCCAAGGAGTTCAAGCATCCCTTGCCATTGTTCAACATTCCTTCTTCAATGGAAGCAAGGATTCCATCAAGTGGTATCTAGAGCCAAAGGTTCTTCAAGGGTAACGTTTTTGGTCTCTCATAAATTCGGTCATGTCTAATGTGTCTTCTTTCTTGTCTTAAAAGTGTGCTTGATATATACATTCTCTTGGTCTATATGTCTTGTGTTGATCATTGATTCATGCTATATACTTTCTTATGAATCATCCTTATGCCTAGGATTCCTTGTGTAGGATTTTCCCATTTTTTGTTTAAGTGTGGGTGGCTGGAAAATTTTGGTGCATGCAAAGAAAATGATGATCATATAATTTTCTTTTTTTAATCTATTAAGTTTTTTCATAAGAGTATGATTCTCCCTAAATTTTCTTGAAAGAAAATTCCAAGTACACATGCCTAAACACTTTTATGATCAAAATATGATATGCATGCCTTGTGTTTGTTGAAATGGCCATGGGGTTTAGAGTGCTTTAGAAAGTCAATCATGCATGCTAATTAGTTCTAGCATGTTCTACATCACTTACAATATCATGTGTGATTAATTTCTTTGCACATACTTGCTTCAAATTTTGGCCAATTTTGTGTATTCCTTGGTGAACTTGTATGCCTACATGATGTTTGATAATTTGAGTGTGAAATTGATTTCTATATGCCTATTTTTGCTGCCGGACGTGGGCTATTAAAAACCTAAGAAAAACACTCAAATTTTGTCTCATTGAGCTAATGTAAGTTGCTAAAAGAATACTCCAAAAAGTTGCTATATATCAAAACCACCAAAAACAAGTGTAAAACCCAAGCAAAGGAATAGTATAAAATTCAAAAAAAAAAAAAGAAAAGTGGCTGGACTTGGAACATTAAAACCAAGACTTGGACAAGCCCAAAAAGAACAAAGAAACCAAAAACAAGAAAAAGGGAACCCTTTGCTAGACTTGTGGAGTTTTGGACCAACTTTCATACCATAGCACTTGGAGTTAATTCTTGGACCCTTGGACAATGCTTAATGGCCAAATGAAACAATATATCAAACATGTTAAGTGCATAATTTTTTCTTTTAAGCCTACTTGCTAAATTCTATTCTAGTGCCATTCTAGGAATTACTCTTTTGTGTGCTTTCCTTTTATTAATGTGCCTTAATTTCAATTTTTGAGTCTTCTTTCTACTCTTAAGTTTGTCTCATAAATTCCATTTGAGTTTAGCCTTTTCTTAATTGTGCCTTTTTAGTTTTTCTTTCTTGGCCTCTTGTACTCTTGGGTTGTGTTTTCTTCTTGACCTAGGTGGGGAAAACTTCTAAAACACTACACACTTTCTTGGTGGATTGAGTGGAGGGGTTGTCCGATTGGAGTTCAAGGAACTTTGGAGGATCACACCAATTCAAAGAGTGCAAACACCATTTCAAGACTAACATTGGGTGTTCATTGTGAAGGGGTGGAGAATTGAAGACTTGGAAGCTTCCTTTTCTACTTATTTCTTACTTGTTAAATTTTCGGCCTCTTATGTTTTGGCCTTGTCGCAACCCGAAAATTTCCGATCTTGCGGCTAATGGTTTAGACATCCTTTTAAAAGTCTCATCAATTAAGGAATGCCCGGACACCAGACTAATCCTTAATTAATGGTTTTGAAAATAGGTTCATGAAGTCGCCACCAATATTTTACTCAAAACATTGGAAAAAGAAAAGGTTTTTAAAAGTCCAATAATGGCCTTGATAACCAGAATTGGGTTCGGGGGTCAGTTACGTGTAGGGAAGGTATTAAGCACCCCTACAACGCCCTTAATCGGTACATTATGACGAAGTTAACATTATAAATAATAATAATATAAATATTAAATCTCCTTTTATTGATGACTATTTACATGCTTGAAATTTAAATTAAACAATTGACTCTAAAATATCTACATGATTATTTTTATTATAACAATGTAAAATAAAAGAAGAGAAAGATAAAACAAGAGATTGATTAGTAATACCTCGTAACAAGCTTTATTGGATCTTCAACTATGGAGGTTTTAGGTGCTTTGTGGCAACCTTTCACACTACAATAAGCCTCACAAAACTCAAGAAGTACAATAAGAGAGAGAGAGAGAGAAAAAAGGGAGAAATTTCGAGCTCTATGGAGCTTTGGACGAAATTTTTGGAGGTCCCTTTGGAACGGCCCGTTCTGGGCCACTAAAAAAATTGATTTGGGCCCTCTGATGTCCTATTTTGCTAATTGTATGCCCCCCGGACGAAATTGGGTGTCTACAGTTGCCCCTTTTTACTTGTCCTTTGGAATAGCTATGTTGCTTTTCCCAAGGCAAGTAAAGACGTAGACATTTCGTCTGGGTCTTCTCTTCGTCTCTTTGGTATTGGTGCTTCTGCGCTGTTTCCCTTAGATAGGTGCATTTGTTCGCATCCTCACCCTTTAGAGCAGTTGTTTACTCTATTGGGTAACAAGGCTGACAAACTGTACACCTGGTCTTCAGTCTTTGAGTAGAAGCTCCATTGTGTCTCTTGTGATAATGTTCCTTTATTTGTTGCTTGTTGAAGAGGGAGTATATTATGAGCTCAGCCTCTCCAGGCTAGACTGATATTTAGGGCTTCAGCCGGCCCATAGGTGGGAGCTCGACGGCAATCCCGATTTTGACTTTGAAGAACTCGGTGGTACCCTCATTGTCATTCACTGATTTGAGAGGCTCGACGGCGGCTCTCGATCAAGTTGTGCTGATTTTTAAGGCTTCAACGGACCTATGGTGGGAGCTCGACGGTGTAGACCCCTAAAATTGTCCGGGTCAGAAATAAGACTCGAAGACTCTCGAAGACCGAAGGAAAGTCAGCCGGAAGGACTCCTGGAAGACCCTAGGATGATTCTTTGTAGGTCCAGAAGTCTTAGAGTAGCTTAGAATAAGGGTGTGCGAGGATTGGAGCTCAATATGCCCTCCCAGAGGTTCAGTACGGCCGTACTGAGCCATTTGAACTACAATACGGCCGTAGTGAACTCAATACGGCCGTACTGAAGTTTTGAACTTCAGTACGGCCGTACCAAATTCAATACGGCCGTACTGTAGTTCAAAATGGCTCAGTACGGGCCGTAGTGAAATCAATACGGCCGTACTGTAGTTCAAAAACCCAGTACGGGCCGTATTGACCTCCCAGGCCGTATTGCGCCTCAATCCTATAAATAGGACGTCATTTGCACGTCCTCCCACACTTTTTACTGATTCCTCAACCCTCCTACTGAGTATTCTTGGGTTTTTGAGCTTTTCTCTGCCCTAGATATCTCTCCGGGAGCCGATCCGACGAAGTTCTTGAGTCATGAGCCATTAGCTTGAGATTCGAACAAGTCGAAGGGAAATCTCTTTGATTTCCATAGTAAAAATTTGTCTTTAGGGGAAAGGAGCGAGCGGACGTGTAGTGGGAAGGAGCGCCAAAAAGCCTCCTAACGTTGTTCTGATATATATAAAAGCCCGCTTCGGCGGTTTCTTTCTAAATCCTTTCTTTTACCGCTTTTATTGATTTTTGATTGTCGCATTGCATCTTTAGAGCTTTCATCATGTAAATATTTAATCTATAATCGTTTATAATAAATGGGGGTAATTTAGTAATTTTACATTATTATTTATGAAATAATCCGTCATAGGGAACCCGAAAGGGGCGTTGTGGGGTGCTAACACCTTCCTCGCACGTAATCGACTCCCTTACCCGACTCTGGTTGTAATGGCCAAGGTTGATTTATGAAAATCAATTGCCTTATATCTTTTTCCAATGTTTTGAGTAAAATATTGGTGGCGACTCCAAGAACCCCTTCTTTTTGCGAAAACCACTAATTCATGGAGGGTCCCGCTTGGGATTAACATGGATTGGTGAATCATTTAATAAATATTGTTAGTTCGATGAGGTCTCAGTTTGAGAATAAGTCGCTCTAACAATCCATCATTTTCCAAAACTTAAAAAGAGTCCGACCATCGTCGCGAATGCCAATGTCCGTTTCGGCGGGTGGCGACAGATGGCGACTTCACTGGGGAAGCCTCGAGAGTCAGTCCCATTTAGTGATGGATTATTTCTAAAATGATAGTTTAAAATTACTTCATTACCCCTCACTTGTATGATAATATGTTTTATCTAATTGGCTTTAATAACTGTTGAATGTTTAAATTCTCCCAATTGTTTGAAATATAAACTGCACACAAACCTTTGCACACAACAGTTCCCTCTATACCCGGGGGCATGAGTGGAAAGCCATAGGGAGTGGATGTTAGTACGGCCGGTTGTCGAATGGGTCTATAGGTGCCCGTAGACCGTTGTCGGAAAACATCACTCAAGGTGAAAACCATGAACTCAAGTCCGACAGTGCGTTGGAGCTTTCCATCGACTTACGACGAGAGGAATTGGGTCCCTATAATGGGGGCACCTTGGGGGCCTTGGACCGGTGAGAACAGTTAGAACCTCCTTGAATATGCACTTTTCTGCAGGATACCCGTACCTCGTGATTCGCTCGTGACTGTTCGTGGATGAGTGAATTGTTTGTGCATTGTTTATGTGACATTATTTGAGCATACATTGCATTCTTTAAACATACAACATTCCCTTTTAAAATAAAATAAATAGGAATAAGAATCTTCCCTTACATGGTGTTAACATCTACCTTCATCACATTCATATAGGTAG
This sequence comes from Cajanus cajan, assembly GCF_000230855.2. NCBI lineage: Eukaryota > Viridiplantae > Streptophyta > Magnoliopsida > Fabales > Fabaceae > Cajanus > Cajanus cajan. The sequence continues at coordinate 53,289,254 of NC_138520.1, read as the reverse complement.
TTTTCATTTTCACCCAAAAAAATAAATAAATACAAAAACAAAATACCCAAAAAAAAAGAAAAATTATTTATCCAAACCAAGCAATATCATGCATCATCTTAGGAGCATCCCGAAAAACATGATAATGCTTAGTTGAATAAACACAATGCATGCATATTCAACGCCATCATCTCATATCATGCATTCTTATCGAAGATCATGGAGGGATCTAGGGGAGTACATTGCATACATCCCTCCTAGTAATTCATTAATAAACATTAATAAAAAAAAAGAATTAATCGATGCGTATGTTCAAAATGGATCGCACGCCGTTTATTATTAAGTGTAAGCCAACAACCGCGCCAAGCGAACGCACATCAACTCCGTTGTTGGTAATCAAGACGAATAAAGGGGAAGGTCCGACACCGTTGAAGATTACTGCTCCAAGACCTTTTCCCTACGAATCGAATAAGGCTGTGCCATGGATATACGACATCCATTCTTCTGCCGACAGCGATATCTCTAACATCGCTGGACCTGGGGGCATGACTAGGAGTGGCAGGATCTACACTCCCGAAGATCTTCATGATAAAGCTCCCAAGAATAATAAAAAAATAAAAAAAATAAAAAAATAAAAAAAACCGAGGAAAATAAAGAATCCGAGGAGGAGACTGACGAGTTGTTTCAAGTGATGGACATTACTCTCTCATACAGCTGTCTCCTCGGCCGACCTTGGATTCATGATGCGAAAGTTGTTCCCTCTACGCTCCACCAGAAAGTCAAATTCATAGTGGGTGACAAGCTGGTGACCGTACAAGCAGAAAATGACATACTCATCAGCAAGCCATCTGCCATACCTTACGTGGATGCAACAGAGGAAGCTCTAGAGACCGCCTTCCAAGCATTGGAAATTGCCAATGTCGAAACGTTTCCCCGAGAAATGAAGAAGGTAGCCTACATGCTCACCAAGAACGGATACTTGCCTGGACAAAGACTTGGCAAGGATTCCCAAGGAATTCCCGAGCTACCCATTATTAAGGATAATCCGGGGAAACAAGGGTTAGGATACAACCCTAATAAAGATCAAAGGACGAAGAGGAACCAAGATCCTTCTCGACGTTCTTTAAGCCAGATCTTTAGGAAGGCTGGTTCACAAGCGTCAAGGCCGGTCGTCGTCATCAAGTGCTCTTCTCCTTCCGATAGGGATGTATAGACCTGATGACTGTTAGAGATTACTCCTCGGGGACAGCCCGACCCCCGAGCCTCGATAGGGCACATGTTTCCGCTAGAATTATAATAAAATCATTCTTTATTATTTCTTATTGCTTCTTTTCTTGCTTGCAATAAATTTCTAGACCACATTATTTTAACCCTGTTTGAATAAGCATGAATGAGGTTAAAATCGTCTTAATAACAATAAACCCGCATCATTTTTATGTGGAAGTGTGTATGACAACTTGGAGCACCATTCCTTGGCCTCGACAAGTGTCATCATGGATAAAAAAAAAAAAAAGAAATCCTTTAAAAACAAAAAATCATAAAAACAAAAAAAGCTCGGCAGGAAACCCAAAAAGGGGGCTGCGCAAAAATAAGAGCAAAGAACCCGCTAGGAATCCCACGAAAGGGTGACCTAGGCAAAAGTTAGGGTTGCAAAAATGAACAAAAACAAGGGTCCGCTGAGACGCCACAAAGGGGTATTTTAGGCAAAAAATAAGGACAATCAAAAAAACATAAGAAATCCATGATGGTACCATGAGCTGAATTCAAAAAGAAAGGTTCAAGGAAAACTATCTAAGTTGTCGAATCACAACGTCAATAACAAGACTTTCTTAACTTCATAAGTGTTTAATCAAACAAGCCTAAACACATGAGCCTACCTCGACCAGCCATTCTTACAAAAACCATTTTCAAAACAATAATAATCCCCTCTAAAACACAAACTTTTGAACAAAAATATCTTTCCTTTCTTTTCTCTTGTCCCGAACGATTTTAGAATAATCTAGTGGAAACATGGAGATATAGTGGTCAATAGGAGGGTTGACACGTCTTCTAAAGGAAGGGAAGGATCACTGGGTCGATGACACCAATCTCGATATAACACGCATCATTCCTCGGTTACAGAAATCGGCAGCGCACAGCCTGTCTAAGAGGAATGGCAAAATCCAAGCAAAGAAACGCATCGGTTAATTCTTTTGAAAAATAAATCAAATAGAATTAGGTGCATCATACCGCATACATGCATACAGATGATAGGTGTACTGGAAGATCACTTATTCTCTGTTTATTGAAAAAACAAACAAAAAACAAAAAAACAAAAAAACAAAAAATATAAACTTCAGAAAAAACAATGCGCCCGTACCATGTTCAGTACACCCGTACTAAAATTAGGGTTATGAACAAATTTTCAACTCAAATACGGGCGTACTGAAATGAATACGGCAGCATTGGCCATAACGTCTACACCAATACGGGCGTATTGAATTCAATACGGCCCGTATTGGCCCATTCTTTTGTACATCAACAACATCTTCATTCCTCTGCATACTTTATCTGTGAGTGTGTTTGAGATCCCTCCGATGCCGAAAAAAAAGCCAAAATCGACAAAAAAAGAGAAAAGGCAAAATTCAGAAAATACAGAATAACTGAGCTTGGAGAGGCTTGCCGAAAGAATACTCCCCAGAGATATCTCAGCTTGCACTCTTGGGCCGAATTCCCAGTGAAAGCTATCAGAGCAAGATCAGCAAGATTCCTCAACGGAAGCATGATCATCCAAACAAGGCATCCGAGTCAAAAGACTCAGACTTCCTCAGTGGAAGATGGCTTTCCAACTCAAGCGACGAGTGAAGCTAAGCCTGCAGAGGCTTTCTAAATAATACTCTGGGATACACAAGATCCTCAATCCCCATTCGCCTACTCAGAGGCACTTCTTCAAAAAAAAAAAAAAAAAAAAAAAAAAGAAGGGAAAATCAGAAAAGATCAAAATGACAGAATCCCCCAGCGGATAACAGCCTACGCAGAGGCAACAAAACCAAAATCAAAAAAGAGTCACCCGAAAAAGGATAACCGGGATATTCCACCACCGTTGAAAGGACGTCAGCCAACCATAAGGCACCGCTCACATCAGAAAGAGCATCTTTGTGTCTACATCCCCAAGGAATCAGAATTCCCCCAGTGGGCACCAACTACGCAATGGAAAGTTGGGACACAAGAACCTATGAGTAACTGCACATCTCCTAGACGGATCCCTGTGTTATCCAGCCTTCAGCGGCACCAAAATTGAAAACAACCGTCGAAACAGCATCATGGACTGTGGAGACAAAATCATCTCAAATCCCTGGAGAGGGTAAACTCACGCTACCAAAGTGACCAGAAGCACGGAGGTAGGCAACCCTGGGGAGGGCAAACCGCAGACCCTGGAGAGGGCAAACTCACGCTACTGAGGTTGTCAGAAACGCCGAAGTATGCACGAGCCTGGAGAGGCGACGAATAATACTCAGCTACCCCGTCGTCAGAAACACGGAGGTATGCAGCTGCCGAGGTTTTCAGAAACACCAAGGTATGCAACGAGCCTGGAGAGGCGACGACTAATACTCAGCTACCCCGTTGTCAGAAACACGGAGGTATGCAGCTGCCGAGGTTGTCAGAAACACCAAGGTATGCAACGAGCCTGGAGAGGCGACGACTAATACTCAGCTACCCCGTCGTCAGAAACACGGAGGTATGTAGCTGCCGAGGTTGTCAGAAACACCAAGGTATGCACGAGCCTGGAGAGGCGACGACTAATACTCAGCTACCCCGTCGTCAGAAACACGGAGGTATGCAGCTGTCGAGGTTGTCAGAAACACCAAGGTATGCACGAGCCTGGAGAAGCGACGACTAATACTCAGCTACCCCATCGTCAGAAACACGGAGGTACGCAGCTGCCAACATCGTCAGAAACATGGAGGCATGCACACCCTGGAGACGGCAAACTCAAGCTGCCAAAGTGATCAGAAACACTGAGGTATGTAACGAGCCTGGAGAGGCGACGACTAATACTCAGCTGCCCCGTCGTCAGAAACACGGAGGTATGCAGCTACCGAGGTTGTCAGAAACACCAAGGTATGCACGAGCCTGGAGAGGCGACGACTAATACTCAGCTACCCCGTCGTCAGAAACACGGAGGTACGCAGCTGCCAACATCGTCAGAAACATGGAGGCATGCACACCCTAGAGAGGGCAAACTCACGCTACTGAGGTTGTCAGAAACACCGAAGTATGCAACAAGCCTGGAGAGGCGACGACTAATACTCAGCTACCCCGTCGTCAGAAACACGGAGGTACGCAGCTGCCAACATCGTCAGAAACATGGAGGCATGAACACCCTGGAGAGGGCAAACTCACGCTACCGAGGTTGTCAGAAACACTGAGGTATGCAACGAGCCTGGAGAGGCGACGACTAATACTCAGCTACCCCGTCGTCAGAAACACGGAGGTATGCAGCTGCCGAGGTTTTCAGAAACACCAAGGTATGCACGAGCCTGGAGAGGCGACGACTAATACTCAGCTACCCCGTCGTCAGAAACACGGAGGTACGCAGCTGCCAACATCGTCAGAAACATGGAGGCATGCACACCCTGGAGAGGGCAAACTCACGCTACCGAGGTTGTCAGAAACACCAAGGTATGCACGAGCCTGGAGAGGCGACGACTAATACTCAGCTACCCCGTCGTCAGAAACACGGAGGTATGCAGCTGCCAACATCGTCAGAAACATGGAGGCATGCAGACCCTGGAGAGGGCAAACTCACGCTACCGAGGTTGTCAGAAACACCGAGGTATGCAACGAGCCTGGAGAGGCGACGACTAATACTCAACCTGGAGAGGCTACTCAACAGTTTTCCCACCTGAAGATACTACAAGTCGGAAGGGTGGCCTGCTCCCCGGACAATTGGGTCAACTCCTTTACTTGTCAACCGGTACACCAAAAAGCCGTTTAACTAAGTAAAGGGGGGGCAGCTGTAGACCCCTAAAATTGTCCGGGTCGGAAATAAGACTCAAAGACTCTCGAAGACCGAAGGAAAGTCAGCCGGAAGGACTCCTGGAAGACCCTAGGATGATTCTTTGTAGGTCCAGAAGTCTTAGAGTAGCTTAGAATAAGGGTGTGCGAGGATTGGAGCTCAATACGCCCTCCCAGAGGTTCAGTACGGCCGTACTGAGCCATTTGAACTGCAATACGGCCGTAGTGAACTCAATACGGCCGTACTGAAGTTTTGAACTTCAGTACGGCCGTACCAAATTCAATACGGCCGTACTGTAGTTCAAAATGGCTCAGTACGGGCCGTAGTGAAATCAATACGGTCGTACTGAAGTTTTTGAACTTCAGTACGGCCGTACCAAATTCAATACGGCCGTACTGTAGTTCAAAAACCCAGTACGGGCCGTATTGACCTCCCAGGCCGTATTGCGCCTCAATCCTATAAATAGAACGTCATTTGCACGTCCTCCCACACTTTTTACTGATTCCTCAACCCTCCTACTGAGTATTCTTGGGTTTTTGAGCTTTTCTCTGCCCTAGATATCTCTCCGGGAGCCGATCCGACGAAGTTCTTGAGTCATGAGTGTCGCCACCGGCCCAAACGGGCCTCGGCGGTCGCGAAGACGGTCGAGCTCGCTTTTATTTTAGTTTTGAAAATGTATTGGATTATTAGAACGACTTGTTCTCAAACTGAGACCTTGTCGATCTTATCCAATTTACTTATTAAATGTCTCACCAATCCATATTAATCCCAAGCGGGACCCTCCATGGATTAGTGGTTTTCGTAAAAGGAGGGTTCGTGGAGTCGCCACCAATGTTTTACTCAAAACATTGGAAAAAGGGATAAGGCAATTGATTTTATAAATCAACTTTGGCCATTACAACCAGAGTTGGGTAAGGGAGTCGGTTACGCGTGGGGAAGGTGTTAGCACCCCACAGCGCCCCTTTCGGGTTCCCTATGACAGATTATTTCTAAAATAACAGTGTAAAATTACTAAATTACCCCTATTTATTCTAAGCAATTATAAATTAACTATCTACATGATGACAGTTTAAATATGCACACAGAAAGCAGTAAAAGGAAGGATTTTGAAGAAGAAACCTTTGAAGCGTGCTTTTATATATTTCGTAAAACTAGGAAGCTTTTTGGCGTTCCCTCGCTCTACAAGCCCGCTCGCTCCCTCCTATAAAATTTTGACTATGGAAATCCGGAGGATTTCCCTTCGACTAGGTTCGATCCTCGAGCAAAATGGCTCGGGGCTCAAGAACTTCGTCGGACCAACTCTCCAAGTGATTTCTAGGGCAGAACACTGCTCAAAAACCCCAGAATACTCAAGGAGAGGGTTGAAACTATGTGTAAAAGTGTAAAATGACGTCCAATTGACGTCATATTTATAGGGAACAGACCCAATACGGGCTACAGAATCAATACGGCCGTATTGAAATTTTTGAACTTCAATACGGCCGTATTGAGTTCAATACGGCCGTATTGAAGCTCAGAAATTTCAATACGGCCGTATTGAGTTCACTGCGGCTGTATTGAAGCTTCAATACGGCCGTATTGATTTCAGTACGGCCGTATTGAAGTTTCAGAAACTTCAATACGCCGTATTGAGTTCACTGCGGCCATATTGAAGCTTCAATACGGCCGTATTAAGTTTAGTACGGCCGTATTGGGCTTCATTCCCTCCACTTTCTTATTTTGAGCTATTCTAAGACCTCTAGACCTACAGAGAACCCTCCTAGGGCCTTCCAGGAGTCCTTCTGGCTGATCTTCCTTCAGTCTTCGAGAGTCTTCAAGCTTTATTTCCGACCCGGACCTTCCAGGAGTCCTTCTGGCTGATCTTCCTTCAGTCTTCGAGAGTCTTCAAGCTTTATTTCCGACCCGGACAATTTTAGGGGTCTACAATGAGCCATTAGCTTGAGATTCGAACAAGTCGAAGGGAAATCTCTTTGATTTCCATAGTAAAAATTTGTCTTTAGGGGAAAGGAGCGAGCGGACGTGTAGTGGGAAGGAGCGCCAAAAAGCCTCCTAACGTTGTTCTGATATATATAAAAGCCCGCTTCGGAGGTTTCTTTCTAAATCCTTTCTTTTACCGCTTTTATTGATTTTTGATTGTCGCATTGCATCTTTAGAGCTTTCATCATGTAAATATTTAATCTATAATCGTTTCTAATAAATGGGGGTAATTTAGTAATTTTACATTATTATTTATGAAATAATCCGTCATAGGGAACCCAAAAGGGGCGTTGTGGGGTGCTAACACCTTCCTCGCACGTAATCGACTCCCTTACCCGACTCTGGTTGTAATGGCCAAGGTTGATTTATGAAAATCAATTGCCTTATATCTTTTTCCAATGTTTTGAGTAAAATATTGGTGGCGACTCCAAGAACCCCTTCTTTTTGCGAAAACCACTAATTCATGGAGGGTCCCGCTTGGGATTAACATGGATTGGTGAATCATTTAATAAATATTGTTAGTTCGATGAGGTCTCAGTTTGAGAATAAGTCGCTCTAACAATCCATCATTTTCCAAAACTTAAAAAGAGTCTGACCATCGTCGCGAATGCCAATGTCCGTTTCGGCGGGTGGCGACAGACGGCGGTCCCGATTTTGACTTCGAGGAACTCGGCGGTACCCTCGTTGTCGTAGTATTTTCGTAGCCTCTGCAGGCTGTAGTATTTTCGTACCCTCTGCAGGCCGTAGTATTTTCGCAGCCTCTGCAGGCCGTAGTATTTTCGCAGCCTCTCCAGGCCGTAGTATTTTCGCAGCCTCTCCGAGTGATTTCTAGGGCAGAACACTGCTCAAAAACCCCAGAATACTCAAGGAGAGGGTTGAAACTATGTGTAAAAGTGTAAAATGACGTCCAATTGACGTCATATTTATAGGGAACAGGCCCAATACGGGCTACAGAATCAATACGGCCGTATTGAAATTTTTGAACTTCAATACGGCCGTATTGAGTTCAATACGGCCGTATTGAAGCTCAGAAATTTCAATACGGCCGTATTGAGTTCACTACGGCTGTATTGAAGCTTCAATACGGCCGTATTGATTTCAGTACGGCCGTATTGAAGTTTCAGAAACTTCAATACGCCGTATTGAGTTCACTGCGGCCATATTGAAGCTTCAATACGGCCGTATTAAGTTTAGTACGGCCGTATTGGGCTTCATTCCCTCCACTTTCTTATTTTGAGCTATTCTAAGACCTCTAGACCTACAGAGAACCCTCCTAGGGCCTTCCAGGAGTCCTTCTGGCTGATCTTCCTTCAGTCTTCGAGAGTCTTCAAGCTTTATTTCCGACCCGGACAATTTTAGGGGTCTACAGCTGCCCCCCCTTTACTTAGTCAAACGGCCTTTTGGTGTACCGGCTGACAAGTAAAGGAGTTGACCCAATTGTCCGGGTGATGTGCCAACCTTCTGACTTGTAGCGTCTTCCGGCGGAAAATTGTTGAGTAGCCTCTTCAGGTTGAGTTTGCCCTCTCCAGGGTGAGTATTAGTCGTCGCCTCTCCAGGCTCATGCATACCTCGGTGCTCTCGACAACTGGGTAGCAGAGTATTGCCTCTCAGGCTTGTGTATACCTCGGTGCTCTCGACAACTGGGTATCTGAGTATTGCCTCTCAGGCTTGTGCATACCTCGGTGCTCTCGACAACTGGGCAGCTGAGTATTGCCTCTCCAGGCTTGTGCATACCTCGGTGCTCTCGACAACTGGGTAGCTGGGTATTGCCTCTCAGGCTTGTGCATACCTCGGTGCTCTCGACAACTGGGCAGCTGGGTATTGCCTCTCAGGCTTGTGCATACCTCGGTGCTCTCGACAACTGGGCAGCTGAGTATTGCCTCTCCAGGCATGTGCATACCTCGGTGCTCTCGACAACTGGGTAGCTGAGTATTGCCTCTCCAGGCTTGTGCATACCTCGGTGCTCTCGACAACTGGGTAGCTGAGTATTGCCTCTCCAGGCTTGTGCATACCTCGGTGCTCTCGACAACTGGGTAGCTGAGTATTGCCTCTCCAGGCTTGTGCATACCTCGGTGCTCTCGACAACTGGGTAGCTGAGTATTGCCTCTCCAGGCTTGTGCATACCTCGGTGCTCTCGACAACTGGGCAGCTGAGTATTGCCTCTCCAGGCTGGTGCATACCTCGGTGCTCTCGACAACTGGGCAGCTGAGTATTGCCTCTCCAGGCTGGTGCATACCTCGGTGCTCTCGACAACTGGGTAGCTGGGTATTGCCTTTTAGGCTTTGATATGATTTTGTCTCCACAGTCCACGATGCTGCTTCAACGGTTTTTCTGATTTTGTGCCACTGAGGGCTGGATAACGCAGGGATCCGTCTAGGGGATGTGCAGTCATTCATAGGTTCCTGTGCCCCAACTTGCATTGCATTGTTGGTACCCATGGAGGAATTTCTGTTTCCTTGGGGTGTAGACACAGATGCTCTTCTTGAATTGAGCGATGCCTTATGCTTGGCTGACGTCCTTTGACGTTGGTGGAGTATCCCGGTTATCTTTATTCGGGTATCTCTTTTGGGTTTTCTGATTTTTGTCGCCTCTGTGTAGGCTGTTATCCGCTGGGGATTCTGTCGTTGATTTTGATTAGCCTCTTCTGTTAGGCGTATCAGCTTGACGTTCAATGATTGGCTAAAAAGCCAAATTCCGCTTGGGGAATTGTTATTGATTTTTTTTCTTTTTTTGGGTTTTCCTTTTTGAAGGAGTGCCTCTTGTGTAGGCGACTGGGGATCTGAAGTTCAGTGTTCGGCTGAGTGCCAAATTCCGCTTGGGGAATACTTATTGATATTTTTTGATTTTTCTCTTTTTGCAGGGATGCCTCTGAGTAGGCGATTGGGGAATGAGGGATCTTATGTATCCCAGAGTATTATTTAGGAAGCCTCTGCAGGCTTAGCCTCACTCAACACTTGAGTTGGAGAGCTATCTTCACTGAGGAAGTTTAAGTCCTTTGACTTGGATATTCTGCTTGGGTGATCGTACTTCCATTGGGAATTTTGTCGATCTTGCTTTGATAGCTCTCGCTGGGGATTTGTTCTGAGCGCGAGCTGAGGTTTCTCTGGGGAGTATTATTTCTGCGAGCCTCTCCAGGCTCAGTTATTCTGAGAGAGTATTATTTCTGCAAGCCTCTCCAGGCTCAATTATTCTGAAAGAGTATTATTTCAGCAAGCCTCTCCAGGCTCAATTATTCTGAGAGTATTATTTCGGCGAGCCTCTCCAGGCTCAGTTATTCTGAAAGATGTGAAATCTTTGTCTTTTTTTGTCGACTTTTGACTTTTTCTGTATGTTTGCCTTTTTTGTCATTTTTTGGCTTTTTCTGTATTTTTGCCTTTTTTGTCATTTTTTGGCTTTTTCTGTATTTTTGCCTTTTCTGTTGTTTTTCGGCTTTTTCTGTACAGAAATGTCTCAGTTATTATGAGAGAGTATTATTTCGGCGAGCCTCTCCAGGCTCAGTTATTTTGAGAGAGAGTATTATTTCGGCGAGCCTCTCCAGGCTCAATTATTTTGAGAGAGTATTATTTCGGCGAGCCTCTCCAGGCTCAGTTATTCTGAGAGTATTCTTTCGGCAAGCCTCTCCAGGCTCAATTATTCTGAGAGTATTCTTTCGGCAAGCCTCTCCAGGCTCAGTTATTCTGTATGACGCTGTTGATTTTCTGAATCTTTGCATTTTGTTTGCTGCTGTCATACACAAGCAATTTTTCTATTTTTTCTATTTTATGCAATTGCCTCATGATAAGGTCTTTAAATGTGCAATTAATATGTGTGATGCATGCAATACAATTTTTTATTTTTGTTCATTTATTTAGAAAAGTGAGTGGCTCTCCCTATCCTCTTCTTCTTGGAGGACTTTCTGTCATTGACGCGAGGGAGTATTTTTGTGAGCCTTTATGCAGGAGATTTATGGATTTTATAGGAACCCCTCCAATTTTCTTTATTTGACCGATTATTAAAAGAGTTTCGTACAATTTTTGAAACATCAATTTAGAGGCATAATCACATGGTCAAGAGAGAAAAGAAACAAATGGATATTTTATTTGATATTCACAAGTGTTTTTTTACAGAAAGATATACAGAAGGAAATTTCTGAAGAATGGCTGGCCAGGGTAGGCTATATACATTGGGCTTAACAATTATATCTGTAATTGTTGCTCTTTACGTTCCCCTAATTGCTTCGGCCTGAGCCAGGAGTGTAGATGCTGCAAGACGCTTGCTTCTAGAAGATAATCACTTGAACCGCCTTTCGGTTTTCGATTCAAGCGATCGTTGCTTGCTTTGTTTTTACATCTTATTCTTTTGCCCCTAACTTTTGCCTAGGACGTATCCTAGCGGGGATAATTTTTGCCTTTGTTTTGCCTAGTACCCTTGTACTGGCGGGCTTTTTATTTTGCCCTAACTTTTGCCTAGGACGCCCTTTTTGGGTTTTCGTCCTAGCGGGCCTATGCAAGCAACGTCTTCAAGCATAGTACTTCTTTACCACGTCAGTGTTGACTAGGTATCGAAGTTCTTCTCCATCCATGTTTGTGAAGATCAATGCTCCTCCTGAGAAAGCTCGCTTTACCACGTACGGTTCTTCGTGATTTGGGGCCCACTTTCCGATTTTGTCCTTTTGAGCTGATGGCAATTTCTTTATTACCAACTCTCCCTCATGGTAGACTTGAGGGTGGACTTTTTTTGTCAAAAGCCTTTTTGATCTTCCTCTGATAGGCTTGACCATGGCATATGGCGTTCAGCCGTTTCTCTTTGATAAGGTTCAACTGGTCGTATCGGCTTTGAACCCATTCTGCCTTGGAAAGTTTTGTTTTCACGATTACCCTTAGAGAAGGTATCTCGACTTCGACGAGTAAAACTGCCTCCATCTCATAGATGAGGGAGAATGGAGTAGCTCCTGCAGACGTGCGTACTGAAGTCCTATAGCCATGAAGAGCGAAGGGTAACATCTCATGCCAGTCTTTAAATGAGACAACCATCTTTTGCACTATTTTCTTGATGCTCTTATTGGTTGCCTCGACTGCCCCGTTCATCTTTGGCCGATATGGGGAAGAGTTGTGTTGGATCTTTGAATTCTTGGCACAGTTCTTCCACCATTTGGTTGTTCAGATTAGATCCATTATCAGTGATGATTTATTTCTCCATGCTTCCACTAGATTATTCCAAAATCTTTTGGGACAAGAGAGAAAAGAAGGAAAGGATATATTTTCAAAAGTTTGTGTTTTAGAGGGGATTATTTTATTTTTGAAAAATGGATTTTGTAAGAATGTTTGGCCAAGGTGGGCTTATGTGTTTAGGCTTGTTTGATTAAACACTTATGAAGTTAAGAAAATCTTTGTTTATTGACGTTGTGATTTTGACAACTTGGATATCTTCCCTTGAACCTTTCTTGAATTTGGCTCGTGGTACCATCATGGATTTCTTTTGTTTTTTGATTGTCCTTATTTTTGCCTAAAACACCCTTTTGTGGTGTTTTAGCGGACTTTTGTTTTTGTTTATTTTTGCAACCCTAACTTTTGCCTAGGTCACCCTTTCATGGGATTCCTAGCGGGTCTTTTGCTCTTATTTTTGTGCAGCCCCCTTTTTTGGGTTTCCTGCCGAGCTTTTTTTTGTTTTTAGGATTTCCATGATGGCACTTGTCGAGGCCAAGGGAAGGTGCTCCAAGTTGTCACACACACTTCCACATAAAAATGATGTGGGTTTATTATTATTAAGATGATTTTAACCTCATTCATGTTTATTCAAACAGGGTTAAAAAATGTGGTTTAGAATTTTATTATAAGCAAGAAAAGAAGCAATGAGAAAGAATGATTTTATTATAATCATAGTGGAAACATATGTCCTTATTTCATCACTGATATGGGTCCCAATATTGACCTCTTTTATTTCTCGGCCCTGCCCCAAATTCACGGTCTCTAATTTCTCTTGACGAGCTTCTTAATGCAGCAATCTTTGCAGATCCGGAGAAATGGTCTCCTCATCACTGTCCAACTCAACCCATTTATCCTCAACTTTTGGATCCCGGTCAGAGCGAACAATTACAGACATAATTATTTTATTGGTTCTGTTTAGGTTTAGAATTTATTAATGTTAATGGGGAAAGAGAGAAAAGAACAAAAAAGTGAGTAATGTGAAAAATGCCTCTTTATTGATATTTTTAAAAAAAACTGTAAAACCCTTATTTACATGAAAAGGTTCTCATGATCTCGGGTACTGATCATGAGTCCCTAAAAGAGAAATATGAAGGGGCCCTATCGTGGCTTGTTCTTCTCTCTACTCCTGCTTTGGCCGAGGATTCTTGCTCACGTCGGGCGCTATCGAATCAAAAGTGATCCACCCGGCATCAATAAGGTCTTGGACCTTATATTTGAGAGCTCTGCAGTTCTCCGTTGAATGCCCCGATGCCCCCGAATGGTATAAACATTTGTCTTGTGGTTTGTACCAACTGGGATGAGGTGGATCAATCTTCTTTAATGGAACGTAAGCTAGAAGACGTGCTTCCACTAGCTTCGGCAGGATGTCGCTATATGTGGTCGGAAGTTTATCAAACTTCTTCACAGGTTTGAATTGCGATCCTCCTGACTTCGAAGTGGAAGAAGACGAAGGGATGGTTATGGCACTGACTTCTCTCTCCTTCTTCTTCCCAAAGGTCTTCTTAGCTTTAAATGATTGGGAAGGTTTAGCTAGCTTCCCGCTTTTCAGCTCTTGTTCCACTCTTCCTCCAACATGATGGGACTCATGGTCACTGTGCTCAGCCCCTTGTATGTTGTGGTGACGCATGAGTTCCATCATTTGCGCCATTTGCTCTTTGAGCTGTGAGAGCTCGGCTGTAAGCTCCTTATTTCGTTCCTCCAACGCGTCCATTTTCTTGTTGAGCTGAGAGAGCTCGGTTGTGAGCTTCTTATTTTGCTCCCCCAGCGCTTCCATTTTCTTGATTTTCTGTGCGCGTGTGAGGACAGAGAGATGACCAGCCACTTTCTAAAAATGAATATTTAATCTAATTAATTTATGGGATGAATACGCTCTTGACATGAGCTTGATAACCCTCCATTTTTAAGGCGCTGCCTTTTTAAAACAAAGTGTTACCATCCTCCTTGACTTATGATCTCTCCTCAACGGAGAATCTCGATAATTATGGGTCACTTTTACTCATGTCAAGAGGTATTGGTGAACCTAAAATGCATGGTCTATGAGGATGCATGATGTCTTATTGGTAATGATGTACATGCTCCTCACTTTTATTATATTTTCACACATGGTCTTTCCTCTCATGTCATGGTTTTTTCATGCATGGGGATTATTCTTTAGACCTTATCACGAGGTTTATTATTAATGCACAAACAATTGCACATAACGAATGCACAAACAATTCACTCATCCACGAACAATCACGAGCGAATCACGAGGTAGGGGTATCCTGCAGAAAGGTGCATATTCAAGGTAGGTTCTAACTGTTCTCACCAGTCCAAGGCCCCCAAGGTGCCCCCATTATAGGGACCCAATTCCTCTCATCGTAGGTCGATGGAAAGCTCCAACGCACCGTCGGACTCAAGTTCATGGTTATCACCTTGAGTGATGTTTTCCGACAACGGTCTACGGGCACCTATAGACCCATTCGACAACCGGCTGTACTAACATCCACTCCCTATGGTTAATCACTCATGCCCCCGGGTATAGAGGGAACTGTTGTGTGCAAAGGTTTGTGTGCAGTTTTTATTTCAAACAATTGCGTAAATTTAAAAATACAACAGTTATTAAAGCCAAATAGATAAACATGTTATCATACAAGTGAAGGGGTAATGAAGTAATTTTAACTATTATTCGTTAAAATAATCTGTCACTAAATGGGACTGACTCTCGAGGCTTCCCCAGCGGAGTCGCCATCTGTCGCCACCGGCCCAAACGGGCCTCGGCAGTCGCGAAGACGGTCGAGCTCGCTTTTATTTTAGTTTTGAAAATGTATTGGATTATTAGAACGACTTGTTCTCAAACTGAGACCTTGTCGATCTTATCCAATTTACTTATTAAATGTCTCACCAATCCATATTAATCCCAAGCGGGACCCTCCATGGATTAGTGGTTTTCGTAAAAGGAGGGTTCGTGGAGTCGCCACCAATGTTTTACTCAAAACATTGGAAAAAGGGATAAGGCAATTGATTTTATAAATCAACTTTGGCCATTACAACCAGAGTTGGGTAAGGGAGTCGGTTACGCGTGGGGAAGGTGTTAGCACCCCACAGCGCCCCTTTCGGGTTCCCTATGACAGATTATTTCTAAAATAACAGTGTAAAATTACTAAATTACCCCTATTTATTCTAAGCAATTATAAATTAACTATCTACATGATGACAGTTTAAATATGCACACAGAAAGCAGTAAAAGGAAGGATTTTGAAGAAGAAACCTTTGAAGCGTGCTTTTATATATTTCGTAAAACTAGGAAGCTTTTTGGCGTTCCCTCGCTCTACAAGCCCGCTCGCTCCCTCCTATAAAATTTTGACTATGGAAATCCGGAGGATTTCCCTTCGACTAGGTTCGATCCTCGAGCAAAATGGCTCGGGGCTCAAGAACTTCGTCGGACCAACTCTCCAAGTGATTTCTAGGGCAGAACACTGCTCAAAAACCCCAGAATACTCAAGGAGAGGGTTGAAACTATGTGTAAAAGTGTAAAATGACGTCCAATTGACGTCATATTTATAGGGAACAGACCCAATACGGGCTACAGAATCAATACGGCCGTATTGAAATTTTTGAACTTCAATACGGCCGTATTGAGTTCAATACGGCCGTATTGAAGCTCAGAAATTTCAATACGGCCGTATTGAGTTCACTGCGGCTGTATTGAAGCTTCAATACGGCCGTATTGATTTCAGTACGGCCGTATTGAAGTTTCAGAAACTTCAATACGCCGTATTGAGTTCACTGCGGCCATATTGAAGCTTCAATACGGCCGTATTAAGTTTAGTACGGCCGTATTGGGCTTCATTCCCTCCACTTTCTTATTTTGAGCTATTCTAAGACCTCTAGACCTACAGAGAACCCTCCTAGGGCCTTCCAGGAGTCCTTCTGGCTGATCTTCCTTCAGTCTTCGAGAGTCTTCAAGCTTTATTTCCGACCCGGACCTTCCAGGAGTCCTTCTGGCTGATCTTCCTTCAGTCTTCGAGAGTCTTCAAGCTTTATTTCCGACCCGGACAATTTTAGGGGTCTACAATGAGCCATTAGCTTGAGATTCGAACAAGTCGAAGGGAAATCTCTTTGATTTCCATAGTAAAAATTTGTCTTTAGGGGAAAGGAGCGAGCGGACGTGTAGTGGGAAGGAGCGCCAAAAAGCCTCCTAACGTTGTTCTGATATATATAAAAGCCCGCTTCGGAGGTTTCTTTCTAAATCCTTTCTTTTACCGCTTTTATTGATTTTTGATTGTCGCATTGCATCTTTAGAGCTTTCATCATGTAAATATTTAATCTATAATCGTTTCTAATAAATGGGGGTAATTTAGTAATTTTACATTATTATTTATGAAATAATCCGTCATAGGGAACCCGAAAGGGGCGTTGTGGGGTGCTAACACCTTCCTCGCACGTAATCGACTCCCTTACCCGACTCTGGTTGTAATGGCCAAGGTTGATTTATGAAAATCAATTGCCTTATATCTTTTTCCAATGTTTTGAGTAAAATATTGGTGGCGACTCCAAGAACCCCTTCTTTTTGCGAAAACCACTAATTCATGGAGGGTCCCGCTTGGGATTAACATGGATTGGTGAATCATTTAATAAATATTGTTAGTTCGATGAGGTCTCAGTTTGAGAATAAGTCGCTCTAACAATCCATCATTTTCCAAAACTTAAAAAGAGTCTGACCATCGTCGCGAATGCCAATGTCCGTTTCGGCGGGTGGCGACAGACGGCGGTCCCGATTTTGACTTCGAGGAACTCGGCGGTACCCTCGTTGTCGTAGTATTTTCGTAGCCTCTGCAGGCTGTAGTATTTTCGTACCCTCTGCAGGCCGTAGTATTTTCGCAGCCTCTGCAGGCCGTAGTATTTTCGCAGCCTCTCCAGGCCGTAGTATTTTCGTAGCCTCTTCAGGCCGTAGTATTTTCGTAGCCTTTTCAGGCCGTAGTATTTTCGTAGCCTCTTCAGGCCGTAGTATTTTTGTAGCCTCTCCAGGCCATCTGCTGATGTTGTGAGTATTGTTGTGCCGGCCTCTCGAGGCCGCCTGCTGATATTATGAGTATTATTGTGCCGGCCTCTCCAGGCCGCTTGCTGATGTTGTGAGTATTCTTATGCCGGCCTCTCCAGGCCGCCTGCTGACAGTGAGTATTATTGTGCCGGCCTTTGCAGGCCGCCTACTGGTGGTGATGATGTGATTGTCCCTTTTTATGGGAGGACATCTGATGAAGACGAGGATTGCTGGTAGGTGGTGCCCTTGTGATTGTGGGCAAAGAAGTTGATGCGTGACAGAGATTCTAGTGTTGCCTCTGTCGTGTGAGTATTGTGATGCCTCTCCAGGCGCCTGCTTGTAATAGGTTTTTTTTTTTCTAAATTTTGTTTTCTTAGCTTCGGCTTTTTCATATTTGAAGCTTGCCTTTTTCTACTATTTTTATAAATGCTTCGGCTTTTTCATCATGTATGAAGCTTGCCTTTTTCTGTTTTATCTTTTGTTATCATCATTGGTGGAGGGATCCCATCCCATGATGATGTTATTTGCTTAATATTTATTGACAAGTATTATTTTGGAAGCCACTCCTGGCTTTGGAAAGGAGACCATTCCTAGTCTTGGCATTCTCTTGAATCATCCTTCTTTCAATTGAGGAGTAGGGCGTGATGGGCTCTTCATGCTTGTGGACTTGATTATTCTTCCTCGTCCGGTTCTATCCCGTCTTTCTGTTGACATGTGTTTTGTTTCTTGGTGGCTATATGAAACCACTTGTATGGATTGCCCTTGTTGGTCTTTTTTACGAGTGCTTCGGCCTCTTGATTCCTCCAACAAGGGATGGATAGACACACACAAAGAATGCAAGAATGCAAAAGAAAATGCGAAGCAGGAATGGATTGGATTTTTTTTTTATATAAAACTTATACCCTTTTGTGCACGCTTGTGCCATATGCATGTTATGCAATGATGCTTCTATGCTAATGCTCAAAATGCAAATTTATTTTTACTTTCAAGAAATTAATCTATGCGCATTGATCAATGACATGGATTGTTATCCTTTAGCCTTGTCGAATTCAGTGTTGCTTCTTTAACCTAAGGTTTGTGTAGTTCAGCCCTCTCGCTTGTACCGGATATGATATGTTAGCCCTTTGATTAGGTGTACCTAGACTCTGTTCTAGGACACCTCCATCTTTTCCTTGTGAGTGTTCACTGTGCATACTCCGTGTATCTCTCAAATTTATCTTAATGCCATATAGGTCGAGGAAAGAAAGGAAGAGGATATATATATATTTTTTGTAAAAGTTTCGGTAGAAAGGATTTTTTTCAAAAATGGTTTATAGAAGAATGGCTGGTCAAGGTAGGCTAGTGGTTTAGGCTGATGCACAAGTACATTCAAAGTGAGGAAATCATTTTCCGCGTTAGCTTATTATTTCCTTCAGAGTTAAGCCATGACTTGGGATTTCATATTGATTAAATGATCTTCTCGAGCCGTCTTTCAGTTTTCAGCTCGGGATGCTGCTTTGTCCTAACTTTTGCCTAGGTTACTTGAGATGTGTTCCCTAGCGGACATTTTCTTTTGATCCTTACTTTTGCCTAGGCTACCCTTGTTAATTGTGGGTTGCCTAGCAGATCTTGCCCTAACTTTTGCGCAACCCCCTTAGTGGGTTTCCTGCCGGGCCTTTGTCTTTGTAGCATTTGTGATCATCTTTCATTACTCCATTAGAGGAGGATGCCCCTTGCACTGATTTCATTTGGGCTTTTATCCACAAGTCATGCCAAGTTTGATTGATCTTTATATTTTTTTTGTATAAAGCCATTGTTTCTAATGACGTCCTTATTTCAAATGTACTTGTTCATGTAGGGTTTGTTGACGAGGCTTAGAGTAGAGAAAAGGGAGAAGAGAAATGAAGTAGAAAAGTGTATGGCATTAAAATAGAATTGTCAATTTACACGTGCCCATTTAATGTAGCTTGAGGGCCCGGGCATGCCCCAAGTTCGTGATTTGTACACAAAGAAAAAGAAGAAGGTTGCCCCTTAGAGAGGCTTAGGTCATCTAACTGTAGAGCTAGTCCTCCACTTGCTTGGATGTGGCGCTTCAGAAGATTTTGTGCAGAGGGAGGGCCTTTGGCTTCTTCTCTCATGAAGGTTTTCTCAACCCGTATCTTTCCTGAGATGTAGGAATGGGGAGAAGCGATGATAGAGCTTTCTATGAAATCTGAAGAAGAACATTCAAGCTGTCTCTCGATTTTCAGCTTGAACACACATTTTTTTTTTTGCCTAGAACGCCCTTTGCGGGTTTTCATTCTAGCAACTTCTTGACAAGCAATGCTTCTCTCTTGTTGAAATCACCTTTTGAGAAAGCTCTAATCGTTTTGCCTTAGTGTTTGAGAGATTCGTCATCCTTAGGTTCTCTTTATTAGCTTGCAACTCGTTAAGAGTGTGGATCCATCCATTCCCTTTGGATTTCACAGTTGCGCGACACGGCTTTATCCTCTTAGGGTAAGAGTTGGCGTCTTAATGATTGTGGAGTTCTTTACCCTCAACTCTTTATGCATGGCTTGTTTCCATTACTTCCGATTAACGCACATAGGTTAATTTCCCTTTTTATTCTTATTTATTCTTTTACAAGGAGGGATATGTTCTAAATGAATGTAATGCAGAATGTAGAGAAAGTTGAGAATAATAAATATCAGTCTCATTGATTTTTTTATTTGTGAATGCTCGAATAGATTTCAACAGTATTAAGTGAGAATCTATATTAGATTCTAAAAAGACTTACTTCAACAAACATATCGAAGCAAGGGCCCAACCATAGTATATTTTTAAAAAAATTGATTTGGGCTTTTTCTTTATAACGCAAATACTGTCATATATTAGAGCATTCACTTTTCTTTTCTTAACTTTCTACACATATGGCAACCTAATCCTCCTTAGCTAATAAAATAAAATGAATGAAATTAATGAACTAATCTAGAATGCATGTCATTTTTTTTTGCCTAATCTTTATCATGTTTCTATTATCTAAAGGGGAATGATACATGGTAAAGACGAGATTTCTTTTATTAAATTTTTTTTTTACAAAAAGGAAACTACTTATATGATGTTAATGGAATGCTGACCTAAGAATGTACAAAGGGGTATAAAATTTTATTATTTTTATTTTTATTATTATTATCTTTATTGTTTGCTTATTATAAAATTTCAATCCACCTTATTAGAATAAAATAATACAAACAAATGCACACACATATGCTCAATCAATGTACACCCACGAACGATCATGATCAAATCCTTGGTCTGTGGTCCCTGTCAAGAAAAGTGCGTTATATGGGACGGTTCTAATCTCACTGGTGTTTAAGGCTCCCAAGGTGCCCCCATTATAGAGACCCAGTATCTCTGTCGCCGTCACTAGCAAACTCTAAGGTCTGTCGCAGTATTTCGGGCTAGAGTAACCGGTTATCACCTTGAGTGTGATTTCCGACAAGGCTCATAGGCTCTAAGGCCAAACTTGGGCCGGTCGTACGTCAACCACTCCCTATGTTTAATACCCTCATGCCCCCGGGTGTAGGGGGAACTATTGTGTGCAAAGGTTTGTGTACAATTTTATTTCAAACAAGTGCGCAATTTAAATAAGCAAACAAACAGATATTAAAGCCAAACAAATAAAACAAATAAAATAAAAGGGAAAAATATTTAAATTATTATTTTTATTTTATTAACTTCGTCAATTAAATGGGCCTGACCCTCTTTAAACGTCCCTAGTGGAGTCTCCATCTGTCGCAACCCAAAAATTTCCGATGTTGCGGCTAATGGTTTAGACATCCTTTTAAAAGTCTCATCAATTAAGGAATGCCCGGACACCAGACTAATCCTTAATTAATGGTTTTGAAAATAGGTTCATGGAGTCGCCACCAATATTTTACTCAAAACATTGAAAAAAGAAAAGATTTTTAAAAGTCCAATAATGGCCTTGATAACCAGAATTGGGTTCGGGGGTCGGTTACGTGTAGGGAAGGTATTAAGCACCCCTACAACGCCCTTAATCGGTACCTTATGACGAAGTTAAAATTATAAATAATAATAATATAAATATTAAATCCCCTTTTATTGATGACTATTTACATGCTTGAAATTTAAATTAAACAATTGACTCTAAAATATCTACATGATTATTTTTATTATAACAATGTAAAATAAAAGAAGAGAAAGATAAAACAAGAGATTGATGAGTAATACCTCGTAACAAGCTTTATTGAATCTTCAACTATGGAGGTTTTAGGTGCTTTGTGGTAACCTTTCACACTACAATAAGCCTCACAAAACTCAAGAAGTACAATAGGAGAGAGAAAGAAAAAAAAGGGAGAAATTTCGAGCTCTATGGAACTTTGGACGAAATTTTTGGAGGTCCCTTGAACTGTGCCCGAGATTTCTTATTTATAGGCATCAGATGTGGGCCGGAACGGCCCGTTCCGGATCCGAACGTTAAGTGTTAACTTTGTACCCTAGAACGGCCTGTTCTGAAATCAGAACGGCCCATTCCAGGGAACCAGAACGGCTCGTTTTGATTTCAGAATGGCCCGTTCTGGGGAACACATTTTAGGCCATTTGATGGGTTTAGAACGGCCCGTTCTGGCCTAGAACGGCCCGTTCCAACCTAACTTTTTTAGTCCTTTTGATTGGTTTGGAACAGCCCGTTCCAATTCCAGAACGGCCGTTCTGGACTTGGGAACGGCCCGTTCCGATTTTGGAACGGCCCGTTCTGGGCCACTAAAAAAACTTATTTGGGCCCTCTAATGTCCTATTTTGCTAATTGTATGCCCCCCGGACGAAATTGGGTATCTACAGGCCTTGGTTTCATTCATTTTTTGGTTTGTAATTGGCCATTTTAAACCACTTCATCTTGGTTTTAATTTCGTGTAGTTTGAAGGTGATTTGAAAACCTTCACCTAGGAATTCGACTAGCATATTCTTTAAGTGCTTTCCTTTGCATGCTTTAAAGCTTTTGTAGTATATTTGCCTAGGACTTTACTTTGTCTATTTGTTTTGTTTAGAAGGCTTCAATTTGCCTACTAGGGGGTCGTGCACACACACATAACTTTTGTGTAAAAATTATTTTGTGAGAAAAGTGTGAAAAGGCTTAGTGATTTTTACTTGATAAGGCTTGGTTATTAAGTGATTCCTAGTAGTCCACCTCCCTTTGATAGTTCACTTTGTACACTTAGGCCTTTTTCATAACAATCTTGCACCTTTGAAAACCTTTTTGTGAAAACCTTTTTTATCACTCACTCTTTGTGAAAACCTTTTAACCAACCTCTTTGAAAACAAATTTGTGAAAACCTTTTTTCTTGATCAAAGATGAGTGATCACTCTAGTGTACATGGTCATACTTCCTATAGCAGTAGACTGTGTTAGGGATGAGATTAGGGAGTTGAAGGAGTACATAAGAAAAAAAGAAGAGAAAAACATAATAAGAGTGGAAGACATTAGAAAAAGAGAAAAAGAAAATGCAAAGAATAATGAGGAAATAAGAAATTTACTTGCAAAGTTGGTAGAAACTAGTGGATCCAAACCTACGGTTGTTCCAACTAGATCTCAAATAGGAAAAGAAGTTAGAGTCCTTAGGAGTATGCATGAGGAAGAAAATTCAACAAGAGAGTTAGGACTTAGAAGAAAAGAAAAAGAAAAGAAAATAGAAAAGAAAGAAAAAATAAAGAAAAGTATAGAGAAAGTTCAAGAGTGGTTAGAAAATGGAAAAAAACAAACAATACTCTTATCGAAGAGTAAAGAGGATAATGTTTCTTCCAAAGGGCTTATGCTTAAAGAGAGTCACTTTACCATTGAAAATGATTTAAAGACTCTTTTCATTCATCAAGACCTTAACTCTTTCTCCCACGTTGCCACTAGTCATGAAGGGAGATTCAAAAACAAATCTTTTTTAAAGAAAAAGAATCTCAACTTCAAGATTTAGTGAAGAAGTGGACTTCACTTAGTCCCACTTCTTGTGCTACTTCCTTGGTGGTGCCCAAGGAAGATAAGCCTTCTTTCTTTAAGACTCTTTCTACTTTAGTTTTCCTCATAAAACACCCAACTTTTGATTTGTATGATTTGTTGGATACATCTCATGGTGTCCTATTTTCTATTTTTGATCTTGAGGGAAGTTCAAACTTATTTGAACTTAACTTGGTTACTTCCCTACAAGACAAACTTAGATTATATGAGTTTTCTAGACTCCTCTTCACACTTTTTTCTCATATGTATCTAACAAATAATGCAATACAAAGTTGTTTAGGTAATTTTTTAGTTAAGTTTTCTTTATTTTCCAATACATACCTAGGTAACTACATTGGGTACCTCCAACAAGATATTTTAGTTCTTAGGACTAGTGCTTTAGTGTGCTATAGTTTTAGTCTTTTTAACTTTTTAGGTTTTTGTTATACACCTAGACTTCACCATAGGGAAGATCCTATCCTTAACATTAGAGAGTCTAGTCCTTTTAGTTTAAACAATCTTTTTAGCATTTTTAGTGGAACCCCTCTTAGGATACACTTTCCATTTCTATCATATACTGTCACCTTTAATGCTTATTTTTATGTTTTTGTTCGTCATGAGGCCCACCATGAAGAACCTCTTGATTTGAGGTCAAATCCTTTTCAAGAGGGAGGGAATGATGGAATAACACTAAGGCCAAGAAGACCAAGAGGTGATATATTGAAGGAGGCAAGAGGAATGGGTTAGTGTTGAAAAACCATAGGAGGAGTAAGCCTACTTTTGGGCCTTAGCTCCTAAGTTTTTATAGCATTTATTTTTATTCCTATTTTTGCCCTTGTCTTTAATTTCCTATTTTACCCTTGTATTTTGGGGTATCTTAGTCATAGGATTTATTTTCTTTTGTATTTCCCATTTTACCCTGTTAGAAAAGAATGGCACAATCCAAGAGGGGGGTGAATTGGATTCTATGACCCTTTAAAAAATTTCAGAGTATTTAGGATCTTTATTTCACTTAAACTTTTCTAAGACTGAATTTTCAATGAAGTTTCTTCAAAGACTTGTTTATAGAAGTATGAATGCTATATGCTTTCTTGATTACAAAATAATGAGGTTCAAATGTAATGCTTTAATTCAGATTAAACTGTCAATATTCACACACACATGTTAATCAAGAATTATCTTCTTTAATGTTCAACCAAGATATTACTCAAAGTAAAAGATAAAGGTAGAAGAAGATTGCACAAGTCTTTTATACTGGTTCAGCCACTCCACATGTGACCTACATCCAGTCCTTAATCAGCACCTGATCAAGATTTGTTCCACTATCTCAATGAAGAAGGTTTACAAGCACACCACA
The DNA here is from genome assembly GCF_000230855.2 of Cajanus cajan. Classification (NCBI taxonomy): domain Eukaryota; kingdom Viridiplantae; phylum Streptophyta; class Magnoliopsida; order Fabales; family Fabaceae; genus Cajanus; species Cajanus cajan. The sequence goes on along the minus strand of NC_138520.1, from coordinate 53,264,769 downwards.
CATGCATATACTTCAACACTAAAGATAACCACTTTCTTGACCCCAAGAAAGCACCCCTTGTAGAAACCCACTACAAGAAACCTTACCACTTGAGAAACCCTTCTCAAGATTTTACAAGTATTCACACAGAATAAAGGAACGAATTCACCTGGAATTCAGAAGCAAATCTTAATCTTCCCCTTTCAAGAATGTTATGATGATGATGATCTTCTATCAAAGTTTTTTACAAATGTTTTTCTTCTTGGATTCACAAAGAAAACTCTCCAAGATGGTCACAAAGACTCCACAAAAACGCTTTTCTAATTTTGATTATCAGTTCTAACTCATGTCTGAAGTTTCTAAAAGTTCAAACTATTTATAAAAGTTTCAGACCCAGATAATCGATTATTTTAAAGAATAATCGATTATTTTGTTCTTCAGGTTTTCTGGAAACCAACCAAGAACAATATAATCAATTATTTTGCTGGATAATCGATTATTCCAGAGAGTTATTTCTGGGATAATCGATTATTTGGAAAATAATCGATTATTGCAGCAAGGCATCCCATTTTGCCTATTGCTGGAATAATCGATTATATTTAACGATAATCGATTATTTTGAGTTAGTTCTCAAAACTTTGTTTTAAGTCTCAAAATAACTTTCTAATCTTCTTTACTCATCATCATACACTCTCTGCTTAGTTTAGATAAAGATTTTGCTTATGCACAAAGCACACACAACATAAAAACTCATCCAAAACAATCTATATACTAATCCCTATTACATAGCATTTTCTTTGACATTATCTTTGACTTTGTTTTTGTGCTTCTAAGTTGTTGTTTGTTGTTGCCCTTGACACACATTTTGTGATCATCAAAACTCCTTTAAGCTTCAAACTCCTCCAAGCTCAACAATCTCCCCATTTTTGATGATGACAACCAATCTAGGCTCCAACCATTTTTGCTTCTAATTTCAACATACGAAACCTGCAAAAAACATACACACACAAGCACAATACCTGCAAACAATACCTGCAAAAACAACAACCATACATACAACAACCTTTCTCCCCCTTTGGCATTATCAAAAACAAACCAAGCTATGTTTTACAATATAAGCCATATGCATATTCCTCAAGTGCTCAGAATCATACCAAACCAAGTATAACATAGGCATTAGATTCAATCTTAGTGAACAACACCATCTCAGCCAGAATTATTTAATCAATCAAGATACAAATGACAACTCAGAATTCTTCAAAATCCCCAAAATTGAAGGGTTGGGGTTTCTCTCGTCCAGAACCACTCAACCCCGCAGCAGCCTTCAATGTTGGCCCGTCCAACTTAATCATCTTTCCTTTCACCACCGATTGCATGATGCCCTCATTGCTTGTGGCAAAACAGAGAAATAACCTGATCAACTCAGGATAATAGGGACCCTCCATTTCCAAAAACTTTCCCAGTTCTTGGTGCTCTAGAAGGGTTGGGAAACTGAGACCCTCATTCTTAAACCATTCAAGCTTAAGAGTCTTTGGAGGAATGATTCTCCGCCCAGCGTACCACTCAAAGTAGTATTCTTGAGTCTTCTCATCCGGAAACCACTTTGAAATCAGTTGCCCAAAGGGTAGAGGGCGTTTTCTCCCCCTCACTTCAAGGTTTTTAGGTCTCTTTGATGAAGATTCCATGAGTGGGTATTGAAGAAGAAGAAGAGAATGAGAGAGTTGAGAGGGTTAGGGTTTGTGGGTTTGTGAGAAAATGAGAGAAAATGAGAGAAGGAGAGGTTTTAAGAAGTTTTTCCCTAACAACTTCTAAGTGGGAAAGTAATGGGAGGTTTTAAGAGTTTGGCGCGTTTATACCCGTTCAAACGTTTCATAAATTTCAAAAACCGCCCAGATAATCGATTATTTATGCAAATAATCGATTATTTGCATCAGCAAAATCCCTTTAAAACATAATCTGATATGGATAATTGATTATTTTCAAGATAATCGATTATTATAGAGAGTCGTTTCTCTTAACTTTGCCCAGATAATCGATTATTTACAAGATAATCGATTATTCCAGTAGCCTTTCAGATTCCTCTTCTCAGATAATCGATTATTTCCCTAGATAATCGATTATAACAGTGACTCTTTAGATTCTTCTTACCAGATAATCGATTATTCCCCAAATAATCGATTATTCCAGTGGCTCTTTGAATTCTTCATCTCCCAGATAATCGATTATTACCCAAATAATCGATTATCATGGGTTTACTTAAAATAATCGATTATATTTTAAGATAATCGATTATTCCAATGAAGTTTTGCTTCTCAGAAATTTTAGCTTTTCAAATTCCACCAAGTCTAATTTGCCACTTGAATACTCTCTTCTATACACCTCTAACTGTCACTCTCAAAGCATAATCATTTCAAACATGATTCGTTGATTATTCCTAATTCAATTCTCAATTGGTTGAATCTTTCCCTTGGTAGAGGTTTTGTAAAAATATCAGCTAATTGTTTGCTAGTCTCTACAAACTCTACAACACAATCATTCCTTTGAACATGATCTCTCAAAAAGTGGTGTCTTATCTCAATATGTTTTGTCCTAGAGTGCAAAATTGGATTTTTGGTCAAATTTATTACACTTGTGTTGTCACACCCCAAAGGTATTTTATTTAGCTCAACTCCATAATCTCTTAATTGTTGTTTCATCCAAAGAATTTGAGCACAACAACTTCTAGCAGCTATGTACTCAGCCTCAGCTGTACTTAAGGCAACACAAGCTTGCTTTTTGCTATGCCATGAGACAAGTGCACTACCTAGTAGGTGACAAGTACCACTTGTGCTCTTTCTATCTAGTCTACACCCAGCATAGTCTGAATCTGAGTAGCCTATCAGACTTAGTGAGACTCCCTTTGGATACCACAAACCTACATTGGTTGTACCTTTCAAGTATTTAAGAATTCTCTTTACACACTTCATGTGAGATTCTTTAGGATTAGCCTGAAATCTTGCACATAGGCACACAGAAAACATTATATCAGGCCTACTAGCTGTCAAATATAAGAGTGATCCAATGATACCTCTATACTTTGAACAATCAACAGCTATTCCTTTCTCATCTAAGTCAAGATTGCAATTGTTTGATATTGGTGTGGCAGCCTCCTTACACCCTTCCATACCAAACTTTTTCAGAAGTTCATTGCAATACTTGCTTTGACTTATGAAAATTCCGTCATGCATTTGTTTGATTTGCAACCCCAAAAAGAATGTGAGCTCCCCCATCATTGACATTTCAAATTCACCTTGCATGGTTTTAGCAAATTCTTTACATAGAGAGGTATTTGTAGATCCAAATACAATATCATCCACATAGATTTGTACATACATTGTATCATTTTTAAACTTCTTGACAAACAATGTATTATCCACCTTCCCTCTTTCATAGTCATTCTCAATCAAAAATTTTCTTAACCTGTCATACCATGATCTTGGAGCTTGCTTCAAGCCATAGAGTGCCTTTTTGAGCTTGTACACATGATTAAGATTTTTAAAATCCACAAAGCCTGGTGGTTGTTCAACATACACTTCCTCTTGTATCAACCCATTGAGGAAAGCACTTTTCACATCCATTTGATAAAGCTTGAAATTCATTATAGAGGAATAAGAAAGAAGTAATCTAATGGCCTCTATCCTTGCTACAGGGGCGAAACTCTCATCATAGTCAATTCCCTCTTCTTGATTATACCCCTTAGCCACTAGTCTTGCCTTATTTCTTAGAATTATCCCAGATTCATCCAGCTTATTTCTAAAAACCCACTTGGTTCCTATAATTGGGTGATCTTTTGGTAATGGCACTAAATCCCATACTTCATTTCTTTCAAACTGATTTAGTTCCTCTTGCATGGCCATTAACCAATGTTCATCGTTTAGTGCTTCATCAATGCTCTTAGGTTCAACTTGTGACACAAATGCCATAGTGTTGCAAATATTTTTAATGGCACTCCTAGTTGAAACTCCCTTACCAATATTTCCAATTATGTTATCCATTGATAAGTCCCTAGAAGTTTTCCATTCCTTGGGTAATTGTTCACTTGTTTCCTTTGTTTTCTCATGTGATTCACTCTCCTTAGGCTCTTCATTTTGTTCATTCTCCAGTAGAGGTTGATCAAGCAACTCAGTTAAATCTTTAATTTCAGTTTGCCTTGTCTCTTGTTTGTTAGACTCATCAAATACCATATGGACAGATTCTTCTACAACCAGGGTTCTCTTGTTATAGATTCTATAGGCTTTACTATTTGTAGAGTATCCTAGAAAGATTGCCTCATCAGCCTTTGCATCAAATTTTCCAAGTTTCTATTTTCCATTGTTCAGCACATAGCACTTACACCTAAACACTCTAAAATATGAAATGTTAGGCTTCCTACCATTGTAAATTTCATAGGGTGTTTTCTTTAATATAGGCCGGATCATAACTTTGTTTAACACATGACAAGCTATGTTAATAGCATCAGCCCAAAAATATTTTGGCAATTTTGTTTCATTCAACATTGTCCTAGCAAGTTCTTCTAAGGACCTATTTTTCCTCTCAACAACCCCATTTTGTTGAGGTGTCCTAGGTGCTGAGAAATTATGGTTTATACCATGTTCCTCACAGAATTTTTGAAACATTATGTTTTGAAACTCACCTCCATGGTTACTTTTTATAGAGGTAATGTTTGAACACTTCTCATTTTGAACAAGCTTGGCAAATTTTCTAAAGGCATTAAAAGCATCATTTTTGTTTGCAAGAAACATAACCCATGTGTATCTTGAGTAGTCATCAACAATTACTAAACCATAGTAGTTTCCACCTAAGCTCATGGTTCTTGAAGGACCAAACAAATCCATGTGAATTAATTGCAAAGGTCTAGTTGTGGAAATCTGATTTTTGCTTTTAAAGCTAGCCTTCACTTGCTTGCCCTTTTGACAAGCATCACATAGTTTGTCCTTACTAAACTTGAGTTTAGGTAAACCAACCACTAATTCTTTCCTACTCAATTTATTCAAATGATCCATATGAATATGTGCAGCTCTCCTATGCCAAAGCCATATGTTTTCTTCTTGAGTTATTAAGCACTTAGTATTTGAAATTGCTATTGAGTGTTCTAAGTCAAGCATGTATATATTGTCAATCTTTTTTCCTATGAATCTGATTTCTTTAGTCTTTTTATCACATATCAAGCAACATGTATTATCAAATTCAATTTTAAAGCCTTTGTCACTTAGTTGACTTATACTCGGCAAATTATGTTTCAATCCATCAACAAGCAAGACATTTTCAATCAATGTTTGAGAGGAGGAATTACCAACATTGCCATGACCAAGTATTCTCCCTTTGTTGTTGTCACCATAGGTAACATACCCTTCATTCTTCAATTTCAGACTTGAGAATTTTGAAGGATCCCCAGTCATATGCCTTGAGCAGCCACTATCAAGATACCAAAGTAAATTCTTGGCCCTTAAGCATTCCTACAACAAAGATTCAGAGAAAAAATTTAGGTACCCATGTGAAGGGTCCTTGTAGGTTAGTTCTCAGCCTTTGACTCTTTTCAACCCAAACCATCTCTCCATTTGGAACTCCATATTTCCTAGAATAGCAGTTCCTTATTGTATGGCCTCTTTTACAGCAATAAAAACAAGTTGTTTGTCTAAAGAAGTTGCTTTTAAATTTTCTAAAATTTTGGTTTTTCTTAAAAGCTTCTTTCTTTGACTTAAATGGCATGCTCATGCTTTGATTAAAACCAAGTCCACTCCTATCAAAAGTGTTTCTTTGTTTTCCCAAGAGAATATTTTAAGTTTGCATTTCCATTAGTGAACTTTGCAAGAGTGGATTTTAAATCAGCATTTTCTTTTTCAAAAGTCTTGCAATTTTCACAAACATCTTTTGAGGAGGTGGGGTTTTCACAATGAGCTTCACTAAAGTTGAACATAGTTTGAAGATTTTCATGCTCATGCTTCAAATTCTCAAGCTCTTGTTCAGCTTTAATTAAAACATTTTCATACCATTTCAGCTTGTTTTTCAGCTTTGAATTTAAGGCACCTAATTTGACAGCCTCTTCATGGATTTGTATAAAAGCTTCTTGGAGTTGATCATAGTATGGATTAGATTCAAGGTCAGAATCACTTACAATTGTGTCTTGGTCAGCTCTAGCCATCAAACACAAGTTGTTCTCCTTACATTCGGATTCATCACTTGTTGTGCTTGAGTCATTATCTTCCCAAGCAATGTAGACTCTCTTCCCTTTTCCATTTCTCTTGCTTTTCTTCTCCTCTTGTTGCTTCTTCAAGAGGTTTGGACACTGAGCTTTCATGTGTCTCGGTTTTCCACATTCAAAGCAATTGAAGGAGGATGTACTTGCTTCCTCTTTCTTGTTTGTTTTTCTGTTGAATTTGTAGGGGGAATTTTTCTTTCTCGTTATGAATTTTCTGAACTTTTTCACCAGAAGATTGAAGTTCTCAGTTTTGGAATCATCAGAGCTTGATTCTTCACACACCTCGTTACCTTTGGCAGATTTCAAGGCTTTCAATGACACTCATTTGCCCTTCTTGTCCTGCTGGTCATTTTCTTCAAATATGTGCAGCTTTTGCTCATGCTCTCTTAGCTTCCCAAAGAGAGTAGCAAGTGTTAAGGAGGTCAAATCCTTTGATTCTTCAATGGCTGTCACCTTTGCTTGCCATGATCTATCCAAGCATTGCAGCACTTTCAAATTCAACTCTTCTTTCTCAAATTTCCTGCCAAGGTCAACAAGCTGATTTATCAAGTGTGTAAATCTCTTTTGAAAATTAGAAATAGATTCACCATTTTGCATTCTAAACAGCTCATATTCTCTAGTGAGAGTATGCTTCCTTGATCTCTTTACATCACTTGTTCCTTCATGAGTGACTTGCAAAGTATCCCATATTTCTTTAGCAGATATGCATTGTGAAATTCTAAAAAATTCATCAATTGACAATGCAGATGTTATGATGTTTTTGGCTCTCTTGTCATGTTGGGCTCTTTTCTTTTCTTCATCACTCCACTCACTCCAATGTTTTTCTTTAAGCTCATCACCATCTTTTTTCATAGGGATATAGGGTCCATTTTCTGTTGCATCCCATACAGCAATATCAATAGCTTCAATGAAAATCATCATCCTAATTTTCCAGTAGACATAGTTTTCACCATTGAAAACAGGAGGTCTATGAATAGACACACCCTCACCATAGGGTAGGTTGTTATTGGCCATTTTTGAAATCTTGAATAACTTTCAAGAACCTTGCTCTAGATACCAATTGTTAGAAAAGAATGGTACAATCCAAGAGGGGGGTGAATTGGATTCTATGACCCTTTAAAAAATTTCAAAGTATTTAGGATCTTTATTTCACTTAAACTTTTCTAAGACTGAATTTTCAATGAAGTTTCTTCAAAGACTTGTTTATAGAAGTATGAATGCTATATGCTTTCTTGATTACAAAATAATGAGGTTCAAATGTAATGCTTTAATTCAGATTAAACTGTCAATATTCACACACACATGTTAATCAAGAATTATCTTCTTTAATGTTCAACCAAGATATTACTCAAAGTAAAAGATAAAGGTAGAAGAAGATTGCACAAGTCTTTTATACTGGTTCAGCCACTCCACATGTGACCTACATCCAGTCCTTAATCAGCACCTGATCAAGATTTGTTCCACTATCTCAATGAAGAAGGTTTACAAGCACACCACACATGCATATACTTCAACACTAAAGATAACCACTTTCTTGACCCCAAGAAAGCACCCCTTGTAGAAACCCACTACAAGAAACCTTACCACTTGAGAAACCCTTCTCAAGATTTTACAAGTATTCACACAGAATAAAGGAATGAATTCACCTGGAATTCAGAAGCAAATCTTAATCTTCCCCTTTCAAGAATGTCATAATGATGATGATCTTCTATCAAAGTTTTTCACAAACGTTTTTCTTCTTGGATTCACAAAGAAAACTCTCCAAGATGGTCACAAAGACTCCACAAAAACGCTTTTCTAATTTTGATTATCAGTTCTAACTCATGTCTGAAGTTTCTAAAAGTTCAAACTATTTATAAAAGTTTCAGACCCAGATAATCGATTATTTTAAAGAATAATCGATTATTTTGTTCTTCAGGTTTTCTGGAAACCAACCAAGAACAATATAATCAATTATTTTGCTGGATAATCGATTATTCCAAAGAGTTATTTCTAGGATAATCGATTATTTGGAAAATAATCGATTATTGCAGCAAGGCATCCCATTTTGCCTATTGCTGGAATAATCGATTATATTTAACGATAATCGATTATTTTGAGTTAGTTCTCAAAACTTTGTTTTAAGTCTCAAAATAACTTTCTAATCTTCTTTACTCATCATCATACACTCTCTGCTTAGTTTAGATAAAGATTTTGCTTATGCACAAAGCACACACAACATAAAAACTCATCCAAAACAATCTATATACTAATCCCTATTACATAGCATTTTCTTTGACATTATCTTTGACTTTGTTTTTGTGCTTCTAAGTTGTTGTTGTTTGTTGTTGCCCTTGACACACATTTTGTGATCATCAAAACTCCTTTAAGCTTCAAGCTCCTCCAAGCTCAACATACCCTTGTATTATGAGGTGTTTTAGATCATAGGTTTTTAGTTTTGGGCTAAGGTATTTAATTAGGGAGCTAGACACATTTTTGGTGGTGTTTGGACCTATTTTTGGACTTAGAAAGGCTTAGGCCCAAGTGGAGGGCAAAGGTTGCATGGTCTTATCATGCACCTAGATGTAGCCTAACTAAACCCAAAGATTCCATCCTTGGCCACCAAGTTGCATCTAGGGTTAATTTGGGTTTCATTTGGTGTGCATTTGGCACCCTAAATGCAACCCTAGATGCCTCCCACTCCTATAAATACCCTAGGCACCACACCTTGTAAATATTTTGGATATTGAATATAAAGAGAGCCTTTTGTGCCTTTATATCTTTCCTTAGTCACCCTTGGCTATTTTCGGCCAAACCCTACCATCTCCACCTTGAGAGAAACAACCCTAGAAGTGGCCTTCATCATCATGAAGTGAGCCAACCCTAGAGTGCCCTCTTCTAGAATTTCCTCAAACACTTTCTACCCAACCTCCAAACACTTCCATTTCCGCCCCATTCCTCCATTAAAATGTCCCTTGAGGAACTTTGATCCAAGGAGTTCAAGCATCCCTTGCCATTGTTCAACATTCCTTCTTCAATGGAAGCAAGGATGCCATCAGTATAGGTAGATTTATAGTAGTTTATTTTGATGATATTTTAATATATAGTAGTTGCCTAATTGATCACATAGGACACTTAAGGCAAGTCTTTTCAATTCTTAGGGAAAACCATCTTTTTGGTTAGAAAAATGTACTTTTTGGGTAGATAGTGTATTGATTTTAGGTTTTATAGTTAGCAAAAATGGGGTTCATGTGGACCTCGAGAAAATCAAGGCCATCCAAGAATGACCTACACCTCAAAGTGTAGGAGATGTTAGGAGCTTCCATGGATTGGCAAGCTTCTATAGGAGATTTGTGCCTAACTTCTCTACATTTGCCTCCCTATTAAATGACTTAGTAAAGAAAAATGTTGAATTCCAATGTGGAGAGAAACAAGAAAAAGCCTTCCTAACTTTAAAGGATAAGCTCACACATGCTCCACTTCTAGCTTTACTTGATTTTTCTAAAACTTTTAAGCTAGAATGTGATGCTTTTAGGGTTGGCATAGGGGCGATTTTGTTGCAAGGTGGGCACCCAATTGCTTATTTTAGTGAAAAATTAAAAGGTGTTTCACTCAACTACCCTACCTATGACAAAGAGCTCTATGCTTTAGTTAGGGCCCTTCAAACTTGGGAACATTACCGTGTTCCTAAGGAGTTTTTCATTCATAGTGACCATGAGTCACTAAAATATTTGAGGGGTTAAGGCAAACTGAATTAGAGACATGCAAAAAGGGTGGAATTTTTGGAACAGTTCACATATGTGATCAAGTACAAGAAGGGGAAAACTAATATTGTTGTTGATGCTTTATCAAGGAGACATACTTTACTTGTCTCTCTTGGATCTCAAATTTTGGGCTTTGATCACATAAAGGAGTTGTATGCCAACGACTTTGATTTTAGTGATACATTCTGTAACGTAGTAAGTTATTTCAAAAAAAAATCCCAATATGGCTGATTTAGTAGCCTAAAACGGGCCATTCCCAAACTGGAACAGACCTTTCCCAAACTAGAAACTACTAAATTGACCTGAAAAACGTAGTTGAGAACGGGCCATCCTGGAGGGAGAACAGGCAGTTCCAAACCCCAAAACGAGCCGTTCTAGAGGGAGTACGGGCCGTTTCGGAGGGAGTACAGGCCGTTCCAGAGGGATTACGGGCCGTTCTAGATGGAGAATAGGTTGTTCTGGATGAATCCCAGAACGGGCCGTTCTGGTTTCAGAAAGGGACGTTTTGCATGCGATTTTTGTACGTGATGAGGGGGTGCAGAACGGGCCGTTCTGGATTCGGAATAGGCCGTTCTGGCCACTCCGGGACTTCTATAAATAGGGGTTGGTGGTTGAGGAGAAAGTGAAGTTTTTAGAGAGAAGTTTTAGAGAGAAGGATTGTGGGTCTGTGAGCTCCTTTCTCTCCCAAATTTCTCTGTATGATTCCTTTTCTCCTCTAGATCACTAATGCCTTCTGTCTTTTCTTGAAAATCAGATTAGGAATCTTGCTTTGGGAGGATTGAAGTTCCGGGTTGAGCTTCGGAAGGGAACTCTACTTCTTCTCAGTTATTGGCTATTTTGAGTCAATCTTCAGGTGAGGGAAGCTATAATGTTTGTTGTTTAGGTTGCATGTGACTTTAAAAACTCAATAGGTGCATGAATGTTGAGAATCCATAGAAGGATTGAAGAAAATCTCATTTTTGGGGTTTTGAGAAAAAAGAAGGATTTTGATGATTTTGATGCATAAGTTGGATGCATGTGAGATCTAAGTTTATTTAAGTTGTATGGAGTCTATGCATTGTGTTTTTGTGTTTGCATGTGGCTGGATTTGTTGGTTTGGATGAGAGTTTTGAACTCTTTGATTGGGATTTAGGCCGGGCGCAGGTTGAGCGCGCCGGGCATGGAAGAGCTTAGAGCTCTCGAGTTGGTGTTAGGCCAAGCGCAAGCTGATTGCGCCGAACGTGAATATGTTTATAAATAATTGATTTAAATTGATGCTTATGCATGTTTTTAAGTCGAAGTTTAGATCATGTATGTATGATATATGATGTACAGTGAGGTATGATTCATATGTATGCTTAGTGATGATACGTATGAATGTTTGAATATGATATGACATGTCTATATGTTCATATGAGTATGTTTATTGATCATAATGGTGGGTAGACCATTTATGATGTATGATGCATTATTGCATGTGATGTCTTATGACATGTGTGTGATTGTTGATGATGATAGTGGGCAAACCATGTATGATGTATGATGCATGATTGCATGTGATGCCCTATGGCATTAGTCTAGCCTAGGACTTGAGGAGAGAAAAAATATTTTCGAACTGGAAGAGCTCACATAGAGTCTCTTGAGAGTGGTGCTTGGATAGGCCACTGATATATGAGAGTGATGCTCAGGGAGGCTACTGGATTTGAGAGAGTGGTGCTCAAATAGGCCACTGGGTTGGGTGAGTCTCCTCTAAGTCCTTAGCTAGTGTTAGAGTGCGGTATGAGGTAGAGGGTTATTCTCTTAACCAAGTACTCGGGAAGGTGCGTGGATCCTTGCGGATAGTTGGTGGGCGAACTCCACAATTGAGTTGGTTATGCATGTCAAGGTCGTGGTAAGCCCGTACCCAACTGTGTTATACCTGACGGTAGATCTGGACTTCCAATTGTGTAAGTGACATCATCCGAGTAATCCCTAGTGAGGATTATATCCTGTTTAGCTGTGACCGACCGGGCGCATTGGGCGTGAAAACGGTTGGGGTGGTTTCGGTAGGATGGAATGTCACTTATACAGCTCTATTTTTATGGAGATCTCCTAGGTGTATGCGTGACGACGCATTAGATGATTGATATGCATTGATATCTGTCATGAGATTCATTTATTGCATCATTATTAATATGATGAAGTGTGGTGTTTGACTTCATGATTGGTGGATTGTATTTTATGCATGAGTAGTGTTGGATAGAGTGTATGGTGTGACTCTATGAACATGATTGATAGTTGGATGATGTCTAGTATAGATTTTATTCTGTACTTGTATGATTGGTTTTGAACTCTAGCTTACCATTCTGTTTCCATGTGGTGGAACTACGATGATCATACTTGGTATGAGAGCAGGTCAGGGCTAGCTTGGAGTGGAGGTGTCCGTTACGAGATGAGGATTTTTGATCCTCGTGTTAGAGTTACCATTTTGGGTAACGGTTTTGTCTGTGCTTGACCGGCACTAGGGAATATTATTTTTGGGATGACTGTACATATATGGAGTTTTATTTTATAACCAGAAACTTAGTTATTTTCATTTTTAATTGTACATGTATGTATGAGTTATCCAATTTAATATTTTTCTTAGTTCACTAGTAGTAGTGCGATTCCACTAAGTGTAGAGACCATGGCGGGTCGTTACACTTTTATGGTATCGGAACCGGTCGAGTCTTTTGGGATATTCTGTGGGGAGTGATCCTTCTAGGTTTCTGTTGTGACATATCTCTGGTATGTGTTAATTTTGGTGAGTTGTAGTGGTGAAGTGTTAGTAAAAGAATGTTTGAATTCTTTTAGTATGGTGAAGCCTCAGTTTGATCAGATCGCTAGGGCTATGGAGATTATGGTCATGGTGATGCAGCAGCAAAATGCTCACTTTGCTCAGATGGAGGTGGGTAGAGCTGCGATTGAGGTAGCTAGATTGGTGGTCTCTCAGGATGGGAGAGATTTAGTAGAGTTCAGGAGATGTTAGCCTCCTCAGTTCAAAGGGGGATTCAGATCTTGATGTGGCAGATTAGTGGTTGTGTGAGATGGAGAAGATCTTTAGTGTTTTGGGATCTTCTGAAGAGAGGAAGTTGGCCTATGCAGTACGCATACTAGCGGGCAAGGCTGAGTACTGGTGGAGAGGCACCAAACAGATGGTAGAGAGTAGGGGTGTACCTGTTGATTGGGATGGTTTCAGGGGGTCTTTTTGGAGAAAGTATTTCCTAGATAGTGTTAGATACGCTAAGGAGGTAGAGTTCATGAGATTGCAGCATGGGAGGATGTCTGTTTCAAATTATGTTATGAGGTTTGAGCAATTGACTCGTTTTTACTCTCGGGCCATAATTGAGGCTTGGAGATGTAGAAAGTTTGTAGAAGGGGTTGAGGCATGTGCTGAAAGGGGGTCATAGTCCTTATGTCCATAGTGGAGTTTCATGCCTTGGTTGAGAAGGCAAAGACTGTTGAGAGATTGGAGGTTGGTGGTAGCAGCGGTAAGGCTGCTAGAGTTTAGGAGGGATCATCTGGATCTAGGAGGGGAGGTCAGTAGAGAGAACCCTATGACAGACATGTTCAGTCTCGGAGAGGTGCTGTTAGTAGGGGACGTCATCCTGCTACTCCTCAGGGTGGAGCACAGTTAGTGCAGTGTTACAGATGTGGGGAAGTCCACATGGTTAGAGATTGTTCCCATTCGGGGAATGTTTTTTTTTTCAGATGTGGTAGGCCAAGCCACATTTCCAGAGATTGTCAGATGCCACCAACTCCATCTAGAGTGCCCCGAGGCCAGTCAGGCCTACGGTTGCGGGGATAATGTTTCTTTATCAAGTGTAGAGACTTCCACTTTATCAAATTTGGTGAAAAGGAAGGGGAAGGCAGCAGGTAAGGATGTTTTGTTCCTGTTTGATTCTGGTGCCACACATTTATTTATTTCTGTTGATTGTGTGGGGAGATTGAGTTGTCGGTGTTTGCATTACATGTTGATTTATATGTATCTACTTTGGCTTTAATTTTCTTTGGCGACATCGGAGATGTGTGTGAGATGCCCAATAAAGGTGTTTGGCAGGAGATTTCGACCAAACCTGATTGTGTTGCACATGGTAGATATTGACATAATCTTAGGGATGGATTGATTATCTGTCCATCACATCCTTATAGATTGTGCTCGGAGAGAGTTGGTATTTCCTCAGTTGGAGGATGAGGTGTTGTTGTCAACGGGTCAGGCTAAGTGGTTGATGAGAGATGGAGCTGAGTGCTTCATGTTGTTTGCCGCCTTGGGTGTTAAACGAAGAGGGTCATCATTGGGATTAAGATTGTCAGTGAGTTTCCTGAGGTTTCCCAGATGATGTGCTAGGGTTGCCACCTATGCATGATGTTGTGTTTAGCATTGATCTGGTACTGGGTGCAAGATCGGTATCAGTGGCTCCTTATAGGATGGCTCCAGCTGAGTTGGCAGAGCTGAAGAGACAGATCAAGAATTTGTTGGTGAAACAGATAGTGAGGCCCAGTGTTTCTCCTTGGGGTGCTTCAATATTGTTAGTCAAGAAGGAGGATGGTGTGGCCCGTTTGTGGGTTGATTATCGGCAACTGAATAAGTTGACGATAAAGAATAAGTCACTTCCAAGGATTGATGATTTGTTGGATTAGCTGAGGGGAGCTTCGGTGTTTTTGATGATTGATTTGAGATTCGGATACCATTAGATCAGGGTAAAGGAGAGTGACATGCCAAAGATTGCTTTTAGGTCTAGGTATGGTCACTGTGAGTACGTAGTGATGCGTTTCGGTGTCACTAATGCTCTAACAGTGTTCATGGATTACATGAACAAGATTTTTAGGTCATTCTTGGACAGGTTTGTGGTGGTCTTCATTGATGATATATTGGTGTATTCTAGATCCTTGGAGGATCACCGTGAGCAACTGAGGTTGGTTTTAGAGGTGTTGAGGGAGAGTTAATTGTATGTCAAGCTGTCCAAGTGTGAGTTTTGGTTGTCTGAGGTGAGGTTTTGTGGCATGTGATATCGGCAGAGGGGATTGTAGTGGATCCAGCCGAGGTGTAGGCTGTGATTCAGTGGGAGCGTCCGAGGACTATGACGGAGATTAGGAGTTTTGTTGGGTTAGTAGGTTACTATCAGAGATTCATTGAGGGTTTCTCTCGAATAGTAATGCCTTTGACTTAACTGACTCGGAAGGATCAACTTTTTGTTTGGGTGGATGTTTGTGAGTAGAGTTTTCAGGAATTGAAGGGGTGATTGACTATTGCTCCGGTTTTGGTGTTACTTGACATTGGTGAGTATTTTGAAGTGTTCTGTGATGCTTCTCACTAGGGGTTGGGTGGTGTGTTGATGCAAGAAGGGAGAGTAGTGACATATGTTTCAAGGCTACTTAAGACTTATGAGAGAAATTATTCTACTCATGATTTGGAGCTTGTATCTATGGTGTTTGCCTTGAAGTCGTGGAGGCACTATCTGTATGGTGCGAGATTCAGTGTATTCAGTGATCATAAGAGTTTGGAGTACCTATTTGATCAGAAGGATCTGAATATGAGGCAGAAGAGGTGGATGAAATTCCTAAAGGGCTTCGATTTCCAGTTGATGTATCATCTTGGGAAGGCGAGTGTGGTAGCAGATGTATTGATTAGGAAATCCATTCACATGTCAGCTATGATAATTAGGGAGTTGGAGCTGATTGAGCAGTACAGAGATTTGAGACTATAGGTGGATGTTGTTCAAGATCACATTAGTTGTGGTATGATCACCATAACTAATGAGTTCTTGAGACAGGTGAGAACTAAGCAATTACAGGATCCATAGTTGTTGAGGATTTTGGGGTTGCTTGATACCGAGAGGGTAGCTGGTTTTGAGCTTAGTGTTGATGGAGATTCCCGAGTGGAAGTGTGATAGTGTCACTAAGGACTTTGTGGTTGGGTTGCCTAGGACAGCTAGGAACAGTGACTCTATTTGGGTGATTGTTGATAGGTTGACAAAGTGTGCGCACTTTTTTCCTGTCAAGAGGTGGTCCTTGGAGAGGCTTGCACAGTTGTATATTAGAGAGATAGTACGGTTGCATGGAGTGCCTTCCATTATTATCTCTGACAGAGATCCAAGGTTTACTTCCAGGTTGGCAGACTCTACATGAGGCTTTGGGGACGAGGTTGAGGTTGAGCTCCACTTATCATCCACAGACAGATGGTCAGTCGGAGAGGACAATTTAGTCACTGGAGGATCTCTTGAGAGCTTGTGTGTTGGATCATCTGGGTAGCTGGGAGGAGGTGTTACCATTGGTAGAGTTCACTTATAATAACAGTTATCACTCGAGTATCGGCATGGTGCCTTTTGAGGCTTGGTATGGCAGGAGGTGTAGGACTCCATTATGTTGGTATTAGGAGGGTGAGTCAGTAGTGGTTGGTCCAGAGTTAGTTCTTTAGACTACTGAGATGGTGAGATAGATTCAGGAAAGATTGAGGGCTACCTAGAGTCAATAAAAGTCCTATGCTGATAGGAGGAGGAGACCTCTAGAATTTGAAGAGGGAGAGCATGGGTTTCACGTTTCACAGTTGAGGAACTACATCAGAGACCCGAGTTATGTGGTAGAGATGGATGAGGTGTAAGTTAGAGAAAACTTGACCTATGAGAAGAGACTGGTAGCTATGGTTGTTCACAAGTTGAAGAAGCTTCGTGGCAAGTCCATCAGCTTGGTGAAGATTCTTTGGGATGCAGCTATTGGTGAGGCTACTTGGGAGGTGGAGAGTCATTTCAAGGAAGCGTATCCATTCCTCTTTTCAGGTAAGCCTATTTTCGGGGACGAAAATTCCTATTTGTTGGGGGGTATTGTAACGTAGTAAGTTATTTCAAAAAAAAAAAGCCCAATATGGCTGATTTAGTACCCCAGAACGGGCCGTTCCCAAACTGGAACGGGCCGTTCCAAACTACTAAATTGACCTGTAAAACGTAGTTGAGAACGGGCTGTTCTGGAGGGAGCATAAGCCATTCCAAACCCCAAAACGGGCCTTTCTGGAGGGAGTACGGGCCCTTTCGGAGGGAGTACGAGCCGTTCCAGAGGGATTACGGGCCGTTCTAGATGGAGAACGGGCCGTAGATGAATCCCAGAATGGGTCGTTTTGGTTTCAGAACGGGCCGATCTGCATGCAATTTTTGTATGTGATGAGGGGGTGCAGAACGGGCCGTTCTGGATTCAGAACAGGCCGTTCTTGCCACTTCGGAACTTCTATAAATAGGGGATGGTGGTTGAGGAGAAAGTGAAGTTTTTAGAGAGAAGTTTTAGAGAGAAGGACTCTAGGTCTGTGAGCTCCTTTCTCTCCCAAATTTCTCTTTATGATTCCTTTTCTCCTCTAGATCACTAATGCCTTCTATCTTTTCTTGAAATTCAGATTAAGAAGCTTGCTTTGGGAGGATTGAAGTTTCGGGCTGAGCTTCGGAAGGGAATTCTACTTCTTCTCAGTTATTGGCTATTTTGAGCCAATCTTCAGGTGAGGGAAGCTAGAATGTTTATTGTTTAGGTTGCATGTGAGTTTAGAAACTCAATAGGTGCATGAATGTTGAGAATCCATAGAAGAATTGAAGAAAATGATGGAGGACCATCCTTGGTACTTCACTTCATGTGAAACCTATCACATGGTTCATGGCTATGACCAATTTGAGTAGTATAGTATTTTATTGCTTTATTCCAAATTTACCCTTGTATTTTGGGTGTTTAGGACTTAGAATTTATTTTCTTGTATTTTCCATTCTACCCTTGTATTATGGGGTGCTTTAGATGATTAGGGTTTTAATTTTGGGCTAGGGTGTTACATTAGAAGGGTGACGCAATTTTTGGTGCTCATTGGATCTAATTTTTGGTGTTAGAAAGGCTTAGGCCCAAGTGGAGGGCAAAGGTTGCATGGTCTTATCATGCACCTAGATATAGCCAATCTAAACCCATAGATTTCATCCTTGGCCACCAAGTTGCATCTAGGGTTCATTTGGCATTTCATTTGGAGTGCATTTGCCTTGTGAATTTCGGCCATGCACACTCCAAATGAAACCCTAGATGCCTCCCCTCCTATAAATACCCAACACCCCACACCTTGTAAATACTTTGGATTATATGAATTTGAGAGAGCATTTCTTTGCCTCAAATCCTATCCTTAGTCCCTAGGTTAGTTTCGGCTAGCCCCCTTCATTCTCCACCCTTGGAGAGTGAAACCCTAGAGTGGCCTCCACCTACACTTGGAGTGAGCCAACCTTGAGCAACCCTAAACCATACACCATACACTTCCGCCCAAACACCACCTTTTCACGCCTATCTTCCTTTCTCCACCATAAACCTCCCTTTTTCCAACCTTTGATGAGCCTAGATCAAGGGCAAGGTGTCTCCCTTCAATCACTATTATCAACCATGGAAGGAGGGACTCCATCAAGTGGTATCTAGAGCCAAGGATCATCAAGGGTAAAACGTTATTTTCCTTGTCTCCTTTGTCTTCTTTCCATTCGGTCTTTGTCTCTCTTTTGCTTTCTTTGTATGACCGAATGTTTGGGTTCCTATTCTTGCTTCTTGTTAACCTTCCTTGAACATTTTTAGGTTTCCATTGTTAGGTTTTTGCCATGCTTTTCAAATTTTTAGGTTGAGTCTCACATGAACATGCCATGAACATGCTTTTGATTTTTGAATCCACCTAAGTTTTGTCATTTTATGTTTCCTATATTTTGTCTACAAAAAAAATTTCCATGTATGTGCCAAACACTTTGCATGACTACATGAACAAAAAAAATATATACCATATTGCATGACATAGTGGGCGTGACATATAGCAATCATTCTAGGAGTCATTCATGCATGCTACCTAGTCCTAGCATGTTCTATGTGATCTTTGATTTCCATGTGTAAACATTTCCTTGCACATGCATAACCGCCCACTTTCCTTGCATTCTCACTTGGTTTAGTCAACATTGTATGCCTAAAGAAACCCTAAAAGAATCTAAGAGGTGTGCTGAAAAAGTTTGTGCAAACAACTTGTACTAGATAGTACAAAACATTTTCCACTCAAAGATACCCCAAACACCTCTAAAATCACGCCACTTGTCTTCTTCTCCTTCTCCTAAAATTTGACCTAATTTTCACCACCCACAAGTGCAAAACCTAAGCAACAATCGGCTGAATATTAAAGAAAAGAAATTGGACCCAAGGAACTTCAAAAAAAAAAAGTTGACGTGAAAATAGAACAAAAAAAAAAGTATCAAAAAATTTTGGACCAAAAAGGACTTGTTGCTAGACTTGTGGACTTGGACCCTTTACCTAAGCATTTGGGAGTTGGACTTGTGACATTTTGACCTTATTTTGGGACCTTAATATTGGCTGGACCGAATCCTTTAAAAGACTTAATCAAGTGAGCTTAAACACTAATCCATTCTAGTGCCTTTCTAGGATTACTCTTTTGTGTGCTTCTTTTTGTGATTGAGTCTTAATTTTAGTTTGTCTTTTCTTTGGCCTCTTTTGTTTTGTCTTAATCAATTCCCTCTGAGTTTAGCCTTCCTAATTGTGCTTTTTCAGTTTTATTTTCTTGGACTCTTGCTCTTGGGTTGGTTTCATTTTGTTTGTAGGTGAAGAACCACTCTAGCAAACTTTCACACCTTTGGTGGATTTGAGTGGAGGAGTGAACCGAATCCAAACCTATCCTTTGGAGGGAGATACACCAAAACAAAAGGAGTGTCTAAACACTTGGAGAGGACTAATAAGTTTTCTCTTTGTGAAGGAACCCAAGTGGAGGAGTTTAAAGACCTAAACTTTTTATTTTTTTCATAAATTTTACTTGATTTCTTTGCTTTCGGCCTCTTGTGTTTTTGGGCCTTGGTTTCTTTCCTTTGGTTTGTAATTTGGCCATTCCTAAACCTCTTCAATTTGGTTTTAGTTCGTGTAGTTGAAGGTGATTTGAAAACCTTCACCTAGGACCTCAACTAGAATATGTTTTAAGTGCTTTTCTTTTGCATGCTTTATAGTTTTTGGTAGTATAATTGTTAGGGTTTTTATCTTTGCTCCAATTTACGTTTAGAAGGCTTTTGCCTACTAGGGGTAACGTGCACACACTCACCTTATTGATTGTGCCAACTTGTTTTTGTAAGAAAAGTGGAAAAAGGCTTAGTGATTTTTACTAGATAAGGCTTGGTTATTAAGTGATTCTTTGTAGTCCACCTCCCTTTGTGAAAACCATTTTATCACTCACTCTTTGTGAAAACTTTTCCAACCCCCTTTGAAAACAATTTTTGAAAACCTTTTCTTGATCAAAGATGAGTGATCAATCTAGTGTCCATGGTCATAATTCTCATAGTACTAGTTCTAGTGTTAGGGATGAACTTAGGCAACTCAAGGAGTACCTAAGAAAAAAGAAGAGGAAAATATAAAAAGAGAGGAAGAATTAAGAAGAAAAGAAAAAGAGTTTGAAAGAAATAATGAAGAAATAAAAAGATTGCTTGAAAGACTAGTTGTGGGAGGAGAGGCTAGTGGTTCAAGACCAAGAGTCACTTCTCTTCAACCCTCAAGAGGAAAGGGGTATATGCATGTAAGTGTTCATGAGGAGGAAGGGCATCATACCCAACCTCCAAGTGAAACCTTCTTTAGTAGTCATCATAATGATGATTACTATCAAAGACCCCCAAGGCAACATAGACATAGGGAGTCTTCCAATAGGGAACCCCACATCCCTCTTCCCCCATTTCATGGCAAAGACAATGTTGAAACTTATTTGGATTGGGAAATGAAAGTCGAACAACTATTTTCTTGCCATGGAGTGAGTGAAGAGAGAAAGGTTTCTTTGGCAACCCTTAGCTTCCAAGGGCATGCCATGTATTGGTGGACCTCCTTAGAAAAAGAAAGAAGAATAAACCATGAGCCTCCAATCGAATATTGGAATGAGCTCCGTAGTGCCTTGAGAAGGAGGCATATTCCTCCATGTCGCCACCGGCCCGAAACGGGCTTTCGGCATTCGCGAAGGATGGTTGGACTCTTTTATTTGTTTAAAAATATGGATTGCTAGAATGACTTATTCTCAAACTGAGACCTCGTCAAACGAGCAATTTTATTAAAAGGCTCACCAATCCATGTTAATCCCAAGCGGGACCCTCCATGGATTAGCGGTTTTCATAAAAAGGAAGGGTTCATGGAGTCGCCACCAATGTTTTACTCAAAACATTGGAAAAAGAGGTTTAAGGCAATCGATTCAAAAATCGACTTCGGCCATTACAACCAGAGTCGGGTAAGGGAGTCGGTTACGCGTGGGGAAGGTGTTAGCACCCCACAGCGCCCCTTTCGGGTTCCCTATGACAGATTATTTAAAAATAATAGTGCGAAATTACTGAATTACCCCTATTTATTCTAAGCAATTATAAATTAACTATCTACATGATGACAGTTTAAATATATACACACAGAAAGCGGTAAAAGAAGGGACTTTAAAGAGATAAACCTTTGAAGCGTGCTTTCCTATATATCTTGACAGAAATTGGGAAGCGTTTTGGCGTTCCCTCCCTCTACAAGACCGCTCGCTCCCTCCTATAAAATTTTAACTATGGAAATCCGGAGGATTTCCCTTCGACTAGGTTCGAGACTCAAGCAAATGGCTCGTGACTCAAGAACTTCGTCGGATCAACTCTCCGAGTGATTTCTAGGCAGAGCACTGCTCAAAAAAACCCAGAATACTCAAGAAGAGGGTTAAAACTCAATCTGAAAGTGTAGAATGACGTCCCATTGACGTAATATTTATAGGGATGAGGCTCAATACGGTCTCTGGGGGTCAATACGGTCCGTATTGAAGTTTTGAACTACAATACGGCCGTATTGAATTCAATACGGCCGTATTGAAGTTCAAAAACCTCAATACGGCCGTATTGAAGTTCAGTGCAGCCGTATTGAAGTTCAGTGCAGCCGTATTGAATTCAATGCAGCCGTATTAAAGTTCAGTACAGTCGTATTAAATTCAATGCAGCCGTATTGAAGTTCAGAAACTTCAATACGGCCGTATTGAGTTCAGTGCGGCCGTATTGTAGTTCAAAATGTGCAGTACGGCCGTACTGAACTCCAAGGAGGCCGTATTGAGCTCCAAACCTCCCACTTTCTTATTTTTGGCTACTCTAAGACCTCTAAGACCTCTAAACCTAAAGATAGTCATCCTATGGTCTTCTGGGAGTCCTTCTGGCTGACTTTCCTTCGATCTTTGAGAGTCTTCGAGTCTTATTTCCGACCCGGACAATTTTAGGGGTCTACAGCTGCCCCCCCTTTACTTAGTCAAACGGCCTTTTAGTGTACCGGTTGATAAGTAAAGGAGTTGACCCAATTGTCCGGGGAATAAGGCCATCCTTCCGACTTGTAGTGTCTTCCGGTGGAAAATTGTTGAGTAGCCTCTCCAGGTTGAGTTTGCCCTCTCCAGGGTGAGTATTAGTCGTCGCCTCTCCAGGCTCATTGCATACCTCGGTGCTCTGGACATCTGGGTAGCTGAGTATTGCCTCTCCAGGCTTGTGCATACCTCGGTGCTCTGGACATCTGGGTAGCTGAGTATTGCCTCTCCAGGCTCAACTTCACTCGACGCCCGAGCTGGAAGTTGTGAGTACCGCCTCTCCAGGCTTAGCTTCGCTTGCCGCCCAAGCTGGAAGCTGTGAGTACCGCCTCTCCAGGCTCTGCTTCGGTGCTTCTGACATCCTAGGCAGTTGAGTTTGCCCTCTCCAGGGTTAGCTTCGCTTGCCGCCCAAGCTGGAAGCTGTGAGTACCCGCCTCTCCAGGCTCTGCTTCGGTGTTTCTGACATCCTAGGCAGTTGAGTTTGCCCTCTCCAGGGTTAGCTTCGCTTGCCGCCCAAGCTGGAAGCTGTGAGTACCGCCTCTCCAGGCTCTGCTTCGGTGCTTCTGACATCCTAGGCAGTTGAGTTTGCCCTCTCCAGGGTTAGCTTCGCTTGCCGCCCAAGCTGGAAGTGTAGACCCCTAAAATTGTCCGGGTCGGAAATAAAGCTTGAAGACTCTCGAAGACTGAAGGAAGATCAGCCAGAAGGACTCCTGGAAGGCCCTAGGAGGGTTCTCTGTAGGTCTAGAGGTCTTAGAATAGCTCAAAATAAGGAAGTGGAGGGAATGAAGCCCAATACGGCCGTACTGAACTTAATACGGCCGTATTGAAGCTTCAATACGGCCGCAGTGAACTCAATACGGCGTATTGAAGTTTCTGAAACTTCAATACGGCCGTACTGAAATCAATACGGCCGTATTGAAGCTTCAATACAGCCGCAGTGAACTCAATACGGGCGCATTGAAATTTCTGAATTTCAATACGGCCGTATTGAACTCAATACGACCGTATTGAAGTTCAAAAATTTCAATACGGCCGTATTGCTCCTGTAGGCCGTATTGCGCCTATTCCCTATAAATATGACGTCTATTGGACGTCATTCCACACTTTTTTACATAGTTTTAACCCTCTCCTTGAGTATTCTGGGGTTTTTGAGCAGTGTTCTGCCCTAGAAATCACTCGGAGAGTTGATCCGACAAAGTTCTTGAGCCCCGAGCCATTTTGCTTGAGGATCGAACCTAGTCGAAGGGAAATCCTCCGGATTTCCATAGTTAAAAGTTTTTAGGAAGGAGCGAGCGAGCTTGTAGAGCGAGGGAACGCCAAAAAGCTTCCCAGTTTTACTCAATATATAAAAGCACGCTTCAAGAGGTTTCTTCTTAAATCCTTCCTTTTACTGCTTTCTGTGTGCATATTTAAACTGTCATCATGTAGATAGTTAATTTATAATTGCTTAGAATAAATAGGGGTAATTTAGTAATTTTACGCTGTTATTTTATAAGATAATCTGTCATAGGGAACCCGAAAGGGGCGCTGTGGGGTGCTAACACCTTCCCCACGCGTAACCGACTCCCTTACCCAACTCTGGTTGTAATGGCCAAAGTTGATTTGTAAAAATCAATTGCCTTATCCCTTTTTCCAATGTTTTGAGTAAAACATTGGTGGCGACTCCACGAACCTCTCCTTTTTGCGAAAACCACTAATCCATGGAGGGTCCCGCTTGGGATTAATATGGATTGGTGAATCATTTAATAAAATTGCTCGTCTGACAAGGTCTCAGTTTGAGAATACGTCATCCTAGCAATCCATATTTTTAAACAAATAAACGAGTCCAACCATCCTTCGCGAATGCCGAAAGCCCGTTTCGGGCCGGTGGCGACAGATGGCGACTCCGCTGGGGAAGCTTCGAGAGTCAGTCCCATTTAGTGACAGATTGTTTTTAACAAATAATAGTTAAAAAATTACTTCATTACCCCTTGCTTGTATGATAACATGCTTTATATATTTGGCTTTAAATAACTGTTGTTTGTTTAAATTTCCGCAATTGTTTGAAATAAAAATTGCACACAAACCTTTGCACACAACAGTTCCCTCTATACCCGGGGGCATGAGTGGTAATCCATAGGGAGTGGATGTTAGTACGGCCGGTTGAATGGGTCTATAGGAGCCTACGAGACCGTTGTCGGAAAACATCACTCAAGGTGATAACCATGAACTTGAGTCCGACGGTGCGTTGGAGCTTTCCATCGACCTACGACGAGAGGAATTGGGTCCCTATAATGGGGGCACCTTGGGGGCCTTTGACCAAGTGAGAACAGTTAGATCCTCCTTGAATATGCACTTTTCTGCAGGAGACCCCTACCTTGTGATTCGTTCATGACTGTTCGTGGATGAGTGAATTGTGTGTGCATTTTTATGTGACATTGTATGAGCATACATTGCACCTTTTAAACATACAACATTCTTTTTTGTAAATAAAAAAAATAATAATAATAAATAGGAATAAGGATCTTCTAAGTACATGGTGTTAACGTCTACCTTCATTGCATTCATATAGGTAGTTTCCCTTTTCACCCAAAAATACAAAAAGATACAAAATATCAAAAAATAATGATATTTACCCAAACCAAGCAATATCATGCATCATGTTAGGAAAATCCCAAAAAACATGATAATGCTTAGTTAAATAAACACTATGCATGCATATTCATCTCCATCATCTCATATCATGCATTTTATTGTAGATCATGGAGGGATCTAGGGGAGTGCAAGGGCAATTGAAGAAAGTGGACTTCTTATTGTACCGTGCCGAGAGGTTGGATCACCTCTGTACCTTGATGCCACGAGAGGCTCGTTTGGAGTTCGAAAAATCCTATGGACGAGTTCTCGACTTGATGAAGATTTGTGTGGATCCATCTTTTCTGAGAGCATTGGTCCACTTTTGGAGTCTCGATCTACATTGTTTCGAGTTCCCCCAGTTTGACCTAGTTCCTACTCTCGAGGAGTACGAGCTCATGCTACGATGGCCCAAATCAGCTGGGGTCTATATCTTTCATGATAACCATGTGGCCGTGGAGAGAGTTGCCACTCAGGTCAAATTACCATCACGATCAGCTGCTTTAGTGGGGAACGGCAGTATTAAAGGTTGGAAGCTTGCTATGATTGAAGACCACCTTTCTTCCTTGGCTGGTGAGGGAGATTGGTTAGCTTTCAACAAAACTCTAGCGTTAGCTGTATTTGGGATGATCCTTTTCCCCTTTTACGCTAACACAGTGGACCATGCTGCGATGGACGCTTTCTTCGCTTGGGACGTACACATGAAGAGTCCCGTGCCTGCCATTCTTGCCGACACCTTGTTCTCTGTTCATTTGTCTCAACAGAAGCAAGGAAAAATCATCCGATGCTGCACCTCCTTGTTGTATGTGTGGGGCATCACACACTTTTATGCCTTTAGTCATATGGGGACTTTGCCCGATCCGTTGAGAAGTTTTTCGAAGATCCCCGTACGCCGCCGATATGCTTCCGAGTGGAAGGAGGAGATGGAACAGTGGAGTATTGAACACTTCACGTGGGTTTGCCCTTGGTTCCGCCCAAGCAATGTATTGATGAGATGCGGCAGTTATCCAAGCATACCATTGATGGGCCTCAGAGGTTGCATAGCCTACTCACCAAGATTGGTTATGAGGCAACTGATGAGGACTCAGATCATTCCTACTATAGAGGAGCTTGGAGGGTTGTGTTTCTCTTTCGATTATGAGCATCAGAAGGACATGCACGCTGTCATGAGAGCGTGGGAGAGACCAACCTATGAGGGAGATCTCGAGCTTGGAAAGCCTCGGGTATCCGTCTCCATTGATTATGAGGAATGGAGGAGCAAGAGGGGGGTGCCTCAACCATCCACTTCTTGTACAACCACAGCAACAAGGAAGGCATTGCAAGAACAAGTCGACGCCTTAACCAAAAAGCTGGAAATTATGGGAGCTCAAATGAGAGTTCTTGAAGAGAAAAATGAAGAATCCAGTTTTACTATTGATGGTCTTCAAAGGCAATGCAAGAAGAAAGACCACGAGATAGAGCGGCTCAAAGATGAGTGTGCTAACCTCAATGAGGAGATTACTCGGGCATCCAAAATGCCAAAGGTTGAACCGAGTAGTCAACTCCAAGAAGTCAACGCAAAGATAGCACACCTTGAAGCCGAACATGCAAGGCAGGCACAGTTGATCAAGAACATGCAAGACGATCTGCTCTTGACTCGATCCGACGCACAACAATGGCGGGAAGTTGCTCAACAACAAACCGCAAACCTTTCCGATTTCCGCAAAAAGGAAAGGGAGGGACTAGCACAAATGGCTAGACTCCGAGAAGAGAAGGATCGAGCCGAAGACGAGCTTAACGAGTTGCAGGCCATGATCAACTATCACACTCAAAAGGCGAAGGACGCTCAGAAAAGTAGTGATGATATGAGTCAAGCCGTCCATATGCAAGTTGAAGCAATAGCACGCCATGTGGAGGAAGCCGAAGACGAATGGAGAAGAAAAATGAACCCGCCTGTGGGTTTTTATCGGCTTTTCTTATATTGTAAAAAATTGCTTCAAAGCATTGTATGATAAGTTGTACACTTTCTACGATCAATGAAATCAAGTTTTGTAATTTATGAAATCTCTCAATTGCCTTTGCATTTCATAGTCATTCATTTGCATTTATCTCTCCCGGTAATTTAATAATAAATATTAATAAAAAGAAAGAAATAATCGATGCGTATGTTCAGAATGGATCGCACGCCATTGGTCATTAAATGCAAACCAACAACTGCACCAAGCAAGCACACGGCGACTCCGTTGTTGGTAATCAAGACAGACGAAAGGGAAGGTCCGACACCGTTAAGGATCATCGCTCCAAGGCCTTTCCCCTACAAAACAAATAAGGTTGTGCCATGGATATACGACGTCCATTCTTCTGCCGACAGCGATATCTCCAACATCGCTGGACTTGGGGGCATGACTAGGAGTGGCAGGATCTACTCTCCCGAAGATCTGCACGATAAAGCTCCCAAGAATAAAGGAAAAGAAAAGGAGAAAACCGAGGAAGATAAAGAATCCGAGGAGGAGACTGATGAGCTGTTAAAAATCATCAAACAAAGCGAGTACTCCATTGTGGATCAACTTCACAAGACACCAGCAAAGATCACTTTGTTGTCGTTGATCCTAAGCTCCGAACCGCATCGGCAAGCTCTGTTGAAAGTCTTGAACGAGGCGTATGTATCACACACCATATCCCAAGACAAATTTGAGGGAATTGTTAGTCACATCACGGCTAATGATCACCTCACCTTCACAGATGAAGAGATCCCCACTGAGGGACCGCACCATAACAAGCCCTTGCACATCTCTGTAAAGTGCAAGGAGTATCACATCGCGAAGGTCTTGGTGGATAATGGATCTTCCTTGAACGTGATGCCAAAAAGGACGTTCGATCAGATGGCAATCAAGGGAGTCCAAATGCGCCCAAGCAACATGATCGTTCGAGCTTTCGACGGCTCTAAAAGAGAAGTGGTGGGAGAAGTCAGTCTTCCAATCCAAATCGGACCCACTATCTTTAATGTCGAATTTCAAATAATGGACATTACTCCTGCATACAGCTGTCTCCTCGGCCGACCTTGGATTCATGATGCGAAAGCTGTACCCTCTACGCTCCACCAGAAAATCAAGTTCATCGTGGGTGACAAACTGGTGACCGTGCAAGCTGAAGATGACATACTCATCAGTAAGCCATCCAACATACCTTATGTGGATGCAGCAGAGGAAGCTTTGGAAACCGCCTTCCAAGCATTGGAAATTGCCAATGTTGAAGCGTTTCCCCGAGAAATGAAGAAGGTAGCCCATATGCTCACAAAGAACGGATACTTGCCAGGACAAGGATTGGGCAAGTACTCCCAAGGAATCCCGGAGCTACCTATTATCAAGGACAATCCGGGGAAACAAGGATTAGGATACAACCATGTTAAAGATCAAAGAACGAAGAGGAATCAAGATCCTTCTCGACGTTCTTTAAGCCAGATCTTTAGGAAGGCTGGTTCACAAACGTCAAGGCCAGCTGTCGTCATCAGGTGTCCTTTTCCTTCTAATAGGGATGTGTAAATCCAGTGACTATTAGAGATCACTCCTCGGGGACAGCCCGACCCCCGAGCCTCGATAGGGCACATGTTTCCATCATGATTATAATAAAATCATTCTTCATTAATTCTTTATTGCTTCTTTTCTTGCTTGCAATAAAATTCTAGACCACATTATTTTAACCCTGTTTGAATAAACATGAATAAAGTTAAAATCATCTTAATAATAATAAACCCACATCATTTTTATGTGGAAGTGTGTGTGTTAACTTGGAGCACCTTTTCTTGGCCTCAATAAGTGCCATCATGGATAAAGAAACCCTAAAGAGCAAAAGACCCGCTAGGAATCCCACAAAAGGGTGACCTAGGAAAAATTAGGGTTACAAAATAAGACCAAAAGACCCGCTAGGAACCCCACAAAAGGGTGACCGAGGCAAAAATTAGGGTTACAAAATAATGAATAAAAACAAAAGCCCGCTAAGACACCACGGATGGGTGTTTTAGGCAAAAGTAAGAGCCATCAAAAAAAAAAAAAGGAAAAAACAGGATAAATCCATGATGGTACCATCAATTGAATTCAACAAGGGGCTCAAGAAAAGCTATCCAAGTTATCAAAGCACAATCATTAATAACAAAGATGTGCTTAACTTCATAAGTGTTTAATCAAACAAGCCTAAACACAATAAGCCTACCAATGGCCAGCCATTCTTACAAAATCCATTTTTCAAAAATAAAATAATCCCCTCTAAAACACAAACTTTTGAGAATATATCTTTTCCTTCTTTTCTCTCTTGTCCCAACGATTTTTGAATAATCTAGTGGAAACATGGAGATATAGTGGTCAATAGGAGGGTTGACACGTCTTCTAAAGGAAGGGAAGGATTATTTGGTTGATGACACCAAATCCCAAAATCAAATACGCATTATTCCTCGGTTACAGAAATCGGCAGAGCACAGCTCGTCTAGAGGGATGGCAAAAATCCAAACACAAAAACGCATCGGTTAATTCTTTTGAAAAAAGAATCAAATAGAATTAGGTGCATCATACTGCATACATGCATACAGATGATAGGTGTACTGGAAAATCACTTATTCTCTGTTTATCTTCAAAAAAAAAAAAAAAAAAAAAAAAAAAAAAAAAAATTTCAATGCGCCCGTATTGAGTTTAATACGGGCGTATCAAGGTGAACGTTGAAGCAACGTTTCGTATTCAATACGGCGTATTAAACACAATACGGGCGTATTGACGTTCAATACAGCCGTATTCCATTCAATACGGGCCGTATTGATTCCCACATTTGTACAATAACGGTAAAGCCAATACGGCCGTATTGAATTCAATACGGCCGTACTGGCGAAAACTTCTCTATAAATAAGTCTCCCCTCCTCTCATTTTTGCATATCAATCTTCATTCTCTGCATATTTTGTTTGTGAGTGCACCCTAGACAGCTTCTCAGATATGGCAGAGTCATCCCGAAAAAGACAGAGAGCCCCAGCTCGACGCGAAATGACGGATCGACACAGGCAACGGCTGGAGCTCATAGAGACATTCAACTTCGAGCCGTCAAGGACGCTCGACTTTGACCTTCTCCGAGCAGTGGGCTTGGAGGATGACGTCAGGGGTTACTTCGGCAGCATAGGATGGGGATTTCTCCTTGATTCCCCTTCTCAACTGTACTTGACAGCCACGAAGGAGTTCCTGGCCTCCGTCGGTGTTACTGAGTCGACGAATAGTTATGGGGAAGATGTCTGCTCGGTTGACTTCTGGATGAATCAGGGGTACCGCTCCTTGACTTTGGACGAGTTCAATGTCCAGGCAGGATTTTTCAGCCGCACTGATCAGCTGGAATTTCGTGATGCCATATGCGAGTGGCCTGATCAGTGGACTCCGGTTGACATGTGGAGATTGCTCACTGGCCGAGAGGATTACCATTCAGGGGTAAAGGGCTCCCGGCTTCCGACCGCTCTTCGGATCTGCCACAAGATCCTTACCAGTACTATCCACGGCAGGTCCAAGAGCCCCGAGTCGATTACTCGTCCGGACCTGCTGGCATTATATTGCATGGCCACCGGACGGAAGGCCAACCCGGGATATTTCTTCCTCGAGCATGTGAAGAAGCTGGGGGCACGAGAGGGAGGAGAATCTAGACAGGGGTATATCTTGGTCGCCCCACTCCTTTCACAGCTGGCGGAGACATGGGGATGCCCCGATGGCGAAGAGCCAAGGGCGCTGGCGCCAAAGCTGATCGGTGCTACCACTTTGATTAGTATGAGGATCATTACTAGATCAGCTGGAGGGTTTGTACGAGTAGATGGCCCCGATGCCTATGCCGACATCCTCAATGACCTCGACTTTGAGGGCGATGGCAGCCCACAGCCAGAGACCGGCACTTCGCAGTCGGATAGGGCCTACTTTGATGCCCGCTTTGACGCTTTACAGCAAAGCATCGATACTCGATTCGATGCTTTTCAGCATAGCATCGGCACATGGCAGCAGAGTACAGATGCTCGACTAGATACCTTGGTGCAGGGGTTCGACAACCTCTCCGTCTGGATGCATCGCCGCTTCCCGGACCCGCCACAGGACCCACCAGCAGAGGAGTGAAGACTGGCTTCTGTTTTATTGCTTTTTCATGAACTAGTTTGGTTGGGCTTAGCCCCATTTCTCAAATTTTTCTTGTACAAATTCATTTTTAGTAATGAAATTTGCCACTTTTGAATTCAAAATTCTCTAGCAATTTAAATTCTGTACAGCAAAAGCCAAAAACATAGAAAAGGCAAAATACAGAAAAAGCCAAATCAGAAGAAAAGGCAAAATACAGAAAAAGCCGAAAATAAAAAAAGCAAGGATACAGAAAATCCAACAAACAGTTTGTACAGAATAACTAAGCCTGGAGAGGCTTACCAAAATACTCCTCATCCTCCATATCAAAGAATAATTGAGCCTGGAGAGGCTCGCAGAAATAATACTCCCCAGAGAAACCTCAACTCACGCTTTTGGACTCAAAATCCCCAGCAAGAGCTATCAAAGCAAGGTCGACGACATTCCCAATGGAAGCACGGTCACCCAAGCAGAATATCCAAGTCAAAGGACTTAAACTTCCTCAGTGAAGATAGCTCTCCAACTCAAGTGTCGAGTGAGGCTAAGCCTGTAGAGGCTTCCTAAATAATACTCTGGGATACATAAGATCCCCAAATCCCCAGTCGCCTACTCAAGAGGCATCCCTGCAAAAGGAGAAAAATCATAAAAAAATCAATAATCATTCCCCAAGTGGAATCTGGCTCTCAGCCAATCATTGAACGTCAAGCTGATATGCCTAACAGAAGAGGCTAATCAAAATCAACGACAAAATCCCCCAGTGGATAACAGCCTACACAGAGGCAGCAAAATCAGAAAACCAAAAGAGACACCCGAACAAGGATAGCCGGGATACTCCACCAACGTCGAAAGGACGTCAGCCAATCATAAGGCACCGCTCACATCAGAAAGAGCATCTTTGTGTCTGCACCCCAAAGGAATCAGAAATTCCCCAGTGGGCACCAACTACGCAATGAAAAGTTGGGGCACAGGAACCTGTGAATGACTGCACATCCCCTAAACGGATCCCTGCGTTATCCAGCCCTCAGTGGCACAAAATCAGAAACAACCGTCGAAGCAGCATCGTGGACTGTGGAGACAAAATCATCACAAATCCCTGGAAAGGAGATATTCACGCTACCCCCGTCGTCACAAACACGGAGGTATGCAGCTTCCGGCTTGAGCAATGAGCGAAGCTATCTCTGGAAAGGGGGGTACTCACTGCTTACCGTTGTCACAAGGGTACTTAGCTTCCGGCCCGAACAAAGAGTGAAGCTAAGCCTGGAGAGGCGGTACTCACAGCTTCCAGCTTGGGCAGCAAGCAAAGCAAAGCCTGGAGAGGCGAAACTCACACTGCTCACCGTCGTCACAAAGGTGCTTAGTTTCCGGCTCGAACAAAGAGCGAGACTAAGCCTGGAGAGGCGAAACTCACACTGCTCACCGTCGTCACAAAGGTGCTTAGTTTCCGGCTCGAACAAAGAGCGAGACTAAGCCTGGAGAGGCGAAACTCACACTGCTCACCGTCGTCACAAAGGTGCTTAGTTTCCGGCTCGAACAAAGAGCGAGACTAAGCCTGGAGAGGCGAAACTCACACTGCTACCGTTGTCACAAGGGTACTTAGCTTCCGGCTCGAACAAAGAGTGAAGCTAAGCCTGGAGAGGCGGTACTCACAGCTTCCAGCTTGGGCAGCAAGCAAAGCAAAACCTGGAGAGGCTACTCGACAATTTTCCACCGGAAGACGCTACAAGTCAGAAGGTCGGCGCATCACCCGGACAATTGGGTCAACTCCTTTACTTGTCAGCCGATACACCAAAAGGCCGTCCGACTAAGTAAAGGGGGGGCAGCTGTAGACCCCTAAAATTGTCCGGGTCGGAAATAAAGCTTGAAGACTCTCGAAGACTGAAGGAAGATCAGCCAGAAGGACTCCTGGAAGGCCCTAGGAGGGTTCTCTGTAGGTCTAGAGGTCTTAGAATAGCTCAAAATAAGGAAGTGGAGGGAATGAAGCCCAATACGGCCGTACTGAACTTAATACGGCCGTATTGAAGCTTCAATACGGCCGCAGTGAACTCAATACGGCGTATTGAAGTTTCTGAAACTTCAATACGGCCGTACTGAAATCAATACGGCCGTATTGAAGCTTCAATACAGCCGCAGTGAACTCAATACGGGCGCATTGAAATTTCTGAATTTCAATACGGCCGTATTGAACTCAATACGACCGTATTGAAGTTCAAAAATTTCAATACGGCCGTATTGCTCCTGTAGGCCGTATTGCGCCTATTCCCTATAAATATGACGTCTATTGGACGTCATTCCACACTTTTTTACATAGTTTTAACCCTCTCCTTGAGTATTCTGGGGTTTTTGAGCAGTGTTCTGCCCTAGAAATCACTCGGAGAGTTGATCCGACAAAGTTCTTGAGCCCCGAGCCATTTTGCTTGAGGATCGAACCTAGTCGAAGGGAAATCCTCCGGATTTCCATAGTTAAAAGTTTTTAGGAAGGAGCGAGCGAGCTTGTAGAGCGAGGGAACGCCAAAAAGCTTCCCAGTTTTACTCAATATATAAAAGCACGCTTCAAGAGGTTTCTTCTTAAATCCTTCCTTTTACTGCTTTCTGTGTGCATATTTAAACTGTCATCATGTAGATAGTTAATTTATAATTGCTTAGAATAAATAGGGGTAATTTAGTAATTTTACGCTGTTATTTTAGAAGATAATCTGTCATAGGGAACCCGAAAGGGGCGCTGTGGGGTGCTAACACCTTCCCCACGCGTAACCGACTCCCTTACCCAACTCTGGTTGTAATGGCCAAAGTTGATTTGTAAAAATCAATTGCCTTATCCCTTTTTCCAATGTTTTGAGTAAAACATTGGTGGCGACTCCACGAACCTCTCCTTTTTGCGAAAACCACTAATCCATGGAGGGTCCCGCTTGGGATTAATATGGATTGGTGAATCATTTAATAAAATTGCTCGTCTGACAAGGTCTCAGTTTGAGAATACGTCATCCTAGCAATCCATATTTTTAAACAAATAAACGAGTCCAACCATCCTTCGCGAATGCCGAAAGCCCGTTTCGGGCCGGTGGCGACAGGAAGCTGTGAGTACCCGCCTCTCCAGGCTCAACTTCACTCGACGCCCGAGCTGGAAGTTGTGAGTACCCGCCTCTCCAGGCTTTGCTTCGCTCGCCGCCCGAGCCGGAAGCTACATACCTCCGTGCTTCTGTACACTTTGGTAGCGTGAGTACCGCCTCTCCAGGCTCTGCTTTGGTGTTTCTGACAACCTAGGCAGTTGAGTTTGCCCTCTCCAGGGTCTGCCTCCGTGTTCTTGATGACGTTGGCAATGTGAGTTTGCCCTCTCCAGGGATCTGAGATGATTTTTTGTCTCCACAGTCCACTATGCTGCTTCGACGTTTTTCTGATTTTGTGCCACTGAGGGCTGGATAACGCAGGGATCCGTCTAGGGGATGTGCAGTCATTCATAGGTTCTTGTGCCCCAACTCGCATTTGCATAGTTGGTACCCATGGGGAATTTCTGACTCCTTGGGGTGTAGACACAGATGCTCTTCTTGAATTTGAGCGATGCCTTATGTTTGGCTGACGTCCTTTTGACGTAAGTGGAGTATCTCGGTTATCCTTATTCGGGTGTCTCTCTTTGATTTTCTGATTTTGTAGCCTCTGTGTAGGCTATTATCCACTGGGGGTTCTGGATGTTGATTTTGATTTTGTCTCCACAGTCCACGATGCTGCTTTGACGATTGTTTTTGATTTTTGTGCCACTGAGGGCTGGATAACGCAGGGATCCGTCTAGGGGATGTGCAGTTACTCATAGGTTCTTGTGTCCCAACTTTCCTTTGCATAGTTGGTGCCCATCGAGGAATTTCTGTTTCCCTGGGGTGTAGACACGAAGATGCTCTTTCTGAGATGAGCGGTGCCTTATGATTGGCTGACGTCCTTTCGACGATGGTGGAGTATCCCGGTTATCCTTATTCGGGTGACTCTTTTTGTTTTTCTGGTTTGTCGCCTCTGTGTAGGCTGTTATTCGCTGGGGGATTTTGTCATTGATTGTGATTAGCCTCTTCTGTTAGGCAGATCATCTTGACGCTTGATGTTTGGCCAAGAGTCGGATTCCATTTGGGGAATGATTATTGATCTTTTGGATTTTTTTCTTTTTTGAAAGAGTGCCTCTGAGTA
Organism: Cajanus cajan; assembly: GCF_000230855.2. NCBI lineage: Eukaryota > Viridiplantae > Streptophyta > Magnoliopsida > Fabales > Fabaceae > Cajanus > Cajanus cajan. The sequence continues at coordinate 53,229,620 of NC_138520.1, read as the reverse complement.
GGCGAATTATCTTGATGTTTGGTGTTCGGCTGAGTGCCGGATTCCGCTTGGGGAATGATTATTTGTCTTTTGTGATTTTTCTTGAGGGGGTGCCTCTGAGTAGGCGAGTGGGGATTTAAAGTTTTTTATCCCAGAGTATTATTTAGAAAGCCTCTTCAGGCTTAGCTTCACTCATCGCTTGAGTTGGAAAGCTACCTTCCACTGAGGAAGTTTAAGTCCTTTCGACTTGGATATTCTGTTTAGATGATCAAGCCTCCCTTGGGGAATTTTGCTGATCTTGGTTTGATAGCTTTCACTGGGGAATTTGGCCCGTGAGTGGAAGCTGAGGTTTCTCTGGGGAGTATTATTTCTGCGAGCCTCTCCAGGCTCAGTTATTCTGAGAGAGTATTATTTCGGCGAGCCTCTCCAGGCTCAATTATTCTAAGAGGGAGTATTGTTTCTGCAAGCCTCTCCAGGCTCAATTATTCTGAGAGAGTATTATTTCGGCAAGCCTCTCCAGGCTCAGTTATTCTGAAGGAGTATTATTTCAGCAAGCCTCTCCAGGCTCAATTATTCTGATGAGGGAGTATTATTTCGGCGAGCCTCTCCAGGCTCAGTTATTCTGTACGAGTATTATTTCGGCAAGCCTCTCCAGGCTCAATTGTCTTTTGGAGAGTATTATTTTGGCAAGCCTCTCCAGGCTCAGTTATTCTGTATAATTTGTTGGATTTTCTGTATTTTGCCTTTTTGTTGATTTTGGCTTTTTCTGTGTTTTTGCCTTTTTTGTTGATTTTGGCTTTTTCTGTGTTTTTGCCTTTTTTGTTGATTTCGGCTTTTTCTGTACAGAAATGTCTCTGAGGAGTATTATTTTGGCAAGCCTCTTCAGGCTCAGTTATTCTGAGAGAGTATTATTTCGGCGAGCCTCTCCAGGCTCAATTATTCTGTGAGAGTATTATTTCGGCGAGCCTCTCCAGGCTCAATTATTCTGTGAGAGTATTATTTCGGCAAGCCTCTCCAGGCTCAGTTATTCTGAGAGTATTATTTCGGCGAGCCTCTCCAGGCTCAGTTATTCTGAGAGTATTATTTCGGCAAGCCTCTCCAGGCTCAGTTATTCTGTACGTTTTATTGATTTTCTGAATTTCTGCATTTTGTTTGCTGCTGTCATACACAAGCAATTTTTCTATTTTTCTATTTTATGCAATTGCCTCATGACGAGGTCTTTGAAAATTTCTTTGTGTCTAATACGGCCGTATCCATTTCAGTATACCCGTATTGAGTTGAAAATTTGTTCATAACCCTGTTTTTGGTACGGGTGTACTGAACATGATACGGGCGCATTGTTTTTTCTGAAGTTTATATTTTTTGTTTTTTTCAATAAACAGAGAATAAGCGATCTTCCATTACACCTATCATCTGTATGCATGTATGCAGTATGATGCACCTAATTCTATTTGATTCACTTTTCAAAAGAATTAACCGATGCGTTTCTCTGTTTGGATTTTTTGCCATTCCTCTAGACGGGCTGTGTGCTGCCGATTTCTGTAACCGAGGAATGATGCATGTTATATTGAGATTTGGTGTCATCAACCAAATGATCCTTCCCTTCCTTTAGAAGATATGTCAACCCTCCTATTGACCACTATATCTCCATGTTTCCACTAGATTATCCTAAAATCGCTTGGGACAAGAGAGAAAGGAAAGGTATATATTTTTCGAAAGTTTGTGTTTTAGAGGGGTTTTTATTTTCATTTTGAAAAATGGTTTTTGTAAGAATGGCTGGCCAAGGTAGGCTTATTGTGTTTAGGCTTGTTTGTTTAAGCATTTATGAAGTTAATCAAATCTTGTTATTGACGTTGTGATTTGACAACTTAGATAGCTTTCCCTGAACTTTTTCTTTTTGAATTCTGTTCATGGTATCATCATGGATTTCTTTTCGCTTTTTGATTGTCCTTATTTTTGCCTAAAACACCCTTTTGTGGCGTTTTAGCGGACTTTTGTTTTTGTTCATTTTTGCAACCCTAACTTTTGCCTAGGTCACCCTTTCGTGGGATTCCTAGCGGGTCTTTTGCTCTTATTTTTGCGCAGCCCCCTTTTTGGGTTTCCTGCCGAGTTTCTTTTATTTTAAAAGATTTCTTTTTACCCATGATGGCACTTGTCGAGGCCAAGGGAAGGTGCTCCAAGTTGTCACACACACTTCCACATAAAAATGATGCGGGTTTATTGTTATCAAGATGATTTTAACCTCATTTATGCTTATTCAAACAGGGTTAAATAATGTGGTTTAGAATTTTATTGCAAGCAAGAAAAGAAGCAATAAGAAATAATGAAGAATGATTTTATTATAATCATAGTGGAAACATGTGCCCTATCGAGGCTCGGGGGTCGGGCTGTCCCCGAGGAGTAATCTCTAATAGTCATCAGGTTTACACATCCCTATCGGAAGGAGGAGAGCACTTGATGACGACGACCGGCCTTGATGCTTGTGAACCGGCCTTCCTGAAGATCTGGCTTAAAGAACGTCGAGAAGGATCTTGATTCCTCTTCGTTCTTTGACCTTTGTTAGGGTTGTATCCTAACCCTTGTTTCCCCGGATTATCCTTGATGATGGGTAGCTCTGGAATTCCTTGGGAATCCTTGCCAAGTCCTTGTCCCGGCAAGTATCCATTCTTGGTGAGCATATGGGCTACCTTCTTCATTTCTCTAGGAAATGTCTCAACATTGGCGATCTCCAATGCTTGAAAGGCGGTTTCTAAAGCTTCCTCTGCTGCATCCACATAAGGTATGTTGGATGGCTTGCTGATGAGTATGTCATCTTCAGCTTGTACGGTCACCAGTTTGTCACCCACTATGAACTTGACTTTCTGGTGGAGCGTAGAGGGTACAGCTTTCGCATCATGAATCCAAGGTCGGCCGAGGAGACAGCTGTATGCAGGAGTAATGTCCATCACTTGGAATTCGACATTAAAGATAGTGGGTCCAATTTGGATTGGAAGATTGATCTCTCCCACCACTTCTCTTTTAGAACCATCGAAGGCTCGAACGATCATGTTGCTCGGGCGCATTTGGACTCCCTTGATTGCCACTTGATCAAGAGTTCTTTTTGGCATCACGTTCAAGGAAGATCCATTATCTACCAAGACTTTAGCGATGTGATACTCCTTGCACTTTACAGAGATGTGCAAGGGCTTGTTATGATTCGGTTCCCCAGCGGGGATTTCTTCATCGGTGAAGGTGAGGTGATCACTAGCCGTGATGTGACTAACAATCCCCTCAAACTTGTCTTGGGAGATGGTATGCGACACATATACCTCGTTCAAGACTTTCGACAGAGCTTGCCGATGCAGTTCGGAGCTTAGGATCAACGACAACAGCGTAATCTTTGCTGGCGTCCTATGAAGTTGATCCACGATGGAGTACTCGCTCTGTCGGATAAACTTTAACAGCTCGTCTGTCTCCTCCTCGGATTCTTTTTCCTCGGTTTTCTTTTCTTCTTTTTCTTTATTCTTGGGGGCTTTATCATGAAGATCTTCGGGAGTGTAAATCCTGCCACTCCTAGTCATGCCCCCAAGTCCAGCGATGTTGGAAATATCGCTGTCGGCAGAAGAATGGATGTCGTATATCCATGGCACAGCCTTATTTGATTCGTAGGGAAAAGGCCTTGGAGCGATGATCCTTAACGGCATTGGACCTTCCCCTTTGTTTGTCTTGATTACCAACAACGGAGTTGACGTGTGTTCGCTTGGCGCGGTTGTTGGCTTACACTTAATAACAAATGGCGTGCGATCCATCTTGAACATACGCATCGATTTAATCCTTTCGTTTTATTTACGTTTATTAATGAATTACTAGGAGGGATGTATGAAATGCAAACCTAGATCCCTCCATAATCTTTGATAAGAATGCATGATATGAGATGATGACGTTGAATATGCATGCATTGTGTTTATTCAACTAAGCATTATCATGTTTTTAGGATGTCCCTAAGATGATGCATGATATTGCTTGGTTTGGATAAATAACCTTTTTCTTTATTTTTTCTTTTGGGTATTTTTTATATATTTTTTTTTTGGGTGAAAAGGGAAACTACCTATATGAATGTGATGAAGGTAGATGTTAACACCATGCAATGGAAGATTCTTATTCCTATTTATTCTTATTTTAAAAAGGAATGTTGTATGTTTAAAAGGTGCAATGTATGCTCAAACAATTTCACATAATCAATGCACAAACAATTCACTCATCCACAAACAGTCACGAGCGAATCACGAGGTAGGGGTATCCTGCAGAAAAGTGCATATTCAAGGTGGTTCTAACTGTTCTCACCGGTCTGAGGCCCCCAAGGTGCCCCCATTATAGGGACCCAATTCCTCTCGTCGTAAGCCGATGGAAAGCTCCAACGCACTGTCGGACTCGAGTTCATGGTTATCACCTTGAGTGATGCTTTCCAACAACGGTCTACGGGCACCTATAGACCCATTCGACAACCGGCCGTACTAACATCCACTCCCTATGGCTTACCACTCATGCCCCCGGGTATAGAGGGAACTGTTGTGTGCAAAGGTTTGTGTGCAATTTATATTTCAAACAATTGCGAGAATTTAAACATACAACAGTTATTAAAGCCGAATAGATAAACATGTTATCATACAAGCAAGGGGTAATGAAGTAATTTTAACTATTATTTGTTAAAAATAATCTGTCACTAAATGGGACTGACTCTCGAAGCTTCCCCAGTGGAGTCGCCATCTGTCGCCACCGGCCCGAAACGGGCTTTCGGCATTCGCGAAGGATGGTTGGACTCTTTTATTTGTTTAAAAATATGGATTGCTAGAATGACTTATTCTCAAACTGAGACCTCGTCAAACGAGCAATTTTATTAAAAGGCTCACCAATCCATGTTAATCCCAAGCGGGACCCTCCATGGATTAGCGGTTTTCATAAAAAGGAAGGGTTCATGGAGTCGCCACCAATGTTTTACTCAAAACATTGGAAAAAGAGGTTTAAGGCAATCGATTCAAAAATCGACTTCGGCCATTACAACCAGAGTCGGGTAAGGGAGTCGGTTACGCGTGGGGAAGGTGTTAGCACCCCACAGCGCCCCTTTCGGGTTCCCTATGACAGATTATTTAAAAATAATAGTGCGAAATTACTGAATTACCCCTATTTATTCTAAGCAATTATAAATTAACTATCTACATGATGACAGTTTAAATATATACACACAGAAAGCGGTAAAAGAAGGGACTTTAAAGAGATAAACCTTTGAAGCGTGCTTTCTTATATATCTTGACAGAAATTGGGAAGCGTTTTGGCGTTCCCTCCCTCTACAAGACCGCTCGCTCCCTCCTATAAAATTTTAACTATGGAAATCCGGAGGATTTCCCTTCGACTAGGTTCGAGACTCAAGCAAATGGCTCGTGACTCAAGAACTTCGTCGGATCAACTCTCCGAGTGATTTCTAGGCAGAGCACTGCTCAAAAAAACCCAGAATACTCAAGAAGAGGGTTAAAACTCAGTCTGAAAGTGTAGAATGACGTCCCATTGACGTAATATTTATAGGGATGAGGCTCAATACGGTCTCTGGGGGTCAATACGGTCCGTATTGAAGTTTTGAACTACAATACGGCCGTATTGAATTCAATACGGCCGTATTGAAGTTCAAAAACCTCAATACGGCCGTATTGAAGTTCAGTGCAGCCGTATTGAAGTTCAGTGCAGCCGTATTGAATTCAATGCAGCCGTATTAAAGTTCAGTACAGCCGTATTAAATTCAATGCAACCGTATTGAAGTTCAGAAACTTCAATACGGCCGTATTGAGTTCAGTGCGGCCGTATTGTAGTTCAAAATGTGCAGTACGGCCGTACTGAACTCCAAGGAGGCCGTATTGAGCTCCAAACCTCCCACTTTCTTATTTTTGGCTACTCTAAGACCTCTAAACCTAAAGATAGTCATCCTATGGTCTTCTGGGAGTCCTTCTGGCTGACTTTCCTTCGATCTTTGAGAGTCTTCGAGTCTTATTTCCGACCCGGACAATTTTAGGGGTCTACACTCCATACTATGACCGAGAGCTTATGGATAAGCTTCAAAGATTGAAACAAGGGTCCTCTAGTGTGGAAGAATATAGGCAATCTATGGAGTTGCTAATGATGAGGGCTGGGATTAGGGAGGAAGAGAGGACCACAATCTCAAGATTTCAAAGTGGTTTAAACCTTGAAATAAGAGACAAAGTTGAACTTTTACCTCATAAAGATTTAAATGAACTTGTTCAACTTTGTTCAAGGGTGGAGCATCAACTTAAAAGGAAAACTTTTCAAAAAGACTCCACTTCATCTTATTCCAAGAGTTTCAAAAAGGAGGGCCACTCTTCCCAACCTTCTCCCAAGGAAGAAAAAGAAAAAGAAAAAGAAACATCATCTTTTAAAGCATCTTCCAAAGACACTAAAACAAGTGACATCAAGTGTTTCAAGTGTCTTGGCCGAGGGCACATTGCTTCACAATGTCCCACCAAGAAAACCATGCTTTTAAAGGGCCAAGATCACTATAGTAGCCTTGATGAAGCTACTTCCTCATCTTCAAGTGATGAAGAAGGAGTTTTAGAATCCGAGGAAGAAATCTTACCTTGTGAAGGAGACCTATTGTTGGTTAGAAGGCTCCTTAACAACCAACCTAGTGAAATTGACCAATCACAAAGAGAGAACTTGTTTCAAACAAAATGCAAAGTCTTAGAAAGCACTTGTTCTCTCATTGTCGATAGTGGGTCTACTTCTAATTGTTGTAGTGCTAGATTGGTTGATAAGCTAGCCTTAACTACAAAACCTCATCCTAAACCTTACAAAATGCAATGGATCAATGAGGAAAGAGGTGTTGTAGTTAACCAACAAGCAAGCATACCAATCTCTATTGGCAAGTATAAAGAAGAATTTTTGTGTGACATAGTGCCATTAGAGGTTAGTCATGTCTTGCTTGGGAGGCCATGGCAATTTGACAAGCAAACAGTCCATGATGGCCTCACAAATAAAATAAGTTTCCAACACTTAGGTAAGAAGTTTGTGTGGTGTCCTCTATCACCCTCTCAAGTGAATGAGGACCAACTCAAACTAAAGGCTAAGAAAGATGAAGAAGAGAAAAGTAAAAACAAAAACAAAAAGAAAAGAAAAGAAAAAAAGAATTTTTCATTTGAAGGAAAAGGGCTAGGTTCAAGAGAACCTTAACCCTTGTGCCATCCTCTTTCTTTTAGTGCCAAAGAAAGATGGCAATAGAGGATGTGCACCAATTTAGAAAGCCATCATTGCATAAAAGGCACCCAATCCCTAAGATAGATGATTTGGTGAATGAATTGCATAGGGCCAATAATTTTTTAAATGGTGATGCCTCTTTGGCTCTCTCCTTTCCCTAGCACTTTCATTCAACAAATTGTGTACTTAAGGATTGCATAGCTAAAGTTTTATTATTTTTACTTCCCTAATTGTGGTTTCACATCTTTTGAAGGATCAATGGAATGGAAGAGCTTAAAGATTTGAGGTCAAATCCTTCTCAAGAAGGAGGGGATGATGGAGGACCATCCTTGGTACTTCACTTCATGTGAAACCCATCACATGATTCATGGCTATGACCAATTTGAGTAGTATAGTATTTTATTACTTTATTCCAAATTTACCCTTGTATTTTGGGTGTTTAGGACTTAGAATTTATTTTCTTGTATTTCCCATTTTACCCTTGTATTATGGGGTGCTTTAGATGATTAGGGTTTTAATTTTGGGCTAGGGTGTTACATTAGAAGGGTGACGCAATTTTTGGTGCTCATTGGATCTAATTTTTGGTGTTAGAAAGGCTTAGGCCCAAGTGGAGGGCAAAGGTTGCATGGTCTTATCATGCACCTAGATATAGCCAATCTAAACCCATAGATTCCATCCTTGGCCACCAAGTTGCATCTAGGGTTCATTTGGCATTTCATTTGGAGTGCATTTGCCTTGTGAATTTCGGCCATGCACACTCCAAATGAAACCCTAGATGCCTCCCCTCCTATAAATACCCAACACCTCACACCTTGTAAATACTTTGGATTATATGAATTTGAGAGAGCATTTCTTTGCCTCAAATCCTATCCTTAGTCCCTAGGTTAGTTTCGGCTAGCCCCCTTCATTCTCCACCCTTGGAGAGTGAAACCCTAGAGTGGCCTCCACCTACACTTGGAGTGAGCCAACCTTGAGCAACCCTAAACCATACACCATACACTTCCGCCCAAACACCACCTTTTCACGCCTATCTTCCTTTCTCCACCATAAACCTCCCTTTGTCCAACCTTTGATGAGCCTAGATCAAGGGCAAGGTGTCTCCCTTCAATCACTATTATCAACCATGGAAGGAGGGACTCCATCAGAAAATCTCATTTTTGGGGTTTTGAGAAAAAGGAGGATTTTGATGATTTTGATGCATAAGTTGGATGCATGTGAGATCTAAGTTTATTTAAGTTGTATGGAGCCTATGCATTGTGTTTTTGTGTTTGCATGTGGCTGGATTTGTTGGTTTGTATGAGAGTTTTGAACTCTCTGATTTGGATTTAGGCCAAGCGCAGGTTGAGCGCGCCGGGCATGGAAGAGCTTAGAGCTTTCGGGTTGGTGTTAGGCCAGGCGCGAGTTGATTGCGCCGAACGTGAATATATTTATAAATAATTGATTTAAATTGATGCTTATGCATGTTTGAAAGTCGAAGTTTAGATCATGTATGTATGATATATGATGTATAGTGAGGTATGATTCATATGTATGCTTGGTGATGATACGTATGAATGTTTGAATATGATATGACATGTGTATATGTTCATATGAGTATGTTTATTGATCATAATGGTGGGTACAACATTTATGATGTATGATGCATTATTGCATGTGATATCTTATGACATGTGTGTGATTGTTGATCATGATGGTGGGCAGACCATGTATGATGTATGATGCATGATTGCATGTGATGCCTTATGGCATGAGTCTAGCCTAGGACTTGAGGAGAGGAAAAATATTTTCGAACTGGAAGATCTCACATAGAGTCTCTTGAGAGTGGTGCTTGGATGGGCCACTGATATATGAGAGTGATGCTCAGGGAGGCCACTGGATTTGAGAGAGTGGTGCTCAGATAGGCCACTGGGTTGGGTGAGTCTCCTCTAAGTCCTTAGCTAGTGTTGGAGCGGGGTATGAGGTCGAGGGTTATTCCCTTAACCAAGTACTCGGTAAGGTGCATGGATCCTTGCGGATAGTCGGTGGGCGAACTCCACAATTGACTTGGTTATGCATGCCAAGGTCGTAGTAAGCCCCGTACCCAGTTGTGCTATACCTGACGGTGGATCTGGACTTCCAATTGTGTAAGTGAAATCATCCGAGAAAAAACCCGAGTGAGGATTATATCCTGTTTAGCTGTGACCGAGTGGGCGCATTGGGCGTGAAAATGGTTGGGGTGGTTTCGGTAGGATGGAATGTCACTTATACAACTCTATTGTTATGGAGATCTCCTAGGTGTATGCGTGACGATGCATTGGATGATTGATATGCATTGATATCTGTCATGAGATTCATTTATTGCATCATTATTAATATGATGAAGTGTGGTGTTTGACTTCATGATTGGTGGATTGTATTTTATGCATGAGTAGTGTTGGATAGAGTGTATGGTGTGACTCTATGAACATGATTGATAGTTGCATGATGTGTAGTATAGATTTTATTTTGTACTTGTATGATTGGTTTTGAACTCTAGCTTACCCTTCTGTTTCCATGTGGTGGAACTGCGATGATCATACTTGGTATGGGAGCAGGTCAGGGCTAGCTTGGAGTGGAGGTGTCCGCTGCGAGACGGGGAGTTTTGATCGTCGTGTTAAAGTTACCATTTTGGGTAACAGTTTTGTCTGTGCTTGACCGGCATTAGGGAATATTATTTTTGGGATGACTGTACATATATGGAGTTTTATTTTATAACCAGAAACTTAGTTATTTTCATTTTTAATTGTACATGTATGTATGAGTTATCCAATTTAATATTTTTCTTAGTTCACTAGTAGTAGTGCGATTCCACTAAGTGTAGAGACCATGGCGGGTCGTTACACATTCAACAAATGTTTGCATAAGTCTCAAGGAGGTTTCTATGTTTCTAAAGGGTATTTGTATAGAGAAGGACGAATTTGTATACCCCAAGGATCCACTAGAAAACTCCTTGTTAAAGAAAGTCATGAGGGTGGTCTCATGAGGCATTTTGGAGTTGACAAGACTCTAATGTTATTAAAGGAAAAATTCTTTTAGCCTCATATGAGAAAGGATGTTGAGAGGTTTTGCTCTAGATGCATAGCTTATTTACAAACAAAGTCTAAAGTAATGTCTCATGGCTCTTACACACCCTTACCTGTTGCTAGCTTTCCATGGGTGGATATAAGTATGAATTTTATACTAGGTTTGTCCAAAACCCAGAGAGGCATGGACTCTATCTTTGTGGTAGTGGACAAATTTAGTAAAATGGCTCATTTTATTCCTTGCCACAAGATAGATGATGCTAGCAACATAGCAAGGCTCTTCTTTAAGGAAATGGTTAGACTTTATGGTCTACCTAAAACCATTGTGTCAAATAAGGATACAAAGTTCCTTAGTCATTTCTAGAGGACTCTCTGAAATAAATTAGTAACTAAACTTCTTTTCTCAACTACTTGTCACCCCTAAACTAATGGGCAGACTGAAGTAGTCAATAAATCCCTATCTACCATGTTGAGGGCAGTCCTTAAAGGAAACCACAAGTCTTGGGATGAGTACTTGCCCCACATTGAATTTGCCTACAACCGGGTAGTTCATAAAACTACCAAGATCTCACCTTTTGAGGTATGGTTTTAACCCTTGATAGACTATGGCCAAGGCCAAGGAATCCAAGAGGTGATACGTTGAAGGAACCAAGAGGAATGGGATGATGGACCATGGGCCAAGGACCCAATCTCTAGAGCTATGGCCACCTTGAAGACTAGTGGGCTTTCCAAGCCCAAGGTACTCTTCAATTTGGACTACTCTATCATGAAGAGAAGGCATAGTTCTAGTTGTAAATATCTTGTACTTAGTTCTCTTGTATAGGCTTATTTTTGCCTTTGTATTTCTGAGACACTTTAGTTTCTTTTATTAGTCATTATATATTGATTCTAGGATGGGTTACTTGGAAAGTTTGACTCCATTTAACCTCCTTTGTTGATACACTCATTTTCTATTTTTTCAGTAGGAAAAGAGGGGTGGCATTTAGCAATGCTTGAGGGTGTGACTAGTAATTGGGCCAGAACTGGGCCTAGGCAAAATTTTACATATTGGACTCATTTTGCTCCTAATTTTTCATAGATTTGATTTAGCTAGGTTTCATCATCATTGGATGAACCTAACTAAACCAAATCAAACATTTTTTAAATTAATTCAAGGAGCCAAAAGAGACCAAATCCGCCCACCTTGCCTAGTCTCCTTTCTTTGACCAAATTGCTTCTCTAACCTTCAAGGAGATGAGAAGCTTGTGCTACAACCTTCTCCTTAGCTTGATTCCCAAGCAAGCTAAGTGAGAAGCTTGCTCCACAAGTTTCTAAACTCATCTAGAAGGTCAACTAACCTTATCATGGTTCCTAGTGAACCATGGTTAAGGTTAGCTTGCTCCTTAAGCTACCTACCTCTATATATTTTTAATTTCTACTCTTGTAATCACTTTTGACATTTATGAGAGTTAGAATTTAGAAATTCTCTCTCATTTCAAGAGTCCAATTTCTTGGAGAATCTCCTTCTCCTAGAAGCTTCACAAAGGAACTTCTCCTTTGTGCTTGGTTCCTCAAGTTTCTCTCCTTCAAGAGAAACCGAACCACCTTGGGAAGCATATTCAAGCTTTTGAAGCTTGAACTCATCCAAATCTTCCATTAATGTGAAGAACCTCAATAGAAGAAGGGACTTAGCATGGTTCAACTTGAAGAAACATCAATCTTCTCCAAATAGTTCCATCAGTTTGGGTATCTAGAGCCTTGGTGCTCTTGAGGTTATGTGTTCCTAAACTTTGTTTGAATCCGTGTTGTCTCTTCCATATTTTACATGTCACTTCTTGTGTTTGCTGTATGGATCTAGGTTTAATACATATTTTGATGGATCCTATATGTCACATGAGATATGATTGATTCATATTTTGCTTGTTCCATTAATCTTGAATCAATCCAGTTTTGGTGCTTTAGGTTTCTATGAACTTGTGCGTTTTTTATTTTATTGAGTCTTCTCATATTCCTTATGACCTGAATCCATGATTGGATTATGATAATGAATAGCATGTGTTTTTGGTTTATAATCTTGTATTTTGTCTAGAGTCATGTGTAGTCCTTTACATGTCATTAATTCCTAGACTAGCTTGTTTAACCTTTGTTTTTGTGTTGTTTTTGGTCAATTCGTTTTGTGAAATTTATATACTCTTTGTACCTGGCCTATATGTGCTTTTGCTTTACATGATTGAGTTCTTAATTTGCTATTAGTACTAGCAAATTTCTTAGAGTTAGGTTTCCTTTATGTCTTGTTAAAAGTTTTGTCAAAAAAATTGTTAAACACCTTTCCTACTAGGTTTCTTTGAGTCTTGCTTTGTGGCTGAAACTTTTAACACATTTTAAGTCCTCAAAACAGAGGCAAAACAGAGGTATAAGGGTTTTAAAAACATTAGAAAAGCAAAAGAAAAAGTGCTTAAAAATTTTGACCTAAAATAGCACAAAATTGTGAAGCACTAGTTGATTAACTCATTTGAATACCTCTTGTTTTGTGGAAAAATTTTGGCAGCAGTTTTTTATGGTTAAATCTGAGACTCTTGCATGATAAAAAGGCATTAAACTCCTGTACAAAAATAAAAGAATAAGAGTAAAAGAAGTTACAAAAAGATTCACAAAGAAAAGGTACAAGAAAAAGCCAAGGAGTGAAATTTTTTTAGAAAAATCATTCTCGGATTTGTGTAATTGTTTGCTTTAATTTTCTGTCCAGCCACTCATTGTTTACATTTGAGTCTTATTTTGTTTTGTAATCATAGATTTTGTTTTGTAATCCACTCTAGTGCCATTGATAGGTTTTCCATTTGTGTGCTAGCCTTCTTTGGTGCCTTAATTTTTGCTTGTCTTTTGTGGAACTCTTTCTAGTCTTGTCTCTTTAATTCTACCACTTGGTGTATCTTTTCCTAATTGTTCTTTTTCAGTTTTTCCTATATAACTCCAGCAACTTAAGGTGTGTTGAGTGCCTCTTTGAAGGTGTGGAAAGCCAAGTACAAGGGTAGCATCTTGAAGTGTTTGTGCAAGCCTAGTAGATTGCTATTCTCTTTGGTGGAAAGCTCTTGGTGGGAGACAAACACCTAGGAATAACCAACATCAAGGTTACTCCTAAGAGAGGAGAGATACACTTGGAGAGGTTGCTGCACTTGGGAGAAGCTTAGAGAAAGACACTACAACAATTTTTGAGAAAATTTGTGAAAACTAGTGACTAGTTTAGAGACGTAAATTTTTGTTTCAAAATTTTTTCTTGTTAAATCCGTCTCTAAGTTTGTCATTAATTTAGTGGCTAAATTTTGTTTCCTAAAATTTGGTGCAGCCACTACATTCATTTAGTGTGAATTTACATTTCATTTGGTGTGAATTTGCATTTCATTTGGTGTAAATTTGCATTTCATTTCTTGTAAATTTTCATTTCTTTCATTTCTTGTACAAGGCCTTTTTAGGAGTGTCTTGGAGTGTCGTTGGTGCATTTCCATCTCTCCTTAGTGTTTTCAAACTAGGGTAATACGCTTAGTACTAGTGAGAGTGGTCCTTCGAAGTCCTTGGTATTTTCCAAGCTCTCACATAGGTTTACTTGCTTAAAACGCCTAGTTTATGTTTTCTTGTCTTTATGTTTTCATGCCATTTATGTTTTAAGCAATTTATGTTTTCAAGCAATTTATGTTTTCAAGTCTTGATTGCATTGCTTAATTGTACATATTAGGCACTTGCTTGTTATTTTTCTTTTGAAAAGAACTTTGTGAAAACATTTTGTGCAAGGCAAAGTACAAAGGGGTTTAGAGATTTTTACTTGAAGAGGTTTGGTTATTAAGTGGCTCAATAGTAGCTCACCTCCCTCCAAAGTTCAATTTGTACTCTTAGACCTCCAAGTGCCAAGTCTAGCACTTCCAAAAATATTATTTTCTTAAAATCTTTGTGTGAAGAGAAAAATCTTGTTGTTTAAAATGTCTCAACAATCCAACTATAGTGGAAGTGATAGCTCTCCTAAAATCATTTCTTACTTAACAAAAGAGCTAAAATCACTTAAACTATGGAAGAAGCAAGAGGCCTTTCAAAAAGAGAAAGAGAAAATTGAAAGAGAAGCCAAACTTGCTATCCTAGAAGAGAAGTTGAGAATTCTTAAACAAGAAGAAGAAAAATTGAAAGAAGACATGAGAAAACACAAAAGAAGAAGACAAATGAAAATCAAAAGAAAAGAAGAAATAGAAAAAAGAAAGAACTTTGTGTAGGGAAGAGTAAAGAGGAAGAAACATCCTCTAAAGGATTTGTGACTAAAGAGAATTGTTTTAGTACTAAAAATCCTATGAAAAAAATTCTCTTTATTCATAAAGATCTTAATTCTTGCCCTCATTCTGCCACTAGTCTTGAGGAGGAGATTCATAAATCCATTAATTTTAAAGAAAAAGAGTCTCAACTTCAAGATTTGGTGAAGGAGAAGTGGACTTCACTTAGTTCCACTTCTCATGCTACTTCCTTGGTGGTGCCTAAGGTAGATAGCCTTCCTTTGTGTAGGAATTTTCCTACCTTAGTTGTTTCAATAATGCACCCAATTTATGGAATATATTATTTGTTGGATATAAAATATGGACCTTCAAGGTTCCTTGTGACAAATTCTTTTCACAACTATCCAACAAATAATTGTAGACCCCTAAAATTGTCCGGGTCGAAAATAAGACTCGAAGACTCTCGAAGACCAAAGGAAAGTCAGCCGGAAGGACTCCTGGAAGACCCTACGATGATTATTCATAGGTTTAGAAGTCTTAGAGTAGCTTAAAATAAGGATGTGGGAGGACTGAAGCTCAATACGGCCTCCTAGAAGTTCAGTACGGCCGTACTGAACAATTTGAACTACAATACGGCCGTACTGAAGCCAATACGGCCATACTGAAGTTTTTGAACTTTAGTACGGCCGTACTGAATTCAATACGGTCGTACTGTAGTTCAAAACTTCAGTACGGGCCGTATTGATGTCAGAGGCCGTACTGCGCCTCACTCCTATATATAGGACGTCATTTGGACGTCATTCCACACATTTTCCACACATTTGGACACCTTTTGGACTCTCTTGTTGAGTAATTCTGGGGTTTTTGAGCAGTGTTCTGCCCTAGAAGTCTCTCCGAGAGCCGATCCGACGAAGTTCTTGAGTTCTGAGCATTTTGCTTGAGGATTCGAACTAGTCGAAGGGAAATCTTTCTGATTTCCATAGTAAAAATTAATTTTTAGGGAAGGAGCGAGCAAGCGTGTAGTGGGAAGGAGTGCCAAAAAGCCTCCTATTATTTGAATATATAAAAGCACGCTTCAAAGGTTTCTTCTTCAAAATCCTTCCTTTTACTGCTTTCTGATTGTTGCATCGCATGTTTAAATTATTCATCATGTAGATATCTTGTTCATAGTCGTTTCTAATAAATAGGGGTAATTTAGTAATTTTACACTGTTATTCATAAAATAATCCGTCATAGGGAACCCGAAAGGGGCGTTGTGGGGTGCTAACACCTTCCCCGCACGTAACCGACTCCCTTACCCAACTCTGGTTGTAATGGCCAAGGTTGATTTGCGAAAATCAATTGCCTTATCCCTTTTTCCAATGTTTTGAGTAAAACATTGGTGGCGACTCCAAGAACCCTTCTTTTTGCGAAAACCACTAATCCATGGAGGGTCCCGCTTGGGATTAACATGGATTGGTGAATCATTTAATAAAATTGTTAGTTCGATGAGGTCTCAGTTTGAGAATAAGTCGTTCTAACAATCCATCATTTTTCAAAACTTAAAAAGAGTCCGACTATCGTCGCGAATGCCAACGTCCGTTTCGGCGGGTGGCGACAGATGGCGACTCTGCTGGGGAAGCCTCGAGAGTCAGTCCCATTTAGTGATGGATTATTTCTAAAATAATAGTTTAAAATTACTTCATTACCCCTCGCTTATATGATAATATGTTTTTCCTAATTGGCTTTAATAAACTGTTGGATGTTTAAATTTTCGCAATTGTTTGAAATACAAACTGCACACGAACCTTTGCACACAACAGTTCCCTCTATACCCGGGGGCATGAGTGGAAAGCCATAGGGAGTGGATGTTAGTACGGCCGGTTGTCGAATGGGTCTATAGGTGCCCGTAGACCGTTGTCAGAAAACATCACTCAAGGTGATAACCATGAACTCGAGTCCGACAGTGCGTTGGAGCTTTCCATCGACTTACACGAGAGGAATTGGGTCCCTATAATGGGGGCACCTTGGGGGCCTCAAACCGGTGAGAACAGTTAGAACCTCCTTGAATATGCACTTTTCTGCAGGATACCCCTACCTCGTGATTCGCTCGTGACTGTTCGTGGATGAGTGAATTGTTTGTGCATTATTTATGTGACATTGTATGAGCATACATTGCATTATTTAAACATACAACATTCCTTTTTAAATAAGAATAAATAGGAATAAGAATCTTCCATTACATGGTGTTAACATCTACCTTCATCACATTCATATAGGTAGTTTCCCTTTTCACCCAAAAAATACAAAAAACAAAATACCCAAAAAAAAAAGATATTTATCCAAACCAAGCAATATCATGCATCATCTTAGGAGCATCCCGAAAACATGATAATGCTTAGTTGAATAAACACAATGCATGCATATTCAACGTCATCATCTCATATCATGCATTCTTATCAAAGATCATGGAGGGATCTAGGTTTGCATTTCATACATCCCTCCTAGTAATTCATTAATAATAGTAATAAAAAGAAAGGATTAAGCGATGCGTATGTTCAGAATGGATCGCACGCCATTTGTTATTAAGTGTAAGCCAACAACCGCGCCAAGCGAACGCACATTAACTCCGTTGTTGGTAATCAAGACGAATAAAGGGGAAGGTCCGACACCGTTAAGGATCACTGCTCCAAGACCTTTCCCCTACGAATCGAATAAGGCTGTGCCATGGATATACGACATCCATTCTTCTGCCGACAGCGATATCTCTAACATCGCTGGACTTGGGGGCATGACTAGGAGTGGCAGGATCTACACTCCCGAAGATCTTCATGATAAAGCTCCCAAGAATAAAGGAAAAGAAAAAGAAAAAGAAAAAACCGAGGAAAATAAGGAATCCGAGGAGGAGACTGACGAGCTGTTAAAGTTTATCCGACAGAGCGAGTACTCCATCATGGATCAACTTCATAAGACGCCAGCAAAGATTACTCTGTTGTCGTTGATCCTATGCTCCGAACCGCATCGGCAAGCTCTGTTGAAAGTCTTGAACGAGGCATACGTGTCGCACACTATCTCCCAAGACAAGTTTGAGGGGATTGTTAGTCACATCACGGCTAATGATCACCTCACTTTCACCGATGAAGAAATCCCCGCTGAGGGACCGAACCACAATAAGCCCTTGCACATCTCTGTAAAGTGCAAGGAATACCACATCGCTAAAGTCTTGGTAGATAATGGATCTTCCTTGAATGTGATGCCAAAAAGAACGCTCGAGCAAGTGGCAATCAAGGGAATCCAAATGCGCCCGAGCAACATGATCGTTCGAGCTTTCGACGGTTCTAAAAGAGAAGTGGTGGGAGAAGTCGATCTCCCAATCCAAATTGGACCCACCATCTTCAACGTCGAATTTCAAGTGATGGACATTACTCCCGCATACAGCTGTCTCCTCGGCCGATCTTGGATTCATGATGCGAAAGTTGTTCCCTCTACGCTCCACCAAAAAGTCAAATTCATAGTGGGTGACAAGCTGGTGACTGTACAAGCTGAAGATGACATACTCATCAGCAAGCCATCTGCCATACCTTATGTGGATGCAGCAGAGGAAGCTCTAGAGACCGCCTTCCAAGCATTGGAGATTGCCAATGTTGAAACGTTTCCTCGAGAAATGAAGAAGGTAGCCCATATGCTCACCAAGAATGGATACTTGCCCGGACAAGGACTTGGCAAGGATTCCCAAGGGATTCCCGAGCTACCCATTATTAAGGATAATCCGGGGAAACAAGGGTTAGGATACAACCCTAATAAAGATCAAAGGACGAAGAGGAACCAAGATCCTTCTCGACGTTCTTTAAGCCAGATCTTTAGGAAGGCCGGTTCACAAGCGTCAAGGCCGGTCGTCGTCATCAAGTGTTCTTCTCCTTCCGATAGGGATGTATAGACCTGATGACTATTAGAGATTACTCCTCGGGGACAGCCCGACCCCCGAGCCTCGATAGGGCACATGTTTCCATTATGATTATAATAAAATCATTCTTTATTCTTTCTCATTGCTTCTTTTCTTGCTTATAATAAAATTCTAAACCACATTATTTTTAACCCTGTTTGAATAAACATGAATGAGGTTAAGATCGTCTTAATAACAATAAACTCGCATCATTTTTATGTGGAAGTGTGTGTGATAACTCGGAGCACCTTTCCTTGGCCTCGACAAGTGCCATCATGGATAAAAAGAAAATCCTTTAAAAACAAGAATCAAAAAAACAAAAAAGCTCGGCAGGAAACTCAAAAAGGGGGCTGCGCAAAAATAAGAGCAAAAGACCCGCTAGGAATCCCACGAAAGGGTGACCTAGGCAAAAGTTAGGGTTACGAAAATAAATAAAAACAAAGGTCCGCTAAGACGCCACAAAAGGGTGTTTTAGGCAAAAATAAGGACAATCAAAAAAACGAAAATAAATCCATGATGGTACCATGAACCGAATTTAAAAAGAAAGGTTCAAGGGAAGCTATCTAAGTTGTCAGATCACAACGTCAATAACAGGACTTTCTTAACTTCATAAGTGTTTAATCAAACAAGCCTAAACACATGAGCCTACCTTGGCCAGCCATTCTTACAAAAACCATTTTCAATAAATAATCCCCTCTAAAACACAAACTTTTGAAAAAAGAATATCTTTCCTTTCTTTTCTCTTGTCCCAAAAGATTTTAGAGTAATCTAGCGGAAACATGGAGATATAGTGGTCAATAGGAGGGTTGACATGTCTTCTAAAGGAAGGGAAGGATCACTTGGTTGATGACACCAATCTCGATATAACACGCATCATTCCTCGGTTACAGAAATTTGCAGCGCACAGCCCGTCTAGAGGAATGGCAAAATCCAAGCAAAGAAACGCATCGGTTAATTCTTTTGAAAAATAAATCAAATAGAATTAGGTGCATCATACCGCATACATGCATACAGATGATAGGTGTACTGGAAGATCACTTATTCTCTGTTTATTGAAAAAACTAAAAATCAAAAAAATCAAACTTCAGAAAAAACAATGCGCCCGTACCATGTTCAGTACGCCCGTACTAAAATTAGGGTTATGAACAAATTTTTAACTCAATACAGGCGTACTGAAATGGATACAGCCATATTGGCCTTTAGTTGCACATTTAAAGACCTTATCATGAGGCAATCGCATAAAATAGAAAAATAGAAAAAAAATTGCTTGTGTATGACAGCAGTCAACAGAAAAAGCCAAAAAACGACAAAAAAGGCAAAAATTCAGAAAATCAACCGCATCATACAGAATAACTGAGCCTGGAGAGGCTTGCCGAAATAATACTCCCTCATCATACAGAATAACTGAGCCTGGAGAGGCTTGCCGAAATAATACTCCCCCATCGTACAGAATAACTGAGCCTGGAGAGGCTTGCCGAAATAATACTCCCCCATCGTACAGAATAACTGAGCCTGGAGAGGCTTGCCGAAATAATACTCCCTCATCATACAGAATAACTGAGCCTGGAGAGGCTTGCCAAAATAATACTCCCTCATCATACAGAATAACTGAGCCTGGAGAGGCTTGCCGAAATAATACTCCCCAATCGTACAGAATAACTGAGCCTGGAGAGGCTTGCCGAAATAATACTCCCCAAAGACATCTCAGCTTGCACTCTTGGACCAAATCCCCAGTAAGAGCTATCAAAGCAAGATCAGTAAGATCCCCCAATGGAAGCATGATTGCCCAAACAAGAATATCCGAGTCAAAGGACTCAGACTTCCTCAGCGGAAGATAACTTTCCAACTCAAGCGACGAGTGAAGCTAAGCCTGCAGAGGCTTTCTAAATAATACTATGGGATACATAAGATCCTCAATCCCCATTCGCCTACTCAGAGGCACCCCTTCAAAAAGAGAAAAATCAAAAACATCAACAACCATTCCCCAAGCGGAATCCGGCACTCAGCCGAACACCAAACATCAAGATAATTCGCCTACTCAGAGGCACTCCTTCAAAAAGAGAAAATCCAAAAAAGATCAATAATCATTCCCCAAGCGGAATTCGGCATTCAGCCAATCATTGAACGTCAAGATGATCCGCCTAACAGAAGAGGCTAATCAAAATTAACGACAGAATCCCCCAGCGGATAACAGCCTACGCAGAGGCAACAAAACCAAGAAAATCAAAAAGAGTCACCTGAATAAGGATAACCGGGATACTCCACCAACGTCGAAAGGACGTCAGCCAATCATAAGGCATCGCTCACCTCAAAAGGAGCATCTTTGTGTCTGCACCCCCATGGAATCAGAAATTCCCCAGTGGGCACCAACTACGCAATGGAAAGTTGGGACACAAGAACCTATGAGTAACTGCACATCCCCTAGACGGATCCCTGCGTTATCCAGCCCTCAGTGGCACAAAAATCAAAAACAATCGTCGAAGCAGCATCGTGGACTGTGGAGACAAAATCATCACAAATCCCTGGAGAGGGCAAACTCACACTGCCAACGTCGTCAGAAACACGGAGGCAGACCCTGGGGAGGGCAAACCGCAGACCCTGGAGAGGGCAAACTCACACTACCAAAGTGACCAGAAGCACGGAGGTACGCAACCCTGGGGAGGGCAAACCACAGACCCTGGAGAGGGCAAACTCACGCTACCAAAGTGACCAGAAGCACGGAGGTACGCAACCCTGGGGAGGGCAAACCGCAGACCCTGGAGAGGGCAAACTCACGCTACCAAAGTGACCAGAAGCACGGAGGTATGCAACCGTGGGGAGGGCAAACTCAAGCTGCCAAAGTGATCAGAAACACTGAGGTATGTAACGAGCCTGGAGAGGCGACGACTAATACTCAGCTACCCCGTCGTCAGAAACAACGGAGGTATGCAACTGCCAATGTCGTCAGAAACACAGAGGCAGAGCCTGGAGAGGCGGTACTCAGCCACCAACGTCGTCAGAAACACGGAGGCAGAGCCTGGAGAGGCGGTACTCAGCTACCGAGGTTGTCAGAAACACCGAGGTATGCACGAGCCTGGAGAGGCGACGACTAATACTCAACCTGGAGAGGCTACTCAACAATTTTCCACCGGAAGACACTACTAGTCGGAAGGATGGCTTATACCCCGGACAATTGGGTCAACTCCTTTTCTTGTCAACCGGTACACCAAAAAGTCGTTTGACTAAGTAAAAGGGGGGCAGCTGTAGACCCCTAAAATTGTCCGGGTCAGAAATAAGACTCGAAGACTCTCGAAGACCAAAGGAAAGTCAGCCGGAAGGACTCCTGGAAGACCCTGGAAGACCCTACGATGATTATTCATAGGTTTAGAAGTCTTAGAGTAGCTTAAAATAAGGATGTGGGAGGACTGAAGCTCAATACGGCCTCCTAGAAGTTCAGTACGGCTGTACTGAACAATTTGAACTACAATACGGCCGTACTGAAGCCAATACGGCCATACTGAAGTTTTTGAACTTCAGTACGGCCGTACTGAATTCAATACGGCCGTACTGTAGTTCAAAACTTCAGTACGGGCCGTATTGATGTCAGAGGTCGTACTGCGCCTCACTCCTATATATAGGACGTCATTTGGACGTCATTCCACACATTTTCCACACATTTGGACACCTTTTGGACTCTCTTGTTGAGTAATTCTGGGGTTTTTGAGCAGTGTTCTGCCCTAGAAGTCTCTCCGAGAGCCGATCCGACGAAGTTCTTGAGTTCTGAGCATTTTGCTTGAGGATTCGAACTAGTCGAAGGGAAATCTTTCTGATTTCCATAGTAAAAATTAATTTTTAGGGAAGGAGCGAGCAAGCGTGTAGTGGGAAGGAGTGCCAAAAAGCCTCCTATTATTTGAATATATAAAAGCACGCTTCAAAGGTTTCTTCTTCAAAATCCTTCCTTTTACTGCTTTCTGATTGTTGCATCGCATGTTTAAATTATTCATCATGTAGATATCTTGTTCATAGTCGTTTATAATAAATAGGGGTAATTTAGTAATTTTACACTGTTATTCATAAAATAATCCGTCATAGGGAACCCGAAAGGGGCGTTGTGGGGTGCTAACACCTTCCCCGCACGTAACCGACTCCCTTACCCAACTCTGGTTGTAATGGCCAAGGTTGATTTGCGAAAATCAATTGCCTTATCCCTTTTTCCAATGTTTTGAGTAAAACATTGGTGGCGACTCCAAGAACCCTTCTTTTTGCGAAAACCACTAATCCATGGAGGGTCCCGCTTGGGATTAACATGGATTGGTGAATCATTTAATAAAATTGTTAGTTCGATGAGGTCTCAGTTTGAGAATAAGTCGTTCTAACAATCCATCATTTTTCAAAACTTAAAAAGAGTCCGACTATCGTCGCGAATGCCAAGGTCCGTTTCGGCGGGTGGCGACAATAATATAATCCAAAATTGTTTAGGAAATTTCTTAGTAGTATTTTCCTTATTTTCTAGGAAATGCCTAGGTTACCACATAGGGTACTTTAGGCAAGATGTTTTAGTTTTTAGGATTAAGTCTTTAGTGTGCTATAGTTTTAGTTTTAGCACATTTTTAGGATTTAGTAATATATCTAGTCTATGTTTAGGAGAGGATCCTATTCATTATATTAGAAGGTCTAGTATCATTGATTTCTTTATGTTCCATGAAAGGATTCCTTCTAGGATATACCTTTCACATTTATTTGTTGAGAATATCACCTCTAATGCATTGTATTATATATTTGTAGGTGTGGCCGACCATCATGAAGACCCTCGAGATTTGAGGTTAAATCCTTTTCAAGAGGGAGGGGATGACAGACTATGGCCAAGGCCAAGGAATCCAAGAAGTGATACATTGAAGGAACCAAGAGGAATGGGATGATGGACCATGGGCCAAGGGCCCAATCTCTAGATCTATGGTCACCTTGAAGACCAGTGGACACCTTGAAGACTAGTGGGCTTTCCAAGCCCAAGGTTCTCTTCAATTTGGACCACTCTATCATGAAGAGAAGGCATAGTTCTAGTTGTAAATATCTTGTACATAGTTCTCTTGTATAGGCTTATTTTTGCCTTCGTATTTCTGAGGCACTTTAGTTTCTTTTATTAGTCATTGAATATTGATTCTAGGATCGGTTACTTGGAGAGTTTGACTCCATTTAACCTCCTTTGTTGATACACTCATTTTCTATTTTTCAGTAGGAAAAGCGGGGTGGCATTTAGTAATGCTTGAGGGTGTGACTAGTAATTGGGCCAGAATTGGGCCTAGGCAAAATTTTACATATTGGACTCATTTTGCTCCTAATTTTTCATAGATTTGATTTAGCTAGGTTTCATCATCATTGGATGAACCTAACTAAACCAAATCAAACATTTTTGAAATTAATTCAAGGAGCCAAAAGAGACCAAATCCGCCCACCTTGCCTAGTCTCCTTTCTTTGACCGAATTGCTTCTCTAACCTTCAAGGAGATGAGAAGCTTGTGCTACAAGCTTCTCCTTAGCTTGCTTCCCAAGCAAGCTAAGTGAGAAGCTTGCTCCACAAGTTTCTAAACTCATCTAGAAGGTCAACTAACCTTACCATGGTTCCTAGTGAACCATGGTTAAGGTTAGCTTGCTCCTTAAGCTACCTACCTCTATATATTTTTAATTTTTACTCTTGTAATCACTTTTGACATTTATGAGACTTAGAATTCAAAAATTCTCTCTCATTTCAAGAGTCCAATTTCGTGGAGAATCTCCTTCTCCTAGAAGCTTCACAAAGGAACTTCTCCTTTGTGCTTGGTCCCTCAAGTTTCTCTCCTTCAAGAGAAACTGAACCACCTTGGGAAGCATCTTCAAGCTTTTGAACCTTGAACTCATTCAAATCTTCCATTAACGTGAAGAACCTCAAGAGAAGAAGGGACTTAGCATGGTTCAACTTGAAGAAACATCAATCTTCTCCAAGTAGTTCCATCAACCCTTTTACACCTTTAGACCTAGCACCCTTACCTGATTCTCATCACTATTTTCTTAAAGAAGGGGTATCTAGGGCTGATTTTGTAAAAAAAAAAATTGCATGAGAGTTTTAGGGACTATATTCAACAACAAAATGAGAGATATGCCTTAGATAGAAGAAAAGGCAAGAAAGCCCTCATTTTTTAGGAGGGTGATTGGGTTTGGCTTTATTTGAGAAAGGAAATATTTCCTTCTCAAAGGAAGTCTAAAATCAATCCTAGAGGAGATTGTCCTTTCCAAGTCCTCCAAAGGGTTAATGATAATGCATATAGGCTAGACCTTCCGGATGATTATGGTGTAAGTACTACATTTAATGTTAGTGATCTTATTCCTTTTGCAGGATTTGATGAGGAGGACGTTGAGTCTACAAATTTAAGGACAAATCCACTTTAAAAGGGAGGGGATGATGGAAGACCATGAGCCAAGGGCCCAATTACTCAAGTTATGGCTAGGAAAGTACAAGAAGGATTGGCTAGCTTGAAGGTTAGTGGGTTTTCTAGGCCCAAGCTACTTTTCAAGTGGGCCAGCACATCTTGAGATTTGGCCTAACTTATTTGTACATAGTAGTTTCTTATATAGATTTCTTTTTGCCTTTGTATTTTTAAGGCACTTTCTTTCTTTTCTTATATGATATTCCTTTGAGATTTTAGGGTATGTTACTTGGAGACTTTTGCTCCATTTGACCTTGTATTAAGGGTCATTGATTTTCATATTTTTTTAGTAGTATAAGTGGAGTGAAAAATAGTAAGGTGTGTAGGTGTAACTAGTAATTGGGCTAGAAGTGGGCCTAGGATAAATTTTACATATTGGGCTTGTTTTCCTCCATTTTTTTTCCAAGGAATTGATTTAGCTAGCTCTCGCCATCATTTGGTGAACCTAACGAAACTAATTCCAAGATTTTTGGATTTGATTAAATGAGGGAAAACACTTTGGCCGCCTAGCTCACTTCCTTGGCCAAATTGTCTTAGCTTCTTCTACACACTTGGGAAGCTTGTGCTACAAGCTTCTAAATTAGCTTGCTTCCCAACATTTTAAGTTAGAAGCTTGCTCCACAAGCATCCTAACTAACTAGACTGGTTAGCTTGAGTGTAACAAGGCTAACCATGGTTCTCCTTTAACCATAGTTAGTCTAGCTTGCACCACAAACTTCCTCTCACTATATAAGTATTTTCCTTAACTTTGTAAACACTTTTGATGTTAATGAGATCAAAATTTTTAGAAATTCTCTTTACCTTAAAAGGTCCAAACCTAGGAGAAAACCTTCTCCTTAAGAAGCTTCACAAATGATTCCTTCCTTTGTGATTTGGTTCCTACTACTTCTTCTTCTTCTTCAAGAAGATTGTCGCGCCACCATTGCTACTTCTTCAAGCTTCTAAGAGCTTGAACTTTGTTCTTAAAGTTCCTGAAGAGAAGATGGACGTGAAGATGAAGCTAGTTGAAGAACATCAACCACTTCTTCTAGTGATTTCCATCAATGAGGGAGGAGTGAGGGTGCCTACTACAACAGGAATCACCCCTATAGTAGAAAGTAGCCAGCAAAGTCAAGTTGACGCCTTGACTAAGAGGTTGGAAATTCTTAGGGCATAGGTCAAAGCCCTAGAAGAAAAAGATGAAGAATCACGCCTTATCATTGATGGTCTAGAAAGGCAATGCAAGAAGAAAGATATACAAATAGAGCGGCTTAAGGATGAGTGTGTTGACAAATATGAAGAAATCATTCGTTCAAAGAAACTATAAAGATCTGAACTGGATAATCAGCTTCAAGGAGTTGTAGCAAGAATCGTACAATTTGAAGCTGAGATCAAAGCACAGGTACAATTGATGGAACGCATATAGAAGGACCTACCGGAGACCCGATCTGAGCCTCAGAAATGGTGGGAAGTTAGCCAACAATAGACCACCACCCTTTCTAATCCAAAGCAAAAAGAAAAGAAGGGGTATGAGCAGCTAATAGAGATTAAATCTTAGAGGGAAAAAGCTCTTGATGAGGTTCAGGAACTGTGCATAATGACCTAGTTCCACCAACAGGAGGCAAAGGAAGCTCAAATAGCTTACGATCAGATGAGTCAAGTTGTCCATACGCAGGTCGAAGTGCTGAGGTGACATGTTGTAGAAGCTGAAGAGGAGCTATGAGTATGACAGACACTTGTTGCCTTCTTCAAACTTCTGTGATACTGTCAAAATCTACTTAAAAGAATTGTATGAGAATGTTGCTTGACAAACAAATCAATAAAATGATATTTGTCAATTTCAGTTGTCCGTGCATTCTACATTGCATGCATATTAGATCATATGCCTTCCTAGTAATTAATAATTAAGAATAAAAAGAGATTTCTAATCTATACGCATTAATTAATCAGAAATGGAATGAAAGCCCCTGATTATTTACTACAAACCCGATACGCAAGATCAGGACGCGCCTAAAATCGAACCAATAAAAATTAATGCAGGCAAAGGACAAAGTTTTCCAAAGCAACTGGTGATCAAGGCACCAAGTCCTTTTCCTTACGCCAGCGATAAGGTCGTGCTATGGGTCTATGACATAAAGGTCCAATCCGAAGAAGACTCAGCAAACATCTGCAAGGTCGGAGGAATAACTAGAAGTGTTCAGATCTACACTTCTAATGAGCTTAAAGTTAAAACCTCTGAAGAAAAGGAAAAGACAGGAAGAAAGAAAAACAAGAGAACTAAAGGAGGAGGATTGACTCCTTAAATATATAAGGTAGAGTGAATACTCCATTGTAGATCAATTAAATCATACTCTCACAAAAATTACATTACTTTCACTGATCGTGAGCTCAAAGCCTCATCGCCAAGCTTTTTTGAAAGTTTTGAATAAAGCATATGTAGTGCACAACATCTCCCAAGACAAATTCGAGGGGATCGTAAGCCACATCATGACAAGCGATCACCTTACCTTTATAAACGATGAAATCCCGAGTGGTGCATCCAACCACAACAAACCTTTACACATATCGGTAAAGTGTAAAGAATTCCTCATCGCCAAAGTCTTGGTGAAAAACAGATCCACTTTGAATGTGCTACCAAAGAGAACATTTGTCCAAATATCTCCTAAAGGGATCCCATTGTGCTCAAGCAACATGATATTTCTAAATTTTTATGGAATAAGAAGAGAAGTAGTGGGTGAAATCAACTTGCCTATTCAAATAGGGCCCACTACTTTCGACATTGAGTTTCAAGTGATGGACATCACTCCTGCCTATAGTTGCCTCCTCGGAAGGCTTTGGATCCACCAGGAAAAAGTTGTACCCACCACGCTCCACCAGAAAGTCATGCTTATCAGCAAGCCACTAGCTATTCCTTATGTGGATGCGATGGAGGAAGCCTTGGAAGTCGTATTCCAAGCATTAAAGATTGCTCACATAGAGAAAGTCTCTAACAGGAATTTGGTAGCATAGATGCTGATATAGAAGGGTTACTAGCCAGGACAAGGGCTCGGTAAAGATGCTCAAGGAGTAATAAAGCTACACAACTTCCACAATAATCTAAGAAGATAGGGCTTGGGATATGAACCAGTCGCTGCTTAACAAGAGAGAGAACTGAAGAATCTCCCTTTGCATCATATTTTCATAAGCGCTAGTTTTCTAACAACTGAAAAATTAGCTCTGGTGGCCAAGTGGACAAAAACCTCTATAAGGGGCATTTCTTCTTCCTCAATTTTTTGTAAGAATCACAAACTCAGGGCATGCTCAAGCACACGAGATACATTAAAAGGGCATGTGTAAATCAAGAATGTTGTCCTAAATGCCATACACCTATCTGTTTCGTTTCTTTTCTCTCTTATGTCTATTCTAGACCTGAATAATAAACCTAGAATGAATGAGTATGTTCAACTTAGGAATGTCATTAGAAGTGTTTATTTTAAAAGCGCATTAACATCAATACAACGCACATCATTAAGCGATAATCTAAGCATGAAAAAAATAAGGGACAATTCCCTTTCTAAAAACTGAAAACCATAAAAATGATCATCTCATAAATGCTGCTAAAAAAGCCAAAACAAGACAAAAAGACTAATACAAAAACAAAAGGCAAAAGCCAAAAGGAAACCCACAAAGAGGGCTAAGCAAAAGTTAGGGCATGACTCGCTAGGAATCCCACAAAGAGGATGACCTAGGAAAAATTTAGAGTCAAAAGAAAGTCTGCTAGGATACCCACAAAGGGGGTGTCCTGGGAAAAAGTTAGGACACAAAGCAACATCTTGAACTAAAAACCAAAAGGCAGTTCAGGAAGATCATCATCTAAAAAAGAAAAAACCTAAGTCATGACTTGATTTTCAAACATAAAGATTAAACTAAACGTGGAAAATGATTTTCCTAATTTGAACATGCTCATTCATTAGCTTAAACATCGGCTACCCTAGATCAACCATTCTTTTAAAAACTCTTTCCAAAGAAACCATTCTAAAAAGCTTTTGTGAAATCAATAAAAATATCCTTTCTTTTCTCTTATTTTTGACCTACATGGCATTTAGACAATGTTGGAGAGATACACGAAGATTACATAGTGAGTACTCACGGATTGAGAAGAGAAATGTCTTGGGATAGAGTCTAGGGACATTTGATCCAAAGAACTGAGATAAGGATCATATCCCGTACAAACAAAGCAAGGCCAAAGGGTACAATCTCAAGTTCAAGAGAACACCCCAACATAAATGGATCAGACATGGTCAAGGATAATGGTCCATAAATAACAACGGTTAATACATATAGATTAATTTCTCAAATTTTAAAAATTAATTTGCATCAGAATACGCATTCATGCACATCATGTATATGGCATGGACATGCACATAGGGGTATTATTTTTTCTCTTAAAAAAGAATATTATCCAGCATATACTCATAAGAATGGGCTTATTCTTTTATGGAACGACTATATACATTGAGGTTTTCATCCTCTCCTCAACTCACTCCAACTCTCTCCTTCGCTTGCATACTTTTTTGCATTCTTAGTATTAGTTCATATTGCATAATCTAGTCATGAGTCATAGGTCGAATAAGCGCCCGAGAACCTCTACTTTGGTGGAGATGTCTCCCGTCATATGACGGAAGTGCGAATTCTTGGAAAGGTTCAAGTTCCATCCAACGAGGATGTTAGTCCTAGATTTCTTGGCAGAGCTTGACCTTGCTGAGAAAGTCAAGGAATACCTAGCCAACATCGGTTGGGACTTCTTGTTAGGAATCAACGAGAAAGGATTTCAAATCGCTACTCGGGAAATCCTTGCCTCGATGATCCAACACTTCATCAAGATGCCATACGGAGTGAAAATCCCAATGGTATCTTATTGGATGAACGAAAGCTATCACTCCTTGAAGTTAGAAGAATTCAATGTGCGTGATGGCTTTGTCCTAGTGGAGTACATCAAAAACATGGACTATCAACAGGTTGCCAAGCCAGATTGTAACACCCCAGTTTTCAATAAAGTTATTATTATTATTATAATAATTATTATTATTATATGGTATTTGGTCATAATTATTTTAATAATTATAGAAGAATATTATTTTGTACGTTTTAAATAATTATTGTTTTGGACAATTATTTTGTACGTTTTAAATAATTATTGTTTTGGACAATTATTTTGTACGTATTAAATAAGTATTTTTTTATTAGCATATTTAAATAAATATTTATATGTTTTAAGAGAAGGTTGATTTTATATGATATTTTGTTATTGAAATTATATTATTATATTTTGAGTCAGGAATATATTATTATTATAGAGGAAAAATATTTTATAATATACATGTATTTATTTTATTTAATTATTTTGAGGAAAAAGAGAAGTGAGTTAGAAGAGAAGGAAAATGGGTTGGGTTGACCCAGCCCAATGGATTAATTTTAAGGAGTCAGGTAGCGTTAACCCTATCTACCTCATTTGCGTTCTGAAGGGTTGGAAAAAAAAGGAGAAACAAAGAGCTCTAAGGAAGAGTACTCAGGAACGACTTTAGATCACACCTTTGTCTTCTGCTCATCCACGTAAGGGGGGAGTGAGAAACCTCGCTCTGGGTGTGGGATTGTATGCTGGGTAGTGGGATTGGCCCCCAATCTTGTGTTTGCTGTATTTTTATGTATGCTCATGTA
Source organism: Cajanus cajan (assembly GCF_000230855.2). Classification (NCBI taxonomy): domain Eukaryota; kingdom Viridiplantae; phylum Streptophyta; class Magnoliopsida; order Fabales; family Fabaceae; genus Cajanus; species Cajanus cajan. The sequence goes on along the minus strand of NC_138520.1, from coordinate 53,199,098 downwards.
TGAGGGGTTTCTCCCAATTGTATCTGTTTTGCTTATTATTTTTCTTATATGCAATTAATTGTATGACTTGAGATCTCTATGGGTTCCTATGGGAAACCCTATGAGAAAACGGGCAAAATATGAATGTTTTCTATTTTGCCTTCTGATTACTTTGTTGTGTTCCTTGTTGGATGTGATGCATGAGTATATGGTTAATTTTGAAAATAAATATGTTTTAATATGATCTAGAGTGCTCTGTGGGTTCCTGCGGGAAACCCTATGAGAAATAGGCAAAATATGAAATATTTTCTGTTTTGATTTCTGATTTTTCTGTTATATTCCTTGTTTGATGAGATGTAAAAATATGTATTTAATTTTATAAATAAATGAGTTTTGATATAAATTAAAGTGCTCTGTGAAGGCTTGATGAATATGATGAGATAATGTGATAATGTGAAATGTGATTGAGACATGAGATATGAAATGTGATAATGAAATATGATGAGATAATGTGATGATGTGATATGACCATGGGAAATGATAATGTGATATGAGAATGCATATAGTCTTGATTGACATGCATCATTTGCATAAGTGTTTTAAGGGTACGATATGGAATACACCGCCAGAGAAGGCCCCCTAGTGTAAAAGCTTTGGGGATTAGTCCTTGGGGATAGCTCGGTTTGGAAGTCCCAGTCTCGCCCATTGTGTGCATGGGATGTATCTTGCGCGGCTTAGCTATCCCGACGAGACTCTGGTAGTATATCCTTCTAGTGAGAGTGCACAGAGGGTGTGACCCGGCATGTACTCCTAGACTACTCTTCGTGTATTGCTAGCGGCAATATGCCATGTGATGTTTTACTGGCACCACATGCATGATAATGTGAAGTCCGTGTCCATGCATGTGCATCCTTATTATTAAATGATGATAAATTACTATTTGTATGACTTGGATGATTGAATAAACTATTGTTGTTGATTGATCTATGAGGTAACTGTATTGTTTGTGTTTGGCTATCCGGTGTGCGTTCCTACACCGTGAGCCAGAGTGAGATGTTTCTCATTCCCTTCTTTTGTGTTGTTTCTCTTGTTTGATATACAGGTGATCATCAGCGTGAGGCTGAGGATGTTGGTGATGAAGCTTAAGCTTCTATGTTGGGTTTTGCTCTGATAGATGTTCTTATTAAAGTATTTTGGAAAATTCAATTTTATTTCTTTGTAATTTTACCGGCATGTTATTTGGATTAAGTTTATGAATGTGAACTCTTTACCCTTACGTGGCTGGAAATTTGATTTTTAATGATGAAAATTTTTATATTTTTTATAATTACTGTATATGTATGTTGGGGTAGAAGGTGTCACACAGATGAGTTGTTAGTGGATACCATGTGGATGAAGTTAACTAGTCTTCTAGTTATAAAAATCTTCAAAAGCTTCTAAGCTTCTAGATCTGGGTCTTTGTATCATTCACAAGCTAATGGTCGGATCTATCCATGGTCGGCGGGATGGTAACTAACACTGATCTCTTCCCGCTGTATTGCATGAAGATGCATTGGAGGTGCAATCCTGGTGCATTCTTCCTAATACATGTAAACGATTTTGGTAGTTGGAAAGGCACTGAAAGGCATTCGGGCTATATCCTCGTTGGATCCATGCTCGCTCAATTGGCTACCTATCATGGAGTCACTATTGAAAGTGATGATGTGCGTCCAACACCGATGCCTATCAGTTCCACTTCTTTGCTTAACATGAAAATGATTTTGCAAGAAGTAGATGGTTATTCCTTTAGAAGGGAAGCCACTAATGACATATATGGTATCAGAGTTGAAGATGAAGAACCAATGAAGTAGTCACCTCAATAACAAGAAGATATGGGAGACCTCCAGCACTATATGGAGCAGTTATACATAGCCATTGAGGCCCACTTTAGCATCTTGGAACATCGTTTAGATGCAGCGAATCGACATCGTCTAGAAATCCATCAAATCCTAAAGCAAATGTTTGCATGGCTGAAATGTCGCTTCCTATCACCCCCGGCTGATGACTAGGCTTATTCTTGATTTTGCTTTCTTGTACTTTGTTCTAGTTGAACTTTTCTTTTTTACAACTCATTTCAATTATTGCAATGTTATTTCCTTCCAATTGTGTCTTTTATTTTAACAAGAAAAGTTTAAAAATAATAAAAGACAAACATACAACAAAAGTCAAAGCTTCAATCTATAGAAAAAGCCAAACCTTAGAAAACAAAATACAATAAAAGGTTGAGCTTCACCTTGTGAAAAGTCAATGCTCGAAAGAAAAAACACAAAATAAGGAATAACTATGAGTCATCAAAGATTGAATAACCAATAGGCTATCGGATAAGAAGAGTCTAAAACCAAGGGCACCAACCGTCCCCAACCAAAGCAAGAAAGCAAAAATCAGCCAAGAAGTCTATCAGACAATCAAGTCCATTTCAAGCAACAAAATCAGCCCAAGCATAGCCTTCCATCAATGGCACCAAAATCAAAAAATCCTCTCAAAGGAACAAAAACATTCAACACGATAACCTCCAATGGGTTAATCGTATAACAAGCGATCAGTACAAAAAACACTTGGGGCACAAAGTTCTCCCTGTTGATATTGTTCAACAAACAAGCAGCATCAGGAATCACCCAAAAATGGATTTTATCCCTTAGTGACATTACTTGTCAAAATACCCAATCAGGGTTATCATCTACTCAAAGATCCACATTAAGCATGAAGAGGCTTTAGATAAATAATACTGAAAGTGCCAAAAACATCCCAATGGGAATCAAGCCTGGAGAGGCTTTGGCAACAATACTCACACACTTTAAAGAAACAAAATATTCTTCCCCAACAAATTAGTCAAGATTTTACCTGACACAAAGGAAATATGTAAAGATAATGTCCTAGATGGACTACATCTCTCATCATGAGAAATCCTTAGCAATGAATGCTTAACTCGACAGAGTTCAAAAATGATCCCCAGGGGATAAATCAAGACCTAACACAAGGGTAATCAACAAAAAATCAATGTCCTAGTTGCACTCCTCAACAAAAAAATGCTTAGCTCAAGCGAGCGTCAACCAAATTCTCAAGAGGATCAACCAAGATCCAACACAAGAATAAAAATGAAGATCATCGTCCTAGATGGACTCTTTCTTCCATCATGAAGAACCTTCAGCAAATGTTGCTTAGCCTAAGAGAGCTTTTTCTTCGATCGTGAAGAATCTTCAAAAAAATGGCTTAACTCGAGTGAGCTCAAATTAATCAAGAGGATCAATTAATCAAAATTCTACCCAACAAGACGCTTTTAATCAAAATGTCATCCTAGATGGACTGCCTCTTAAATCAAAATAATTATAAACACAAGCAAAAGGCCTATGGAGGTTGATTCAATAATACCCAACCAAGAAAAAAGGTGACCCAACCATACTTTGGGGGCTAGGGCAATTTGAGGACACCCTAGCTAGACAAGTGAACAACTGTACTTTAGTAAGCTGAGGAGGTACATAATACCTAAACTCAAACAGGTATATGCAAATTGTACCCCAAGGGCTTGGGGAGGCCAATTCAACAATACCCAACGCAAAAAAAAGGTGATCGAATCGTACTTTAGGGTCTAGGGGAGGCCGATTCGAGGATACCCTAGCCAGACAGGTGAACAACCGTACTTTAGTGACCTAAGGAGATCTATAATACCTAAACTCAGGAAAGTATATGCAGACAGTACTCTAGGGGCCTGGGGAGGTCGATTCAATAATACCCAACCTGGAAAAAAGGTGACCGACCATACTCTGGGGGCTAGGGGAGGCCAATTCAAGGATACCCTAGCCGGATAGGTGAAGAGCTATACTCTAGTGACTTGAGGAGGTCCATAATACCTAAACTCGGATAGGTATATGCAGACTATACTCCGGGGGCCTAGGGAGGCTGATTCAACAATACCCAACATAGAAAAAAGGTGACTCAACCATACTTTGGGGCTAGGGGAGGCGGATTCGAGGATACCCCAGTCGGATAGGTGAACAATCGTACTTCGGTGACTTGAAGTGGTCCATAATACCTAAACCCGGACATGTATATACAGACTGTACTCTAGAGGTTTAGGAAGGTCAACAATACCAAACCTGGATAGGTGAATGACCTCACTTCGGTGGCCTAGGGAGGCCAACAATACCTAACCTGGAGAGGCTACTCAATGGTAGGCAAGAATCACTAATCTTTGCCCAGCCTGGAAAGCCTAGGCTTAAACAATGCTCAACATCAACATTCAGAACTTGAAGATGGGTTTACATAACACTTAACCTTCAAATGATTTGCTAAGAATCGGAGATCTAAAGGCCTAGACAAACATGTATCTATGTCTTTACTTGCCCTTGAAAAAATAATGTATTTCTATTTGAAGGTCAAGTAAAGAGGGGCAATTGTAGACACTAGTTTTTGTTCGAGTTGAGAATCCGAAGGTGGAAAGCTTTAGAAATGAAGGAAATGTCCCCCAATAGGAGTTGTAGACTCAAGGATGCTTCAAAAGGAGGCAGTGGACCCTTAGAAGGAATTCCAAGAAGTCAAAGAACCAAGAAAATAAGTTTTTGAACAGTGGGAATGGGCATACTAGTCATAAGAACAACCATACTCAATGTCACTAAGTATGGCCGTTCCAAATTGGGTATGGCCATTCCTAAACAAAAAATTATACTTGCAAAAATGGGTGAGAACGACCGTTCCCACTCCCTGACACCTATAAATGGAGCTTGGCTCCACCACACTAGACGCACCTTCCAAAATTCAAAATTTTGGACTTCTTGCTCTCGACTCTATTTAGAAGCACTCTAAGTAAAAATAAACTCGTTGAGAACCTAATTAAGAGATCTTAAGCCTTTCGGTTGAGATTTTAGAATTTCTAGTTTAAATTTTCAAGTGTTGGGGAGGCTTGTGTAGAGTTAGAAGGTTGCCACAAAGCACCTTAAAGTTTTTCTTCTAATAAAAGCTGGTTTCAAAGGTTATTTTCTTTATTCCTTGTCTTATTTATTCCTTCAAATAATGTATGTTTATATTAGCATTCATGTAGATAACATATTCATATATCTGTAATAAAAGGGTAAAAATAGTAATCTCCGCTTAATCTTGTTAATGAAAACGTCATGAGGTACTAATACTAGGCACTGTGGGGTGCTTAACACCTTCCCCACGCGTAATCGACCCACGTACCCAACTCTATTTTAAAAATGGATTTATTTTTTTGATGTTTTGAGCAAAATATCGGTGGCAACTCCATGAACCTTTCAAAACCATCGACGGAGGATTAGTCCAGTCATAGGGAATTCTGATGTTGGTGAGATTTTCAAATTGGACGTTAGGCCGTCTTTAGTCAGGTTCCGATAGGGAGTATTAAAGAAGACAAATGTAGTGGACAAAACAGCAAGATAGACATAGGGGGAGCTAAAACTTTAATCTTCTAAATTAATTAATTATTTTTTATTCATCACTTTAACACGTTGCCTCTTGGTAAACATTTTCTATTACTCTGGTTATATATGATTTTTGTCTCTTTGTCTAAGCTAGTCTTCATGCATGTGTTTAGGGGGAGTCCCCTATGCATCTACATATAGGATAATTACATTTTACTTCAAATGTTTAAAGCTCGCTTTAAAATGTTTTAGATGAAAAGTTTTTGGAAACAAACAAAGCACATTTTTTTTAAAATACAACTTAATCTCTATCAATTTATAAGTTTAATTGAAATCAATATGATAATCCTAGTTTCCATTAAAAAAACTGCTTATTGATTACATAAACGTCTTATCTTTTGAATAATGAGCACAAATTGTTCAAATCTTAAAAGATCTTTCTAAATAGAACGTCTCTTCCTTTAAAGATGATTTGTTTTAGTTTAAGAAAGCTATTTATAAAAAATGTGTTTATCATCATCAAAAAGGGGGAGATTGTAAGATCAAAAGGAAGCCTAGAGTATCATTTGGAATCTCTTGAAGTGTTATAAGTTTTTATGATAATAAACACTTTTCTAAACAAATTAAAGTTTCATAAATCCACTTTCTCTAAAAGCAACAAACGAGAAGCCAAATTTTTTTTCAAAAGAAAGCATTTCAAATGAAGTAGTGACATACTTCATTTGTAAGACAAAGCACACTAGACGAAGCATATGATCAGAAATAAATGTCATATTTATTTCTCATTATACTATCATACTATTCCTTGAGGAAGTATTAATACTTTATTCCTTAACATATCGAATAAGGAAGGTTTCTAAAAAAATGAAAGCTTTCAAAAAGGGAATATCAAATCACTATATCAAGATAGAAAGAGAAAATCCTGGATATCTCAAACAAGACACTAAAAAGAACGGTTGTACTTCGACACCATTCTATCACACTCAAAATAGAAGAAAAAGATGATAAGTAGCTGCCTAGTCAGATAGGAGATACACGAATCTCTGACCAGCATTTAATGCTCGCATTAAATGCATCTACAGTACCCTCTGAAGAACAGCCGGGAAGACAGACAAAGTAACTCAAGGAAGTTTGAATGTTTAAATTTTGAACGTTGCTACAACAGTCATCTTCTCTAAAGTTGTTATATAAGGGTCAAGCCCTCTAAAAAAAATAGAGGACTGAAAGTTAAGTAAGAATGCACAATGTGAATAAGGATGAGCAAAACATGAAATAAATAGTTGAAGCTCTACGAAGAAGATTCATATAACAAATCTTATATAAAATTCTTTGTAGGCTACTTGTGCAAAATTTGTATAGCATCACATCTAGAAGAGATGAAGATATATCTATAACTCTTATCAATTGTATTTGAAAGGGTTAAGCCTGAAGATGTTTGTTTAAAAGAATACTTAGTGGTTAAGCTTGAAGAGACTTGTTTAAAGAATACTTAGGTTTAAGCCTGAAGAAGTTTGTTTAAAGAATACTTGAGTTTAAACCTAGAGAGGCTTGTTGAAAGAATACTTGACTTTAGCCAGAAGTGACTTCGTAAAAAATACTTGTATCTTGTTGAAGATAGTGGAACTCAATCTGATTGAATTGAGAACTAGATGTAGTCTCTAAGTTGGAGACAAATCAATATAAAAATATTTGTGTCATTTCATCTTTTTACCACTTTGTTTGATTACCTTTTAGTATTTCATCTGTTTATATTTTTCACTACCTCACTATAAAAATGTGAGTTTTTGATCTACATTATTCAACTCCCCTTCTAATGTATATCTTTCTCTCTCGTACTCTATAATTAAATACATGAGATAATATCTCTTTAAATAAAATAATTTCGTAACCTATATTTTTCTTATCTAACAACATTCTTATCTATAAAACTTTTCGATTAATCAAAATCATAATATATATTCAAAATACTTATAATAAAATAAAATATATTTATATCTCTAATAATTAATATAACAAATAATTTCACAATATTTTTAATTAATAAAAACAATGTAATTATAAAATCTATTATATTAATTATAATTTTCTTTTAATAACTTTAAAAAATTTAGGATGTTATATATTAAGTTCAAATTAAATTAAAAAATCATTATTCATTCATTTTAATCATGCGAAGGCACGAAATAGATATTTGAAAATATTTCCAAAAATAAGCCTAAAATTGAAAACAAGAAAAAGTCATTTTCATTGTTTTGTCTTCCAGTGAAAACACGGTGGCATGGCTGTAAATATGAATATTTTAGATTCTGTTTTCTTCACATGAGTTGAATAGGAAAACCATTTTAGATAAGACTGAAACTGTGTAGCCATATCATTTCACTCTTTATTTATTCATCTGGATCCATTAATTCAATTTGTCTGAAAAAATAAAATTCATATAACGCAATTTAAAATAATTAAATAAATGTATATAATAAGCTTTTTGGTGCAGTTACTTTTGGCATATTCACTCTGGCTGCCGGTAGATAAAACTTTTAAAATATTATTTTATTTCTTAAAATTATTAAATTTCAACTACTATTGTAAACATTATTCATTTTTAAACATATTAAATATTATTTTTAATGCTGATATGTTTAATTTTTAATTCTAAACATTTATTCATTAATTTTAAAATTATTGAAATTTACCAAACACTTTTTTTAATGTTTTCATTTTCAAAAATTAGAAAATGAAAAATCAAACTAAACATTTTTTCTATATTTCAAAATTTGAAAATGAGAATTATTCTTAGAAAATAAAAAAAAAATTCTGAAACCAAACATTCCAATAGCCTTGTAGATAAAAGCTTTCTTGGAATAAAAGTTTACACATTAGAAAATTTTATATTTTAAATTATATAAGTAGTTAAAAATTATCATCTCATAATAGTAGCGGTGAGCATCAACCTAAGACCTGATCCTAAATCCAAATCGATACCAAAAACTAAGTTTGTTTTGAATAAATTGATAATAAAAGCCAAAATAATTATCATTCAGGTCCAAAAACTAAGTTTGTTTTGCTTCATCTTTAATCTTTATTACTGATGCACAAAAAACTATAAATGATAGTGTAGTTTGTAATTTCCTTTTTTTATATCATGTACCTAAAAAAATTATTATACTATTAAAATTATTTCAAATCTGAATAATTTTATGCATTTTAAGTCTAAACGAATTAAATAATATTTGAATGACTGAATGTATAAATAAAAAGGATATAAATATTGAAAAGAAAGAGATAATAAGTTAGATAAAAGTTTAATTTGGACCAATTAAATTATTCAAAGTTCAATACATCTCTACCCATAGAAAATTGTCCGTTAAAACTAAAACTCAGTCAAATGAAATCCACCTACATTGAAAAATCATTTGATTGAATTTGAATCTAAATAATATGACCCGTGAATTATATCGATTTGGGCTATATCAACCCAAAACTGATCGATAAATTTAAGTTTTGTTTCAAATATCTTCATCATAATTTTAATATTTATCATAATATTAAATTTATTATATTATATATAATAATAACATTTTTTAAAAATACGAAACGAAGCAAGCAAATATGGACACTAAACGAGCTAATATGTAATATACGCACAAACATACATGTGAGAAACCAAATATTCATTTAACAACTAATATATATCATAAGTTTATATCAATACTATATCATAAGTTTAAAACTTATATAAGTTGCATCATATGCAGAATCCAACTGAAAATTAAGCCAACTGAAAATTATTATTTAAACCAACCTAAAAGCCTATGAAGTATCATTTAAATAAAAGTTTGCAAGTTGCAGAGCTCCTGGGGCACATGGCCAATTGCTGTAGCATTTCAAACTTGTCCCACATATTTAAGCAATGCTGGATTGTCATGGTTTGCAAAGCTCTTGCATGATGCAATATATATTTCACAAATTGCAGCTCACACTCTGTGCCTTTATAATTCATAACAGTGCACCTCCTAAGCTGTGAAGAAATGCATTCGGGAACAAACCGTGGGCAAGCCCAATCTTGGGGGAGAATCCTTGCCATAGGCTTATTAAGCACAAAAGTTTGAAGGTTGGGGCAATGGATAAGTAACTCAAACACCACATACCACTTAATAAAGGTCACAAAGTTAAGCTCAAGGTGAATTAAATTTGGGAACAAAGGAAAGCCCTGTTGGTGGTTGAACTGCAAGAGTTTAAGATAAATTACTTGTAAGTAATTCAAAATGAATAATATTAATAACACAAAATTTTTCCTTTTAAACACTATCACTTATTATATAGCGAAACTAATGTGAATCTTATTAAAATATGTGGGTCCCATTCTCTCACTAATGAGAAAACATTTTATCACTCAATATTTACGTGACAATAAGACAAAATTTGTTACAATAAATTTTTTTTATCAAAAATTTTCTTTACTCTTAGTCAAAGATTGACGAAAAATAAGGAGAGATCTGGGATACAATAATTTTCTAAAATATGAAAATAATTTACCAAACTAAGCAAATTTGTCATTTTTGTTCATACCTCTAAGAAGAATCGAAGAGATTGCACATTAGACACCACCTCGAGAGGGAACTCAACCCCAAAATTAGTGCCAATATCCGCCCTCACCAATTTGGGCATGCTTTGATACCCCGCAATCGTACCAAAATTGACACGATTGGCTCTCAACTCTTCCAGAACGGGGCACCCGCGAAGAATCCTGGAGATATACCCAATCCCTCCCACCCTAACATAATCCAAATGCAGTATTTTGAGCACAGGCAAGTCAACAGACTGAAGAATGTCCACACCAACCTGCCATAGCTTGAGAACAACGAGGGTTTTGCAATTGAAGACACTACTAGGTAATGGGAGCGTGAGGGGCATCTCGAGGTGGAGGTGCTTGATGCCACGCTCAATGACAGCCTTAATCCATATGTTGAAGTGGGCTTTTGGGAAGTTGTAGTTTGGGCCCACGCGAGTGTTGACGCGTAAGCGTGCAAGCATGAGGGGTTGTTGTGCGTTATGCGAGAGGAGGGTGGCATAGGCAAAGTTTAAGAAAGGGGAGTAGATACAGCCGCTTTGAAGATAGGTTTGATCATCTAGGTGGAGGTCGAGAGCAGGGACAGAACGCCATAATGGACACCACCGCTTTGAGAGACAACTAGTGGCGATGGTGTCACAAGTTGGGAGAAAAGAGAGAATATGGCACAAGATGCCATCAGGTAAGGCACTGATCCTATCCTCCATTTCCATTTCAAGATTATAATGAGAAAGAAAGGAAAATGATGATACTAAAAAAGGTAGAAATGATTGTTCTTGTGGGTTCAATAGTACCTTGTGTAAATATGTTATATAGACAAATTCTTGAGTGCACCATTTAATATATACCTTATAATATGCCGATTCTTCGGTTAACTAATTTATTATGAAATTAATTTGAAACGGATGTAGCAAGTTGTAACTAGTTATATTATTTGCATATGTCATCTATTTTTTTAAAAAAAAATTACAGAATGCCCTCTCAAGAGAAAAAGAAAAGGTTGAGAAAAGAGATTCAAAATGGTTAGAGTAGGTATGAGAATGAGTTAGACCTTAAATAAGGATCTATGACTTGACTTGTTTAAAATTTGATCTAGTTTGACTGAATTTATTTAATAAAAAGTTAAGGTTTAGACTTTTAAAAAAAATTATTTATTTAAAAGGATTGAGTTTAGACGTCCTATAAAAAAGTATATTAGAGTTGATAAGCCAACTATTTATATATTATTTAAGGTTTTAATAATTTTCTTAAAAAAATTATGTCGAAAACTACATAGCTCAAGCCTATTTTTTTTCTCTAAAATTTGTTAGCTTTTAAATTTCAAACATTTTTTTTATTAATTACAAATAAATTTATTAGTATTTAATAAATTAAATTATATCAATTAAACACAAATAAATTTTCATAGAAAATTTGAAATTATCATAAGAAAATGCATAAAATAGTGAAATGATAGTTATTATTATTATTTTTAATATAATTACGCATTCAAATTTTAAATTTAGAATTGATTTATGGGACAATTTATTATGATTAATTTCATATATATATATATATATATATATATATATATATTATTAAATGTATAATAGCTTTCTAAAAAAAATTTGCCCTAAAAAATTCATAGCTCGAACCAATTTTCTTTCTAAAATATTTTAGCCTTTAAAATTTAAACATTTTTTTATTAATTATAAAAATTTTATTAGCATGTAATAAATTAAAATACATCAATTAAACTTGAATAATTGGTCATAGAAAATTTGAAATATCATAAGAAAATGCATTTAATAGTGAAATAATAATTATTTTTATTTTTAAATACAATTATACATTCAAATTCAAATTTAGAATTGATTCATGGACAATTATTATGATTAATTTCTTAAAGGCATTTAATGGTGATATAAGTTTTATTTTTATCTTTAAGTGGGTGATAATAAGGAATAAAAAGAACCAAAAATGATTTTATATATATATATATATATATATATATATATATATAATTTAAATTGACGTATAATCATTAATATTTTATATGTTGATTTGAGATAATGAAATAAAATATTAAATAGTTTTCATTTTTTTTTAAATTTGAAAACTTGATCTATGCATTAAGAACCTTAAATTAAACAGTTGGATTGTTAAAAATTTAATGTAGAACACAAGTTATTAAACGAGATATGTGTAGGTGGACTTATTCTTAGAGTAAATAGATCGCTCCTCATATATATATATATATATATATATATATATATATATATATATATATATATATATATATGTATATGAGAAGAGATCCACTTACACCTAAAAGTAAGTTTACCTAGACTTACTTTACTCAATAACTCATATTCTACATTAAATTTTAACGATCCAACCATTAAATTAAAAGCTCTTATAATGCATAGATCAAGGTTGCAAAGTTTTCAAAAATTCGTAAACTATTTGATACTTTATTTCATTAATTCAAATTGAAAAATGATTATAAAAGTATTTTATACATTGATTTGAATTAATAAAATGCAGTATAAAATAGTTATAAAATTTTTTAAAACATTGTAGACTTGATCTATTAGAATTTGATGTAGAACATGAGTTATTAAATAAAATAAGTCTAAAAAGACTTATTATTAGAGTAATTGGATCCCTCCTTATATATATATATATATATGTGTGTGTGTGTGTATGTGTGTGTGTGGTGCTCTACATACTTTTTTTCCACTCTTTTGAATGATAACTATGTCATTATACAATTTATGTTGATGATTTAAATCTTTTTTTTAAATACAAAATGCGTTATATTTTTATTTTCAATAATCATTAATGTTAGTTTACAATGCTTTGTATGTTATTTTCAATATAATTAAATAACACATTCAATTTTATTAAGCTACAAAATATTTTGCATATTCACATTATTTCTATGTATTTCATATTTATGTTATGATACAATAAATTTCATTTTATCCCACTTTTTTCTTTCTTCTTCTTCTTCTATATTTCTTTAATGATGCAAGAAAATTGTTACAAAACCTTAACAAAGTTTTCTTCATTCTCACTCTCTTTCATATTGTCCTTCCCTATCACATCTTCATTCACTTATCTCTTTTCTTCTATTGCATTTTTTTTTATTTTGTGGAGAAAAGATAAACACTAAGGGGGTTGAATAATGTATATCAAAAACTCGCACATTTTCAAGTAAGTGAAGTAGTATCTACGATAGATGAAGCGTTAGCAAGAGTAATCAATAAACACAAGCAATTTTTATATTGGTTCACCTCAACCATCGAGGCAACGTCCTGTTCTCAATCTAACCATATTGAGTTCAACTAACTTTCAACAAAGTTACAAGTATTCTTTTATCAAGCTACTTTTGGCTCAACATGAGTGTTCTTTGATTAACCTCTTCAAGCCACTACCCAAGTATTCTTTTTACAAATAAGCCTCTCCAAGCTCAACCCCAAGTATTCTTTTGCAAACAAGCCTCTCTAGACTCTACCCTATAATAATGGTTATGAAGGTATTACAAGGTTGTCGTTGTCATGTCTTTTAGACATGATTACAATGAAAGTTTAAGTGCAAGAGATCTTTTGAAGAAGATTTTCTATGTATGTGGTTCTCTCTGGTGTTGTATATGTTTTTTGTATCTCATTTTCTTTCTTGAGTTTCAGAGTTTCTTATATAATAGCTTCGAAAGAGATGATCATTACAACTTCTTGAGTCTAATTCATAAAATTGCTTCGTCTGATCTAGAGAGAGAAGAAGTATTCATTGGTGCATTAAATACTTTAATTAATGTCTTTCACCTAAATGTACTCCTTATCTTTGATAGATCAAGCTACTTATCAAAGTAGAGTAGCAAAGTAGGAACAATAGGAAGCAAAGTTAGTGTGCAGCGAGAGTGTAATACTTTTCCTTAGCCTTTTTTTGCGAGATTCAGGATATTTGTCCTTTGTTCTAATGCTCTACATGCCTTTATATACCTGTAACAGAATGTTAGTTTCAAGACAATGATTTTTCATCTATTAAGATATAAAGCATTCATGAGAGCATGTTATTATGGCAAATATACATGAAACATGTGATATTCGTGAGGCATGTATTGTTTTCAACAAATAGAAGAAAATTGTTTAAGATGAAAAATTCATAAAGCATAAATACTATGAAGACATAATGTAAACACAATGTAAAATACTATAAAAATTGTTCCAAGACAAAAAAGGCAAAACACAATAATGTAAATTACTGATAAAATACTGTAAAAATACTAAAAATAATGTAAAATCTACTGAAAATACTCAAAAATACTCTCTTCTCCTTTTGGCACCAGCAAAATACTAGTCCAAAAAGTCATCATCATTGTCCTCATCGAAGCTCGGTTGGATGTAAAGATGAGTAAGCACACTAGAGAGCTGGTGTCCTTGTCGTTGGACTTGGTGCTCAAGTTTGGCTTGTCATTTAAGTGTGTAGTGTAGAGCCCTATAAAGTCCAACGATGACTTAATCACGATTTTCTTTCATGGCCAACATTGGAACAAGAGGAAAGGAGCGTTGTTGAGATGTGCATGAAGGTCCGATAGATGTGTTTGGGGGAGGTGGTAGACGACATATCTTATTGTATTAGAAAATGATGTTGCCCGACACGAACAAATGAAAAGAGAATTCATATGGTGAAAAGTATATGTAGAACCTGCAACATGTTGCGAGATGGTTTAAAGAGGATGGTGCAACTTGACATAATGGATAAGCCATGAAGCTTTTGCCCAACACCTGAGGGTAGAGGACAAGGTTATCCCTCAAAGAGTGTATGTGGGAGGTATGATGAGCCCTATAATGAAGAAAGAACACATCCTCGCGGTATTGTGGTAGCTTCTCCTTACCTTTTTTATTATCTGGAGTAGTAGGCTTGGTGCTAGTAGATTCATTGAAGAACCGAGTCCATGGATGGATCATCCATGACCTGTATGGCTCACCAAGCCTAGTAGGTAGTCGCGAAAGAGATCCATAGGAGAGCTCCACAACAACATGATTCATTTATAGACTTTGAATTTTTAGGTGCTGCCTCTATAAGATGTTTAAAGTTTAACCATCCACCCAAAGTGGGTTAAAGAGGTCAACTTCCTCACGAACACACTCCATAGAGGATAAACATTCAATGATGTGTGGTCTATGAGCATCTCACAAACAAAGACTCTCAAATGCGTTGAAGTTAATCAAATGAGATCTGAAGGCCAAGTCTACTAGAGAGGGGCTCCAACTTCCGTCAAAGTCTATGGTGACCTCCTCGAGAAGATGCTCCATTTTTGAATCAACACTATCTTAATTAGACTTAACAACTTTTGAAGGAGGGATGGCCGAGATGAAGTCCTCAAGCATAAAGGAGAAGGACTAGACCATGGAGTTGTCAAATTTAAGGGGAGAAACAAAAAACACCTCAGTAAACAATAATAGATCATTCTCACGCACAAGTTCCATAAGAGTTAGAAATTGTGGTGCCAGATAAACTATAGGCCTTGATGGTAAAATCCAACTATAGGCTTTAACTTCAGCTTCATTGGCCATAGAAGGATCCACCTCCTCATCTGAAACCCAGTCTTCAATGATTGGACCATTTGGGTAAGTTGTTTGTGCACTAGATGATATTGCATTAACCACTGCTTTCGAGGGCTCTTCCTTAGCAGATGGAATAGGAGAATTTGCAAGGATCCCTTTAAAGAACATGTTTGTAGACGATGACTCTTTTTGAGTTAGGTCTATAAACTCTAGCTGAGTAGGCAATTCCTAAAGAACCTTTGGAGGTGCCTTTAAGTTATGCACCTGGTCTACAGTCGTGGTAGATGAATTGGGCTCTTCTTAAGCCAAGGAAGATGAAATTATTCCGCCAACCTTGGGAGAGGATGGCTTGCACAAATATAACTTTAAAGTAGTTTCCAATTGTTCCTACTTTAGGGAAGAGAAGGCTACATCAAAGATTACCTATTGTTGAGCTTTAATAGTAAAGATAAGCTTTACCTTCTTCACTACCCTGTCTTCCTCTATTTGAGGCTTGAAGCCTCGCACTAGATGCTGCTTCATCTTAGGTTGAGGGTTATGTTGAGATTCATGGATGATGAATCAAACTCAGCTCTGAAGTTCTGAGAGTTTTGATGATAACAAAGGACACAAGCTAATAACAAAGGACAAGCTAATCAAGAAAGGAAGACATGAAGATCATGAAAGAATACAATATGTAATAGGAGTAGCTTATATGTTCTTATATGATGTGTTGCCTTGTTGAGTTTATTTTGCAAGTGTATGCTTTGTGCATGAGTTAATCTTAATCTAAATTGACTAAGAGTGATATGATGATGATTCAAATGACTTGGAAAGTTTTCTAAAGTGTGAAATTGAGTTTTTGAAAACTAACTCAAAATAATCGATTATCATTAAAAATAATCTATTATTCCAGCAATAGTTGCAAGGAACCTTGCTGTAATAATCGATTATCCTGCAAAATAATCGATTATTCTGTTCTTAAGTGATTTCCAGAACTCATGAAGAACAAAATAATTGATTATCCTTAAAAATAATCGATTATCTGGGTTTGGAAAACTTTATAAATAGTTTTCACACTTTGAAACAAGTAGAGACAGATGAACAAAAAATAGAAGAGAGAAAAACTGATTTTGTGAAGTCTTTGTGACCTTTTTGGAGTGTTTTCTTTGTGAAACCAAGAAGAAAAACATTTTGTGAAATGTTTTGAAAGAGATCATCATCATCACTACATTCTTGGAAGAGAAGGATTAAGATTTGTCAAGAATTCATAGTCTGATTTGTTCAGCTTCCAGGTGAATTCGTTCCTTTAATTCTTTGTGTAATGTGTAAAGAAATCTTGAGTAGGTGTCTCAAGTGGTAAGGAATTATTGTAGTGGGTTTCTACAAGAAGTGCTTTCTTGGGTGCAAGAAAATGTTTATCTTGAGTGTTGAAGTGTGTGCATGTGTGGTATGCTTGTAAAACTTCTTCATTGAGATAGTGGAACAAATCTTGATCAGGTTATGATTGAGGACTGACTGGATGTAGGTCACATGTGCAGTGGCTGAACCAGGATAAAATACTTTTCACTCTTCTCTCATCCTTAACTCTTGTATTGATTAATCTTTAATTGAGTTTTACAATGACTGAGTCTGAGTAATTTGCTTGCATGGTTAAAATTGAATAAAAGTGAATATTATCATTGCATACATGTTATTGTGAGAGGTGATTCAATAAAGATTAACCAATAACTCATATAGAAGTCATTCCCATATACAAGTAGTTCAATATACTTATTTGAAAGGTGTCTTAGAAAAGTTTTGAATGAAATAAAAATCCTTAAGGTCTGGAAAATTTTTAAGTGTCATTGAATCCAATTCACCCCCCTCTTGGATTAAGTCATTCTTTTCTATCAGGTTAGGTTGAGGAGTAGGTTGGGGAGTTGGAGTTGGTGGTTTGAATGTAGGCTGAGAGGGCTAAGATGGGGCAGATGGAGGTTTGAAAGTCGTAGTGGTAGAAAATGGTTTGGATGATTGAGGGAGAGAGGCTTAGGTAGCAACAGATGAAGGTGATGTCTTACATTTGAGAAGGGGTTCCTCATTGTCTGAGGGGGTGTCAGAGATTTGGAGAGTTTTAGGAACACGTTGGTGAAGTGGTTAATGTTCAGGCTTAGGTGGTGGTGAAGGTGGGCTAGACGAAGAAGTGGGTGATAATGATTTGGGTTTGGCTAAGAAGGGGTAGGTTCTCTAATGGTGATGGAAGAAGAAATGGTCCAACCTTTCTTCTATGACGGTTGTGCTCCTGGTTCGCCCTTAATGTGAGTAAAAAGATTAGTTATTCCCATTTGCTTGAAGGTGAGGGTATTGACCTCACCACCATTTTGGCCTTTCTCATAGCCAACCAAATCCACTCCATGATTTTTGAGGATTTTGGTGAAGAGCATGACATACAAAATTGGGGCTTTCTTCATCCGATCATGATTCCTCTAAGCCAAATAAGTCTTTTAATAGAGATAGATGAGGCCAAATAAATTTATCTTATCTCCAACTAAAATCTTGTAAAGGCAGAACATTTCAATGTCTATGACATGGTCCCGCGACCTAGTGTGAGGGAAGAAGACATTGAAGAGTGGGTTATAGAGCACCCGACAAACTGGATTTAGGTTCACCTCGCGTGGTTGGGCGAGGCTCATTCTAGTAAAGCATCTACCGTTGTTGGGGTGATGACACCTTCCTGGTCCTCGTCATATTTCTTTAGCCCTTCTGTCATCTTGGTGATAGACACAATGATCAAGAGAAAGATCCTGACCACTGTATCTTTGACACACCCGATAATGGCATTCGTCACCTATACAACTGACATCCAAAAGTGAGCGTAAGGCGCGTGGAACTAGTCCCTCTTTAATATTGTGTACTCTGTCCAGCCATCGAGGTCCAAGAAGTGCTGGACTAGATAACCACCGACCTAGAGGTCAACGATGGTCATTGTCTTCCCAAAGAGGAAGACGTCTAAGAGGTACTCCTCGATTGGTACCTTTTGTCCTAAAGGTGCTGTTTTGGGTGCCATTTTTGTGAATGCAAGGTGTTTAGGTAAAGTTTACAGAGAAAACATGTAGGTTGAAGAAGATGCATAGGGGTAGTTTTTCGAAATTGAGGGAAATTTTTTTTGAAGATGTTATTTATAGGCTAGGGGAAAGGGAGATTATACGATTTCCTTTTGGTAGGTATGGTCAGACACGTCGCCTCAACTCTTATTCCCACATCCTCCTTTCTTGATGCTTATGTAATAATGATGTTTTACATTTATGTGCATTAACTACACTTGATACACTTAGAAAAAACATTATGCACATCAGCTTTATTAACATTTTCATGTCAAAATACACAAATGATGCATGGTTAGACAAAAGATTAGGCACAAGGGCGAGCGTTGTTAGATGGCCATGTTGAAGATGGATTTTTTTGAAGCTATTCTAATACAACCTTGTATATAGACGTTTGGTCAATGCTTAGGATTTGTATTTTTAGTATTGATATTATAATTTATACGTATATGCAAAGGGATTATCATAACCCATAAAGGGTGTTTTATGTTTTTAGTTGATTGGTAGAAATTGTTTTTATGTTTTCTACACCTTATACATTTATTTGTTGTATAAATATTCAAGTACTACTTGCATTTTAATCATACAATAGATGATGTTTATGCTTTTTTTTGTGTTGTAGCAAAGTTGTATCAAGTGTAATGACCCATCGAGTTGTTACACTTTTATGGTATCAAAGCCAGTCAAGTCTTATGGGACGCTCTACGAGAGTGATTCCATTATGCTATTTTAGAGTAGTTTAAGTTGTATTTGTAGTTCTATGTGCTACCTTATGGTTTGTTATTTATCTTAATATAGGATGGTAGATAGACCTCCTAGATATCCTCCTCCACCTTAGACTAATGGAGTCCAAATAACAAGAGCTACAAAAATGATGGCAACTATTGTGATTTAACTGAATGCTGCAATGGCTTAACAACAAGTGGTCATTATGTAATAACATGCTATGATGACTCAATAATAATAGAGCCACAACAAAAATGGTAAAGACAATAGTCTCATAAGAGTATAGAGGGTTGGCTAAGTTTGGAAAAAGGAGTCCCTTTAGTTTAATGTTGATACTATCCCAAAGGTAGTAGGCTAATGGATTAGTGACATGGAAAAGATCTTTAGGTCTATGATTTGCCTTAAGGATAAGAAGGTGGCCTATGTAGTGTTTATGCTGAGTGCCAAGGCTAAATACTAGTGAAAAGGTACCTAGCAAATGATGGGAGCTAAAGGGAAAATTGTAAGCTAGGAAATCTTTAAGAGGTTTTTCTTTAGAAATTCTTTCTTGAAAGTGTGAGATATACAAAGGAAGTTGAGTTATTAAGATTGAATCATAGGATATAAAAACTTAGTGGACTTAATCCGTAGGCTAGTCGACAAACTTCACTAATTAATTTTCCAGATATTAAGACTTTAATTTGGTTGTGTATTTAAACTTTTAAATTATTATGACATTAAAACTATGTTTGGTTGATATGTATTTTTCATTTGAATTATTTTTAAGATATTTTGATGCTTTTATTATTGAAAGTTTGATACTGTTATATAAATATTGGTAATATTTATAGTTTAAATATTTTAAATTATGTTAAGACCATTCTAAATATTGGTAAATTTTAATGTGATGAATTTTAACTTAAAAATAAAAATATTTCTTCTTCTTCTTCTTCTTCTTCTTTATTATGTATTTTTATTTTTTAAAATATATTTCTTCAAATCATTATTTAGACCCATGAATCTATTTGTTTATTCGCTGGTTTTGGTGGGCTGGATACAAACTTCAAAAAGAAATCCATTTATTTTGCAAACTAAACTTGTCTAACTTGTATAAAATGCAAGTTTTGCGGGTTAGGCCTTAAACATGTCGAATTGGTCCATATACTCACCCCTACTTGTAAGGAAGTTTCTATTTTGTATGATTTAGTGTTACGCACTTTTTTTATCTCTATTACATGTGTAGAAAAGTTTAAAGTTCTTTATGAGTTCTTTGAATGTTAATCTATTAGTGTCTACTTTTGCTTATGTTTTTATGATGACTTTTGAAGTGTTTGAGGTGTCCAATAGAGGTCTATGGGCATTGTTATAAGGCGATTTGATTTTTTTGCTTTTAGTTGGTTTATATGTGATCTTAAGAATGGATTGATTGTCAACTAATCACATTCTTATAGACTATACTAGGAAGGAGTTGATCTTCCTTAAAGATGAGAATGATGGGTTGGTTTCTATTAAGCAAGTGGATGATCTCTTAAAGGAGGGAGCCCAATGTTATGTTGCTTTCTCCTCTCTGAGTGTAGAGAGTAAGCAATTGATAGATGCAGTTGAGGTGGTTAGAGACATTCCTAAGGTGTTTCTAGATGAAGTTTTGGGGTTGCCTCCTAAGCTAAAAATGGAGTTTTGTATTGACTTGGTTCTAGGTTGAGGGCTAATGTCAATAGCTCCATATAGTATGGTTCTATCTGAGTAGTCTAAGTTGAAGATCTCTTGGAGAAACATATGATCAAGCCAATCATGTATGTACACCATTAAATAACTTATTCAAACATTCAAAACACATTATGATAAGCACTTAGATAATATATAGATGTTATAAATGCTATATTACTTTATTTTCTCTTTTGTGTATGTGCACATAATGGTATAATGAGACTGAACTAGGGTAGCAATTAAAAAAGAAAGTCAACCACAAAGAAAATTATTAGTGCAAAAAGTAGCATGTTCAAAATCAAGGCTCTCAACTTCATTCCTTTTCAAGCCTAACGGTGTGTTTGGACGAGGAATTTTACAAATTCAAGGAATTTTAAATTCTTAGTATTTGAATTACTTTGATTTCAATTTCTATCATTGTTAAAATATTTTGTTTGGATAAGTCAATTCAAATTTCTCAAATTTTAAATTGTTAGGTTGGATATGATAATTTGATTCCACCATAATAAAATTGATTTTAAAAATAATTTATATGTTGAGATTTTTAAATTAAATTTTAAAAAAATAAATATTAGCTAATTTTTAAATATTTAATAATTTTAAAAATTAATAGTAGATAATATTTAATAATTTTAAATATATTTTTGAATATTCAATAATTAAAAACATGAAGAGATAAGAGATAAGATAAAATATATAAGTGAAATAAGAAGATAAAAGTATGAGGAATTTCAAATTCTTACTCTTTTGGGAGAATTTGAAATTCTACTATTTCAAGGAATTTTACAAATGCTTGAATTTCAAATTCCTTATAAATTCCTCATCCAAACAAGGTATTTTACCTCAAAGAAATTGAAATTCTTCAAATAAATGAATTACTCTATGTAAATTCTCCATCCAAACACACTATAAGGATTAATGAAACTTTGAAGCATCTGAATAAGTGAGAAGAACAACCATATTGAAGATTGAAGATCAAAGATGTTAAGTTCAAACGACCATGTGTTGAAGACTCTCACTGGCGAACATATCTCTAAAGCCTATAAATACAAGAAAAGTTAAAGAGAAAAACAACTTTTGTGAATATTGTGTATAAATGCTCTCTTGGTTGTGAGAATACTCTAATGAAATTCTTCTAAGTCCAAACATCTTGTAAAGCCATTGTCTAGTGTATGATCACTAAATAACATAAGTTTAATTATCTTTACCTTGACAAGTAAAACCTCAATTGAGTGTATCTAAAACCTATATTCACTTCGTAAGAGTTTTTGTTCAAACACTCAACATTTATCATCTTGTAAGCTTAAAGAAGTTAGTGAAATAATACTACAATGGGTTGCTGCGTTTGTGACCAAGAGTGACATAGAAAATACTTGTTATAGCTAGAAGTAATATAGAGAATACTTGTTGCAAAAGTTTTCACGTTAGTAAAACCCTTTGAATTTGAAGGTAACTAGAAGTAACTCAAGTTAAATGAGTCATTATAAAAATACAAAGTGTGTTTATCCCCATTCTTCACGCGTTTTAGACAAGCAAATTTTTCTTACAACTCAAATGATTTGTGAAAAGCTTTAAAATCTACACACACATATAACCTCTCCTTTTGTGTGTTTATTTTAATTCCAATAACATATTTGAATATTTTAAGGGAGAAAAATGTTTATTTTAATTCAAGAAAGAAAGGTTGTGTAATATTTACATCTTTAAAAGAATATTAATGTAAAAATGTTTTTGATAATAACTCTTTTTTTTTTTATAACAAAAATAACAAAAATTTATTAAAATAACCTAAAGTGTTATATATTAAAATTTGTCAACGGTAAAAATCATAATTTTTAACATTAAAAAAATAATATAATATTCATATTTCTCTTAGAAGCGTAATTTATTCTAAAAAAATTGCCTATAATCACCTATTTATTTCAATTTTAATTTTATTTTATTTCATAAATAAAGAAAATACACTCCCTCCTAAATGTTTTATTTCTTCACTTTATCCTTAAATAATATATCGTTTTATTTTATTATATTTTTCTATTTTCTTAAAAAAATAGAGAGGCAAGGTCTCACACTACTCTAATTTATATATAAAAGGCTCCGCCCTAGGCGAGAAAAGTAAGAAGAGTAGCTAAACCCGCCCTGTTGGGAACCTTGATTATTATTCAATTTACATTCTTGTTTCCGAAATCGAGTAAATTCATTTACAATTCGCAATTTCATTCCTTCCATCCCTTCTTCACTCTCTCTGATCAAACCAAACCCTCTCGCTTCCCCCAATTCGAATTCTCCGGCGATGGCAACCGCGGCGGGCGGCGGCGGCGGCGACGTGGAGGCCGGGTTCGCGAAGCTCCAGGGCGAGGACTTCGAGTACTACATGCAGACCTACTCCATCGTCCTGGGCCGCAACTCGAAGAAGTCCACCGTGGACGTGGACCTCTCGAGCCTCGGCGGCGGCATGAACATCTCCCGCCACCACGCCCGCATCTTCTACGACTTCGCGCGGCGGCGCTTCGCCCTCGAGGTCCTCGGCAAGAACGGGTGCCTCGTGGAGGGCGTGCTCCACCTCCCCGACAACCCCCCCGTGAAGCTCGATTCCCAAGATCTGCTCCAGATTGGGGACAAGGAGTTCTACTTCCTCTTGCCCGTTCGCAGCATACTGGGCGGGCCCCTCGGCCCGCGCCACTACCCCGCCCACCCCGCTCCTGGGCCCGTCGTCGGCCACTACAATTACCATCTGGGCCCTGCCGCGGCCAAGAAGGCGCACCGGAGGGAGTACTACGAGGAGGAGTTTGACGACGAGGATGATGTCGGTGGGAGGAAGATGCGGAGGGAAGGGTATGATGGCTATGGCTATGCTGCTGGCAAGGCATCCCTGTCCGCACCTTTGGGTTAGTGCTTCTGGATTTCTGGTTCTAATGGAGCTGTGGATTGCGTTGTTGCTTATGTTTAGACAAAATTTAGATATGGAGTTTGTTTGGCTACAACCTTAGAGGAGCATTTGAGAGTTTTGTCTATAGAGGTTGTTTGGGTATAACCTTATAAGAGCTTTTGAGAGCTTCTTTATGAGAAAAAAAAAAGAACTAGAAGCTCTTGAAGCTCTTCTTAGCTTGATTCTAAATAGACTTATAGTTCCTTTGGTCCTTTTCTTGTTGTTGTCCTATTAAAATTGGAATTTCACTTTGGTAACCTAAGTTGACTTTCTAGGACACATTTTTATGGGGATTATTGAGGTGAAACTTCAATCCTGGTTGCGACATTGCTCATAGGAGTAATTCATGTTTAGACAAAAGTTAGATATAGTTTATTTGGTCCTTTTCTTCTTGTTGTTGACCAATCAAAATTGGAATTTAACTTCGAGTTTTTGGGAAATTTTTTTATTACTTGGATTAGTGAGATGAAACTTTAATTCTGATAAGAGAACTACAAAATATGCACTAAACAAGGTTTTAAATTGTGGTTGTGTTTGAGGTTTCATCCCAATTCTTGATATTGCGGGGAATTGGGGCTGATGTGGCTGCAATTGTGGTTGCGAGGATTCCAAAAACTTTGATGTTGCGGCCGAAATTGCAGTCATAAAATGTTTTCTAAATCCTTGCACTCAAGGAACTGTATCTAAATTTTGTTGTGCACACTTATTGTTATAGATATACAGCCAGGTTTATGGTGAATCCTATTCATGATGTGTGCTTTTTTGTGGTGACATATCTGATGTTGAATTTTATAGCATGTGTTTGAGTTTAAATGATCTCTTGCACTGTGTGTTTTGGAGTTTGTATAGGATTTGTTCCCCTTGAATTTGAGTTTATGATAACGTAACTCTTTGAATCTGTATACTTGGTTGAGACTCTTTATGATATTTGAATTTTGACAAATTGTTGTAATGTTGTTTCTTTTCTTTTGGTATGTTTGCAATAGGATGTCTTTATGAGTGTTTTGCCTTTAAGATTTGTCCCCAGTTTGCTTGGTTTTGACTGGGATGAATGTTGTTTCTTTGTACCAGAAAATGTGTGTGAGCTTTAGTTATTCTTTTGTTGTTTATTATTGTTGATTGTAAAGAGTATCTATAAAGCACAGATGCAGCATTAGATTGGCTGTCCACATGTTGGACGGTGCCCCAATGCTGACACCTCTTGGTCATGTGTTGGAAACTCCTATGCAAATGTAGAAGCTTAGTAGATCTTTCTGATATAGCTATTGCATGACTTTTTTTGGGTTGTGAGAGTTTTCACTGTATTGCTTTCATTTGGCCATGCAGGAGTTGTATGATTATTTGGTGATTTACTAATTGTTTTCTTGGATGTAGTGAATGTGGTAGGATATGTACACTGTTTCTGTTTACTATCTCAAGTGCCCCTCTAAATGCATCTTGTTATTAAAATTCGTAAAGGGGGACACCACTTTTTATCTTCAGGGAAAGGGCCTTTACCTCTGCTTTTTAGTTAATTCTTTGGGTTCAGTCCATGAACTTTAGTGAGGGTGTAAAGTTGAGGGCTTATGTTTTCAACTTACAGTTATAATGTGGAGCCTGTTTTAGTCTTATATTTGGAATTTTTGGTATGCTTGAGGATAGTGTAAGATGTATCTTTGTTATCGTTTTTTGAATTTGTGTTTTATGAGGGTCATTGGTTTTGCAAGGTTAGATGGTTGTTATCTCGTTTAGTTGCCATTTTCCATTATATTTGGTTGTGCCTCTGGTTGGTATTATTTGCAGTGACTAGAAAGGTGGAATAGATTTAGATAATTTGCTACATTGAAAAATTGTCATGGAATTTCCAGAACATTGATTCCCTGGGGAGAGTGACGAATATGTGGTATTACAGTTAAGTTGGTGGATGCTAAACGGATCATGCTGGTCATGGGAGCCTTTGGAACTTCAATTCATAGAAAAATCTTATTTATGCCTTTTAATGATATTGCAAATTGTAATCAGTCCCTTTTTTAAAATTTAATTGTGCAAGGATTTGTCTGCAAGGGAAACTGTTTTGTTTCCATGTTTGTATTATTTCTATTATGACACACCTCCTTCACATTTTATAACTTAAACCATGCTCAATTCCTAAATTCTTGCAATTTTAAAAATGGTAGGGCAGCTTTGAATTTGGTTTGATCTATTGCTCTTCGGGAGTCCCTTCAGATATATTTTCACTGGTCAAACTTTTTTTTGGTTAGTTAATTGTGTCATCAACTGGATTAATAAAGATAATATGTATTAGGTTCAAATTATAAATGTCTTTCTCCTAAAAGGTTATTCCTGCACAATGTTGAAACCACACAGTCATCTCCTTATACGAACTCTTGTAACTAGTGTATAGAATATCCACCAATGCATATAGTTTGAAATATAAAGTTTAGCATATACTTCTGGTGGTGTAGACACTAGGACTTCTACATCATATTCGGCTGTTAGATTTATTAATTTTTAAATGAATGGATGAAAATTTCCTTCTTTTTTATTTTTTCACACTTTCGACTTCACCCTTCCTTTCTTCTTCATCATGTTGCGGACTACGGTGATATCAACAGTGCTCTCAACCTTGACAACACTGTCCTCCAACCTGGTAGCCTAAATGATGCCCCCAACACTACCAGTGACTGACTCAAGCTCCCCCAAAGCAAGCTCTTTGCCAGCCGTTGGTTTGCGTCCAATCAAATCCTCCCAAATGGCAAAGTCATAATCAATGGCCACACCCACTACGAGGAAGACAAATCGGACAACAACCTCTTCATCTTCAAAAATCATAAAATCCATATGCCAATGTTCCAATCTTGCCCACCATGAACACTAATGTCATCTCAAAATAGAGACACAAATCCACACAATGCCATCTCAAGCCACCATGTAGAGCCATCACAAATTGATCCTCCTAGTTTTAGTGCATTTTTGGAAAGTAGCTTGCAATGTGGATCCGCATCAAATTATAGCTTCTAGATAAAACATTCAATTTGACATGGCTTTTGGTATATACGGACATGTTGGATGAGTTTCCAAACACACTTAATGAAAAAGAGGCCGTGAAAAGGGCTGCCATTGGAAGTGAGATTGGAGCTATAGTGTGGAGGGGAGAGAAAGAGAAGAGGAAAGAGGGGAGAGAAAGTAGAGATTCGGGATGGGAGGATTGGAAGTTGTCATAGAGCCATTGGCAAAGGTGGTTGTTGTTAGCACCAGAGTGAGGGTGCCGTAGGAGAGAGGAGAGGTTTGAGAATCAAGTTGTTGAGGAGGGGGAAAGGGTACAAGCTGTTGGAGAATTGGTGGGAGAATGAAAGGGTCATTTTGTGAAAGTAAGGGAAAAATAAAGAAAAATAAATAAAAGAGAGAAATAGATATTTCAGCCGTTGATTTTAAAATTATCATATCTAATGGATCAAATCCTTTCTCACAATGAGAGACATTATCAAGTCTCTCACCCTAGCTTCCTTCTTCCTTCCTTGTCACCCATTCATGTTAAGGGCCAAGACATACTCATTTTCCAGTGATATGATGATGTTACTTTATTTCAAATAATATTGAATATGTCATATTGTTTTTTAATATAATTAGCACCATGTTTCAAAAAGATATGCTACAGTTCCCATTATTTGCTATAGACCCATAAGCTACCTAAGTGTGTTGACATTATTAGCAAATATTCTACTGCTTTTAAATAATTCAATAGATATATAGTGGTGAACATGCAGATCATAGTTGACAAAAGTGCAAGTAGTTTTGGTTTTGTCAAAACTGCTTGTTTAATTAACATAAATTGGTTTTGCGAAATAGATATTTGAAGTCCACTTGGTTATTGGGAACAAGAAAAATGATAATAATTAAGAGAATATTTTGTGCTCTTATAGTTCTTTAAAGTTTATAGTAAGAACATTTCAATTAATAAAAAGTACCATGAATCCAACTAGAGTACCAAATATGGTTACCTGTTACGTACCACATATTCCATAGTAATGTACTCTGTACCTGTACTGAGGGTATAGCATACCAAGTAACTATGACCCATATTCCTAACTGATATGGGATCTTGACAGTAACTTTGATTTATAGTTGTATTATTATTGAATCTTTGTTTTTGACTGATTAATTATTTGTTTAATAGCCTGAACCAATCTTGTTTCCTTGCCTGTTATCAAATTTTCACTTATTACTTTGTCGTTTTAGAGATTTTGTATCGTAACATGAAATGCATATAGGCTAAATTTAATTTTCAAACTGTCTGTCTTCCTAGTATTATGTTAGGTACAAGTTATGAGAGAGAGAGAGTTTAGAGGATTTAGTAAAATTGTATTATTGATGAATCTTAAGGTACATATTCAATAGATACAAACTACATATATAGACAAGTCTGAAACAGCTAACTAACATAATGATTTACACTGAAACTAAATATAGAGAACTAATTCAATACAGTTAATAAAAGTATTTATTATTCTATTCTCTAATACAAGTTAAAGCAGAAAATATAAGCTAGCCCATAAGTTGAGGATTATCCAGGCCTTTATAAACTCTGGCCATATCTAGGGTTCATGTAAGATTTCAATACACCCCCTTGCACCCAAAATTGGACATCTGAAATGTGGAAATTGTATGACTGGTTTTTCTTTTATAACACTGGGAAAGCCACGGGGTCAGGTAGATTGCACTGGGAAAGCCATTGGGTCAAGTAGGTTACTGTGTTGAGGGTGGCCCAATATTAGATCTATGATAGGTTCTGAAATCATCTTGAGTTTGGGTTGGTCCTAACTTGTAAAGTTAGCTCATGAGGTGAGGATTGTCCAAGCCTTTATTTTATAAGCTCTACATCAGTCATATCTATAGTTGATGTTGGATCTCAGCCTTTAGCTAACACAAGTTTAGGTAAAGGTAACTAGGTGAAAAAGTTATTGTACCCTCTTGAAACTTGTAAAGAGTAATTGGTGCTTTTGCTATGAATAATTTTTAATATGAACTTATTCAAATGATTTATTCTCATTAAATGCTGTGATAGAAATACAATAGAGAAACTAAATAGAAACTAGTTTTTAATATTGAAAATTGAAATCATTTAAATGTGTAAGTTGTTTTTTATTTTCAGTAAATGGATATTAAAAGGAAGATAGAAAAAGTTCATCTACAAGAGGATAAACATTCCTGCTATAAAGGAAAGAAAACAAAATAGCAGCAAGCTGATTTCGTTCAGAAATACACCGAAGCTGCCAAAATTAGTAAATAGGAAATCCACATGCATTTTATCTAACTTGTGTATTTTTCTTTATTGATGTTATCCCATTTGTGTATGCTTTTGTATTAGAACCAACTTATATTTTACATGAATAGTCTCAGAATTTTAATGTCTCTGTAATGGTTTGGTTCCCGCAGATAAGAAGTCTGAAGGCAGATCCCGAGTAGATCGAGATGCTGACAATCTCCAGCTTCAGCAGCTGGAAGAAAAGGATGTAGTATCATCTGTAGCTACTGTTCTCTCTGATCTCTGTGGTCCTGGAGAGTGGATGCCTATGGAGAAACTTCATGCGGAGGTTAGTTCTGATCAATATGTTCTATGTGGTTTTTGGTACAGAACCTTCATGATTTTATAAACTCCCAAACGTATGGAAACCTTTTTAATATGTTTTTGTAGTTGTAACGAGAAATCTACATAGTAGGTTATACTTTGGATGAATCTTGAGAACACATTCTTCAACATACTGTGTCTTGTTTGGTAAATTTCACATTAACTAAATAGAATGGGTGCAGAATATTTAGTGTAATTAGCATTTTTCCATTGCAATGAAATCAAACGTTAACTCTTAGGTTATGTTTGGAATCTTGAAAAATTGAAAATGATTTGATTTTTGAAATCAATTTTCATGTTTGCAACACATCATAAAAAAGGAGATTTGGATTAATTTACAATTAAATTTCTATGTTCAGAACACAATGTAGTTATCAATCCCAAAGAGCAACTGACTCTGAAACTGCTGTAGTGGGACAATTGCTGTGCTAAAATTTGAGATATAAAATAAATAATTATGCTTTACTGATATAACAGGTATCAAAAACAGCAAGATCAAATTTTATTGACTGAACAATAGGGACCCCCCCCCCCCACCACCCCACCCACACATACACACACAAGAAAACAATACACTGCAAGATGTTTCAAGAAGTGTGGATCGTGACATCCTTTGTTTCTCTGAAATCCCCTTGTGTGGAAGTATTTCTCTAGCTTGTTCACCCCACCATACACTTCTTCCCCTGCGAAGATGGGTATCTCTAGCTTCTACCACCTCTCAACCTCTATACAAGTAGGTATACTCCCTTTAATTCCAAACTCTCCTTGTCATAGATGTTCATTGTTTGTCTCTGTGCATTCCGCTGCCATCCAAAGATTTTGTGCCCTCTGTTATCTCTTAAAAGTTTTAAGTCGAGCATCTTGCAGTTTGAATTGGGTTGCTTGCATTTCTCTGTCCTGATTCCAACCATCCATTACTTTCTTCATTAGCTGCAGTCTCAAATCCATTCTTGTCGACACCATCAACCTTCCTTCTCCAGAAATGCATGCTTCTCACAGCTCTGAGATAATACCAGTGATCGAATTGGTTCAGAGAATGAAAGAAAGAATCTGTATTTATTGAAAATCTCTAAGCGCCCATGCTATTCAAGAGAACCTGGACTCTCCCCCACATCAATTATACCCAATCAATGCCCCCTCACTTCTCCTTTCTAACTACACCAACTATATTCTGTTAGTTTGTTACATCTGGGTTTTGATTCCCTAGTTTATTATTTCTCGTAACATAGAACTTAATTGGGGGTCTCCTGTCAAGCAGCACCAAAAGTCCTAATTTGAAGATGTTTGAGGGGCTGCACCAACCAATGAGATCTCTCTTTCCACCTCCTCTCTTATTTATATTTCTTCAACCATCTATCCTAAGTAACAAATTTAACTAACTAATGGGTATCTATCGATACTCCTCTCCTCAAGTTTCACCTTGTCCTTAGGGTGAACAGCTTGTGGCTGCTGAAATAAAGTTCCACCAGTGTTCCAACTGATTGAAGCACGGTGACCAAGCCAACCAGACCACTGCAGTGCAAAATGTACTTTCAATCCTCTTGGGTCAAACAAAATTTGAGTGTTTCCATTCTTCTCTAATTCTCTGTTTTCTGAGGGGTTTTTGGTAACGAATCAGAGTGTTTCCAGTTGTAGTTGAAGGTTATGGAGGTCATCAACCTTATTCTGCTAGGTCTGGACCATGAGGACAATTCAATTGCTGAGGCTTCCTGTTTTCCTTACTTTTTTTTCCATTTTACTGTATTAGGCCGGCGCTGGACTCATTAATTCTAAATAAGAATTAAGAAATCATCTTTTTCCCAGATTCCAATTCTTCACTTTAGGATATATATCACACTATTGGATATTATATTCAACAAAAAATTAGATATTGGTAAATAGCAACAAATTGTCAAATCTGTCAAGTGAGGCCTCACTTGACAAATCTGACAGCCACATTACCAATATCCATTATTTTTGGTTTTTATAATATCTAATAGTGTGATGTATATATTCCTTAAACTTTGACCACTTTTGAAAAACACATAGAAGGTAATGGTATTCAGTATGGGCCAGCATTTTGTATACCTGCATTAGGCCAGAAATTGAGCTGCATTTGTGCAATTCGAACTCGGCTCTTTCTTTCTTCTCCTTCCTATGCACCCTACTACTGGGTGCTGCCACAGTTTTTGTTGTCCCTTCCTCTGTCATCCTTCCTACAGTCATTCAGAGTTGAGTCTGGCAGTTCCAATGGGAGTGCTAGGTTGACCAGATTTCTCAAAACCCATGCTTCCAGGGCCATTGCTTTCTCCTCCATCTTTGCTTCACCATTGTACCACCCCACCACCCTCAAGGTCGGTCATCTTCTCTCTCTTCACTCACTTCCTTACTTGCATGAAGCCACATTTGTTCTTCATCTCACAAGCTCAGAAAATGGTTCTCATTCATGAAAACAAACTCAAACCAATAAAAATTCATTGATCTATCTGTTTTGATCTCTTTTCCCAACCTATTGGTCCAATCCACTTCTGATTATTGACTTGGAATGTGGACCTGTTCTTGATTCACCAATAACCCTGTTTGCTTCAATCTTGATAAATTAGATAATCCATTCTACTAGGCTCTTCTTGCTGATACTCATTTCTATACGATGGTGGAAATGAAATCTTCGTGGGTTTTGCTGCCCTCCTAGTGACTGAAACTGCTTCTTTATATTCCCTCTGACAATCATGTTAAAGGTTCAGGATCACCTGTACTTCTCATATCATTCCTTTCATCATTTCCTTTGATGATTCAATTCCCTACCCCAATGCTTCGAACTGCATTTTGTTTAGGTGCTGTGCCTCATTATGCTGGCACTGAATCTCTTCAATTCTGGCTTCAAGCCCTTGGTTAGATACCATGATGACCCTCCATGGATACTGATCAAGGAAGCTCC
Organism: Cajanus cajan; assembly: GCF_000230855.2. Lineage (NCBI taxonomy): Eukaryota > Viridiplantae > Streptophyta > Magnoliopsida > Fabales > Fabaceae > Cajanus > Cajanus cajan. The sequence goes on along the minus strand of NC_138520.1, from coordinate 53,166,658 downwards.
AAGAACCTGCCAAAATTGGAACCCACAATACCCAGATCAACTTTCTGATAACCGTGTTAGAACTGATATAAAAGACATCGAGAAAAATCTAATTTTGTTCACTGAACAATAGGGAAGAAGCCCCCTAGAAGGCAATACATGGTCTAGATGTTTTGGGAAGTCCAGATCCACTCCTTATTCAACTCTATCATTCACTAGATGTGTCTAAGTTTCAGATTTTTGAGGGTCTGCACTCTGCACCTTCCAATGCCCAAAGGCTCCAACTATCTCAAATTTGACATGAGATCTCTTTCCACCTCCCCCCTTATACATAGGTTCCATGCCTTATTTTTTCAACCAACTATCCTAACTAATGGGTGTCTATCATATACATATATAAATTCTAAAAAATAAAAATAAAAATATATCCGTGGTTAAAGCCATATGCATGCGAGGGAAACGGAAAACATGAACTAGAGATGAAATCATGAAACACCTATGGCACTGGAAAACAGCAGAAATGAATGGAGATGGTCCCAGAGAATAGTGGTTCATCTTTGAATGACATTGGTGCACCTGTGACCTAGTCAGAATAGGGTTTATGTTGTTGCAGAATGAAAAAAGGGGGATCCTGAAATTTCACTCCAATAAAACCCAAAAGTACACGGTATTATGTGGGTAAAACTTTCCAACCCTTACATAGGGAGTATTTGGTACACGGTATTATGTGACCTAGTCATGCCTGCAATTGCTTTGAAATTGTTCAATTTCTGGCACTATAGCAGCTGGAAGCCCACGACATTAGAACATGATGCAAATCTGAAAATTGTCCTCCAATAAAACTAAAAATACACAGTATTGAGGAGGGTAAAAGGAATTTCCTACCCTTATGGTTTAGGGTTCTGTCATGCCTGCAATTGTTGTGATATTGTATGATTTCTGGCACTATAGCGACTGCTATAGCTATGGCATTAAAAATGCATTGCAAATTGAAAATGGTAGCGGCCTAGGTCTGCCACACGATACCTAACCATAATAATGATGCTAGCATGTGATTGATTTGATTTGATTTTACAGTCATCAATCTTAGATAGTGGTGGTTGGCAAATAAGCAAACGTTGCAGGATAGTGCATAGCAGTTTAGTCGCTAATCTGAAATGTTTTACTTATTACATAACTTATACTACATATAAAGTGCTCAAATTTTTTTAAAATACTCGATTCATGATATTCATAATTAAAAATAAAAAATCACAGGTGTTAAGCAAAAAATACAAGTAAATAACAGCAAAACCAGGTCATGGCCAGAAAATAGATTGAGAGCAATTGGTTGATGGATTGTACAGTAACAGAGTTGGATCGAAGATAGCACATGTAGGTGAGAAGAGGCAAGAGTTTTATCCCAAAAACTTGAAACCCTTTTATTTTGATTATAAAACCCCAAAATACTCCTGAATGTGCCTCGGCAAGACTGCAACTTTAAAATTTGGGGCATGAATGTTTGAATGATTTCAGGATAGCAGCCCAGGTGTGTGATATACTTGGGTATTATGGGGTACCTAATACACTGTAGATAGCTGTTAAATAATAAATAGAAGAGCTGACAATTGATAAAGCACTTGGGGAAGCTAGCTAAGGGGGGAGAACCAAAGACTTAAATATTCCATCAAGCATACCATATTAGTCAATGCGAGATCCCATAATTCCCAAGCCCCTTATCATAGCACTGCCCTTGATAGTAGATGCCCTAGCGGTTGGCACTTTACAGCACTTTAGATAGCCTTCTTCAAGACACCAACAATAAGCTCTGTACAAATTGATAAGAATCAAGCACTTGGGAAACCTTCCGTTAAAAGCTAGTTGTTAAGGGGGGAAAACCAAGCACTTAAATACTCCAGCAAGCTCCCATACTTCTTAATGTTGGAGTTAGGTACCCCATAATACCCAAGTCCCACTCAATGTGTTTGAAGCACTCATGATTTCCATTGCTATATAAGCCGCAACAACCATTACACTAAAACACAATGCAACTAAATCAGAATAGTGGCTGGCTGCCACAATGTGACACAATGCTGCTATAGTGGCACTATTTTCTGCTATTCACAACCTAGATAGATTTTTTGGAGCAAATTTATTTTATTATCCTTATAAGAATTAAATGACTAAAAAAATAAAGGGAAAATGTCAATGACAACAATTAAAACCAAAAGAAAATAAACTCAAATCCAACCAAAATTTAGTGGATTTGTTGTGGTCAACTTATAAGAGAAGGGGGTCATTTGAGCATATCTAAATAGATACTATGTTTACATATAGATCCCTGCATTGTTCCATTCCATTTAGGATTAGGAATAGGCATAATCGGACTTGTTTTTCACATATCTCTCATTATTTAACACTGATAGGTCTCAACTGGATATTAAGAGAGAATTGAAAAAAAACGAAAGATTGTAGTATTATTTCTCTTGAACCCTTGCTGTCAATACCAACCGAAAGACTGAATACAGTGAAACCAGGCAATTCGAGAGTGCCTATCTCTCTCAGAATACAATACTTCCGAACCCCTTCCTCTCCCTTATTCCCTCCTATTTATACAATTTACAGTCCCTACCCGACTGTCATCAGTTAGTTACTAAAATAACTAACTGCCCCCCTTTTCCCTCCTAACATAGACCTGTTTAACCACAGGTCCCCTATCAATACTCCCCCCTCGAGCAATCACCTTGTCCTCAAGGTGGAATTGTGGAAATGCAGTCTGCATCTTGGTTGCTGTCTCCCACGAATTCTCACAGTCCGGTAGGTTGTGCCATTGGATGAGCACCTCCAGTTCTCCTGTTCTGCTGTACCTGTAAGATAAGAGTTCTACAGGTTGTGGCTGCAATTCCCATTCTACCGAAATTTCCTTCGGAAGGGACTGTACTTGCTTCTCCAGTGGGATGGCCTTCTTTAATTTATTGACGTGGAAAATTGGATGAATTCTACTGCTCTCCGGTAATTGCAACTTGTAAGCCACAATGCCAACCTTAGCCAACACCTGAAAAGGACCATAGTATCTCGGGCCTAATTTCTCATTTCTCCTTTTCGCTAGCGATTTGAGCCTATAAGGTTGGCCTTTGAGATAAACCCAATCTCCCACCTCAAAGTTAACACCTCTTCTCTTCCTATCTGCTTGCTGTTTCATCCTATGCTGTGCCTTACCAATGTTCGCCTTTAGCTCCTCCAGAACTCCATCTCTCTCTTCTGCCATCACATTCCAAGGTTATCAAAAAACCGTTATAACGCCGCTATAACGTTATGGCGGGGCGGTTTTGGGCCTCGCCGCCATTCGCCATCCGCAAAATGGCGTTTTGTGGCGCCGTCCGCCATTTTCGCCATGGTGGCCGCCATTTCCGTTTTGACCCATAACGCTATAAAGGTGATAGCGGACGTAACGGGTCTGGGGCCAGTTTTGGGCTTCAAACTAGGCCCAACAAGTATGCCCTAATGGTCTTAGGGTTGAAGAATGAGAAGCCACGACAGCCACCCACCCAAACGCAGCTCATCTACCTTCAACCAGTCTCCGATGACGTTCCTCCGCCGTCGCCCACCACTCGCCGGTCATCTCTCTGACCGGCGACCTGAACTGCGGTGGTCCACGGCTTCGACGATCTGAACCACAACGCGGGCATGAATAGGACCTATGAAATTCGAAACCACCTTTGATCACTGTAGTTCACCGTCGCCCACCACCCTTTGGTCACGTTTTTGGTCGGCGACCTGAATCGTGGTGGTCTTGCACTCCGGTGAACAACTCCGGTTAGCAACTTCGGCGAGTTAAAACCTAAGTTTTTTTTTTCTCCAGTTTTAATCCTCCTTTTTCCTTTATTTTTTTCCTACTCCTTTGAGTCCTTTCTTCATTTTTAATGAGTTGGTTGCTGCATCTGCAACAAGAATTTTTTTAATCTTAATTCTTCTACTAATTGGGTCAATTTAAATTTCTATTTTTTTTATAAATTCTAAAATAATATTGAGTTCCTATTTTATTATTGTTCCTATTTTATGAAGAGAATGATTATATTGAGGAAGAGGAGGAGAATGATGATGATGAGGATGATTAGATTAGCAAAATGCTTCTTGTACTCTTGTTTTTCTATGTTTTTTGTTGTGTTTTAATCAATTATGTTATGAGACTTAATGAATTATGGTATTGTTGTTATGATATTTAAGTATTTAAGTTGATATTATGTTGCTTTTAATTTAGTTTTGTTACTTGTTATTTATTGTTTTGCTATTTTCTTTGTATATAATATATAAAAATATTTTTATTATTAATTTTTTTTTGTCCGCCATGACGTCCGCCATAGGCCGCCATGGCATCCGCCATAGAGTTATAAAGGATTTTTGGCCTCACCGCATAGACCGTTATCCGCCATCGATAACCTTGTTACATTCACAGCTTCCACTTTGGACGGGAAGGTTTGAGCCTTAAAAATCGCTGGGGGATCCCTTTCATACACTGCCTTGAATGGAGTCATACCCGCCGACTGATTGTAATGTGTGTTGAAACAAAATTCTGCCCAAGCTAGCCACCTAGGCCATTGCTTGGGTTTATCGCCCACGAAGCACCTCAAATAATCCTCCAAGCACCTGTTAACCACTTCCGTTTGTCCGTCTGATTGGGGATGATAGGTTGAAGTATATTTCAATTTAGTGCCTGCTGATTTAAACAATTCTAACCAGAATTGACTCAAAAATAACTTGTCCCTATCCGTGACAATGGACTCGGGAAACCCATGCAGTCGCACCACTTCCTGAATGAACATTTGGGCTACCTCCTGTGCTGAAAAAGGATGGGATAGGGGTAAGAAGTGGGCATACTTAGATAACCTGTCTACTACCACCAAAACTGTATCCTTGCCCGAAGCTCTTGGGAGTCCACCAATGAAATCCATGGAAAGGTCAGTCCAAATTTGGGTAGGGATTGGTAAGGGTTGTAGCAATCCCCCTGGAGCCAATGTTTGATATTTATTAGTCTGGCAGATGTGACATTCGGTCACAAATTTAGTGATATCCTTCTTCATTCCCTTCCAGAAAAATACAGCCGACACCCTCTTGAAGGTTCTGAACACTCCAGCATGTCCCCCCATAGCCGTCTCATGAAACTCCTGAATGATAAGAGGAATTATGCTAGAATTCCTGGGCAAAACCAACTTGCCCTTAAAGAATAATTTTCCCTCCTTTAGTTCATACTCCTTCAACCGGTCAGGGTCAGTGATCAATTTTTGTATTAAAGCTTGCATTTCAGCATCCTCCAAGAACTCCTCTTCCCATTTCTGCCACTCCTCCATTTCCACCCTTGATATGGAAGCATACATCATCTGCCTTGAAAGCCCATCTGCAGCCTTATTCTCATAACCAGGCTTGTAGTGGATTTCAAAATCAAATCCCAACAGTTTGGTGGTCCACTTGTGATGCTCCTCTCCCAACAATTTCTACTTAGTAAGAAATTTAAGGCTTCTCTGGTCGGTTTTTATAATGAATTTCCTTCCCATCAAGTAATGTCTCCATTTCTGTACAGCCAACACAATTGCCATTAATTCTCTTTCAGTGTTATCAAAAAACGGTTATGGCGGCGCCATAACGAGGCCATAACGGCGTGGCGGCGGCGGCTGCAATCCTTTATGGCGGTTTAGGGTGAAAATGGCGGGGTTCCGCCATTTTGGAGATGGCGGCCGTTACGGCGGGTCTGGCGTGGCGGTCCGTGGCGGACATGGCGGACATGGCGCCGTTATTGGGCCATTTTTTTTTGTTTTGGCCCTTTTTTTTATTTTATTCGTTTTGGGCCTATTTTTTTATTTTCTGGTTTGGACCTAGGTTTGTTTTCCGGGTTGGGCACCCAACAGATGATATAGGGCATTAGAAACCCTAAATCACTTACAATCCCTTTCGTGCAAACCTCCCCCCCGCAACTGCTCCGACTCCCACGCCGCATCTGCCACCGTCGTCGACGACGCAACCGCCACCGACGCCGACGACTCAACCGCCACTGTCGCCTCTGACGCAGCTGCCACCGTCGCAGCCTCCGATGCAGCCGCCACCATCACGTAAGAACTAAGAAGTCTCTTCTCCTCCGCTGGCATCACTGTCGCGCCACCATAACCTCTGCCACCACCGCAGCTGCCTCCGCGCACGCCACCCTAGCCTCCCCGCGAGCCACCACCACCTCCGCCGTCACCTCTGCACGCCACCGTGACCTACGACAGCACCACCGTGACTTCCGACAAGATTTTCCTCCTCCTCCTTTGAGTTTTTCCATCACAACTGCCACCGCATCCGACAATCCAACAATGTCAGGGGAGGCAGATTCAAACTCTCGGCCACCCACAATGTCATCTTCTAGTTCCATTAATTCTAAGGAGTGACGTTGCTTGGAAGCATTGTACACCGGTCAGAGAGAATGATACAAATGAGATTCTTTGTAATTATTGCCGGAAGGTCATGAAAGGAGGTATCACAAGGGTGAAACAACATTTGATTGGAAAGGCGGGCAATGTTACAGCTTGTTTGATGGCTCCTGAAGCTGTCAAAGTTGAGATAAGGGCAGCTATGGATGGTAAGAAGCATAGGCAAAATGAAGCATTCAAGAAGGCAATGCAAGAGATTGAGGTACAATGTGAAGAAGGATTTATGGAATTAGGAGGTTCTGATTCTCGATTACCTCCAATTGGTGATTTTAGATTGAAGGATACTAGGAAAGGACCTATGGACCTTTACACTCAACCTCAATCTACAGCTGCAAAAAATAGGAAAGACAAGGTGGTGCAAGCAGGCATAAGAGAGCTTTGTGATAAAAAAGCTATAGAAAGGGTTTACCAATATATAGCACGCTTTTGGTACCAAGCTGGCATATCTTTCAACTTGATAAAGTTGGAAAGTTTTCAAGATATGATTCGTGAAATTGGGCATTTTGGGAAGCATTTGAAAGCTCCTTCCTATCATGACATTAGAGTACCACTCCTTCAAAAAGAAGTGGAGTTCACTAATGAATTAATGAAGCCACTAAAGGATCAATGGGCAAGTTTTGGGTGTTCCTTAATGTCAGATGCTTGGACTGATAGGAAACAAAGAAGCATAATAAACTTTTTGGTGAACTCCTCTTCTGGGACAATGTTCTTAAGGTTGGTTGATGCATCTGATTATGTAAAGACCGGTGAAAAGATATTTGAGTTGCTGGATTCTATTGTGGAGGAGATTGGAGAGGAAAAGGTTGTCCAAGTTATAACGGACAACGGAAGTAATTATGTTCTTGCTGGTAGGTTGCTAGAGGAGAAAAGAAAAAAAATTTATTGGACTCCTTGTGCTGCACATTGTATAGATTTGATGTTAGAGGATATTGGCAAGCTGCCCCATATAAAGAAGACCATTCAGCGAGCTATCTCTCTTGTTGGCTTCATTTATAGCCATTCAAGCACTTTGAGCATGTTGAGGTTCTTTACTGGGGGGAGGGAATTAGTCAGGCATGCAATCACTCGATTTGCCACATCTTATCTTTCCTTGGAGAGGATTCATCAAGAGAAAACTAATCTTCGAAAGATGTTTGTGTCAGAAGAGTGGAATGAAAACAAGCTAGCAAAGGAGGCCAAGGGAAAAGAAGCCACAAAAACTGTCTTGATGCCTAGTTTTTGGAAGAATGTAGTTTTCATTCTGAAAGTGATGGCTCCTCTTGTGAAAGTGCTTAGGCTTGTGGATAGTGAGAAAAAACCAGCCATGGGCTACATATATGAGGCAATGGACAAGGCAAAGGAAACCATCATGAAATCTTTTAAAAATGAAAGCAAATACAAGGATGTGTTTGAAATCATTGATAAAAGATGGGATATTCAGCTTCATCGCCCTTTACATGCTGCTGGTCACTTTTTGAACCCAGAGTTCTTTTATGCCAACCCACAGATGGAGTTTAATGGTGAGATTATTAGGGGTTTGTATGATTGTATCAATAAATTGCTGGGAGATTTGGAGATGGAAAAGACTGTTCATAAGGAGTTGGCTCACTATAAAGCTGCGAGTGGTATGTTTGGGTGCACAACTGCCATAGCAATGAGGGGTGAAGTTGCACCGGGTAAGAGACAAAACATTGCAACTTTTGAACTATTATTCTCTAAGTCATAAAGTCATTTGCTCAAGTGTTTGTGTTAACATATTTTGTTTGCATTTGTAGCTCAATGGTGGCGGATGTAAGGTTCAGATACTCCATATTTGCAACAACTTGCAATAAGGATCCTTAGCTTGACATGTAGTGCTTCGGGTTGTGAACGTAATTGGAGCGTCTTTGAGCAAGTAATTAATTTCTCAATTCCAATTTAAAGTTAATAATCAATGTTTTGCTTATTATTCCTTAAGTAATAAGTATTTATTTAATTGTTTTAGGTTCATACCAAGAGAAGGAATAGACTCGAGCATAAAAGACTACATGACTTGGTATTTGTCAAGTATAATCAAGCACTCCATCAAAGGTATAACCTTAAGGATGAAATCGATCCCATTAGTCTCAATGGGATTGATGATTGCAATGAGTGGCTAATTGGAGAGATGGATGAGGAAGAAGGTGAAGATGAGAGGGTTCATGAAGGAGATGATGACCTTACTTGGAGACAAGTTTATCAAGCTTCGGGACTTGATGAGCCTAGACAATACACTAGGCGTCACAAAAGGAGAGGAGTAAGTGGGGAGGAGCAAGTAGGAACATCTACTAATCCTTCTAAAAGAGCCAAAGGATTAGCTTCAAAGAATAAGGGGAAAAGGGTTGAAGAAGTTGAGGCATCAGAAGATTCTAGCACTAGCAGTGAGGAGGAGGAACCAAATGCTAATTTCATACATTCAGATGGAGAAGAAGCTGAAGGATTTTTGAATGAGAAAAATCATCATGTGGAAATTAATTATGTAGACATTGATGAGGATGAAGAGTGAAGGGGATTAAACAAAATAGTTTTAGGAATGACAATTGTGTTTTGCTATTTTTTAACATTGTTGCTTTGTTTTGATGGCTGTTTTTGTTTATGTTTATGTTTCTTTATGATGACTATCAATAGATTGTAAATGTCATGAATTTTAGATTGTTATATTGTTGGTTTTAATGTGACTGTGTTTGTTATTTTTCTGCTTTTGCATCATATTATATATATATATATATATATATTTTTTTTTTGTCCGCCATGATGTCCGCCATGGCATCCGCCATGGCAATATGGCACTTAAAGGTCCTTGCTGCCATCTGCCGTATAACCTTGTTCTCTTTCATAAACTGATTTCTTCTGTGCCTTTTCAGATAATGCTTTGCTCATAAAGGCTAATGGTCTGCCCTCTTGTAACAACACTGCCCCTATTCCTCTGCTAGAAGCATCAGACTCCACTACAAACTGCTTGGAAAAGTTCGGTACTGCCAGTATAGGTAATGCTGCCATGGCCTGCTTAAGTGTCTCAAAAGCTTTGGTAGCTTCCCCATTCCACACAAAAGCGTCTTTCTTCAACAATTCTGTTAGAGGTCTAGACATCTCCCCATATCCACGAACAAACCTCCTATAGTAGCCAGTAAGACCCAAAAAACCCCTCAAACCCTTGAGATTCGTGGGTTGAGGCCACTTGAGCATGGCTTCTACCTTAGAAAGGTCTGCTGCTACTCCTTCGACCGAAATGACATGACCCAAATACTCCATATGAGATCTTGCAAACTCACACTTCTTCCCATTAGCCACTAACGAATTTTCTCGCAGACGTGCCAGCACTTGTCGTAAGTGGTGTTGATGTTCTTCCTCGTCCCTGCTATCCACCAAAATGTCATCAAAAAATACTAACACAAACTTCCTCAAAAATGGCCGCAATACTTCGTTCATTAACCCTTGGAATGTTGAAGGAGCATTGGTAAGGCCGAAAGGCATTACCAAATATTCATAGTGCCCCTCATGTGTTCTAAAAGCAGTCTTGTGAATATCCTCTTCTCTCATTCGAATTTGATGATAGCCCGATTTCAAATCCAATTTAGAAAATACGGTGGCCCTAGACAGTTCATCCAATAGTTCATCAATAACCGGAATTGGGAATTTATCTAGTATGGTTACCTTATTCAATGCTCTGTAATCCACACAAAACCACCAGCTTCCGTCCTTCTTTTTTACCAAAATAATAGAACTAGCATAAGGACTGATGCTAGGTCTGATTATTCCGGTTCTCAGCATATCTTGCACCAATTTTTCAATCTCATTTTTCTGGTAATAAGGGTACCTATAGGGTCTGAGGTTAGGAATCTCTGCCCCTTCCTTCAAATTGATAGCATGATCTTGCCCTCTTGAAGGAGGTAGCCCCTGGGGTTCCCGGAAAACCTCCTTAAACTCCTCTAGTATTTGTTTTATGCTTTCTGGAATTGCTCTCATCTTCTCCCCCGGTCCTGTTTCTGCCACACAACACTCCACCCAGTAGATTTCTTCCTCCTTCAAATGTTTGAGGGTCCCTTTCAATGGCGCTTCCGATATACTCAAGGAAGAATCTCCCTTGATCTGATAAACTTCTCCCCCTACCCTGATTTTCACGGTTAATTTATCAAAATTAGCCTTGATTTCTCCCAGTCCCCTCAACCATTGCATTCCCAATATCACGTCGACTCCCTCCAAGGCAAACAAATAAAAATTTTGCCTCACGGACACCCCCTGCACCTCCAACTCCACCCCTGCGCACATCCCCTGCGCCCTCACACTATGACCATCCCCTACCTTCACCCAATACGGTTCTGTTTTCTCCACCTTCAGTCCCAATTTCTTCACCACCGATTCAGCAATGAAATTGTGGGAAGCTCCACAATCAATCAAAACCAAGATTGAATTATCCCCTATCTTTCCCCGAAATTTGAACGAATGTTTGGAAGTCATTCCACCATACTTCGAAAATCTAATGTCGTGGTGGAAGGCTTACCACTCCATTGGATCTCCTCTTCTTCCTCCGTCTCTTCCATGCCCTCTTCAAGCAACATTATTCTAATTTGCTTGTTTTTACACACATGTCCAGGAGAGTATTTTTCTTCACATCTGAAACAAATTCCCTTTCTCCTCCTTTCTTGGTACTCCGCATCCGTCATATTTTTCCAATTCAGCTTTCCTTCCCCCTTCCTACTCTCCTCCCTTTTCGTTTCAGTGGTTTCATCATTTCTTTTCTTCTCTTCGTCCCTCCAATTGCCATAGATGTTCTTGTTCCATCCTCCCTTGTTAATGGTCGTCGACGATTCCCCCACTTCCTTCTTCAAAATAGAATTTCGAGATTCTATCAAAAGAGCCAAGTCCATAATTTCCTCCAACGAATTAAGTTGATGCAACCTCAATTCCGCTTTAACCTCCTCCTTTAGACCATTCAAGAAAATGCCCTTCAAATAATTTGCATCCCCAATCCTAAGAGGTCCCGAATTGGTCTCAAATTTCTCTCTATTCAGCCACACTCCCTTCCTGTTTAAGGCCCAACAGCATCTCAAAAGGGTTTTGTGCCACCACGGGCTGAAATCTTCTCAGTAATGAACCTTTGAAATCCATCCATGAGGGATTTTGATTTCTACTTTCCCACCACTGAAACCACGCCAGCGCCTTCCCTTGCAGCGCCACCATCGCCACCTCCACCTTCTCGTCCTCCAAGACGCCTTTCAACCTGAAATATCTCTCCATCTTTCCCACCCAACCCAGCACTTCATCCCCCTGAAATAGAGGAAGTTCTAGGTTTTGCCATTTCCACCCGTTCTTTCCGTGCCTGTTACCAATGAAATTTCGTCACCCTCTCTGCCATTTTTTCCCGTTGTCCCAATCGTCACGCGCAATTCCTTCAACTGTTCCAGCATCTCGCGTATCGCCCCCTCAATGTTGCGTCACCATTCGGTTTCTTCCGCCGCACGTTTCTGTATGTCTTGCAAGCCCCTTTCCACCTGTTCCAACCGAATCTCCATTTTCTTCTCCATTCTTGATCGCCCCAGGTTCGCAACCAGCTCTGATGCCAGTTGATAGGTCTCAACTGGATATTAAGAGAGAATTGAAAAAAAACGAAAGATTGTAGTATTATTTCTCTTGAACCCTTGCTGTCAATACCAACCGAAAGACCGAATACAGTGAAACCAGGCAATTCGAGAGTGCCTATCTCTCCCAGAATACAATACTTCCGAACCCCTTCCTCTCCCTTATTCCCTCCTATTTATACAATTTAACAATCCCTACCCGACTGTCATCAGTTAGTTACTTAAATAACTAACTGCCTCCCTTTTCCCTCCTAACATAGACCTGTTTAACCACAGGTCCCCTATCAAAGACCCTATTAAATTCACCTCTAAAGTAAATGGATTTCCAATTCCAAACATAATATTTTATAAATTTCCAAACAAAGGTTTTATTAACAAATATTCCTGTAATCATTGATAACCTACGGTTGAAGTCTCGAATTCATAGGCATATGCAAATGTTGGTTTTGAATTGGCACATTCACCCATGTAGTCTATGATTCTAGGATTTCTAGGGTTAGGTAACCTGTTACATTGTAATTGCCCATGCTTCTTCATATCACAGTTCTGGTAGAATAGTAGACTGTTTTCTGAGGGTGCTTACAGTGCAACATTGATGCTTTTCTAATGATTGCTCGTCAAGTGTGCTTCACCCATGTATAGCTATTTTTTTTTTTTTTTTTTCAGTTTTTACCGCCTAAATTTGGGGAAAACTGCTTGGATTCTTTTTTCTTATTTTTCACTTTTATACAGTAGACTGTTCTCTGAGGGTGCTTACGATGCAACATTGATGCTTTTCTAACGATTGGCTCGTCTAGTGTGCTTTAACCTGTATAGCTATTTTTTTTTCTTTCAGTTTTTACCACCTAAATTGGGGAAAACTGCTTGGATTGTTTTTTCTTGTTTTTCACTTTTACATAGTAGCATCAACAGGGTGCTTGAAAACATTCTAATAAGAGAACAGTGAGGGTATGGAAAATAGTGGTGGAAATGACTTAAAGAAGAATACAAACTTAAACATCCAGTGCTTGTTGTGGTGTAAGTAGTTTGGGATGACTTAAAATGAATCATTATTCATCTAAATACGTTTGGTAAGATACAGAAACTCATCCGTTTAATTCTGGGTGCTTAACTTATCTTTTTTCTTTTGTTTAGCTGTTGGAGCAATATAGCAGTGTTTGGCACCACAGTAGAGTGAGGAGGTATCTAACGTCAGAAGATTGGCCTGGTCCTGATTCCAAAGGGAAGCCATGGTATGGCTTGCTTATGCTATTGAGGAAGTACCCCGAGCATTTTGTCATCAACACAAGGTCCAAGGGCCGTATCACCCTGGAGTTTGTTTCTCTTGTCTCTCTTCTATCGTGAGCCCCAAGAAACTGGAAAGGAAATAACTATCAGCTGACAGTGATATGTGGTTTAGATCCAAGCCTGTATAAAATTACCTACGTTGCTTTTTTTTTTTTTTTTTTTTTTTGGGGTAAATACTTATGTTGTTACTGGGTAAATATGTGCTCCCCCCACCCTTAGTGCTCTGAGAGCAGAAAGAACTATTTGTTCTATCTATTACATGGATTAGAAAATGGGATGTTAGAATTAAAATTCAATGAATTGGCTGTGTCTAGTATAGTTGATTCACCCTATAAAATTTAGGAGTGGAAAAGCGGAAGAGGCACCCCGGGATTATTATTTTTAACTTTGTTATTGATATGTACCGAGTAGTTTTTTCGAAAAATTTATTAGTCACTTTTAACGAATTTCCTTTTTCAATTCTTTTTTTATATGCAAGATTTAAATTTGAGACCTAACTTAAAAGGGTTGATCTAGTACCACTTAAACAATGACTTATTATAAAGTTATTAATTGTATGTGGTTGACCTTGCAAGTGCCACTAGTGGGATTTGGCATTACGTATTGCATGTTGGGGGAGGCCTTGACATTCTTGTATAATTTTATTGTCTGTTGGGCTAGGCCCTTTTGTGTTTCGGATTCCCGGAGGTTCAAACTGGAAGACCCAAAAGCAGCCGATTCACGAATGTTTGCTTCTTCTTCTTCTTCTTTTTTTTTTTTTTTTCGTTTATTAAAAAAAATAAAATTCTATTACTCGACAATCATTTTTTAATTTAAAATTTTCAAGTTGCGAAAATTATTCTGAGTACAAGTTTTCTAAATCAAGACATTCTAAAAAACAACAAAAACAAATGAGATGTTTTCTCATCCTTTACTTTTGGTTTTCTTCAAGTGTTTAAATTCTGATGGAACAATCTTTTAGAAAATGTGTTCAGAGTACAAATATTTTCAAATGTATTTAGATTACAAACATTAAGAAAACAAAAACTTTTTTGTTTTTTAAATAATCGAAAGCTTTTGCCTGGCTGAGTCCTCAAAATCATCAATGTGATAGACGCAAATTTTCCTATTTCTCAAGGAATTTACAGACGACAAATTGATGTTTTCGACAACAATTCTTTTAATTATCTTTTTGGTCATTGTAGTTAAGAATATTCTATTTTTGTCTTTATATATACTTTATTCTTTTTTAAGTCTCTAGCTTATTTCTATAGAAATGAAAATGTAAAATTTATAAAAATATAGAAATTAATAGAAAAAAATGATAAATATATATAAGAATAAATTAGAATTTTTTTAATTATAAGATCTAAAAGGTAAATTTGAGTAAGCTATATTGCTTAGAAGAGTAATTAAACCAAGCTTCCTATAGTTGAACCATAATTAGTTAATCACCATGTATATGTAGTGATAAAATTGTAATGTAAGTTTACAAGCAATGTTTAAGGAAAGGATAGTAACTCTTAAAGTAAATTATACCCACCTCCAGTTTTATAGAAACCAGATTGAACTGGTCAAACAGGAAACCAGTGCCTAAACTATAACGGTTTTCTTCGCTGAATTGGTTACGTAGTTGAATTGGATTGAACTAGTCAGTTTTTGCCAAAAACGGTGAACTGGTTCAGTTTCCAAATTTTTTAAAATTTGTTTTGGACTTTGTAAAAGTTTTTCATTTTGAAGTGTTGATAACTTGAACATGAATTTTGGATGTTGGTTCTATTTGTATTTTAATTTTTGGATTTATTTACAGAGTTGTGTCATTAATGTAATATCCTAAGTTTTCTGAAATTAATAAAAGGTTGTTTGGAGTAAGAATGTTTTATAAAATATGGTTTTGAAAATAATAAAAAGTTTTATTAATATGAGAAGAGTTTTATGAAAAATACGAAAGGTTGGTGGAATTATTAATTATATAATATAAGTATTATTTTTGGAGGTTTTAATTATTTTGATTAATAAAAAAAGAGACGTTGACCTGGGTTAGTTTCTATAACCCTAGAGGTGGCAATTTGGTTAAAGGGAAGGTTGGTTTTAAAAGGTGGTTTTTGAAAAAAAATTTGTCAATCACTTCTCATCTCACGTTTCTTTCTTTTTAATCTTTGAAACTCAAGAACTCCATGAGTAGAATGTAAAAGTTATAGGAGTGCATTATGGAGATCCCTATCCTTCATCAAACATTTACTGAGACAAATGAGAATGAGTTATCTAGCTCTGGGTGTGGGATAAATGATGGATAGCAGACTTGCCTATCAATCCTGTTGTTTGTATGTTCTATTGTTCTACAAGAGTACTTTGGGAGTTTCCTTTGTTTGATTGTGTTGGATGGATAGTTTTTGTAAGTTATAATATGCTTCCTTGGCATTCCTATTAACGTGAAATGTGCTCTATATGGTACATATGATGATTATTGATGTAAAGTGTGAATTTGTGAGAACCCTTAAGTTCCTGCAAGAAACCCAATTCATAGACTGGGATGAAGATCGACAAAATTGAGTAATAGTTGTATAATTGGTGAGTAACATGAGTAATTAAGGATGCATAAGTTATGATTAAATGCTAACTCATATTTTAACTAACCAGATTGAATTATAGGTGGGTAAATATTCACAGATTTTGCATGAGGGCACTAAAATGTGGTTTCCCTGGGCATGAAGATGTGGCATTGGGCGTGAGAGCTCCAAGAGCTCTCTTTAGCTATTTTTTCGAGCATGAGCATAGTCATGCCATGTGTGAGGTTTCCAAAGGGCAACGTGGTGCCTTCTGGGTGGTGGAATTTAGGTGATTAGATGAAAGTTAGAGTAAGGATATACTCCTTGATATTGTTTATAGTGTTGTGTAGTTAAGGGATTGAAATGTTTATTCAATGTTATTATTTAATATATATATATATATATATATATATATATATATATATATATATATATATATATATGTAGTAATTGGAAGTGATTTGGTGATAGATATGCCTTAGAAAATAATGTGTGATAATAATAACATTGTGAGACCAGTTAAGTTATTGATTAAAATGCTTAATTTGAGGGTTGATCTCTTTGTAACTATGATTGAGGTATCAATATGTGATGGGAAGAGTTTATAACTGTGAGTTTGAGGTAATATGAGTGAGGATTCATATGCTTTGTTTTGAGGTATATGTGAATCCTCACTTATATTACCTCAAACTCACAGTTATATGTGAATCATCACAAAGTGAGGTAATTTGAGGATTCATTATTTGATGGTTTTCTAAGGATTATGATTCATGCCATACATGGAGAATGATAGCAATTAATTGATGAATCAAATGTGTATTTTAAAGGTGTTTGAATTATATTGACATGCTAATTGAGGTATATGTGATGTGTTTGTGTGTGTGTGGACCATGTGATGGTCACATGATGTGAAGTCTATGATGATGACCTAGCCGGGTTAAAAGTCTAGGCATGCATGCGTAGCTGCGATGTAATGAATTGTGAATATTTTGAAATGTGAATGATATAAACATGTGATGTGAGTCTTGCGTTGAGTTTGGGTGGCATGCATCATGTGAATACAAGTGTTTTTGTGACAGGGTATGGTGTGAAATATAGTACCAAAGAAGTCCCTCCTTATGTGAGCTTATGCATTCATAACCTTAGGGATAGTTAGGTTTGGAAGCCCTAGTTCTACCTATTTGAGTGCATGGGGTGAATCTTACGTGACAGTTTTTTGTGATGGGCATGGTGTGGAATACAATGTCAGAGAAAGTCCCCGTTGCGTGAGCTTAGGGATTCATGATCTCGACGACAACTAGATTTTGGAGCTCCAATTTTGCCCATTTGAGTGCATGAGGTGAATCGTGCGTGACACTATAGCCTAGACACACCCTAGTGTATCTTCCCATAATGTAGAGTTTTGTGATGGATCATCCATTGGCATGTTCTCCTAGGTTACCCTATGAGTCTTCAAGCGACATCTGATGTGTTTTACTAGCACCACATACATATAAAACTAGTAAAGTTTGTGTCCATTGCATTTGTATGAATTCCAAGGATTATAACTATGTTTGCATTTGTTGAATTGCTTATTTATATTCTCACTACCATGAACATGCATGTTGATGTTATGTATGTTTGTGTTACTTGCTTGTGTGTGGTTGTCTGACCATATCTTACACCAGAAGTCAAAGAGACATATGTCACTCCCGTGTCACTTTATTGTTCTTTATCGTGTGTTTTGCAAGTGAGTATCATCAAGATTATGATGTTGGTGACGAGGCTTGGAGTCTTATGTGTGTGTTCTAGTTATACTATGATATGATGTGACATAACATCAATATAGAAATATTAATGACGTGACTTTTAAGCTTATGTTTTCTTTTCATTATAGAAATATTGATATCAAACTTGTTTCATTGTTTTTGAAACAATTGTTTAGCTTTTGTGACTTGTATTGGCTTTGGGTTACCAAGATATTTACTTAATGTTTAGCTTATGTTATTCTTCATTTTTTTATCTTGAAACTTTAAAGATTTTTCATCGTGACGTGTTTGCAAATGTGAATCATTTACTTGAGGTTCTTTATCCAAATATCTTTAACTATTTTTTTTATTTAATTGTTCATTTCAAAAATATATTTTATCATAAGTAGTAGTTAGAGCGGTAGAGGGTATAATTGTGACATCCTTCTACCTCCAAAACATTATTTTAAAACTATTAATAAAATATATTTAATAAAAAGATATTATAAAATGTGTAAATTATTTTTCATAGTAAAATGGTCCACACTTCATGAATAAAATGTGATGGATAAACATAGTGGCAATGTGGTTGGTAGGGAGCATTGCGAGTAGAGGGCTTGGTAGAGGGTGGAGTTGGTAATTGCAGAATACCTATTCCTATGGTGAAGATGGGATAATCTTTGTTCACTCCAAGTTGATGAGTTTTGGCATAAAGTAAATACCTTATGTCCTTGACTTATCTAGAGGATTTTTCCTTCCCCTTTTAGACTAAGTGTTGCATAATATTGAGCTTGGTCTCAACTTGATAGAATGTAGTCCAAGGCTAGATTTGGCATGATCGTTGAGATGCCCCAATCATCAAAGCAAGGTTATGGGATGAACCTTTGTAGTTGAGCTCGATGGAGATCTTTGTGCAACATGCATCTCCATATTCAAATTGGAGCTTGCAAATAAGCTTCATACAAATCAAGGGGCATCACCTCTTTCACCAATTCTTCACAAGGGTAGGCAATAATTCCACCCTCTTCTAATGGCAGAGAGACAAATAAGCCTCTAACTTGTAGTAAGGTGATGTCTTAGGAGGACCACTTACTAAGATAAATTTGGGGTTGTCCTTGTCATTAGTGAGCTCTTCCATCAATTGCTCTAGGTCATCAAAAGAAAAATTAGTTTCTTCATGGGCTTCATTCGGTGGAACTTTCCAAGTATAATCTTCAAGGTTGCGGGGGTCTAGCCTTACTTGTGATGCATCCATATTCAAAGGTTGAACAATCATTGTAGCCGTCTTTATGGTAAACGGTGCAACATCATATATTATTCTAGATAAAGCTCCATGATCTCTTCAACAATCAATGAAATTGATTTAATACCTATATTTTAAACATAGAATTCCACATAGGGAACCACAATTTCAAATTCAATTTTTGGGGCAAGTGCTGGTACTGATGGAACTTGTTCGACAGGGAGAGAGGTTGAAGTGGCTTCAACAGACACTTTAGTTTATGTCTTTAGCATTGGATGGAGAAGAGAAACGAGATATTTATGTGGCATGAAAGTTGTTCTGGTTGTAGGATGTTGGGCCTCCTTCGCTATGCGTGGATGATTCATGTTATAGAGAACTCTAGATAATACCTTAGGCATAAAGACTATGTGATGTCCTTCCACAATCATATCTTCAAAGTTTACTCCAACTCAAGTTCACTTTGTTTTTCAATAGCAAATGCTTAAAGTTCTTCTTGTAGCATTGCGTCCTCTTTAGTAACCAACATAACTCTCTTCTCCTGGGTATGCTTCTCTTCCTCCAAAGATAGGAAATATGATTATTTCATCAAATTGGGCACCAACTAACACTTGGTCTTGGGAATAAGAAGCCCATGTACCTATCATCTTTTCTTGGACTATTGAGATTTAGGGATTGGTTTAACATGCTTGGATTAGAGAGGGGAAATGATTTGTGAATGGGTAAGACGAAAGGAGAATGGCTTATCTATAGAGTATGATGATGAGTCATGCACAACATTGGTATTTTTTTTTTGGTGAGGAAATGGTGATTTTTTTTTGTGGTGGTGGTGAAGCTTGTGTTTGGGTGGAAGGTGTTGGTGAGGTTGTTAGGGGGGATGGTGTTTGAACTTTTTAGGTAATAAAAGGGCCACGATTAGGACCTTGACCAACGGTTGGTTTCTTGGTCATATGATCAAGACTTTTTTCAAACTTTACCTCTATGTTTTTCATCTTGTGTCCAACAAAAAGGTGAGCGATGTTCATGTGACATAAGGTAGTGAGGTTGATCTCCATCACTCTTTTGCCTTCTTTAGATCTAGCCATGTCGATCTTGAAAACTTCAATTATCTTTGTGATCAATATCTTATAGAAAATGGGTGTTCCTTTATTCTTGTTGTGGTATCTCATGTTGAGACATGACTTTTAGTGAAGGAAAACCAAACTTGGTAGGTTTACAAGAAAAATATAGATGATAGATACAAAGATGATCCATATAAGAGATGTTATCCCTTAACCTTGACCTTGGGATTAATGTGTTGAACAATAAATTGTGCATCAATTTGCACATAAGCCAACCTCGTTCCAGTCATAGAGAGTGGCTATTAGTGTCGAGGTTATTCATATCTCCTGGTTATCCACCAAACCAATAATGGTGTTTCTGTTAGCCATGAATCTTGCCCAAAAATAGGCATATAGAGCATGATATCATTTTCGCTTCAACTTTACAAAGTTTGACCATCTAGCTTTGTTCAGATGGTGTTTTACTCAAAACTCATTGTCGACGAGCTTCATGAGATCAACATACATCTCATGAAGAGAATTAGTTACTAGATACTCTTCCAAAGGAACCTTGCTTTTGTGAATTGCAATCTTGGGTGCCATTTTTGGTGAGGTTAAAAGGATAATGGTTTTTAAGAGATAGGGGTGTTCCTTGAGAGTAAGAGGTTAGGATGAAAATGACTAAGTGTTTGAAAATAGGAGGAAGAATGTGGTTTTGTTTATGAAGTTGGTAAGGTGAAACAATATGGAGAAAGAAAATGTTAGCCATTAAATGCTGAAATGACATTAACTTTGACCATCCCTCTATTTTTCTGCATGTTTATCCAAAACCATTTTCCAATCATCAAAAATATTAAATGTATGAGATACCTTTTCAAACAAAAGATGATACATTAGTGTGGATATAATAACATAATATTGAAGAAAGATCAATGAGATGACAGATGTTGTAAGTAAAGATGATGCATGAGGCATAAATAAGATGATGCATGTACTACTTTTAGTTTGTCATATATTTTAGGTTAAAATTCTCTCTAATGAATCTGAAGTGTTCCTCAGCTAAAACTTTTGTAAATATATTAGCCCATTGATGATCAATATCAATGGGCTTTATGT
Organism: Cajanus cajan; assembly: GCF_000230855.2. NCBI lineage: Eukaryota > Viridiplantae > Streptophyta > Magnoliopsida > Fabales > Fabaceae > Cajanus > Cajanus cajan. Next base: position 53,145,722 of record NC_138520.1, on the reverse strand, counting down.
TGAAAACTTCTTTTTGTACACAATCTCGAATAAAAGTGATATCTTATCTCAATATGCTTTGCTTTACAATACTGTATATGATTTTTAAAAAGATTAATAATACTAGTATTATCACAAAAGACATGTATATTATGTTCAAAACTTGAATAGTGTTCTAGTTGATACATCACCCAAAGTAGTTGTGAACAATAACTAGCAACTAGATATATTCTACTTTTGTAGGGGAGAAATCCATGGAGTTTTTCTTCTTGCTTGCCCATAAGATGAGACTAGGACTTAAGAAGTGACATCCTTCGATTGTGCTTTTTCTCTTAACTTTGTCATGAACATAGTCTACAATGCAAAAATCCTACTAATATTAAATCTTCATTTTCTTATAGAAAATTCATAGATTAGTAGTTCCAATAAAATATCTAAAAATATGTTTAATTGCTTTAAGATGAGACTTTCTAGGATCAGATTGAAAGCATGCACATAAACATACACTATGCATGATGTCAAGTGTTCTTGCTTTAAGATATAAGGGTGAACCATGTGAAGATGATGGAGATTGTTAGAGATGATAGGACATCTTGAAGACTCCTAAAGATTGTTTTAGTTTTGATGATGTATTGTATAGATGTTGCTTAAGCATATGCAAAAGGATATTGTATTGCTTGTAATAGATATAGGCATGTGTGTGTGTTTGTTTAGGTTTGATGATGATGATGATGAATGCTTAATTCAAGAACTAATCAAGCTTTCAAGAAGCCAAGAAATTGATTTTTTTTTGTATTTCCATGTATAAACACAAAGTGATAGATTATCATGAAAAGGTAATTTACTACCAAGTGTTTAAACATAGAAATATGACTTGATTCAAACAAGAGTTTTCAAGGTAACATTGTTAATCAATTACCATTTAGGGTAATAGATTACCAAGTCTGTTACTGGAAAAGGATTTTCAAGTGCTTTCTGTGGTAACAGATTACTAGCGTTGGTAATAGATAAAAACAAAACCTCTTGCTTGAAACAAGGCTGAACAATCAATATTTTCATTTGGATAATCGATTAACACATGAGATAATCAATTACACAAAGTGAAACAAAATTCTAGGTCTTAAAAGCTTGGGATAATCGATTACCATATCCCATAATCGATTACCCTGGTAGTTTATGATCAAAGTTCAGTTTTTAGATGAACTGGTAATAAATTACTTGCATTATCATTCTTTATAACTCAATTACATCTTGCACTTTAAATACCTATATTTTATGAAATTAAATGAAAACCTTTTTGAACAATAACATTAGAGAAAAAGATTACTTTCAGAAACAAGAATCAAAGGCTGATCAAAGAAACATTTTCTTAAATACTAAGAAGTAGGGATGGCAAATATACCCGTACCCGTGGGTAATACTCGAACCCGTCCCGACTTTGACGGGGAATACCCGGTGTAACCGGGTACGGGTATGTACTTACCCGCCCCGTACCCGTACCCGTCCCCGTTTATATTTTTAATTTAATATCCATTTTTAATTTAATTATATTAAGAAATTTTAATATTTTTTAATGTTTGATTATTTATTATAAAATGAGATAGAGAAATAACTTAATTATAATTATAATATAATAAAAAAATAATTTAAAAATATCATATTTTTTTATAAAAAATAAAAAATAAAAAAAATTGACGAGTACGGGTATACCCGATACCCGACGGGGACGGGGATGGGGATGAAAATCACATACCCGACGGGTACGGGTACGGGGACGGAGATGAGTTTAACTCGCGGGGACGGGGACGGGTATCATGAAACTCATACCCGACCCTCCCCGTTGCCATCCCTACTAAGAAGTGCAAAGATTGAACATATATTTTTGAAGAAAGAAATTCAAGAAGTGAATTCAATTGTGAAAGATCAATATCTACACAAATTAGGTGATATCTTTCTGATCTTTTAAACTGTTTTTTCATTTTTTATGGTGTATCTCTTGAGATAGGGTGTCTCAATAAGAGATCTTGAAATCTTGAGTGGGATTTCTCAAGTAATTTCTGTGAGATACAAAACTTTGTGTGTTTTCAGTCTTGTAGTGTCAAGATTGATGTGTTGGTTATCATGGTAGGTTTTGATCAAGAAATTTTGAAATTAGAGTCATCTTAGGATAGAATCTATTCAATTCCCCTTCTAGATTCTAGTAAACAAGGACCAACAAACTAACCATACCTCTATAAATTGACTGATCTATGGGTTTACTTGACACGTCTTTTGATAGACCTACAAATGGATGTATAGGCATTGGCATATGCTTACAATCATTCATCTTAAACTTTATAGGGAACTCCTTTGTATATTTTTGATGAATGAGGATGCCTTTATCTACTTGTTTGATCTGTAGTCCTATAAAAAAACTTTAGTTCTCTTATCGTACTCATCTTAAAGGTTGTCTACATAAGCTTATGTTGTATATATCCTTTCTTATTAGTACCTTTAGCCTTAGACTTCTTTTATACTTCCTTTTTAGGCTACATTTGTTGGTATCATGATTATTTTTATCATAGATGTTGTAAAAAATAGTCTTAGGTTTTGAGGAAAAAACTTTGGATTCCTTTTTCTTAAATTCAATACCATTTTTTTCAAATAATTGTCTCTTATGCTTTAGAAGCACATTCAACTTAGACAAACTGTCAAAAAAATTAGCAAGATACTTTTTGTTGTATGTTTTCAACTTGTAATGTTATAAACTCAGTTGATTCATTGCTTTTGGTTTTACAGTTGAGATTTTGAATCCCTTTAACAACATCTGGCATATCATTTTTGAGTTTTTTCATTTTCTAAAGTAGTAAGCTTATATTTTTATTTAAACATTTTGTACTCAAGATTTATCATGTGAGAGTTTGTCATAAAAGTCTCATAGGACATTTCTTCTTCATCAGAGCTATCGTTTGATTTTTCAAAAAAATTGGAATGAGAGATAGAGTCAGATTCTATCTCAATATTTGTTTCGTTTATATCTTTCATAAGAGATATTGGCCTTCTCATCAGACACGTCTTGGCATTCTTCTCGCTTGAGCATCTCTTTTTGAGAGAAATCTCATTGTTTGTTGAGTTTTCAGAACTTTCTCCATAATTGTTGTGTTCAGACTCAACATTTAGAGCTTTACCTCTGTCCTTTTTCGTACTAGTTTCACCAGTCCTTAGAGTAACAATGTCATTTACTTTCATATGATCTCTATTGTTCAGATGGACTTCAGGAACTATTAGGGCTCCCAAGAGTTTATCCAATGTCGGAGTTTTAAGGTCATGTTTTAAGATGACAGTGGCCTTTGACTCTTGAACCTTTGGAAAGTTGTATAGGATCTTTAGGTTGTTTTGAGCTTTGGAGAAATTAGTTCCAAGGTGTTTTAACCCATTAATGATAGTTTGGAATCTTCCAAACATCTCATCAATGGTCTTATTCACTTTCATAAAGAATAACTCATAATGCCTCTAAAATGTACTAGCTCTTTTGAGTCTTACATCTTTAGTTCCTTCACGAGGTACCCTAATGGCTTCCCACATCTCTTTGGTAGTCTTACAACTACAAAACTGTTGGGATACAAACAAGTCCCACATCGATAAAATATGATAAAAAATAACAACTTATATAATACAAACATACTTCAATGATTGAGAGGCCTATTGGGTGATGACCAAAAGCAAAACCGTGAGGGCTAAGGCCCAAAGCGGACAATATCTCATCATTGTGGAGTATGTTTGTGTAATAACCTTATAAAAATAACTCATAAAATTTCCTCTCAGACAAATACCATCAAATAACCCCATCAGTGGTATCAGAGCCGCAGGTTGGATTCGGTGACAACCAATAACCTTATAACCCCCTCATAACTCATAACATATAATGTGCTATATAAAGACAGATTCCGCTGCATGAAAGGTTAGGTCCCTTGTTTGAGAGGAGGATTGTTGGGATACAAACAATTCCCACATCGATAAAATATGATAAAAAATAACAACTTATATAATACAAACATACTTCAATGATTGAGAGGCCTTTTGGGTGATGACCAAAAGCAAAATCGTGAGGGCTAAGGCCCAAAGCGGACAATATCTCATCATTGTGGAGTATGTTTGTGTAATAACCTTATAAAAATAACTCATAAAATATCCTCTCAGACAAATACCATCAAATAACCCCATCAAAAACTTATCATACTTTATTCATGAAAAGAGCAAGCTAAGATGTATCTTGCCTTTGTGTTGAGTTGTAAGTTGTTGTAGTCTTCTCGTGTGTACTTGCTTTCTAGCTTGGTTACTAAAACATCACCACTTGTGATGATCTTCCATAGGTGATATTAGGTGAACTTAATGAGCATCTCCATCATGTCATTTCAATTCCATTAAAGGCTAAAGGCCTTGTAAGAGAAGTGCCTTTTCGCAAGTACTATCCTTCACTATTTCCTATCTTAGAATCTTTTCCTTTAGCATGGTTAGATACTCAACCCCATCAAAGGTTGAAATCTAATATCAAACTATGAAAAAAAAAAAAAGACATTAGAAAGGGGGTTGAATAATTTCAATCAAAATCTCAATGTTTTTGAAACAATTAAGTAGTAATATAAGCCTTAAGGAATGTATATGAAGCAAAACACAAAAAATACAAGGTGTTTTTATACTAGTTTGTCTCAACCACCGAAACTATGTGCAATTCTTGATCAACTTGATCACTATCTTTTACAAAGATACAAATATTTTTTAACAAGCCATTGTTGGCTCATCTTAAGTATTCTTTGACTTGCCTCTTCTAGCAAACTATCCAAGTATTCTTTGAACAATAAAGTCTTTCCAGGCTTCAAAAAAAAAGTATTATTGTACATTAAATCCTTTTTAGATTTCAAGCTAAAACACGCAATTAAAGTTGGGTAAAAATAAAAAATGTTTTGTCTTTCTCACAAGATGTGTTTTAAGTACAAATATTTATATAGAAAGAATGAATAATTGGAATAATTGAAGTTGGTTTCTCTTTTTTCTAAGTTCTTCAAGCTTTTCTATATAGATGCATGATGAAGATGACTGTTGCAAATCCTTAAGTTTCATTCATAGGGTTACTTTGTCTTTCTTTGTTTTTCTTCCTTGTAGAGTAAGATGTTTGTCAGTGTATTAAATGTAAGCATTAAATGCATTTCACTAAGTTGCCCCTTCTTATCTAACTAAGGAGGCTACTTATCACATTTTCAATACAAAATAGGAGGAATTTTTATGTGTGTTAGATAGAAATGAGTTTTTAGATGTCTTCACATGCTTCGAGATATTTGTTTGTCATTTCTTTGACGAAAAGAAAATCCTTATTCTTTTAAAAAGTTCAAGTGCCAAATAAAATTTTATTCTGCCAATCTATTAAGGAATAACATAGAAACAAACGATATGGTTATTTGACATAATAAATGAAATATTTAATGCATTCATCTTAGACAAATGAAGTATTCTGTCTGATAGACTTGTCAAGAGATATATATCATCACTCATCTGACCATTTTGTTAGTGTTAAACGAGACCACACTCTTACTAAGCGTGAGAACCACAGAGAGTACATGTGAGTTTGATGCTAAGCAAGACCATGTTCTCACTAAGTGAGACAAAACTAGTGAGCAACAATGTTTTGAAATTAAGCATGAGGCTATTCATTCTAAGTGTAAGAGCCTTAGAAAGAAAACCTTGCTCTTTATACCATTAGCGTTAAGCGAGACTATAAGGGTGCTAAACGAGAAAATGTTAAAGATAAAATATTTGATTTCTCCGAGGATGAATTAGGACGCCCAAAGCCTATGTTTTAATAATAACACATAAATGTTTTTATACATATAAAAATCAAGCACTTTGCGAACAAGACATTTAGTTTTTCACCAACAACGGTAAGCATCAAACTTTTAATAAAAATAACATATTAGTTGTAATAAAAGGATACAATTTGTTACATTGTTAAATGTTCTTGTTGAGATATAGTTTTTTATGATCAATTTATCTTTATCAAGATAGGATAAGTTTGTTTTCTATGTTTATAATATTTAGTTTTATCTAGAGTAGAGCTCGTCGACATGTGGGGTTGACGCACCACCCTCCTGTGCTCTGGTGATCTCACCATCGATGTCATTCAGCTTTCCCAACTGTCATCTTTCCATTGTGACCTAGTTTGGTTAGCGGGTGTCACCCAAACAATTCCTTTTCTTCTCTTTTGTGCACACTATAATGTTTTTGGTGCAGTGCATTGTACTATTTTGTGGCCTAGTTGTTGTCTCTTTGATTTTACAATGCATTTTGCATCCCTAGGTGATTTTAATAAGGGTCTTGTATCCTTTTGCTTTCCAGGAAATCCTATCATAACCTTGGAGAAGATTAATGGAAAAAAATATTTGAATTGGTCTACTGTAGTGAATATTTGGTTTCTTGGCCAGAGACTTTTTGATCATCAGACAAAGGTATCTTTTGAGATCGATGAAAAGTTATGCAATGATTGGAAGCATGCTGACTACCAAATAGTCTCTGTTCTATGGAAGTCTATTGAACCATCATTATTGGTTCATTATCGTTCTAATACTTTATGCTGTGAAATTTGGAAGAAGAACCAAAGTGTTTACTTAATGATGTTCAACGATTGTATGATGTTATTCACAAGTTAAACACTTTTCAAATGACGAAGGATGACATCATGTCCTATGCCAATAAGGTTCAATCAATAGGGAATGAATTTAAACTCCTAATATTGGATAATGATTCCACGAAGATGATTGAGAAACTTGATACTACGTGTATGATCTTTGTTCTCTATGGCCTTCATAAGAAGTATGGCAATGTTTGGAATCAAATTTGCCGCTGCTGATATTCCTTTAATATAGAATCTCATTATTTGACTTGTACATTTTCCCAATTTAGGAGGAACTGGGTAAGGTGGGTCCCATTCAAGATTGGAATTTGCTGCAATTGTTTTTAATTTTTCCACTAATGGAGGAAAAGGTCATGGTCGTGGTCATGATAATGGAGGTGGTAAAATAGGTCTTGGAGGAGGACGCCCTCCATGCACTTATTATTGTAAGTGCCCTGGGCATACCGAGGGAATTGTTATTCACTAATTAATTTTCCAAACAAGTTAGTAAATGTGACTCAAACATCCGATAATGGAGCAAAACATGAGCAACCTAAAACTACAAAAGTAAATATGTTGTATGATGATGAGTATAAGGAGTTCTAGCAATACAAGGAATCACAATCATCGTCCTCAACCACAATTTTTCATATTGGTAATTCTATAACCTATCTTTCTCAATCATCATTTGTTGGTCCTTGGATTTTAGGCTTAGGTGCTTCTGATCACATAGCCAGTAATTCATCTTTATTCTCCAAAATATCCCAACCTCAAAATTCTCATTATATCACTTTTGTAGATGGATCCAAGGTTAAAACTAATGGTGTTGGTCAAGTTACTCCTCTTCAAACTCTATCCTTTGATTATGTTCTTCTTGTTCCAAATTGTTCTTTTAATTTAATGTCAATTAGTCATCTAACTTGTCACTTAAATTTTTCAATAACCTTTACTTCTAAGTTTTTTCTTATATAGGACCAAAGTACGAGGCAAATGATTGGTATAGGGTATGAGTCATGAGGACTTTACTACCTTCAATCTTTTTCCTCAATTGCTTGCAATATCACAAAGTCTCCAGGTCTTCTTCGCTATCGTTTATGATATCTGAGTGTATAAAAGTTCAAGTAAATGGTTCCCCATATGTCCCAATAATAAATATTAGAGTGTGGATTCTGTCATGTCAGTTCTATTTTAGGTCATAGGTATTTTTTCACTTTCATTGATGAGTTTTCTAGGTGTACATGGGTCTTCTTACTTAAGGAAATGTTAAAATTATTTGATATGTTTCAAACTTTATTTAAAAAATTTCAAAATTAATTTGGTGAATTATCTATATTTTGCATAGTGATAATGCAAAAGAATATTTCTCAACCTTTTTTTTAAAATCTTTTTTGGCTCATAATGAGATAATTCATTAGTCATATTGTCCTCACACCCCTCAATAAAATGGTATTGCTAAATGATAACATCATCGTATTATCAAAATTGCTCATACATTACTCATTAGTATTACTGCCCCTTTAAATTTTTGGGGTGATGTTGTCCATACTACAAGTTTCTTAATCAATCGTATGCCATCTTTTATAATTCAAAACAAGGTACCTCACTCTATTTTATTTCCTAATGAACCATTATTTTGTATTCCTCTTTGAGTGTTTGGTTCCACTTGTTTTTTCCATGATCTTTTCCTTAGCCTTGACAAATTGTCGGCTTGTGCAATAAAGTGTGTTTTTCTTGGGTATTCACAGTTTCAAAAATGATATTAGTGTTATTGTCCTTCCAATTATCATTTTTATATGATTGTAAATGTTATATTCCTCAAAAACACAACTTTCTTTTCATCAATGATAGGGCCAGAGTCCATTACACATGTATTTCCCCTCCCTGACCTTTCCTAGGTTGCCCTATCTCAACTTGATACAGGTGATCCTGATCTACTGTCTCCATCTTCCCCAGGTCTTCCTTTCCTAATTACTTATGAGTGTCATCCTCGTTATATTCCCAATAAAGTGTTTGTTGTAAGAAGTTCCAATGACTCATCTCTTATCCCAATCTTCTCTCTAGCTTTAGATCCTCCTACACCGTTAGTTGATCTTCCCCATTGCATTTTGTAAAGGTATATGTTCTACTTGCAATCCTCATCATATTTATAATTTCCTTAGCTATTAGTGCATATCTCCTTCATATTACACCTTTGTCTCCTCTATTTCTTTTGTCTCTATTCCTAAGTCTCCACAAGCTGCACTCTCTCACACAGGTTGGCAACAGGCTCTGCTCGATGAAATGTTAGGTTTAAAATTTAACCAAACATGGACTTTTATTTACCTTCCTCTAGAAAAATCAATTGTTTGTTGTCGTTGGCTGTATACAATCAAAGTTGGTCCAGACAAGAAAATTGATAGATTGAAAGCCCATTTGGTGGCTAAGGGTTTCACACAGGTGCCGTTGATTATAACGATACGTTCCCACCAATGGAAAAAATTACCTCCATTTTCCTCTTCCTTTCAATGGCAGCCACACAACATTGTTTGTTGCACCAACTTGACATCAAGAATGCATTTCTTCATGGCGAATTAAAAGAAGTGTATATGGAGCATCCACCCAAGTTTTTTTGCTCAGGGGGAGTCTCATGGTTATGTATGCTTCCTTTAGTAGGTCTTATATGGTCTTAAGCAGTCCCCTCGAGCATGGTTTGGGAGATTTAGTGCAGTTATTCAACAATTTGGTATGATTCAAAGTGAAGTAGACCATGTATTCTACATATGCTCATCAAACTAATTTATTTATTTGGTAGTTTATGTTGATGATATAGTTATTATAAGTGATGATCATAAAGGGATTCCAAGATTAAAGCAACATCTAGCTTTCCATTTTCAAAAAAAAAGATCTTGGTAGGTTACATTATTTCCCTCGCATTGATGTAGCATAACCAAAGATGGGTATTGTTATATCAAAGAAAATATGCTTTGGATATCTTGGAGGAAACAGGTATGTTGCATTGTAAGCCCTTTGACACTCCTATAAATCCAAATGTCAAATTCCTTCCTAATCAGGGGGAGTCTTTTCATGATCTAGGAAGGCACTAGAGACTAGTTGGGAAGTTGAATTACTTAACTATTACAAGACTAGATATATCATTTGTTGTCAGTGTTGCTAATCAATTCTTGAATTTTGTGTGATGGTCATTGGTTATGGGTAGAATCTTGAGATATGTTAAGAGATCCATTTAATAAAGGTCATTTTAATATTGTTGGCTACACAAGTGTCGACTAGGCAGGTTGCCCGACCAACAAATGATTCACATCTAGGTATTGAGTTCTTATTGGCGATAATTTAATTTCTTGGAAAAGTAAGAAACAAAATGTTGTTGCCAGATCTAGTGTTAAAATAAAGTATCGAGTTATGGCTCTCCCTACATATGAGCTTATGTGGATGAAGCATCTTCTCCAAGAATTGCATTTCTATAAAATTGGTGTTATGAAACTAATGTTTGATAACCAAGAAGTTATGCACATCACCTCCAATTTAGTCTTTCATAAAAGGACTAAGCATATTAAGATTGATTGTTATTTTATTCACGAAAAGATTGGGTCTAAAAAAATTATTACTCCTTTTGTCAGGTCTGATGAGCAGTTGACAGATAGTTTTACTAAGTTCCTCCATGGTTTGAGGATAGCTCACATATTTAGCAAGCTCGATGCATACAATCTTTAAGTGCCAACTTGAGGGCGAGTGTGGAGATACAGTTTGTTATGATCAATTTATCATTATTAATATAGGATAAATGTGTTTTCTATGATTATCTTTGTAGACACCCAATTTTGTCCAGGATACCAAAAATAAGACAAAGGACTACTAACACAAGGCAAGAGGTCTTTAAAGGCCCAACATGACATCATAATGGACCAAAATCGTATCAAAAGGCCCAGAAGATCAAAAAGGCCAAATTAGGGGCTTAGAATGGGTCGTTCCCAATCTGGAATGGTCGTTCCAAACCACCAAAAAGGCCTGAAAACCCTAAGTCAAAAAGGATTGTTCCCGATCTGGAACAGGTTATTTTGACCCAAGTTGTTATGAACAAAATAATAATTTGGAACGAGCCATTCCGAATTCAAATTTTTGTCATAACAAACCAACCCGGAATGACCCCTTTCGTTGACCAAAACAACCGTTCTAGTTAGTTTTGACGCCTATAAATAGGTGTCTTGTGCACAGTGCAAGGGGAGGGAAGTTGGACCAGAAAATTGATGATTTTTGACTTGTTTTCTAGTTTTAGTTCAGACCCTCTCTCTTTTTCTTCTCTTTTATATTTCTTGAGTATTGTGAGGATTATTGTAGAGTGAAAAGCTGCAAAAAAAGTGCCTGGACCCCATATTTGAAGAAGATTCTATAAAGCTTGCTTCGGATGTACTTTTATTAAATTCCTTACCTTTTTCTTTACTACTTTATTCAAATAATAATCACTATAAACAAATAGCAATCATGTAGATATACTATTCTAAATGTTTAGGGGTTTAAATCCTCATCTTCACATGTAATTCTAATTTAAAAGTAACATGTAAATGACCAAAAGGGGAATGAGATATTCAAGTTATTATTCTTTATCATGTTAATTTCATCATAGGATACCGATTTAGAGCGTTGTAGGGTGCCTAATACCTTACACGTAAATGACCCTCGAACTCAATTCTTGCTATAAAGGCCATTATTGAATTTTGAAAACCTTTTCTTTTTTTGTTTTGAGTAAAATGTCAGTGACAACTCCTTCGAACATTTTCAAAAATTATTGGTTAAGGATTAGTTTGGTCTTTGAGCATCCCTAACCAATGAGATTTTCAAAACGAAAGTTCAAACCATCTATGGACAAGATTGGAATTTCTCGGGTTCTGACAATCTTTATTTAGTTTTATCTTTAGTTTTATCTTTATCTAGTGTAAATTAGGATTCTATAAATATGTACCTTTTTACATTGATTTCTTAAGCAATGATAATCATCGTACATGTAGATTCAATAGCTCCTACAAATATAATTATTTGTCTTTATTTGTTCTCTTAACATAATGTTTACTCTTAAGTATCTTAGGGGTCAACACCACCTTTAAGGAAGTAGAAAAACATTCAAATAAAAGAAGATAAAACTTGTTCTTTGGGAAAAGTGTACTAAGAAAAATATGTAATTAAACAACACACATCTCTAAAAAAAAGCATGATTTGTTCCCTTTTTCAAAAAAGGTTCATAAATAGCCCCAAAAATCATATTAGAAGCTTCATTTTAATGAAAATATTAAATATAAGCATTAGTGACTGTTGGGATACAAACAAGTCCCACATCGATAAAATATGATAAAAAATAACAACTTATATAATACAAACATACTTCAATGATTGAGAGGCCTTTTGGGTGATGACCAAAAGCAAAACCGTGAGGGCTAAGGCTCAAAGCGGACAATATCTCATCATTGTGGAGTATGTTTGTGTAATAACCTTATAAAAATAACTCATAAAATATCCTCTCAGACAAATACCATAAAATAACCCCATCAGTGACATCAATAGACACTTCTACATAACGAAAAAGATAATCAAAGCAACCTTCCAAGGACAACCTAAGGATTTGTAACTATTAGCTTTAGAAGGCTACCTATAAATTCAAAGCTAGATTAACAAAGAAAAATATAGAGACCTCTTTTGGATTTTATAACTTTCTCATAAGTTTTCATTCTCTGAACAAATTTTTCTTAGCTCTATTTGGTGTATTATATATTTAGAGAAGATGAAACCTTTTTTACTTACACGTTTTAGCTTAAACTGTGTTTTAGCTAAGAAACTTGAAGAGACTTTGTTATTAAAAGATACTTAAAATGATTTCTTGAAAAGGTAAGTCAAAGATTACTTACGTAGAGTCATTAATGGCTTGATGAAGAATACTTTTGTAATATTTACAAAGATAATGGAAATTGATAAGGTTGATTAAGAACTAGACATAGTCTCAATTGTAGAGAAAAATCAATATAAAATCTTTGTCTCTATAATACTTTTGTTGAAGTTTTTAAGATATAATTAAACCTCTTTATTTTGTTTTCTTTAACTCCACAATTTGGTATCAAAGCTCAGGCTCTACATGAGTTGAGTATATAAAAGAGTCAGAGGAGAAGATCCAAAGATGGAAAGCAATGAAAGACAATATCTCTTCTGGAAGGGGCTAGCTTCACAATGTCTCTTACCTTTAATGGTGAAGACTATCATTATTGGAAAGACAAGATGGAGATGCTCAACAAATTAACCCAGTATAACATGTTGTATTTTTGAGTGATATTTCAAAAAGGTTAATATGCTTATTTAATTATAAAAATATTTTAAATTAGTTCTGCTTTATTAAATAAATATTTTAATTAGAATTAGTTTTGTTGACTTGGTCTTTTAGACTAGGTCTTATCTTATATTTTGACTTGGTCTTCAATAGATAATATATTTTATCTTATGACATGGTAAAAGGTGGTTTTGAGAAATAGATTCTCTTCATTATAAATATAACATACAGAAGATTTTTAGCTGATATCTTCACACACATCTTTTCTTGATTATATCATGAGTCTCATAGGTTATTCTCACTTAAGAAAACTTGTTAGTTTTATTTCCTCAATTATTAATTGGGAAGAACCTGTTATATCCTGGGGGACTTGCACATCAGGCGGATAAGTCCTTAAGGACAGTGCTATCACATGTATCAGGTTATTATTAATTTTTGTGATTGTATAATTTCCATATCAGATAGAGGATTCTTGTTCGTGATGGATGTGAAGATGGACAACAATGTACAACAATCTTCAGGACTTATGTTGTCCACGAAAATCTCTTTGGGATTTTATAATTTTTGGATCTGGTTTCTTTCACCGTGGCAAAGGTGGTGAAAACCCTAATTTTTGAAATCAGATAATCAATCCATGAAATCAAAAATGGATCAGGGAATACTAGGCGATCTAAACCGACAAGTTCTTTCGGGAATCGGAAGCTGCATGACAGCAACAAGAAGGAGAAGAAGTTCAAGCTACCACCGCCAGCGGCAGCTTGCGTGGGGCGAAAGCAGCGGAAATAGAAGGTTCCAGAGGCAGTGACGCGGCTGCCGACGGTGATCCCGCTGTTGAAGTGCAATTTTCCGCTCTTGAAGCTAGAGCGAATGAAAGAATACCTGTTGATGGAGGAGGATTTCATGGCAAACCAGGAGTGGCTGAAGCTGCATGAGGAGAAGGTCGAGGAAGACAGATCCAAGGTGGATTATCTTAGGGGTTCTTCGATGAGTGTTTATCCCAATGGATTTAATGGGTATATTGATCAGTGAGTGCGACCACATTGAACAATATGAAATTTGTTACAGAATGTGACTAGGCAAGTGAGGTCTCCTTGGCTTAGCTACAAAGTCAAAGGGTAATTTTTTTTAATATATAAAATAATAGTTACTTGCAAATCTTTTGGAATCAGGTCCTTAGACATTATGTATTGTTTCTTCTTAACTGGTTTGCATGAAAGTGCAATGAAAAGCCTTGCATGTGGGTGAAATATTATGTGATGGTATTATGAGTTAGAAATGTCAAATGGCTAAAGTAATAGTTGATCTTTTAGGCAATTTTATTAGATAAAATAGTACTACTATCATTCATAAAAGTAGAAGAAAAACTAGTAGTATGCTCTATGATTTGTGTCTCAAAAATAAAGTATAGATATAATATTGGAGGTTGATTATAGCTTTGACAAATATAATTAATGGTATAGTATGATCTTGAAAAGTGCTATCACTTAAGAGAAAAGATGAGGTGTGATGAGAGGATGAGAAGAGTAATTGCGAGACATCATATGAGAAATGATGTAGGCAATTAATATTTGAGATTCTCTTCATGATGAGAATATTTTAATTATTAGTACACCATATTATTGTTATTAATTTTCATGAATGAGATGAAACTCACCTTAACACCAATATAATTATATATGATGAGCTTTGGGTACATTACTTTATGTGATGTTAAACATATTTACTATATGTTTTTGAGATATTGGTTTAAAGTTCCCTCATATTTTTGTGATCATATACTTGATTTGATGACTAGTATATTTTTGTTATTTGCTTTCGAGGTAATACATGATTATATATGAGTTTGACCTGTATGACATTACATGAGAGAGAAACTTGACGTTATGAGAAGATAACTAGTTTTGATTTAGTATATTAATTGGTTAAATATTTTAATTGCATAATGAAAAGTGATGCCTTTGTTATATTAATGATGTGCAAATTACATGGTATAATACTTAACACATGATGTTAATTTATGTTTGGGTAATGTGACTTGGAAATGATCAAAAATAATTTCTAGAGGACATGTGGATTTTACTTTTTTAGGTGTGTATGTGGTGGTGTTAAAAATGAAGATTCATTGATTTGTTTATGAATTTATTTATTTATATTTTTTGTTTATAAGATTGTTGAAAAAATTATTGATCTTTCTAAGTGTATTTTTGATGTACCCGATTAATTTAAATAAGGTATTAATGTTTAAATATTTTAATTATGGAAGTTATTGTGGAGATTTAAGAAGCAATATTATTGACTTTATAGTGATAATTTTTTATATTTGTTTTATAAAAAAAATGTGGAAGTTTTAGGCCTTTTAAATAAAGTGAGTAGTAAGTTTAAATTTGATCTTAATACATGGCTTTTTAGACAAAACTAGACTTGCAACTTTGGTGAATCTATTAAGCTGAGATATGATATATATCTTACCATGATTTAAGAATTTTGGGGTATTTTTCTAGTGACAATGATTCTTGGAAAAGAACAAGAGAGACCTTTCTATAGGCTTGTTATAAGATATAGGACAAAATGAGAACTTGATAAAATTATTTATAAGTTGCATATTTTTGTTGACTTCTTGAGGGAGTAATTTCTAGTTTTGTTTATGAGACAATACCTTTATTGCCTCTTTGATGTAAAGTTCTCTAAGTTAGCTTTTGAAAATATTTTTTATTTATGACATGAGATGTTGAGAACTATGTGAACTGCTAGAAAATTTTAAGTTATTTTTATTTGACTATAGTGTTAATGTGAAGTTATCTATATTATAATTTTTTAATACTATGAGATGTTGGAAAGATACCATAAATTGATGGTATTCAACATGGTGGATTTTCCATTGTATTAGAAATACAATAATGATTATTATTTGATCTTTGATCAAAATGAGACAAAATCCATCAGTGGTTATGTCACTACACTTAGATGTGGTGCAATTACTTTGAGATCAACCAATTAAATAATTGTTGAGTTAGAGTTTATTTCTCTTGATATGGTTGATTATGAGGCTGAGTGGTTGAAAAACCTTTTAGTAAATATTCCATTGCGAATATAACATTGAAAATAAAGTGGTAAAGCAATTGCTTATATAAAAGGATTGAATTTATCGATTATGTGAAGTTAATAATGGATTTGGCTGATCCTATCACTTAAATCCCTAAGGAATATTTTGTTATATTAAACATCAAGGGGAATGAGATTTTATTAAGCCACTTGTAAACAAACAAGTGATGGTAACCCAACCTTTGTTATTAGAGATCCCATGAATAAGGTTCATATGGGTAAAAACAAGTTACTTGTTAGTTTTGCTAGCACTAAATTGATTTTCATCAATTTTTTTTTTTTTAAAATTGTCTCTTCCTATGATGTGAGAAAGTGCTAGAATTGCATTAATGTGAAGGATAAGTTTTATAGTTAAGCTTTATGAGGTTATGAGAAAGCTTGACAACTTATAAAATTTTTAATGATTTTCATATCCCTTATGGGTGGTGTATGATTTGCAGCATACACTTGATGAAATCACCTATATGAGTATCAGGTGGGGCCGCTTGTATGAGATTTTGCTGAGATCTCTAGAGCACTCATGAATATCGGGCATGCGCGTGGCCTATTAGCGCACAACAACGATAACAACAAGAATTGTGGGGGTGTAATATGATTGGTAGACCTCTAACATACATCAAGTGTCTTTGGTTCATATAGCTTGCTATACCATTTATATTGTGTGTTAAGTCTTATCACTCTAGGTCTGATTCATATAGCTTGCTACACCAGGTCCGACGCATTACATCCAAGAGAATAAGGACCCATGAAATTCTTTAGTTTTCTTAAGAATTTTTCTTTAACCTTTTTGAAATATGTGGGGATTGTTGTATTTTTTAGTGATATTTCAAAAAGGTTAATATGTTTATTTAATTAGAAAAATTTTTAAATTAATCATGCTTTATTAAATAAATATTTTAATTAGAATTAGTCTTGTTGACTTGTTCTTGTCTTTTAGACAAGAGAATGAGGACCCATGAAATTCTTTAGTTTTCTTAAGAATTTTTCTTTAACCTTTTTGAAATATGTGGGTGATTGCTGTATTTTTGAGTGATATTTCAAAAAGGTTAATATGTTTATTTAATTAGAAAAATATTTTAAATTAATTTTACTTATTAAATAAATATTTTAATTAGAATTAGTCTTGTTTACTTGGCCTTTTAGACTAGGACTTATCTTATATTTTGACTTGGTCTTCAATAGATAATATATTTTATCTTATGACTTGGTAAAAGGTGGTTTTGAAAAATATTTTCTCTTTATTATAAATATAACATATAAAAGATTTTGAGCATATATCTCCACACGCATCTTTTCTTGATTATATCATGGGTCTCATGGGTTATTCTCACTTAAGAAAACTTGTTAGTTTTGTTTCCTCAATTATTAATTAGGAAGAACCTGTTATATCCTAGGGGACTTGTGCATCAGGCGGATAAGTCCTTAAGAACAGTGTTATCACACGTCTCAGGTTGTTATTAATTTTTGTGATTGTATAATTTCCATATCAGATAGAGGATTCATGTTCGTGATGGATGTGAAGATGGACAACAATGTACAACATAACATTTGGAAAATCATCATAGATGAAGACATGCCTGTTCTAAAGCTCGAGAGTGAATACACTCATGAAGAATACAACATGTTGTAACTCCACACAAAAGTAAGGTACATAATATATTTTATTTTTTCATCTAAAATAAAGTATAACAAGTTTTGTAGTTGTAAGACTACAAAGGAAAAGATGTGTTACATTGTCAAGGTGACTCATGAAGGCACAAAAGATGTTAGGCTTAGAAGAGTAACAAATCTTCAAAAGAACTACGAGTTCTTCACTATGAAGGAGACAAAAGACATAGATGAAATGTTTGGAAAATTCCAAACTATTTTGAATTGTCTTTAGACTTTGGGGATTGAGTTTACAAAACCTTAAAATAATGTTAAAATCTTAGATAGTCTGCCAAAAGTATTGGAACCCAAAGCTATTTCTATCTTAGAGGCTCGTGATTTCAAAACTTTGACACGATCAATTGTTAAAAGCTCTAAGAGTCCATAAGAATCTTATGTTCAAAAGAGATTAAATAAAAAAATGATATTGACGATCTCAAGATGAGAAAATCCATCCAAAGAAAGGAGAAAGGGAAAACTCTTAAGATTTGGTTTGATCCTAATAGTTTAGACAAAGAATCAAAAGAGTCACCAAGCACTAAGAATTCCCTAATGTCCAAGAAGTTCAAGATGATATCCTAAGAAGAAGAGCATATCCAAGAATTGTTGGTCCAAAGACATATTGAAAGTCCAAAAATCCTTAAAGTTTTGATGATAAAAAATCTTATGTATTTTAATGAACTAACATCTATAATGAGTTGATGTAGAAACCATACATTTAAGGAGTATACGTTATAAGCACCCATATATGAAGCATTCAATGATCCACTCACATATACTATAAATAATCATCCTACTCTAATATGCTTTACATAACTATATTAAATGAGCATCCAAAAGGTTTTCACATCCTTAAGTAAAAACATTTTATCTTTATAAAGACTTGAACATTCAAAGTCATGCATTATAGTCTTTATATATGTGTCCAAAGAAAGCAAGTCCAATGCTTGCACATTTTTTCAACAATTATGTTTCATGCTTTAAATATGTTTTGAATGAATACAAAACTTAAAGGATATCCTTAAGGGATAGATTATAATGAATATATTGTATTTAATATAAGATAAAGCACAAAAGAAGCATATCCAAATAAAGCAAATTACCAAATAAAAAAAAGAAAAGACAAATTAATTTGGTAAAAGCTTTGACAGCATAAACTGACCTACCACATTTGCAAAAGTGTTAGCAATGCATTTCTTACCTTAACGTGAAGACTCATAAAAGGATTTTATGGAAGTTTGAACATGAAGAATATACAATGTCCTCTCTCATAATTGATATCTTCAAATGGACTATAAAAACAATAATATAAGAAAAGAATTGAGTAGAAGATATAGATAGTGAAAAGTTGTGCAAAACCTTAGCCAATTTGTTATCTCAATCTCTTGTAAAATTCTCTTAAATTCATCATCCATTGAACAATCTCTATATTAGCTAAATAGTACATTCTTATCTTAGCAAGTAGTCACACACTAAGTTTTACATATTTTCTCTATGAGTGTAAAACCCTTTATTCTCGTAATGTTTTACTTTAATTATTTGATAAATGTGGAAATTCAAATAAGTTAAAACTAAAACTCCATGAATAAAAGGTTCACAACCAAATTTTTCTCAAATAAACTTTACTTAAAACATTAATTAAAAGAAATGTAAATAAAACAAATAAACACCCCAAAACGCCTTTACAAATGTTGGTCCAAAACTAAAGAAATCCAACATTAATATAAAATTGAACTAAGAAGTCTTATATAAATACAAATACTAGTTTTTATATGGTCTATCATTTTAGTTTGTACCAGTGTTTTAAAACCCGGACCGACCCGGCCGGTTGGACCGATTGGACCGGGAACCGGTGGTCCAGCCGGTCCGAATCTGAAGTTGGATCGGTTATGCAGTCGACCCGTTTCAAACCGGATTGAACCGGTCAATTTTCCGATTCAACCGGTGAACTGGTGGGTCAAACCGGTTCAACCATTTTTTTTAATATTTTTTTTAAAATTTTTTTAAGGGACCATAAATCACAAAAATAATAATGAAAATTGAGTCTCTTAATAAAAAAGCAAGGAGTCTTATTAGATATAACAATGACTACTTGTTCTAATATATTTGTTTGCAATATATATAACTTAAATAACTTTTATAGTATATTATTAATTTTAAATTATATATTTAATAATGCAATATCTATGTAAATATTACATATATTATTTTGTGATATTAATTGCAAGCATATTATATATGTACATATTATTTATATTTTTAATTTGTATTAATATACCGTTTAACATGTAATTTTTTTTATGTATTTTTTACAAAATAAAAATAAAAATAATTTTAAATAAGATAGAAAAATTGAAATTTAAAATAAGATATGAATTTATTAAAATTTATAAGTATAAAATATATTTAATATGAATATTTTTTAATAAAAATAAATAAAAATCAAGTCATGCAGTTCAACTAGTGACCCACCGGTTCAACCTTTGACCCACTGACCCAGTACCTTAACCGGTTCGATGACCGGTCCGGTTTTTAAAACTATGGTTTGTACACTATAAAGAATGAATATTTATTTTATATTATAATTTATAATAATGAAATACTTTTGAATATATAAACTATATTATAGTCAAAATTCATATTAAATAAATTCTTTTTGAACGTATAAATTATATTTTAAATTTACAATTAAAAAATTTATAATTCAATACATGGTTAATTTTAGCTAGTATTTTAATACGTGCATTTCACATGATATATTTTTATTTTATATAACTAAAATTTACAATAAATAAAATTTTAATATAAAATTATATTATAATTAAAATTCACAATAAATAAATTTTTATCATATAAATTATATTTTATATTTATGATAAATAATTTATATTGTGATACAAAATTATTTTTAACATTAATAAATTTTTAATAAATATTGAAGTTTAATTTAAAAACAACAAGAATGATAGATTAAAATGGATGAGGTTAAAAATTTTCTAAAATCACTTTTGTTAAAAAAAATATTTAAGAACACTCTAGTTGAAGATTGAGATAAAAAGACATTCTCATATAAGAAAGTTTTTATAATTTATATTTGTAAAGGGATTATTGATAATTGTTTTAAATGATATTGAAATTCAATATAAAACTAAATAAATTAGACAAATTAAAAGATACAAAATTGAAAATAAAATCTTAAAAATGTTCTCATTGAAGAAAATAAACTAAAAGTGTTCTAGTTGAATAATAATTCTTAAAACACTCTCATACAAAATAGTTCTTTTAGTTTATATATAGAGAAAGGGATGTGATCACTTTTAAAAATAAATTTTTGGGTCGATTGTTTCCTCAAGTATTTTTCCTATGAAATAACTTTGTTCAAGGTACTACTTAACATTAAATGTGGACACCTTTCCTTGTAGGAATTCAAACTATAACTCGCTATGTTTAGGAAAACTAGCTCCTTTCCTTAGGCCAATTCATTATAATCATTGTATCAATTTAATTACTATATATGTGAGAATTCTTAGATGTTAAACAAAGTACTTCCCCTTTAGGGATAGAATTATAATAGGGTTTAGCCATGAGATCTTATGTTATATATATATATATATATATATATATATATATATATATATATATATATATATATATATATATTATTCTAGTCTTGAATGTATTTACCAACGACATTAAAAAAATTTATTCCTGTACTTACACGAATTAGGTCGTCTTCCTAACTCGGATAAGTCATCTCTTCTGCTCGGCTTGTTTGAGAGCGTACGAGGTTGATTGACAAGATGGGATTCCTTCTCTTCGGTCTCTCTGTTTGAGCGTCTCGGATGTACCTGCAAAAAGGACTCCGACGATCAAGTTAGCCTGGGTTCTCCAGTTTTGCATATCATTATATTATTACCTATGGGGAGTCGTCCGAATAACTGTGCAACTGCTATATGGTTATCTTCTGAGGGGGTTACTTGTCCTTGTTTTCGTTAACTTACCGAGGTATCTTAATGATGCCTTCTATGATATGTCAGCATTCTCTGACGTCATCTTGGCCTGCTTAAGAGGTCACCTCGGGGTGGATTAATTTGTGGGTATACCCGAGATTGGCTCTAGTTAGATTGGTACAATGAACTCGGCTCAGGTCGGCTAGAGTCAGGTTGGTACATAAGCCCCCCAAGCTCTGAGTGATGAAAGAGTGAAAGAGCTGAACACTATTAATTCCTGGGGGAATGTAACGCTAGGTGGTGCCGAAAGGTTATGTCTTTTCAGGACACGTGTAGTGAAAATGGTGGGTGGCATTAAATGGGTGTGACACACGAAACGACAGGCACGCGGGGAGGCGCGAAGTTTGGGGGAGACGCTTGGGATTTGGAGGGGTGTAAGAATCTCAATAAAGAGTTGCATAGACAAAGGCGCATACATTTGTATGCTTCTAAAGAAGTGCTAGGACGCAAAACGCGAAAGCATCATCGTCGTGTGTAAAGCCTTGGGCATTTCAGGTACTCCCTTAGCCCTGCTGCATTGCGTTTAAGTTTTGGATACAGTCTGTACACATTCCTGAGGTTCAAGTTTTGTAGTGAGATTGAGATGAAAGGTAGCAAAGGCAAAGGTAAAATGGTTGAAGTGGAGGAGGAGAAAGGTCAAAAGAGAGGAAGGAACAATCGGAAGGACTCTCATCCCATGATAGAGGCATCTGGGTATGAATGGGTGAGAGGTGATGTGGGGCAGTATAGCAGTAGGTTTGGGGATTTAATGGGTGTGAGTGTTTTGCAGCACCACTTAAAATTTTGTGTGCCCCCTGTGTTGGAGAAAATTGTGATAGAACCTTGTGCGGCGGAGGAGCGTGTGTACTTTGAAGGGTCGAGTGCATCTCCTAGTGTGTACATGTATAAGTGTGTGTTTAAGGATTTGGGCGTGTTGATGCCGTTTACGCCATTTGAGTGTGAGTTTCTAGAAAAGGTGAATATAGCACCGAGTCAGCTACACCCAAATAACTGGGGTTTCTTACGTGCGTTTCAAATATTATGTTCAGTATTAGGGATTGAAGTAAGTTTGTCAAGATTCATGCACTTTTATCAAATAAAATTAGGGGAGCGACCCTATGGTTGGGTTTCACTGAGTGCAAGTTCAAAGGGGGGAGGATTGTTCCAGATATTCACGCAATCATACAAAAATTTCAAAAAAGAATTTTTCAAAATTCGGTCTGTATGTATTGATCCAAGTTTAGATTGTTTGTTTTTCGTGGATGGGAAACCGAGATTCCCGTTTTACTGGCAGTCTCAGCCTATTAAATTCGTTGGTACGGAAGGTTTGGAATTAACCTCGGCCGAAGTTGAAGATATAGAAATTTTGCAAAAGCTACCTCGACCTTTAGAAAGCAAGTTAATTATAATGCTTGCTGGATCA
This sequence comes from Cajanus cajan, assembly GCF_000230855.2. Classification (NCBI taxonomy): domain Eukaryota; kingdom Viridiplantae; phylum Streptophyta; class Magnoliopsida; order Fabales; family Fabaceae; genus Cajanus; species Cajanus cajan. The sequence continues at coordinate 53,122,632 of NC_138520.1, read as the reverse complement.
GAGAATCCTCAAGAGGGTTTAGAAAGTAAGTTATAATTATGATGTCGGTAACGTTTACAGATATCATGGATTGACCCTGACGCAATGTTATGCTGGCTGATGCAGGTATCATGGGGAGAAGTAAGTGGCGTGAATTGAAGGGAAAATTCAACATAGAAGAGATTCCAGATGTCGCTTCTTCTAAGCCCAAAGTGAAAAAACAGAGGGTAGGAAGTGAAGAGCCAAAAACTAAGGAGCGTGGAATCGCTGATGATGTGGTTGGTGAGAAACACGAGGTTATTGTTCACAATTCAAGCTCGAGTTCTCCCAAAAAGGATGTTGAGAAAAATGTGACTACTCCTGTTATTGATTTAGAAAAAGAGAAGGTATGTTTCCTAGTGTCGTCACTTGTTATGTGAAAGGGGGAATATGATTTATTCTTGTTATTTTAATTTCGAGTTGATTTTTTGTAGCCTTCCAATATGCAAGTCTCTGGATCATCAGAGCAATTGGTGTCTAATTTGGAGGCCTCACTCGCTCAACTCGGCGTAGGCTCGCCGACCACACCTGGGGGGTCGACCAAGAATCGACCAAGATCGATACATCAGAGGTACGATACTGAGCACCCGTTGGCGAGGTTAGATCACGTGAGTTTGTCACCCGACGTGAAGTCCTTTTGGAGTGCTGAGTTGACTGCGGAGTCATTTTATAAGGAAGATCCAGCTTTTATTGCTGATAAGGCTTTAATTGAAAAGGTTGGCCCTGTCCAAGGCTTAGATTCCGTGCAGGTGTTTTTGCAGAGATCTATCGCTGTAGTGGATCATTGGAAGAAGAAATGGGATAAGAATGCTATTCTGATGTCCAAGTTAAGGACCGAGAATGCCCAGGTTGGGTCATTGAAGACTGAGGTTGGTAATTTAGAAAGAAAATTGGAGGAAAACTCGAAAGCTTTTGAGATATCTGTGAGGTCAAATAAGACCTATGCGGCCAAGGTGGAGGACCTTTTAAAGAAAGTGAACTTGTTAGAAAAAGAAAAATAGATTCAAGCAAAAATTGTGAAGGAATTAGAGGCAAAAGCAAAGGATCATGAGGGGAGTATGCAAAACTTGAAGGACGAGATGGTGGAACTGTACAAGAAAAACAAAGCTTGACAAGAAGTGATTGCTGCTAATGTGCAAAAAATCGCAGGAATAGAGAACGAGAATAAAAAATTGAAGAAGGATATGGAGGCGACTGAGTACGAAGTTGTTGTAGAACATAAGAAGGGGTTTGCTAAATGTTTGTGGCAAGTGAAATGCATTGTTCCAGATATTGATCTGACAGAAATTCACATCACCAAAGATGTGTTTAAGGGGAAACTGGTTAATGAAGACGACTGTCGCCACCGGCCCGAAACGGGCTTTCGGCATTCGCGATTGATGGTTGGACTCGTTTATTTGTTTAAAAAATGTGGATTGCTAGAATGACTTATTCTCAAACTGAGACCTCGTCAAACGAGCAATTTTATTAAAAGGCTCACCAATCCATATTAATCCCAAGCGGGACCCTCCATGGATTAGTGGTTTTCGCAAAAGGAGGGTTCGTGGAGTCGCCACCAATGTTTTACTCAAAAACATTGGAAAAAGGGATAAGGCAATTGATTTAAAAATCAACTTTGGCCACTACAACCAGAGTTGGGTAAGGGAGTCGGTTACGCGTGGGGAAGGTGTTAGCACCCCACGGCGCCCCTTTCGGGTTCCCTATGACAGATTATTTTTAAAAGAACAGTATAAAATTACTAAATTACCCCTATTTATTCTAAGCAATTATAAATTAGCTATCTACATGATGACAGTTTAAATATGCACACAGAAAGCAGTAAAAGGAAGGATTTAAGAAGAAACCTCTTGAAGCGTGCTTTTATATATTGAGTAAAACTGGGAAGCTTTTTGGCGTTCCCTCGCTCTACAAGCTCGCTCGCTCCTTCCTAAAAACTTTTGACTATGGAAATCCGGAGGATTTCCCTTCGACTAGGTTCGAATCTCCAAGCTAAGTGCTCGGAATTCCAGAACTTCGTCGGATCGACTCCCAGAGAGATTTCTAGGGCAGAACACTGCTCAAAAACCCCAGAATACTCAAGGAGGGAGTCAAAACTGAGTGAAAAAGTGTGTAATGACGTCCAATTGACGTCATATTTATAGGGAATAGGCGCAATACGGCCTACAGGGGCAATACGGCCGTATTGAAATTTTTGAACTTCAATACGGTCGTATTGAAGTTCAATACGGTCGTATTGAAATTCAGAAATTTCAATACGCCCGTATTGAGTTCGCTGCGGTTGTATTGAAGTGTCAATACGGTCGTATTGACTTCAGTACGACCGTATTGAAGTGTCAATACGGTCGTATTGACTTTAGTACGGCCGTATTGGGCTTTTTCCCTCCACTTCCTTATTTTGAGCTATTCTAAGACCTCTAGACCTACAGAGAACCCTCCTAGGGCCTTCGAGGAGTCCTTCTGGCTGATTATCCTTCAGTCTTCGAGAGTCTTCAAGCTTTATTTCCGACCCGGACAATTTTAGGGGTCTACAGCTGCCCCCCCTTTACTTAGTCGGACGGCCTTTTGGTGTATCGGCTGACAAGTAAAGGAGTTGACCCAATTGTCCGGGTATTGTGCCGACCTTCTGACTTGTAGCGTCTTCCGGTGGAAAAATGTTGAGTAGCCTCCCCAGGTGGGTGCATACCTCGGCGCTTCTGACATCCTCGGTAGCTGAGTTTACCTTCTCCAAGGTCAACTTCACTCGACGCCCGAGCCGGAAGTTGGACATCAACGCGCCTCTGATGACGATGATGGTTGAGTACCGCCTCTCCAGGCTTAGCTTCACTCTTTGTTCGAGCCGGAAGCTAAGTATCCTTGTGACGACGGTGAGCAGTATGAGTTTTGCCTCTCCAGGCCTAGTCTCGCTCTTTGTTCGAGCCGGAAACCAAGCACCTTTGTGACGACGGTGAGCAGTGTGAGTTTTGCCTCTCCAGGCCTTGCTTTGCTTGTTGCCCAAGCTGGAAGCTGTAAGTACCGTCTCTCCAGGCTTAGCTTCACTCTTCGTTTGAGCCGGAAGCTAAGTACCTTTGTGACAACGGTAAGAGGTGAGTACCCCTTTTCCAGAGATAGCTTCGCTCATTGCCCGAGCCGGAAGCTGCATACCTCCGTGTTTGTGACGACGGGGGTAGCGTGAATATCTCCTTTCCAGGGATTTGTGATGATTTTGTCTCCACAGTCCACGATGCTGCTTCGATGGTTGTTTCTGATTTTGTGCCACTAGGGGCTGGATAACGCAGGGATCCGTCTAGGGGATGTGCAGTTACTCATAGGTTCTTGTGTCCCAACTTTCCATTGCGTAGTTGGTGCCCCCTGGGGAATTTCTGATTCCTTTGGGGTGCAGACACAAAGATGCTCTTTCTGATGTGAGCGGTGCCTTATGATTGGCTGACGTCCTTTCGACGTTGGTGGAGTATCCCGGTTATCCTTGTTCGGGTAACTCTTTTTGATTTTCTGATTTTTTGCTGCCTCTGTGTAGGCTGTTATCCGCTGGGGATTCTGGATGTTGATTTTGTCTCCACAGTCCACGATGCTGTTTCGACGATTGTTTTTGATTTTTGTGCCACTGAGGGCTGGATAACGCAGGGATCCGTCTAGGGGATGTGCAGTCATTCACAGGTTCCTGTGCCCCAACTTGCATTGCATTGTTGGTACCCTTGGGGAATTTCTGACTCCTTGGGGTATAGACACAGATGCTCTTTCTCTCTGAGTTTGAGCGATGCCTTATGTTTGGCTGACGTCCTTTGACGTTGGTGGAGTATCCCGGTTTATCCTTATTCGGGTATCTCTTTTTGATTTTCTGGATTTTGTTGCCTCTGTGTAGGCTGTTATCCGCCAGGGGATTTTGTCATTGGTTGTGATTGGCCTCTTCTGTTAGGCAGATCATCTTGATGTTCAATGATAGGCTGAGAGCCGGATTCCACTTGGGGAATGATTATTGATCTTTTTATGATTTTTCCTTTTAAAGGAGTGCCTCTTATGTAGGCGACTGAGGAATTGGGGTTCAGTGTTCGGCTGAGTGCCGGATTCCGCTTGGGGAATATTTATTGATATTTTTTGATTTTTCTCCTTTTGCAGGGATGCCTCTGAGTAGGCGATTGGGGAATGAGGGATCTTATGTATCCCAGAGTATTATTTAGGAAGCCTCTGCAGGCTTAGCCTCACTCAGCGCTTTGAGTCGGAGAGCTATCTTCCACTGAGGAAGTGTTAAATCCTTTGACTTGTATATACTGTTTGGATGATCGCACTTCCATTGGGGATTGCGTCGATTTTGCTTTGATAGCTCTCGCTGGGGATTCGTTCCGTGAGCTTGAGTTGAGGTTTCTCTGGGGAGTATTATTTCTGCGAGCCTCTCCAGGCTCATTTATTCTATACAGTTGGGGGAGTATTATTTCTGCAAGCCTCTCCAGGCTTTAGTTATGATGAAAGAGTATTATTTCGGCGAGTCTCTCCAGGCTCAATTATCTTGAAGGAGTATTATTTCGGCAAGCCTCTCCAGGCTTAATTATTCTGCGGGAGTATTATTTAGGCAAGCCTCTCCAGGCTTTAGTTATGATGAAAGAGTATTATTTCGGCGAGCCTCTCCAGGCTCAATTATTCTGTATGATTTGTTGGATTTTCTGTATTTTGCCCTTTTTTCGATTTTGGCCTTTTCTGTGTTTTTGCCTTTTTTGTTGATTTTGGCTTTTTCTGTGTTTTTGCCTTTTTTGTTGAGTTCGGCTTTTTCTGTATTTTTGTTGATTTCTGTATTTTTGCCTTTTTTGTTGGTTTTGGCTTTTTCTGTATAGAAATGTCTCAGTTATTCTGAGAGAGTATTATTTCGGTGAGCCTCTCCAGGCTCAATTATTCTGAGAGAGTATTATTTCGGCGAGCCTCTCCAGGCTCAGTTATTTTGAGAGAGTATTATTTCGGCGAGCCTCTTCAGGCTCAGTTATTTTGAGAGAGTATTATTTCGGCGAGCCTCTCCAGGCTCAGTTATTTTGAGAGAGTATTATTTCGGCAAGCCTCTCCAGGCTCAGTTATTTTGTATGACGCTGTTGATTTTCTGAATCTTTGCATTTTGTTTGCTGCTGTCATACACAAGCAATTTTTCTATTTTTCTATTTTATGCAATTGCCTCATGATGAGGTCTTTGAATGTGCTATTAATGTGCACGATGCACAAAATGCAAGTTTAATTATTTTATTTTTGGAAAAAATGAATGGCTCCCCCTATCCTCTTCTTTTTGGAGGAATTTTATCATTGATGTGAGAGAGGATTTCTGTTATTGCCAATACGGCCGTTATTCATTTCAGTACGCCCGTATTGAATTGAAAATTTGTTCATAACCCTAATTTTGGTACGGGCGTACTGAACATGATACAGGCGTATTGTTTTTTCTGAAGTTTATATATTTTTTGTTTTTTCAATAAACAGAGAATAAGTGATCTTCCAGTACACCTATCATCTGTATGCATGTATGCAGTATGATGCACCTAATTCTATTTGATTCTTTTTTCAAAAGAATTAACCGATGCGTTTTTCTGTTTGGATTTTGCCATTCCTCCAGACGGACTGTGCTCTGCCGATTTCTGTTACCGAGGAATGATGCGTATTTTGATTTTGGTGTCATCAACCAAATGATTCTTCCCTTTCTTTAAGAGATGTGTCAACCCTCCTATTGACCACTATATCTCCATGTTTCCACTAGATTATTCAAAAATCGTTGGGACAAGAGAGAAAAGAAGGAAAGGATATATTTTCAAAAGTTTGTGTTTTAGAGGGGATTATTTTATTTTTGAAAAATTGTTTTTGTAAGCATGGATGGCCAAGGTAGGCTTATTGTGTTTAGGTTTGTTTGTTTAAACACTTATGAGGTTAAGCACATCTTTGTTATTAATGATTGTGCTTTGACAACTTGGATAGCTTTTCTTGAGCCCCTTTGTTGAATTCAATTGATGGTACCATCATGGATTTATTTTGTTTTTTTCCTTTTTTTGACGGCCCTAACTTTTGCCTAAAACACCCATTTGTGATGTCTTAGCGGGCTTTTGTTTTTGTTCATTATTTTGTAACCCTAATTTTTGCCTAGGTCACCCTTTTGTGGGTTTCCTAGCGGGTCTTTTGCTCTTATTTTTGTGCAGCCCCCTTTTTGGGTTTCCTGCTGAGCTTATTATCTTTAGGATTTCTTTTATCCATGATGGCTCTTATTGATGCCAAGAAAAGGTGCTCCAAGCTGTCATGCACATTTCCACATAAAAATGATGCGGGTTTATTGTTATCAAGATGATTTTAACCTCATTCATGTTTATTCAAACAGGGTTAAAATAATGTGGTCTAGAATTTTATTGCAAGCGAGAAAAGAAGCAATAAAGAATTAATGAAGAATGATTTTATTATAATCATAATGGAAACATGTGCCCTATCGAGGCTCGGGGGTCGGGCTGTCCCCGAGGAGTGATCTCTAATAGTCACTGAGTCTATACATCCCTATCGGAAGGAGAAGGACACTTGATGACAACAGCTGGCCTTGACGTTTGTGAACCAGCCTTCCTAAAGATCTGGCTTAAAGAACGTCGAGAAGGATCTTGGTTCCTCTTCGTTCTTTGATCTTTGTTAGGGTTGTATCCTAACCCTTGTTTCCCCGGATTTATCCTTGATAATGGGTAGCTCCGGGATTCCTTGGGAGTCCTTGCCTAATCCTTGTCCTGGCAAGTATCCGTTCTTGGTGAGCATGGAGGCTACCTTCTTCATTTCTCGGGGAAACGTTTCGACATTGGCGATTTCCAATGCTTGGAAGGCGGTTTCTAAAGCTTCCTCTGCTGCATCCACATAAAGTATGTTGGATGGCTTGCTGATGAGTATGTCATCTTTAGCTTGTTCGGTCACCAGTTTGTCACCCACTATGAACTTGACTTTCTGGTGGAGCGTAGAAGGAATAGCTTTCGCATCATGAATCCAAGGTCGGCCGAGGAGACAGCTGTATGCGGGAGTGATATCCATCACTTGAAATTCGACGTTGAAGATAGTGGGTCCAATTTGGATTGGAAGATTGATTTCTCCCACTACTTCTCTTTTAGAACCGTCGAAAGCTCGAACGATCATGTTGCTCGGGCGCGTTTGGACTCCCTTGATTGCCAATTGCTTGAGCGCTCTTTTTGGCATTACGTTCAAGGAAGATCCATTATCTACCAAGACTTTAGTGATGTGATACTCCTTGCACTTTATAGAGATGTGCAAGGGCTTGTTGTGGTTTGATCCCTCGGCGGGGATTTCTTCATCGATGAAGGTGAGGTGATCATTAGCCTTGATGTGACTAACAATCCCCTCAAACTCGTCTTGGGAGATAGTGTGCGACATATATGCCTCGTTCAAGACTTTCAACAGAGCTTGCCGATGCGGTTCGGAGCATAGGATCAACGACAACAGAGTAATCTTTGCTGGCGTCTTATGAAGTTGATCCATGATGGAATACTCGCTCTGTCGGATATATTTTAACAGCTTGTTTGTCTCCTCCTCGGATTCCTTATTTTCCTCGGTTTTTTCCTCTTTTTCTTTCCCTTTATTCTTGGGAGTTTTGTCATGAAGATCTTCGGGAGTGTAGATCCTGCCACTCCTAGTCATGCCCCCAAGTCCAGCGATGTTGGAGATATCGCTGTCGGCAGAAGAGTGGATGTCGTATATCCACGGCACAGCCTTATTTGATTTGTAAGGGAAAGGCCTTGGAACTGTGATCCTTAATGGTGTCGGACCTTCCCCTTTATTCGTCTTGATTACCAACAACGGAGTTGATGTGCGCTCGCTTGGCGCGGTTGTTGGCTTACACTTGATAACGAACGGCGTGCGATCCATTCTTTGAACATACGCATCGATTATTTCTTTCTTTTTATTAATGTTTATTAATGATTTACTAGGAGGGATGCATGAAATGAATGACTCCTAGATCCCTCCATGATCTATATGCATGATATGAGATGATGATGTTGAATATGCATGCATTGTGTTTATTGAACTAAGCATTATCATGTTTTTAGGATTTTCCTAAGATGATGCATGATATTGCTTGGTTTGGGTAAATACATATTTTTCTTTTGAATATTTTGTATCTTTTTTGTATTTTTTGGGTGAAAAGGGAAACTACCTATATGAATGTGATGAAGGTAGATGTTAACACCGTATAATGGAAGATTCTTATTCCTATTTATTTTTATTTTAAAAGAATAGGAATGTTGTATGTTTAAAGAAATGCAATGTATGCTCAAACAATTTCACATAATCAATGCACAAACAATTCACTCATCCACGAACAGTCACGAGCGAATCACGAGGTAGGGGTATCCTGCAGAAATGGTGCATATTCAAGGTAGGTTCTAACTGTTCTCACCAGTCCAAGGCCCCCAAGGTGCCCCCATTATAGGGACCCAATTCCTCTCATCGTAGGTCGATGGAAAGCTCCAACGCACCGTCGGACTCAAGTTCATGGTTATCACCTTGAGTGATGTTTTCCGACAACGGTCTACGGGCACCTATAGACCCATTCGACAACCGGCCGTACTAACATCCACTCCCTATGGTTAATCACTCATGCCCCCGGGTATAGAGGGAACTGTTGTGTGCAAAGGTTTGTGTGCAGTTTTTATTTCAAACATTTGCGTAAATTTAAAAATACAACAGTTATTAAAAGCCATATAATAAATCATGTTATCATACAAGCAAGGGGTAACGAAGTAATTTTTAACTATTATTTGTTAAAAATAATCTGTCACTAAATGGGACTGACTCTCGAGGCTTCCCCAGCGGAGTCGCCATCTGTCGCCACCGGCCCGAAACGGGCTTTCGGCATTCGCGATTGATGGTTGGACTCGTTTATTTGTTTAAAAAATGTGGATTGCTAGAATGACTTATTCTCAAACTGAGACCTCGTCAAACGAGCAATTTTATTAAAAGGCTCACCAATCCATATTAATCCCAAGCGGGACCCTCCATGGATTAGTGGTTTTCGCAAAAGGAGGGTTCGTGGAGTCGCCACCAATGTTTTACTCAAAAACATTGGAAAAAGGGATAAGGCAATTGATTTAAAAATCAACTTTGGCCACTACAACCAGAGTTGGGTAAGGGAGTCGGTTACGCGTGGGGAAGGTGTTAGCACCCCACGGCGCCCCTTTCGGGTTCCCTATGACAGATTATTTTTAAAAGAACAGTATAAAATTACTAAATTACCCCTATTTATTCTAAGCAATTATAAATTAGCTATCTACATGATGACAGTTTAAATATGCACACAGAAAGCAGTAAAAGGAAGGATTTAAGAAGAAACCTCTTGAAGCGTGCTTTTATATATTGAGTAAAACTGGGAAGCTTTTTGGCGTTCCCTCGCTCTACAAGCTCGCTCGCTCCTTCCTAAAAACTTTTGACTATGGAAATCCGGAGGATTTCCCTTCGACTAGGTTCGAATCTCCAAGCTAAGTGCTCGGAATTCCAGAACTTCGTCGGATCGACTCCCAGAGAGATTTCTAGGGCAGAACACTGCTCAAAAACCCCAGAATACTCAAGGAGGGAGTCAAAACTGAGTGAAAAAGTGTGTAATGACGTCCAATTGACGTCATATTTATAGGGAATAGGCGCAATACGGCCTACAGGGGCAATACGGCCGTATTGAAATTTTTGAACTTCAATACGGTCGTATTGAAGTTCAATACGGTCGTATTGAAGTTCAATACGGTCGTATTGAAATTCAGAAATTTCAATACGCCCGTATTGAGTTCGCTGCGGTTGTATTGAAGTGTCAATACGGTCGTATTGACTTCAGTACGACCGTATTGAAGTGTCAATACGGTCGTATTGACTTTAGTACGGCCGTATTGGGCTTTTTCCCTCCACTTCCTTATTTTGAGCTATTCTAAGACCTCTAGACCTACAGAGAACCCTCCTAGGGCCTTCGAGGAGTCCTTCTGGCTGATTATCCTTCAGTCTTCGAGAGTCTTCAAGCTTTATTTCCGACCCGGACAATTTTAGGGGTCTACAACGACATCTCGGATGATATGAGTGGCGAGGAGAATAATGAATGATAGTATTTGTTTTCAGTGCCATAGTACAATTTGTGATAAGGTTGATATTTGTAGTTGCCTGTGTAGGCCAAACTCTTTGTGATATTTTTTATGTTTTATGGTGTTATGCTGGAAAGTAATACATAGGTATTTTGAACTTTAACTGAAAAAGTATGTGCATGCAATTGGTACGTGAATCAATCAAACTTGTTTGTATCGTTGTTTAAAATTGGTGAGTGAATCTTATTTTTCGAACTTGACCAATGGATTTCATTGCTCGAACTCGGCTAATGAAATGCTCAAACTTGGTTTGATCAATTTTATTGCTCGAACTCGGCTAATGAGATGCTCATACTTGGCCAATGGATTTCATTGCTCGAACTCGGCTAATGAAATGCTCAAACTCGGTTTGATCAATTTTATTGCTCGAACTCGGCTAATGAAATGCTCATACTTGGCCAATGGATTTCATTGCTCGAACTCGGCTAATGAAATGCTCAAACTTGGTTTGATCAATTTTATTGCTCGAACTCGGCTAATGAAATGCTCAAACTTGGCTTAATCAATTTGATGGCTCGAACTCGGCTAATGAAATGCTCAAACTTGGCTTAATCAATTTGATGGCTCGAACTCGGCTAATGAAATGCTCAGACTTGGCTTAATCAATTTTATTGCTCGAACTCGGCTAAGTTAGATATTAAATTGAATAAATATGATTGTATATAATACTCAAGTTTTCCGACGTCTCGGTCCAGAATAAACGTCGGCTTTAAATGTGGTTGGACGATATTATAAGCATTAGCTCATACTTGGGTGAGGAATTAAATCAATATTCAGGAGAGAAAAAATGAAATTGCAAAGAAGAAAAAACTAGAGAGAACTTGTAACATTGAATATAGAGTGAAATGTGGGTTACATCTCTCTTGCTGACCTCAGGTTTGCCTCGTTAAAACCTCTTCAGCCAAAACCCTTCTTTTTTAACGGGAAAAAAGACTGAAGTAGGAAAAAGAGTACAGTACCTGTTTGCAAAACTAGAAATGTACTTACACGAACTAGGTCGTCTTCCTAACTCGAATAAGTCATCTCTTCTGCTCGGCTTGTTTGAGAGCGTACGAGGTTGATTGACAAGATGGGATTCCTTCTCTTCGGTCTCTTTGTTTGAGCGTCTCGGATGTACCTGCAAAAAGGACTCCGACGATCAAGTTAGCCTGGGTTCTCCAGTTTTGCATATCATTATATTATTACCTGTGGGGAGTCGTCCGAATAACTGTGCAACTGCTACATGGTTATCTTCTGAGGGTGGTTACTTGTCCTTGTTTTCATTAACTTACCGAGGTATCTTAATGATGCCTTCTATGATATGTCAGCATTCTCTGACGTCATCTTGGCCTGCTTAAGAGGTCACCTCGGGGTGGATTAATTTGTGGGTATAGCCGAGGTTGGTTCTAGTTAGGTTGGTACAATGAACTCGGCTCAGGTCGGCTAGAGTCAGGTTGGTACAATCCCCAAATACATATTTTTCCAGATGATATAGTTTTGATTGAGGAATCAAGAGAAAAGATAAACTCTAAACTTAACTTTTAAGACATGTGAAATAAAAAGATTTTCACTCAAGTAGAAATAAAACCTAGCTAGTATATGCATTGCAATGTTAGGGGGGAAAAGGAAATGACTTGGAGATAAACATTAGAGAAGATGTCATGCTACTAACTTCAAGTTTTCAGAATCGTTATTGCAAAAATATTGGTCACGAAGATGTCACACATAATATAAAAATTGGGTAATTAAAATATAGATTTGAAAGGCCACTTATTACTGCGAAATACCTACCAAATAAAAGAAAGTTTTATCATACTGCTAGATAATACTATATGGTAGTGAAAGCAAAACTTTAAAAGAACAATAAGAGAAAATAAAAAAGAATAAAAAATGAGAATATTAAGATGAATGTGTGACATCATCAGAAAATATAAGATAAAAATGATTGAATATTAAGATGGATGTTTGCCACTTGTCAAGAAAAATTTGATACAAAATCATTTAAGGTTGTTTCAATAGGTGCAATCACTACCGGAGACAATAGTGAGAAGAGTAAATTGCATGATTTTATCACTGTGAAAAGGGATAGGGTGAAACCCAAAAAAGACTTTAGAGAAAATTATTAAAATAAATATATATCATAATAAATAATATGTATGAGATTTTGATTTTTAAGCAATCATGATAGGTGTTTCAATTTTGTTGAATCAATCTCCCGTAATGAGATAAAGCTATTGTTGTTAAACAAATTTACTTGATATATAAATAGCACATAAGTAGAAACATGAAACCATAAATGTAAAGTTACATCATCAGGAGGTAGAACTACCGGGCCTATCTGATAGTCGAAGTTGGGATAATGGGCACAAAATTTTAAATATGAATCTTATGTTATGTTTGAATAAGAAATTTTAAAAAAAAAATAAAAAATTAAAAAAATTAAAATTAAAATTATCTTAATTTTAATTTTTATCTTTCCTTGAATGTTTTGTTTGAATAAGTTAATTTAAAATTCTTAAATTTTAAATTTTATTTGAATATGATAATTTAAATTCTACTACGATATTATCCAATTTTTAAATATTTAATAGTTTTAAAAATTAATATTAAATAATATTTAATAATTTAAAAATATTTTTGAATATTCATTAATTAAGAGATAGGGGAGATAAAATATATATATAGGTGAAACTAGAAAGAAAAAATATGAAGAATTTCTTTTTGAGAAAATTTAAAATTTTATTATTTTAAAAAATTTGGATTTCAAATTTTTTGTAAATTCTTCATTCAAACAGAACATTTCACCCCAAAACATTTGAAATGTTTCCAAAAAAAAATTAGTTATTATTGTAATTCTTACCGGTAAAAAAAATACCATTAAGAGCTCCTCTCACTTAACCATCTAGGAATATATATATATATATATATATATATATAGTCATATTTATAGGCTTATTATTTAATTACTTGAACATTATAATATGGCAATCCATAAATTTAAAAACAATTCAATTAACTGATGAGAAAAATGCATTTAGACATTCCTCACAAGCAGAAATGAAGAACAGTATATTTATTTCCACCAAGTGGAAGAAGAAACTTTTGCACTAGTTTGATGGACTTTTATAATGACTTCAACAGTTGATAGTTGACACGACTAACATGTGATGAACACTTTATTGGGTTAAGGTGTTGTAATTTGCATATAATCTTAAGAATAGTCAATCCTATCAAGGTCTGACACAATGCTGCATTTTTCTACAATAAAAATGAATCTAGCATATAGAGTTGAAGTGTTAGGACTAAAGTTTTTTCATCTTCACTCTTTGGTTATTCCAGAATCATAATTTTCAAGACACTGATGTTTCCTGCTCTGCATCTTCACTCACTCCTTGCTTACTGTCCCAATCATCTTTGGGCAGTGGAAGCATTTCATGACTATTGCCCGGTTCAGGACTAAGCCTTCTCTTGTGTTCTACAAAATATTGTGTGCAACTTTTAAAACTTGAGGAAAAAGAAATTTAGGAAAACATAGGAAATGGTTCAAAGAGAAAGATTACTTTTGCGTGTGATTGCTTGTCGAGTCATGGCCAAGAATTCATCCCATTTGAATTTGCTAAGTTCCCGCTTCTCATCCTCGGGAAGCTCGAAATTGGGCTCTCTCCCACACATGAAAGCAGCCCTGCAGATAAGTAATGAGATATATTCAGACTAAGGTCATGGTTGACCTGATATAGTAAATGAAAATTTGATCATTACAATGCCAAATCTCCTCATTTTGCAATGGTAGGACACATTCCATGTCTTTCAGGTTTTATACTCGTTTTCTTCATGTCATTCAAGTACTAACCATGTTTTCTTTTGAATATTAACAGTTTTATGGTAGCTAGCCAGCATAATGTACTTGTTACTGTGAAAAAGTTAATGTAAAATTGGAATTGTAGACCATATTCAAAGCAGCTTACACGATTTTGCATATCAGTTTAATAATATACATGCATGTGTAGAAATGTAAATGCATTCACCAAGTATTATTATTCAGACAAAGCCACACCCATTCACATGATTGTCAAAAGTAGATGGAAAAATGAAATTAGGATGGACCTACAAGGCTACAACAACAACCAAGTCTTTACATAGATTAATCAATATCACTGTGAACCATGCACATGCATACGATCAAAATAATATAAGTAGCTTCCCTACTTTTTAAGAATTAAAACTAAAGATTTCTTCAAATTGTTTAACACTGGAACATGTAAGAATGTTTGTCTGGACTCCTGAGGCAGTGTTATTAGCTCAAACTAAACTCTAAAGGAATAAAAATAATGGTTTAATAGTGATAAACAATCAGTGTAAAACAGTTTTATACTGTCATCTACTCACAATTCAACATAAATGGTAAGTTTGTTGACTTTTACATTAAATACTTTAAAAGTCATACAAATTTCTTAATGGTTGACTGTGTAAAACTTTTTATACTGACAATGCATCACTATTAAACCCTAAAATTAATGTGCTCAAAATTCAAAATGGGCTTTACTTTCAGCAACAAAATTCAATTCAGTACAATTATAATAAATAAAACTCCAAAAATATGACTATGAAGTGACAAAAAGATCATGTTAGGATATGGAAGAGAGAAGGAATACGGAATAGATAGAAAAAAGCAGCTCTAAACTGTACAAAGTAAAAGGTTGTTGGCACTCAAAAACAATGAGAACAAAACCAGATAACAATATAACTGAGGCTTTCCTATTCTCACTATGACTTTGAGGCATCCAAAGGGACTAGTGCTGGTAATAATATTCTATAATTTAAAGTACTACCTGTCATATAAGTGAGCAGCTTCTTCTTGTGACCCAACAGTCCCTAGGTGGATCTGTTTCTTGTCCACTTTGATTGCTGCTTGCCACTTCATATTTTTGAAGTAGACACCTCTCATTAAGCATGGTTCTTGATTGTGCAAATTCTTTCTTCTATGTCGCTTTCTGCGTTTAATAGGAGGTCCTGCTAAATGCAGGGTAAGAGAGGTAACAGACAATTAAGACATATATGAAAACCAACAGAAAATTCAATGGTAATGTTAAAAATATGAGAACAGTAAAATCTAGAGTTGTTTCACTTCAGAAAATATTTTCTATTTTAATTTCCTAATTTTTTTTTCACTAATAATTACAAAAATATTACTTTGTTGGGCCAGCCCAAAGATAATACTACCTAAACTTAAACTTAGGCCCATCAACAAAAAAATATTTGTTACTTATTTTTATAAAGGAAAAAAATCACATATATTAATAAAAAAGCCTCATGTTGGTAAAAATACCTAGGCTCATGATATATACACCTCTTTTTTTTTTATAAGCACACCTCCTTTTTTAAAATAAAATTATAAAATATTATATTTTTTTAAAAAAAATTTAATTTTACACTTTCAACTTTCAATTTGTTACTTTCTTGTTTTTATTCATACACTTTTTTTTTCTCTTTCAATTTTCACATGTTACCAAAATAGGTGAGGTGAAGGAAAAATAAAGGGGTGCATGTAAAAATTGAAAAAAGGAGGAAAGACGTGTGAAAAAAAAGTACTAAATTAAATATTGTGAATGTAAAATTAAAAATTTAAAACAAAAAATTAAGAATATTTTAAAATTTTAATTATTTTTTTTAAAAGGAGGTGTACTTATAGAAAAAAGGAGGTGTATATATCATGAACCAAATACCTAACGTAACCTCTCAAAATTTGCTTTAGGTCTTATTTATGGTTGGGCCATCCATGTAAAGACCATTATCACTTCATTTACTATTTTCAAATATTTTTCAAAGATATAGGGAAATTAGCATTCTATTATTTTCGTCAAACCTTGGAAATAACAATGTGGCACTTTTGTAATTATTATTAAAACAAGAAGTGAAAAACAACATTTTCTCAAACTAAACAGGTCCTAAATGCGTCCCTGTTGAATTCAAATAAATTTGCATCATAAGTTAACCATGACGCACCAATGAGAGCAAGGATCATGGACTGTCGATGAAAATTACATTCATTCAGTTAAAACACCATTTGATACCATGTAAAACAGACAGGGAGCACAAAGACCGAGGTCACATGCTAGAAGATCATAACTGGCAGCTTTAGTTAGTCACATAGGGAATATGCAGTCAGGATGTACATTAGAGGATTAATTACCTGTTCTTTTTGTTTTTTGTTTTGTTTTTTTTTTTTTTTTTTTTTTTGCTGAATTTCATCGTTAACAGGTTTTTGTAAAATGATATGCCAAAACAACTCATTTCAGTAAAGTTAATATATTCATTGCATTTACCAAAACAACTCATTTTAGTGAAGTTAATATATTCATTGCATTTATTGAAATGAATACAAAATGGATCAAAGAAAATATATGGAAACGTTTAAACATTTCTATCACTATTGTCAAATTAGGTATGTTTTGGCTCAAGATATATAATGGTATTAGCAAGTGGACCAACATGATGCATCAGGAAAACAATAGCACAAGTCCTCACGTAATCATGTGTATGAATACCGTTTTTAACTACCAAATCGGCCATTCTCCATGTGTGATCTAAAAATTTGTAATGAAAGTATAGTGCACAATACTGTCCACAGATAACTTTGATCTATAAACAAGATCATGCAAGTTGATTAGGTAAGCTGACTTGAACAGGTCTAATGAAGTGGTTGCATTAAGACAGAATTTTACTTCACACCAAACTCCATCATTATCCCTTATTTTCATGTCATGAGTTTATCATTATGTCAACTGTTTTTGGTATATAATACTAAAAAAAATTTCAGGTTCTTATCTTTTTATTCAATTATGGTAAATAAAGTATAAAATTAATGGAATATATTAAGCTAAATTAAAGCAATGATAAATAACTCAAGAAACGAATAAAAGATCTTAAAAGATCATTGTTGTAACAATATGTTTGGAATTAAATATTTTGGGTTTTTGAATTTTGATTTGATTTTGAAACTACATTTTTAATTTTTTTATCTCAGCAGATTAAAAATAGCAATCAATTCAAAAAAAATTTGGAATTGAATGTGTTTTTATTTTAGTTTCAATTGTTGGAATTGACATTTTTGCCCTAATTAGTTAATCCATTTAACTTTTTCAAGGTAATAAAGTAAATTACTAGTATAAAATCAATTTAATTCATCTTTTGTGTTCCAAACAAGAAATTTGATTTGCAAATCAGTTCCAATCATACTTTTTTTATAATGGGTTCCAAACATGAGAATTGATTTATAGCTCAAATCAATAAAAATCACATCAAATCATTTCAAATTTATAATTCCAAAAATATCCTAAAGGAAATATCATTTTACTAGGTCAGATAACTCATTATAAACAAAACCAGACATGAACAGAAAACGGGGGAAAAAAGGAGCCTCTTAAATGACAAACCTGTAATTTGTTGAATAAGATGCTCTTTTGATGAGCTAGAACCAGAAACATTTGATGATCCTGGTTCTTCTTGCACAACGGTGTTCTGGTAAAGATAAAACAGTTTAGTGTAAGTTCTTGGCTATCCAAGGTTTAAATAACAGAAAAACTACCAAGGGCATAACTTTCTAATTTTATCAACTTAGTTAAACATCTATTCTGATCACATCTATTCCATATATGCTAAATCATCAACCTGAAAATGGCATAAAATCTTAATGATTGAAAGATAGAGCCAAGTGGCAGCAATTGATCAATGTAGCCACAGCCACCACACAAAATGGGATAAGGATTGGTAGCAGTGGTGGGGGTGGTTGTTGTATATCGAAGCAAAAGCAGATCACATGACAAGGATAATTATCCCGAGGAGAAATGGGAATGCTTATGCAACCAGAAATTGGAATGCTAGATTTTTTTATGCTAAAAGAAAGACAGAACAGGAAGAATGTATCTATCTTTCTTTTAGTAAATGGTTTTCAGTCACGAAAGGAACGTTGGTTCTGCAAGCTACAGACATGTTCTAGGATGCAGTAGTCTTTCCTAAAACCAGAGGGGTCTGGTTAGATTCAAATATCCATAAATATTAATTATTTTTGTCATTTGCAAACTCATAGTGAAGCTATATTGCCTTAGTTGGAACAGTTCTACATCTCTTTTTTTTTTTTTAATAAAGAATTTATAAAGAAAAGTCTTAAAAAGTAGGTTTGGGCCAATCACAACTCTACCAAACTGATTTGTAAGGTGAAGATTATTCTCCACTTATATACACTATTATTGCCTTATTCTTAGTCGATGTGGGATTTCCAACACATTTAGAATTGCTCTTCACTTATATAAATTATTATGGCTTTATTCCTAGCCGATGTGGGATTTCTAACACATCCCCTTACACCAAGGACTAGTTGATGTGGGTTTGACCTAATAGCGGGTGGCCTAATAAGTCCAACAACACTCACTAAGATGGACTCTGATACCATCTTAGAAAAATAGATTATTAGCTAACTCAACCTACAAATTGATTTGTAAGATGAGAGTTATCTCCTACTTATATACTTTTTGTTTATAATATCACTAGTCAATGTAGGACTAAATTTTTCCTAATACATCCCCTCACGTTCAACACTATTGGACTTGGTACGTCGATATATGATAAATGACCCTTTTTAATGATGTAGGATAGGTAGGACTTGAACTTTTTCTAATACACCTCTTCACACCTAACACTATTGAGCTTGGTGCATGTATTAATGGTGGGTGACCCTTTTTAAAATGGGTCTAGATAACTCTTGTACTATCTTAGAATAGTGAGTTATGGACCTAACTCAACCCTATAAAGTCAATTTTGTAAAGTCGAGTTAAGCTCTTAACCAAGATGCAAATGCAAGAAACCCTCAAAAGATACACCAAGAATGAAAGAAAACAAAAAACTATGAACACGAAATATGTAACAATGTGTCAATCTCTCTGTAAATTTCACAAAGACACTCCTTAAAAAGACCATTAGCTGAATAGTGCAATGAAGCTAAGTGAACCCAAATGAACTCAGCAACAATCAACCCATAAAAATTCTAGCACTTTTTTGCAACTAGATACACCAAATAATTACAAATTGAGAACACTGCCAAAGCCTGGGAACATAACACCAAACAAATTATTCCAGATAAGGGAAACTGATAACCAATGCAGAAACAAATGAAAACCATTTTAAGAATCACTCGGCACATAACAATTAGGAGAAAGCATTTAGAGGTCTTTGAACTTGAAGTGAATCTTTGATATTAATTAGTTTTAGAAAAGCAGTCCAAGCAAAAGATTTGACCTTGGACGGATAAAAGCAAGAATACTGAATCCAAATAGATAAAGCTTCTAGAAGTATTAGGACAGGAAGCAGACTTGTAAGACATGATGAAATGTAACCACTCACCATTTTACCTTATTTTGTAAACTTTAAAGATAAATTTGAATAATTGGACTACCAAGTTTATCCAACTAATTATCCAAAATGTCAGAGAAAATAAAGAAAAAAAATTTTGTCCAACCACTTAGATATGGGGCAAACCCATGTTGAAGAGATAGAGATAGTAATTCATCTAAAGATGAATGTTTATGATCAGAACACATCATTATTTGAAAGCTGTTACTCTTGAAATCAAATTGAGTAACTCTCATTGGTTGAATTCTCAATTTTTTAAATATTTCCAAAGGAAGTTAGAGAATGCCATAACTGATGTCAAAGTTTCTTCCTGACCTGGTTTTTCAATTGAATTTGCAGCAAAGTAACAAAAATAAAGTAAAAGTTCATTATCATTTTCAAGAATAAAAGTTTGAATGATTCGGATAGGTAGTTCATTGAAATGGAATGCTAAATAAAAGAAGCCCTAAAACAGATACCAAGGCCAAAAAACTCATAAGTACCTTTATACAAAAAAAATGAAGCTTCAAAAAAGCATGTATATAAGCATTTATTATTAGTAATCTTGTTCATACACTGTCCAAGATGCTGGCATCATCGGAAAGCCCAGGCTGTTCAGTCTTCGGTTTTGCTTGCTGGGTTGAGTTTTCAAAACCAGATAGGTTCTCACAATATAGAGGAAGTGGAGTGACAAAGGAACTGTTCCCTGCAATAGGAAAAATATATTGCAAAATGTCAGTTAAATTTACGAGACAACTCATAACAGCATATTCCATAACCATAGATAGAAACATGTTTACCAACATCTACCTGAGCATAGTCCCAAAAGTCTGCGCCTTCTCAAACTTACCATTGTTAGTTCAAGTTTTCTTACCAAGTCATCAAAGCACGATGATTAACTTCCAATAATACCAACTTTTTCCTTGAATTTAGCAGGAAATGTACCTACAAATAGAATAGTTTCAGGCAGATGAGAACAATAAGTTAGACCTATATGGGAAGAAGAAAGTTCCAAAATCAGTTCCATATTGTAAAAACAAGTAATGTCTTGTTAGATATCCAAATATTAATGATCAAGTCTACAAGAAAATAATTTGCAGCCAATGAGTAAAGGACAAAAGGTGTCTTAGAAGAATGCACATGACTATTTATACTAGAAAAAGAAATGGTCTCTTCCTAGTTCTGGGACCAGACATAAATAAATTATCATCAGAAGTTTACAGTAAAGAAGGAAAGCACGGATTAAACATTCAGAATCAGATCCCAATAAAACATGATTTAGCTAATGATCCTGCTCAGACTTTTATGCACTGCAAACAAAATGATCTTGCTCTTTATGCTTATACCTTAGTCAAACTCATTCACAAACAAATATGCACAAAAGCACAGAAACCTTGATCATGATACAATTTCAATCACTGTTAACGAGAACAAACCTTAGTAAACAATTGTTCAAATCAGCAATTCAATTTGATCATAATAGAAAGTATCATCAACCCCTTCAAAAGGGAAAGATGATAAACTATTTTCAAATAAATAAGCAATTTTTTTTAAACGAAGTTGATAATATCATGGCCTTCATAAGGAAATCCCTCAGAACATTAAATGGAATCCAATTTTGGAAACAAAAATCACGCACATAAGCCAAGTCTTTCTCCTTGGGTTGAAGTCAACCCCATCAACCTACCACCTTTCTTGGAAGGGGGTGGTAACAAAGGAGACAAACCCATTTGACCTCACACAACACAAGCCAAATACACACATTCACAAGAAAATTCAATTCCCACAAAAGCCAACAAGAGAAAGACCAAGTCTTTGGCCTCTAGAGCAGTCAACTGAAAATGCCCATCACCAGAAATCTCATCACACACCAAAGAGGAAAAAGTGAAGGACCCTCATAAAGACAAAAACAAAAGACACACAAAAAAAAAAGACATAGAAAGATGGACAATAAGCCATTGTTGTTGGCAAATATACCTGAAAAAAATGAGGCAAGGTGGCAGTACAGAAGAGAGGAGGCAAGTGGGGTGGTGAGAAATCTGAGACAAAAGGCAAGAGAAGGGGAATTATGGGAATTTTGGGGAATACAAGGTGGTGAGTGTGGTATGAGATAATGTGTGTGTTGTGTTGTGTTGTGGCTCATGCATCTACCACCTTTTGTTTTGTTTTTGTTTTTATTTTTCTCCCTCTCCTCTTTCTTGTGTTGTGTTGTGATGTGTGTGTCTTGTGTACAAAAAGAGAGAAGGGTGGTGGAAGGGGTGGTATAATGCTATGATGGTTGTGGACAGAGAAAGTCTTGTAGAGAGAGAAAGAGAGGGTTGAAAATTAGAATGAGAACGTAACTACTAGCTGCTGAGTACTTTAATAGCGTTCAATGTCAATGCTGCCCTTTAAAGAGCCAACAAATACCAATGAGGTTAGTTACGTTTGAGACATTGGTCATTTCCCATATTACCCTCACACCTATTGCCTATTTCTATTATTGTACAATAATTCACTGTGTTCGTACTGTGCTGGCTGTTTTTTTTGGGCGCATGCGAACTTTGCTCCACCTCTCTTCCCAATGAGTAATGCTATGAATAAGTCAATGATTATCAAAATTTAAAACTCACTCTAATGTTAACAAGAAAGAGAAAAAGAAATGTTCAAGTGAAATGTGTGATATAAAATTAAGCTTATGTTTCTTCAATTTTTTTCTCATTACTTTTAATATTTTCTTATGATAAAAAGTTAGAGAGGAAGATTTTGATAAAGGTAAGACATTAAGATATAAAATGTGAAAATAAGATTATTTTTTAAGAAATAGATGATATTTTCATAACTGGATGCATTGTACATGAATGTACATATTAAATTTAAATGTTTATTATATAAATAAAATTGTAATGAATTAAATATAATATATATAAATATTATATAATTTTTAAATATATAAATTATATATTATACTGTGAAAAATTATTTATATTATAATATAAGATTATTTTTAATTATTGATAATTTATTTAAAATAATTAAATTTAATTTAAAAATATATAATAAATATAAATTGAAATGAATAAGAAGTTGAAAAATCCATAAAATTTCTCATATCCAAAAATAAAGTGTCTAAAAATGCTAATTTTTGAAAAGAAATCTTTAAAAATAATCTCATCCAAAATAATTATTTGTATTTAATATTTAATATGTAAGAAAATATTTTTAATATAAGAAATATTTTGAACAAGAAAAAAAAATCCTATAGTCTTGAAAAATAGTTTAAAATGATTATTAAAATTATTAATATTATTTTATAAACATTATATGTATTTGAAAAAGAATAGAAAAAGGAAAACAGAGAAATAAAAACAGAAATAAGGGAACAGAATTTCATTAAACCCTTTTTTATAGGAAGAGATAACAAAAAAAAAATAATGAGAGATCTTATTTTAGCCAAAATAATAGTAATAATTTAGATTAGGAATCTCTAAAGTGAGACTATCTTTTTTAGAGAATAATTTGAGCTTATTTCTACTATTTAATTATTCAATGGTTCAGATTAATTTATATGTCAATTTTTAAATTTTAAAATAAAAAATTCTCTTATAAATAAATAAATAAATCTTAACAAAATATTTTATTCAAAAGTAAATAATGTGCAAATTTACATTTTTTTAACAATTTCGATCCTTCAAAATATTTTCAGTTAAAAATAAATAATATGCATCATTATCATTATTGTTATCATCATCACCACTTTCACTATCATTGTCACCACCACATCTCTACTATGACTACCAATCTACCATCAACATCATCATGGTCACTATCACTATTGTTATCTAGTATCGTTGTCATTATTGTCGTCTCTATTATCATTACTAACTTTATCGATATCAATAAACTACTATCATCATCATAGTCATTGTTGTCACTATCATTAATAGTGATGATAGTGATGATGATGATAATGATGATAGTTACAATAATAATGATATGACAATCATAATGATGATTATTTATATATAATTTATTTTAACCAAAAATATATTAGAGAATCAAAATTCTTAAAAACAAAAGTAAGTTTACACATTATTTATTTTTTAATAAAATTATTTTATTAAAATGTTAATATTTTAAATTTTAGAATTTCCACATATAAATTAATTTAAAATATTAAATAATTAAATAAGAGATATATACTCACTTTATTATTCATTACTAAAGTTATAAATTTACTTTAAAGATTCTAATCCTAATAATTTATGGAGTGACTCATGTATCATGTGCATGTTACATAATAAATTAATTTATTCTCTGGACGACAGGGAGAACCAAGAAGAAACAAATGGAAATGCGACATTTTGTACTAAGAAAAAATCATTATGAGATAAGAATTTTTCTAAAAAAAAATTATATTCAAATATTCATAACAAATTAATGTTTTATTATATAAACAGTAAAATTTTAATTTTATAGAATTATCATTAGTATGTAAAAATAATATCCGAACCTGAAACAAAAAGTTTGCCTCCTTTTATATATAATATTAATATGCTAAATTATATTCTGTTTCTTTATTTTATTTTTAAAATTTATTTTGATTATTTATTTTTAAAATATTTATTTTAATTTTTTTATCTTTTAAACTATATCCTTTTATGTGTTTATTCTCATAGTATGACATGGATGCTAGAAAATTTTATGTTTAAAGCTTAGAATAGTTTTATTATGTTGATTTTTCTTAAGGTTTTGTAAAAGGTAATTTGTGTTTATGTTATGAACTTTTATTTTGTTTTATTTCATTCGTTTAATAACGAAGTTTTATTTAGAAAAAATTAAGATATATAAATCTTTTTATAATTTTTTTATTAGTAAATAAATGAAGAATAAACGATGAAGAAAATTAAGTATACAAAAAAATATAATTTAATATTGTTGAAAGATTTTTTTCTTAACTAATTGTGACATTTTACTAGTATATAAAATATACTTTAAAATAAAATATTAAAGCATACAATTAAGAGTGTAGAGAAAATAAAAATATTACTTTCTAAAATTTATATTATAATTTATAAGATAAGAAAATAATTATTTCTCAAACAAGAACTATTTACTAAATGCAATAATATACACCATGATATAGTTTTTTGAGGGTAGGTAATTTTGGCACATGAAATGAAACTAATGAAAAGTGGTCATGATGTGGCTTGAAATAAGAGAAATTTGACCCAGGATCTTAGTTCATATTTTAATTTAAAACTTTTCTCTAGAAAAATATTATTTTTTTAAATTAGAATTATTTTTACTATATTATTTACTCGTATACTAAATATAAATATGATTTTGATATTTTACTATTTGATATTTATATCTATACTACATATAACATGATATCTTTTTGATAATTACGTTTTTATTTCTATTTTTATATAAAGTTTTTTTCTCTTTTATATATATATATATATATATATATTTATTTATTTATTTTATTCTAAAATTGAAAATAAATTATTAATAATATATATTGTGCATAGTTACTTTTTCATTTTTAGAGTAAAATGAAAAATTATATACAAATATATATTTTTTAGTAAAATTATTGGCAAGTTAAGCATTATTATAGGACTAAGTCATCCCAACCATGTTAACGCTCTAAGGCCTACCAATCATCCGTAACCCACCAAAAAATATATAAAAAGTAGAAAAATGAACAATAAACATGGGGACATAAGCCAAAATCCATGTACAGGTCAACAAAATTGAAACGATGGTAAACCATTCTAATTAATTACGTAAAAAAAATGGCTCTCTAATAAAAGATGGCATAACATCCCACCATTAAAAAGACATCTAGAAACAAGTCCAAAACTAGCTAATTTATCAGCGCATTAATTGTTTTTCCTATAAATGTGAGAAAAGACGAGATGCATTTGTGAACAAAAAACTAAACAATGCTTCCATCCCCTACGGAGATCCCAGGGAACTAAACCATTAGAAAAAGCTTTCAAAGCAAGCTATGAATCACTTTTCAACCATAATCAATGCCAACCAATTGAATGAGCATATTCAATAGCAATCATTAGGGCAATAAGCTCTACTTTCAGGATTGTTTTCATGTGCCAATATACGAGGTAAAGCCACCCACAAAAGCACCACCACTATCCCTAAAAATACCACCCAGGAGCTCCACAAGCTTTTCCATTAGCATTGCATTTAATGAAACCAACAATTGGAGGATACCAGTCAACTTGTTTAATAACAGGGCCAACATGAGGCTTAAGAGTAACAAGAAAATGCTTCATAATTTGAAATTCTACCATAGAATGAGAGCAATGACCTTTGGACAACTTACAAGACAATGCAACTCCAACAATAATCAATGAAATAATTTGATGTAGTGAGATTGTACAATTCTCAAAACGTAGGCAATTCTGACTATACCATATCACCCAAAAGGTATGAATAACCATTGAAGCTAGGTTTTCATAGAGCTAACTACTCCAAGGCTTCTCCATAATCTATAGTAATGTAAGAACTAAGGATCGATCAAGAGGCACTGAATAACGTCGTGCAACCAAGACCATATAGCACTTGCAAATTGGCAACATAGAAAAAGATGATCAACACTCTCATTAATAAAACCACAAAAGCTACACATAGAGACAATAACTATACCATGAGACTGCGAATTCTCATATGTCGATAGTTTATTATGAAGAAGCCTCCACAACACACAAGATCGAGAGGGGAGAAAAACATTAGACCAAAGGTATTTAGCCCACATAACCCTTTGACTATAGGCCTGACATGCAATAAAGCTTCTCAAAATGTTAGATTTCCAATACTTTTAGCGTTCAAAATTGGTTAATCTTTATCAATACCACAAGGAGGATAAATATGTGCTAGAGTTAAAGATGGCAATAAAAGTATAAACAAAAGCCACTTAGGAATGGCTAAGCAGAACCTTGCACAAAACAATCAACAGAGGAACAAAGTAGATATTGTGAAGTAATAGGAACATGCAATGCATCAGCAATGGATGTCTCTAAACATGACACATCATTCCAAAAGTTAACATCACAACCCCGATCAAGCACCCAACCACTATAATTCTTAATCTCCTGCCAATGTCAAAAAATGGATGGTCAAACAAAGGATGATTTAAAACTCTTTAGCGAAATATTACAGTGCAAAAACTTAGGTCTCATGAATATTGCCCACTAAGCATCTAAATCATGAAGTCTTAGGAAAGGCGCAAAGTAACAACCTAATTCAATGAAGAGATAGACTTCACACCCAAACCACCCTCCATAATTTACTTAAACACATGCTTCTAAGCCACTATAACTAGCTTATGAGTAAAAACATCTCCCAACCAAATGAAGTTATGAATCCATGTATCAACCAATTTAATCATAGCCTACGACCAAGAGTAAATGTGAAAACTATAAAGTAACATACTAGAAATTACTAAATTAACTAGTTGGATTCATACCATTAATGATAATAACTTACCTTTTCATGTGGGAAGCTTAACTTTGATTCTATCCATGATGTCATTCAAGAACCTAGCATGTGGCTTTCCCTTTAAAAATAGGCACACCAAAATATGTGAAAGGTGTGATGGTAGATGGAAAACTCAAGAGCTCCTTTACTTGGTCCACCTGTAACCAAGACATAGAACCATGCAAAAAATGAAATTTATCCAAACTAATAAGTTGATCTGATGCATCCGCATACAATTTCATAAGCTTTATCAAGTTTCTCAAATTCCTAGTAGTTCCTCGATAAAATAGTAGTACATCATCAACATAACGAACATGAGAAGGTGAACAAGTACTTTTGGGACTCACCATAGGCAATAAAAGGTTAGATTATACTAAGTAAGATATGCCTCGACTAAGAACATCCTCTACAAGACAAAACAACAAAGGAGAAAATGGTTTCCATTAACAAACCCCAAGTTTACATGCTAAATACCCAATAGAATAACCATTGATTCCAAAAGAAAGCCTAGCTGACTATAGAATTGTAAGAATCCAATCACAAAAAGTGTTATTAAAACCAAAAGCTCTCAATGTATCAAGTAGAAAATGCCAATCAAGCGTGTCAAAAGCTTTCTTAATATCAAACTTTATCCATCCATCATCTTACCCGCAAATCCTCCGCTTTTAGCCTAGAAACCATCTCCAAACTTCATCTACCATCTAAATAACCACCAACCTCTTCATCTACACAATCATCCCATCCAAAACCCAAACCTCAACCTCAACCTCAGCCATCTCAACAAACCACCATACAACCTTTACCTACCTGCGGGCAACACCTAGTGCATGGCCCAAGACCAGCCTAAACCTAAAAGGATTTAGAGGAAGAGTAAGATGTGGAGTGTTTGAAGCTTCAATCTATTGAGGACACAAAGCAGTAGACCCTTATAAACACTTCTTTGACTACTTAAGAGGCTTAGTAATTAGAAGTTGATCTTAGTTTGTCTCTCTCTTAGAGAACCATACTTTAGCTCAAGAGGAGCCCAAGCACAAGTTTAGGAGGAACCCCAAGCTGTTTTTTAGGGGGAACCTCAACCTGAAGGTCCTACTAATGCTACTGAGGCTAACATAGAAGCCAAAAGCATGGACTTTCCTAGCCTGTCTAGCATCCTTACTATATCACAGTTTCCAATCTTGGTGGAACTTATACATGCAATTTTTTATGCCACAGTGTCAACAAAGGTGATCCTTAATTTTGAACCTCTCAATGTTAACAATTCCATGGTAGAACCAAACCAGAGGGACCTAGAGGACTTCATCTCTACAGTGCCACCCCTTGCTATGTTTAAGTTTGATGATGGTACAAACTCTAAAGAAGCACATGAGATGGAGTACCTAAAGAAGATGTCAATCGATGTGACTAGACTCCTCCCATCTATGACTCTAATAGACACTCCTTTAGTAGTGAACCCAACATTGTTATTTGCCCCACTACTGAGATGTAGCTTTTTCAAAGGGAGATCAACTTGAACTGGCCTCCTTGGTTGGATGGTCAAGCTGTACAGATTTTCAAGCAACAGTAGAGCGAAGTGAAAAATTTACTCAGCTCCAAAGTTGCCATTGAATTGAGCATAAAAGGAACTTCTCACAACATTTCCTTCACACTTGGAGAGCTCTACAAACCATGGATGATTCAACCTTTAGCAAAGTTTTACATGCAAGACTCTGTCTTCAAGCCTGCAATTCACTCTATCTACAATGGCAAGGAGAAGATGCCATAGTATGAGCTTAACAACTAACATGACTGCTATGCATGTCACCATACCTCCCAACCTCTTTATCCTATCAATGAGAAGCCTGAATAGCTTCCCCTAGCCAAAGGTCAATTCTTCATTGTTTACCCTTTCCCTTTTAGGGTTGAGCCTACAAGCTTCAACATTTTTTTATCAAATGCAGACTATATCACTATTATTCCCATGTGATATTACTTTCCATATATTTTTGCTTAGGAATTAATGTAATCTTTTTGTATAGGAGAATGATCATGTTTTCATTCCAATCAAGACCCTTTGCTTCACCTGCTTCTTCACCACCAATAACTCCACCTCCCTTTCTATTCACTCTAGAAAAGGATCATGACAAGGTGATTGTTGGCCTCTAACAAGCTTTGACTACACTTTAAGGAGACAAGCACGTACTGATAAGAAATTCAACAAGTTGTTATCTCGCCTCAATATCAATCTGAGCTCAAACAAAAGGGGATGCTTTGGACCAACCTTTGTTGGTGTAAAAAGGGAGAGAGTGATTAAGTTTTTTATTATTTTTCTCTAATTTGTTTTATTTTCTATTTTTTTCTAATTTATTTTTTGAATGCTTGGATTAAATTTTTCAAAACTTTGAAAAATATGTTCTAATTAGTATATATTATGTTTGTTCTGATTTATGCAAATTATATTCATCATTTCACACATGTTGTTAAGGGAGTCCCTTATGCATTGCATATAATACCTAAGGTAGACATATATGGTCTAATTATATATACTCTGATTTTGCTTTGAAATGTCAAGACTAGACCTCATAAGATTTGTATGCACACTTAGTCTAACATGCTCTAAGGATTAATTAAATATCATTCCAGATGCCATGGTATAATTGCTTAGTATGTCTCAAATGCTATTTTGAATGATGATAAAACTAAGTAAATGTGAGACGATACATGTCTTTTAAAGAGTGTGCCTTATATCACTTTGATAAAAACATATCCAAATTGCTTATGCATTTTGAAGAAAAATGTCTTAGCCAAAATTGAAAAAGTTTTTCAAGGTAAAAAGGTCAGAACATTTTTCAAGAAAAATACCTTTTGAAAGAAGAAAGCATTTCAAAAAGACAAAAATCTTATCATCATACCAAAGAAAAAATATTTTCTCAAAAAAAGAAAAATAAAAATTTCAGAAATACAAAAATGTGTTTGTCACTATCAAAAAATGGGAGATTGTTAAGTTAAAAGACAATCTTAGATCCCTCAAGCTTTAGAGTTTTAATGCTAACAAATAAAATATTTTTATAAGAGAAAATGCCTTCAAAAGTATCTTCGAAAATATCTTTGAAAATGCTTATCAAATGAAGTGTCAAACATAGATCGTCTATATGACGCAGATTGTGTGTAAGATGCAGATCATCTGTAAGATACAGATCGTCTATAAGATGATGTAAATCAGATGAAGCATACAATTTGTCTCATATACATTAAATGTATATTATTTGTTGAGACTAACGATAAATTTTTTATTGAATGTTTCATTCCTTAATAGATCGAACTAGAAAGTCATCTTGGAACTTATAAATGTGACACCCTTACTACCCCAACATATATATTGTAATAATAAAAACTTATAAATAAATTTTTCAATTTCGGTAAAAGGGTTCACATATGAATCTTCAAAATTATCCTTCAATAACCACAATAATAAAAATGAAAGGCAAGAGTTTTCAAATTATTTTCAAAAATAACATGTACAATTCCAAATCCATATAAAAACCTATGTTCTAAAAAATCCTTTGCCCCGATGTCACAATATCAGAGCATCCCGACAATTCAACCGTTGGCATTCTAGATACCACTCGTAGCCAGATCTTCCTCACCTAAAATATCCACAAATCGTACGGTGAGAAAAGAAAATATCTATATATATAGCACATAAGAAAACACAACATATTATCTCATTATAACTTAATATTCATAAATATTTCGACATATCGTATTTCAATCAATCATGCATTGTCATCACGTCATAATTCTCAATCACACCAATCATCACAAATCTTGCACTTCACACTATGCCAAGGTCACGCTACCCATTTAACAATCTCAGGTCGTGCTCACCCCTGATTTAACACTGTGCCAAGGTCACGTTATCCCTATCCTAGGGTCGTGCTCACCCCTGACATGTTATTCAAGGTCACGATACCCACGTAACAATTCAAGGCCGTGCTCACCCCTGATATAACACTGTGCCTAGGTCACGTTATCCCTATATCAGGGTCGTGCTCACCCCTGACATGTTAACCAAGGTCACGATACCTATGTAACAATCCCAGGCCGTGCTCACCCCTGATATAACACTGTGCCAAGGTCACGTTACCCTTAACCCAGGGTCGTGCTCACCCCTGACATGTTAACCAAGGTCACGATGCCCATGTAACAATCTCGGGCCGTGCTCACCCCTGGTCATAGGTGTGAAGAACCACAACCACATCTCATTCACATTCCACACAACATCTCATAGTTCAATTTCATACACATATCAGATAAGCCCAAAATAATGGTTTTCATACACCTCAAGCAATTCACATCTAAATCACCAATTTTTATCAAGTAATATAGCAATAACATTCATAATATAATGCTCAACAGAATTACCAATTTAATATAACTTTAACATAAACAATAAAACCCCCAATTCTTTCAAAACCTAACTCACAGACACTTTTCTACAATTTCGTTCTCCCTCTCAGATCATCATTCTTACAAATTAAATATATATTTCTATTCCTCAACACATACAGAATCTAATGGTATCATTAATTTCTCAAACAGAAATATTTCAATTTTTCCAAAACCTAGCCTACAGACACTTTTCTATAATTTCGTTCTCTCTCCCAGAGCATCATTTTTACAAATAAATCATATATTCATAATCCTAAATTCATACAGAATCAAATAAAACCAATAATTCTCCAAACATAAATAATTATAAAATTGCTCATAATCCTAAAGGATTCTTCCTCTACCCAATTCCCTCATGTAACTCTACATATAAATAATTCCCTTTTTCCCCCGTACCTGGATAAACAACCGTTGAAACTACAACAGGGATCTCTTGATCTCCTCCTCTAAGTGCCCCATGGTCTTCAGAGAGAAGAAGAGGGGAAGAAGAAAGAACAGAAGAGAATAGGGAGAGAGAATGAGAGATGTGAGAAAATGAGAGGTAAGGCCTCCTATTTATAGGAATCTGCCTCAGCTAACCCGGAACGGCCCGTTCCAAAAGTGGAAAAGCCGTTCTGGACCCTCCAGAACCAAGCAAAAATCTCAACTGGAACGGCCCGTTCCAAAACCTAGCAGAACGGCCCGTTCTCCAAACCAGAACGGCCCGTTCTCCAACCGGAACGGCCCGTTCTCCAATCGGAACGGCCCGTTCTCCAACCGGAACGGCCCGTTTTCAACTACATTTTTTAGGCAAATTCTTTATTCCGGAACGGCCCGTTTCACTTTCGAAACGGCCCGTTCCAGGCAACGAATTGGGCCCACGGCCCAGTAAAAAATTTGGGCTGTTACAATACTCCCCTCCTTTAAGAAATTTCGTCCCCAAAATTTTTGCAATGGTAGACTCCTTGCTTCTTACTTTCTAATTCTTATGCAACCTCACTACCTTATTGATGTACAACTCTATCACTTTCACCAAAGGATATCTAAGGATAAAACATGTAAATTTGGTGAGCCTATCCACTAAAACACAAATAGAATCGATCTCTTAAGCGTCTTAGACAAACCTACAATTAAAGTCTATCCACTCACCATTACAGTTCCAAAATGGGACATCTAAGTGCTACACAAGTTCCTAAAGACTTCTTGCATACTAAACACGAGCATACAATTTCTCTACTCCTCTCTTCACCTTAGGCCACCATGCTTCCACTGCACCACTCTGATACATCCCCTAAGTTCCCAATACATCTCAGTAGCTCCTAAATGAATGTCCTTCCTCTAAAATCATCTTTCTTAATTGAAGGTTACTAAGCACTCAAATTTGTTCTTGCACCTCGAAACAACATCGATTCTACTCAGAAAAGTTATCTATACTCCTACCAATCTTTTCCACTTGGTTCTCTAAGACAGGCTCTAACTCCTAGGTTTCTCTAATCCCATTCATTAATTCACTAGTCACTTTCAACCTAATCAATTCAATGCTCCTAAGGATAATCTCACACACAAAGCATAAGTCTGTAAATTCTTCAATCAAATCCAACCCTTAAATCATCATAAATGATATACCAGAGGTCATCATAATCAAGGCATCTGCCACAATATTGGTTTTACTTCTATGATCATCTTTAAAGATTAAGCACCTAAGCGTAAGTTCACTAGGTATACATATCAGATATCTAATTTCACCACTCCATCTACACCTAAGTCAAACTCTTATCCATCACCTTATCCTATAGCGTCATATCTTGTCACCAAAATTATGCCTCTCCAATTTCCTTCAACAATCCATTCATTACTCAAGTCATACTTAGTCTCACACTACTAAGGGTAACCTTATAAGCCAAACTTAAATCTCTAATTTGAGCCAAAAAGATTCATCTCTCTAATCATAAGGAAAGATAAATATAAAGGTTTCCTACACAAAACATCGGTCACCACAATGACTTTACTCAAATAACAACTAAGTTTGAAATATTAGTCCTCCAGAAAGTTAAACTATCTCTTTTGTCTAATAATTAACTCCTTCAGTCAATAGATAATTAAGGCTCTAATTATCAATAAATACCTCAAGCTTAGAATCATAAAGATAGTATCTCTAAATATTGCAACTGCTAACTTAAAAAATCATAGGTAAGGTAATTCCTCTAATGAGTTTTCAATTGCCTAGAATCACAAGCTACTACCTTTCCTTCTTGCATTAACACTCCACCCAAACCTATCTTAGAAACATCAACCCATACTACAAAAGGCTTACTAAGATCGGCCAATGCTCACACTAGTGCACTAGTCAATCTTTCCTTAAGAATTTGGAAACTACTCTCACACTTACTATCTCACACAAAAATAACACTCTTCTTACTCACTCTGTTCAAAGGTAATGCTATCTTAAAAAGTTACTCAATCAATATCCAACAACAATGAGCTAATCCAAGAAACTCATAACCTCGCTAATAGACTCAAGTATCTCTCACTTAAGCACAACTTCTATCTTAGATAGATCTATGTTTTACCTCCACAAGAAATTACATGGCTTAGAAAACTCTTCTTATACAACCAAAATTCATACTTAGATAACTTAGCCTAAAGCTATCTTGGATAAATCTTTACTCTCAATTCCAATTTGATGATAGCACACCTTAAGGTCAACCTTACTGAACACCCGCTAATTGATCCATAAGGTCATCTATCCTCATATCAACATACATGCATATCAAATCATATTAGAATACCTATTTAAACCTTCATATATATCCTTCCCAATCATATATATGAATCTATCACTATTTTACACCATATAACATGTGCATGAACTTAACTTTACCACATAGCATCATACAACCTTTAACAACCTTACAATCCACATGACAACACCTAAGAACATCATAACAAAATCATTTTTATCCTTGCATTGCCTAGTAACTCAAAAACATCATGATAACATATACCTCCCTTCAACAATGACAAAGCAAATGACACATAAAGAGTTATACTCATCAAAATGATCTCAAACCTATTTCAAAAGAAATCTAAGGGAATAAGTTATAACTCTTATGAAGTCATAAGACTAAAAAAAAATCATCTTCTTAGCTAAAAATTCAAAAACCATAACAAATATATTCAGTGCTTACAACTAGACTTTTGATCACCAAAGCAGTTATAACTGAAGTTCTAGACCACTGTTTTATCTTAATCCAGTTCCATTGAAAATATAATATCCAAAGCCACCACTTTCACGCAGACCACAAAATCTAATTCTGTCAATACGATACTCATATTGGCACAACGAAACTGCAGCGAAAATATCCCTTATACCATACAGCGATAGTGTACTAACATTCCACAAAATACCTCAACCATTCCAAACTCACTCCTCAACTTCATATTCAAGCTTTCTACTACAATCCTAAACCAAAACAACTCACATATTCCACACAAAAGACTTATATCTGAAGTAAAATCCTCATGCAACCTAACCCCTAACTAGGTTAATATGCAAGCACTAAAACTTAAGGAAATCACCAAAACTTTGACCTTTCATCAAGAACGCTCAAAGCTCTAATGCTCAACACATAACCTCTTGGATTCAATCACTACAACTATGGCTTTCGGAAACTCCACCAATCGAAAACTCTTAATACACTCGACAAATGAATGTCTTACCCATATCCAAGGTTCTAATAGTTCTAGTTGGCTAGCACAAGGCTTCGTCCACTACTACTGGCACATATGCTCGCAACACGAGCAATACCACTCAACAACTACTTCTTATGTAAGCAAGAAGTATCAAAACAAATAAGCAATCATGACTAGCATCAACTAAGCTATATCATGTCTTTTAGCCAAACTATGAGAAAACAATATAAGTGCAAGCACAACGCTAACAACGCAAGTGAAACATCATCATCATTATCATTATCTTCACCATAAAGCAAAACATTATTAGAGTACACACAATTAAATAAACAACAAACATAGTCGTTCATCATTAGCACATCAATAAGTTCCACAATTCATTTCATCATTCATCTACCAAACAAGCATAGTAGACTCATAACTCACGGCCGATTAGATCGACCTGCTCTGATACCACTAAATGTGACACCCTTACTACCCCAACATATATATTGTAATAATAAAAACTTATAAATAAATTTTTCAATTTCGGTAAAAGGGTTCACATATGAATCTTCAAAATTATCCTTCAATAACCACAATAATAAAAATGAAAGGCAAGAGTTTTCAAATTATTTTCAAAAATAACATGTACAATTCCAAATCCATATAAAAACCTATGTTCTAAAAAATCCTTTGCCCCGATGTCACAATATCAGAGCATCCCGACAATTCAACCGTTGGCATTCTAGATACCACTCGTAGCCAGATCTTCCTCACCTAAAATACCCACAAATCGTACGGTAAGAAAAGAAAATATCTATATATATAGCACATAAGAAAACACAACATATTATCTCATTATAACTTAATATTCATAAATATTTCGACATATCGTATTTCAATCAATCATGCATTGTCATCACATCATAATTCTCAATCACACCAATCATCACAAATCTTGCACTTCACACTATGTCAAGGTCACGCTACCCATTTAACAATCTCAGGCCGTGCTCATCCCTGATATAACATTGTGCCAAGGTCACGTTATCCCTATCCTAGGGCCGTGCTCACTCCTGACATGTTATTCAAGGTCACGATACCCACGTAACAATTCAAGGCCGTGCTCATCCCTGATATAACACTGTGCCAAGTTCACGTTATCCCTATCTCAGGGTCGTGCTCACCCCTGACATGTTAACCAAGGTCACGATACCTATGTAACAATCCCAGGCCGTGCTCACCCCTGATATAACACTGTGTCAAGGTCACGTTACCCTT
This sequence comes from Cajanus cajan, assembly GCF_000230855.2. Lineage (NCBI taxonomy): Eukaryota > Viridiplantae > Streptophyta > Magnoliopsida > Fabales > Fabaceae > Cajanus > Cajanus cajan. The sequence goes on along the minus strand of NC_138520.1, from coordinate 53,086,279 downwards.
AACCCAGGGTCGTGCTCACCCCTGACATGTTAACCAAGGTCACGATGCCCATGTAACAATCTCGGGCCGTGCTCACCCCTGGTCATAGGTGTGAAGAACCACAACCACATCTCGTTCACATTCCACACAACATCTCATAGTTCAATTTCATACACATATCAGATAAGCCCAAAATAATGGTTTTCATACACCTCAAGCAATTCACATCTAAATCACCAATTTTTATCAAGTAATATAGCAATAACATTCATAATATAATGCTCAACAGAATTACCAATTTAATATAACTTTAACATAAACAATAAAACCCCCAATTCTTTCAAAACCTAACTCGCAGGCACTTTTCTACAGTTTCGTTCTCCCTCTCAGATCATCATTCTTACAAATTAAATATATATTTCTATTCCTCAACACATACAGAATCTAATGGTATCATTAATTTCTCAAACAGAAATATTTCAATTTTTCCAAAACCTGGCCTACAGGCACTTTTCTATAATTTCGTTCTCTCTCCCAGAGCATCATTTTTACAAATAAATCATATATTCATAATCCTAAATTCATACAGAATCAAATAAAACCAATAATTCTCCAAACATAAATAATTATAAAATTGCTCATAATCCTAAAGGATTCTTCCTCTACCCAATTCCCTCATGTAACTCTACATATAAATAATTCCTTTTTTCCCCCGTACCTGGATAAACAACCGTTGAAACTACAACAAGGATCTCTTGATCTCCTCCTCTAAGTGCCCCATGGTCTTCAGAGAGAAGAAGAGGGGAAGAAGAAAGAACAGAAGAGAATAGGGAGAGAGAATGAGAGATGTGAGAAAATGAGAGGTAAGGCCTCCTATTTATAGGAATCTGCCTCAGCTAACCAGGAACGGCCCGTTCCAAAAGTGGAACGGCCGTTCTGGACCCTCCAGAACCAAGCAAAAATCTCAACTGGAACGACCCATTCCAAAACCGGAATGGCCCGTTTCAAAACCCAGCAGAACGGCCCGTTCTACTTTCAGAACGGCCCGTGCTCCAAACCAGAACGGCCCATTCTCCAACCGGAATGGCCCGTTGTCAACTACGTTTTTAGGCAAATTCTTTATTCCGGAACGGCCCGTTTCACTTTCGAAACGGCCCGTTCCAGGCAACGAATTGGGCCCACGGCCCAGTAAAAAATTTGGGCTGTTACAATAAATCTGTTAAAGAGAAAAATCATGCTTTCTGTTAGAACCATGATCCCTAAAATCATGGATAAAAGTAGAAAAAGTTATTGCTATAGTTACTCTATGCTGACATTACTTTTATAAACTTCGTTTGGTATGAAAAGTTGATAAGTACCTCCTTTTATCAAATAAGAGGTATTATTTGGTGAAATGTATTAAATGTTTGCATTAAATGAGTCAAACAGTTATCTATCATCACAAGAAAAGACGATGAAGACAGACGATGAAGACAGACGAAACAAACTTGTTGATGGAAGCTTTTCCATTACTTGTGAACTGGACTCAAAGTGTTGCAACGATCATCTTCTCCAAGCTACTATATAAGAAGATTCAAAGCACAAGGAAAAAAGAGATATGCAATATACAAAAAAGGCTTGTATAAAAAGAAACACTCTCTATAAATCATACTTATTGTTTCTTGTAAAACAAACTTACTACTCTATACTAGTTATATAACATCTAAATGAGACAAACACAATATCTGTGTAACCCTCATAACTATTGTTATAAGGTTGAGCCTAGGGAGGCTTGTTTGTAAAAAAAAAAAAAAAACTTGTTTTGAGCTATAGAGACTTGTCCGTAAAAGAATACTTGTTTTGAGCCTAAAGAGGCTTGACTATAGAAGAATACTTGGTTGTTAAGCCTAGAGAGGCTTGTTGTTAAAAAAATACTAGGGTAGTTGCTTGAAGAGGTAAGTCAAATAATACTTATGATTGAGCCAGAAGTGTCTTGTAAAAAGAATATTTTTTTATCTTTGTTTAAAGATGGTGGGACTTAATCTGGTTGGATTGAGAATTGGACGTAGTCTTGGTGGTTGAGATGAACCAGTATAAAAATATCCAATGTTCCATTTGACCACTCTTTACACTTCATCTAACTAGCGTTACTACTTCACTATAAAAAAAATGTGTGAGTTTTTATACACATTATTCAACCCCTTCCAGTGTTTATCTTTTTTCCATAATAGTTTATCTAGTAGAGCCTCCAAAATAACAAGTCTTAGTTAAAGCCTAACTTTTTAGAAAACTAGCACTAATGACCCTATTCAGAAGGCTACTCAAAAGCATCATTAAAAGACAACATTAGAAGCTCAGATCCTCTAATATTTTTGTTGATTTGACTTATTTAAAAGTACAAATCTTTGTCAACTCTACTTCATCCTTAACCAAGCTTCAACAGATACATTTTGAAGCTAATAAAATAAGACCAAGATAGCCATTATCAAGCAAGCAAGAACATTGAAAGTTATCAATATCCAAGCTAGATAAAATTATAATTACTTGTTTCATACTCTATGATTTAAAGTTCTCCCCAAACATATTTATAATATGATCTGTAATAGAAAAAATGAGAATACTTCTTTTATGAAAGCTCCTATCCTAAGAGAGTTACAAAGAAACCTTTAATAATTATTAAGGTTTCTCAAATATGTAAACACATTTGATTTCCATTTCCATATTAGGTCTGTAGAGGGAAAGAAAGGGTAGAAATTTTGCAACTAGTTGGTTGTGGTTTGACTCATAGTTGTGGGTTGTGAAGGTGGTTTGCTTAATAGGTGTTAAGGGTTACTTAATAGTTGGCTAAGGAAGACTACACAAATAGAAGGTGGCCGGTTTGTGTAGGAAAAATCCAACAGGTGTTGGTGGTTGTATTTAGAGTAGTTTTTCTTGATTACAGTAGAGAAATCCCACAGTGTGTGTGAGGACTAGTTATAACCCAAGGTTGGGTGAACCAAGATAAATCACAGAGTGAAATATCTCTTACCTTTACTCTCATATTTGTTTAAATTACTTTAAGTTGCTCATAATTATTGGTACATGATTGTGACATATCATATCGAGTTTCTAAACAAGTAGAAAGTATTTTCAAATACCTTAGAAGCACAAATTTTTGAGAAGCTATTTTATAATGAAACTACTCAAAAGCAGAATCAGTTTTTTAAACCTCCAAAAGCATCAGCTTTCGAATATCAATTTGATAAAAGAAATTCAAATTTTAAGATAACCATAATTCAACCCCCGTTTTTGCTGGCTAACATTTACTTCACTTTGTATTCTCTTCTTTTAATTCTATCACTAATCGCTCCTCATAGGCTCTTTTATTGCTAAATTATCCTTATAAGCATAATTATTTTGAAAATGGCATGGTACCCAATAAGCTAGAACTTGCAGCTAGCACAAAGAGATAAGGATCTTTTTGCCTTATTCAAGCTAGGCGTGATGGTGCCCACACTTGGTGTAAAGAGGTCAAAACCTTTTTACCTGAATAGCACCCAACATGGTAACTCCCACACCCTACATTGAGGAGTCAGAGACCCCTATTAACAAAATCTCCTAGCATTATCTGAGTCATACCCGATATCAATCCTTCTAAAAAGTGAAGTCAAGTGAAACACTCCTCACCCATTATAAAGAAGACAAAAACCTCTCTAGCATCCCTACACTCTATGTGGCTCTCTCTATGCCTAACATAGAGAACTAGGTTCATTGAGCTCAATGCCATGAAAGCAAGCCCAACACTACTATAGATGCTACACTTTACATAATGAGAGTTGTATGATATAGGGTCCTCCAAACCCATCCAGATCCATTACTTTGTCTTTTTCGCTCAAACATTTGATAAAAACTTTATATGTCACTCATACAATATTCATAGAGTACCCATTCATTCAAATTCAAACATTCAAATCAAAACACAAAATATCATAACCCTAACCCCCAATCACATCAATACATCACTAGATCAATTTAATCAAGGTTCATTCATGAAATTACATTGCAATACCATAATTCAACATTAGATTGCATACATAATATAAACATCTATGGAATTACAATCAATAACCTAAGAGGTTTAGGGATCGCCTCATTACTCATACCCCTTATATGTGCCCATTAATTTGACATCCTCACTCTCCCCTTACCTCGAGTTACAACTGTCAAAGTGGGTGACCTGGGCCAATTCGACTCGTCCCATTTGACCAAGAGTTGGGTAATATGTGAGTTAACTCAACTTGACTCACTTTTTGGTGACCTTAAAAAAAGTAGCCTAATTCAGCCTACCATAGGTTGGTGATTAATAATGATAATAATAATAATAATACAAAAAATATTAATCCTTATAAAAATACATATTATAGTCTTATATTTTAAAATTACAACTATGTTAACAATAGGATAAAAAAATGTCTAAGAAAAAATAAATATCAACCAACTTAGTCAACTTATAATATCAAATAATATCAAAGTTGTTACATAAAATATTGATAAATAATATCAAATTGACACTAATTATCATAATTCATAACTAGTATGTACAAAATTTAATTAATGGCATAAATGTATAATTACATAAATTAATATTTGGAAACTTAAAAAATAAAATAAAATAAAATATTAAGTGGGCCAACCCATGAGGTAACCCAACTCATCATGGGTTGGCCCATGAAGGATTGGGTTAAAAGTGAGTTAGGTCAAATTTTTAATAGATCAAAAGTTTTTTTGCCTAACTAAGTTCAAACCTGTGGTGAGCTGGGTTGGTTCTTGGGTTCTGACTCATTTTGACATCTCTACCTCGAGTGATGATTCCTTGACACAACACACCCTCCACAACCTCAGTGAATACTCTGCACATTCTCAGTGACTTCCTTTAGGTTCTCTTCTATATGTGTTCTTAGGATTCAAAACAGACGCACAAAAAAATGACCTACCCTTTATGTTTTTGTTTTTAAAAAAGTCTTGAGTCTAACCTAAACCTCCCTCTCTTTATGACCTCTTTTTTTTATTTATTTTATAATTTTTTTAATTATATTACTAACTTAATCAATTTATTCAAAAAAAAATATAATTATTTTATTAAACACTTATTTTATTTTATTATAAAAAATAAGATGACACATATACTAGTTTTGTTGCATATTACTCTTTTATGTTGGGATCGAGGTTTAGCAAAAATTATATGCTATGCAGACTCATCAAATGTTCATGACCTTGTACAAGGTGAAATGTCATCTTATCACATATTTGAAAATGAGGTTGTGGAGATCTGCGAGTTTCTAGAAAGAAATTGGACTTGCATATGCTACAAGATACATTATGAGAGGGCAATCAGTGCATGGATGCCTTAGTTAAGGTAGGGGTAGTAGGGGATAGGGACATGGTGATCATGTAGGAACTACCAATGTACATTAAGCATTTGTTTCTATCTGACTCGTTGTTGGAAGTTATTTACCAACGAAAGAAGTTTAGGCTTGTTTATGTCCTTTTTATTTCTTTTCCTTGCTCTCATATGTTCCAAAAAAAACAAAATATTCAAGTTGTGTATTATGAGTGAATCTCAATTTCTCATTTAACATTCAATAAAATGATTACATTGATAATCGTTTATACTTGTTAAATATAAAAAAAAATGTACTGAATTTATGTAGAGATTAAGTTTATTTTAGATTAGATAAATTTTGATTTAATACATGTTTTGTTATTTTTTTTAATGAATACTTGATTGATTGAAGTGAATTTCATGTCATCATTTTTATTTTCTGTACATTAAGATAAATATAAAATACTACTAAAATTTTGTCAAATTTAATATATAAAAGTTAATAATTAAATATTAATAAAGTATATATATATATATATATTTATTTATTTATATAAACTATCTTCTTGAATGAGATAAGACTCCGTCTTATATAAAATATGAAATTTATATATTATATGTATGTTTATCTATATCACATAATGTAGTGATAGATCAAACTTTGATCAATTACAAACGCACCTATATGAGTACGAAGGAGTAGAAGATGTCCTAAAATTTTATCACATTAATGTGTTAACTTTGAGAAAAAAAAAATACCTTAAATAACTATTTTGTGCAATAATATTTTTAAGAGATTATTTTTTTTTACAAAAGCGTTTGTAGTAATTTTTATAATTTCTTAATTTATGTCTATAAATCATCATATTGATTTATAAATTAAATTTTAATCAATAATTAAAAATAATCTTGTGCTATAACATAAATTATTTATCTTTAATATAAAATATGATTTATATATTTAAAAATATTTATTTACACAAATTTTAAATAAAATTTATATATTAAAATATAATATTTATTTATATATATAATTTATTATAAATTTTAATTATCTATAATAAATATCTAAGTACATGCTAGCATATACTAACACACTCATTTTATTAAAAATTTGAACCGCATGCATGGCAAAATTAAGCATGGACAACGATTGCACCAATTCAAACTTTGCTTAATTTGATCAAATTGATTATTTAAGAATGTAAAACGGTTACACTAATTCAAACGATTAAACACATAAACCCTTATATTCAAAATTAAAGAATCAATTTGATCTATTTAAACAAAATTTTGACGTAATCGTTTTACATACTTAAAGTTGACCATTCAAATCAATTTTTTTTATATATTAAATATCAATTATTATCAATGTATAATAGTATTTAATTTTAAGAATTATTATTTAACATTAGTATTTTTTTTATAGATTTTTTTTATCTAATTCAATTTTATTTATCATATTTATTATAAATTAAATTTTAATATTTTAAAATAAATTATCAATAATTAAAAAGAACTTTGTACTCTAATATAAATTGTGTATCTTATATTTAAAATATAATTTATATGTTTTAAAATATCTATTTAAATAAATTTTGAATATAATTTATATATTTAAATTTGTATAACTTATTATAAATTTAATTATATATAATAACCATATATAACTTGTGAAATGCACATATTAAATGTTAGCTAAGTTTGAATATATAAATTATATTTAAAATTTGTTTAAATAGATATTTTCAAAAATATAAACCATAATTTATATTAAAGATAAATAATTTTTTGCAGTAGTCCAATATTCCTTTCAACTATTTATAATTTATTTTAAAAATATCAAAATTTAATTTATAAATAAATATAATAACTAAAAATATAGAATTAGAAGTTATAAAAACCATGTAAGAAGAGTTTCTAAAAATATTTATTTTGTCCATGAACATGATTCACCAAACATTATTTTAACATATATATCAAAATCAAACTTGAAAACACAAAGTCAACCCTCATATTTTAGGATAAATCTTATGACCAATGAGTCAAAAGTAGTTTAAAATATATAAGTTGATGTAAAATATTTGTATTTTTAGAATGATTAAATGAAAACCAATTTTTTTTTAAGCAAACCAACTTAACTGATTTTATTCACAATTACATGAAGGAATATATCTAAAGTCATGTAAATCAGAATACAACTCAGATGCCTTAATAAGATTGTGAGCAACTGAATTTGTTTTGTTTGTCTAAATACAAAATTGACCTTACAGTTTGGTGATTCATGTAACAGTGTCCTACAATTACGTATGATAGCCCCATAGTTAGATCTTTCATGGCATTATCACTACAAAAAAATTTGTGATTTGTGGCGGTTATTTTGGCAGTTTCTGGCGGTCAAAAACCGCCACAAATCGCATTACCGGCGTCACTAATAACCGCCGGATCCACGGTCGCCAAAAACCGTTTGCGGCGGATATTTTGTAAATGCTGGTTTTGAGCGCCAGAAAATTCAAAATCTTTTGTGGCGGTTTGAAACCGCCAAAAAATGTGTTTTAGTTTGACTTGTTGACATTTTCTGGCGATCTATAAACCGCCACAAAACTGCATTTTTTGTTTGACTTGTTCGTCATTTTGTGGCGGTTTTAAACCGCCACAAAATTCATTTAATTCTACCCAACTCAAAGTTTCTGACAGTTTTTAAAACCTCCACAAAATTATTATTACTTTTTCATTTACATTTTCTTGTGGTTTTAGATTGCCAACAAATACATTTTTTATTTTTTCACATTTTCTGACAATTTTATACCGTAAAGGCTATGTAGTGTCCTTTGTCAATCAGGTTCAAACACAAGGAGTGGAGACCTTGAGCTTGTGTCCAACGAATTGCCTCAAGCAAGGCCAAAGCCTCACACTCATGGGGAGCAGTTTTAAGAAAACCATATATATTTAGTTTTCAAGATTTTGGAAAATCTTTTCAAAACAGAAAAATGGATAGTAAATATTATACTAGTTCAATTTTTTAAATCTTTTTCTTAAACAACTTGAAATTCAGTTTTTGTCTTACTTAAAACATTTTACTTCATCTTTTGTTTATCATATATATATATATATATATAATATAATATAATATAATATAAAATAAAACAAATGAGATTCTAACTTTAATGTAATAATTTGGATGACAATTAAGAGGCATTTGAGACATGGAAATTTTTTTTCATGTTCGAGCAGAATTATCATTCTTAAGAATTATAAATCATGATTCTAAAAATCAAATAATTTAACTGCATTAAATAAATAAAATGAAGGTAATAACATGACATATATTTCAAAGATTTTTTTTATATTAAATAAGTAAATAAAGATAATATAATATTTTTATCAAAATAAAATTTTTTATTTAACTCAAGAGATCGTAAGATTTCACCTATCATGAGAACGATTAATGAGAGATACGTATAAAATAATATTTCAAAAAACTAACTTTTTTAATGTGTGGAAAAAAAAAAACCCTAATGACGTGTTTGGATAAAATTTTTTAAAATTTTAAGCATTTTTAAATTTTTCATATTTGAATTATTTTGATTTCAATTTCTATCATTTTTAAAATATTTTGTTTGGATAAGTCAATTCAAATTTCTTAAATTTTAAATTGTTAGATTGAATATGATAATTTGATTCTACCATAATAAAATTGACTTAAAAAAATATATTTATATGCTGAAAATTTTAAATTAAATTTTATAAAAATAAATATTAGCTAATTTTAAATATTTAATAATTAAAAAAAATAATATTAGATAATATTTAATAATTTAAAAAATATTTTTAAATATTCAGTAATTAAAAACATGAAGAGATAAGAGATACAATAAAATATATGTGTGAAATAAGAATTTTTTTTTTAAATTCTTACTTTTTTTAGTAGAATTTAAAATTCTACTATTTTAAAAAATTTCATAAATACTTAAATTTCAAATTTTTTATAAATTCTTCATCTAAACAAAATATTTTATCTTTAAAAAAATTAAAATTATTCAAACAAATAAATTATTTTATTTAAATTCTCCATCCAAGCACACCATAATTTTATAAAAATCTTTGGAATCATAAATAAGTCTTGTGAGACCTATCTAGCAATAGACATTCCAAAAATCAAACCTAGGAATAACTTGGCATTGGCCGGGACCACTTGGGATGCAACTTGCAACTCTAAGTGGTTATTAAAACCCTTTTATAATATAACAAGACAAATTCTACAAAGCACGAGTTCAAAATAATTAGCAATTGTATAGGCTGATTATTACGTGTTTGCTGGGTAATGTCCACTCTATTTCTCTTTAAGTGAACACATGTACATGGGTGAAGCTTGACTAATTATTTTGAGTTAAAATTTTTATTTTTCTCTTTAGGAGGAAAATAAAATAAAATATTCTATAAATTAATACTAACTTATGCATTAATTAAAAATAAGATTTTAGAAAAATATATAACAGACGACTTTTATAAATTAATTTATATATAAATTAATTTTAACTTATAAAAAATCTTATTTAATTTTTCTTTCTAATTTTCTTATATTAAAAGAAATTTACCAAGAATAATAAGTGTTATACCAAAAGATATAAAGTATTATTTAAAATAAAAATATAAATAATGATTATACCGTCTTCTTTAAACATTATTTATTATCATTCTTATTTCTTAAGGTTAGGTCAGACTTTTAATATATAGAATGAACATGTTCTAGAAAATTAAAGCCTACATTTAGCATATTATTTATGATAGACTTTTTTTTATAGGTCTAGTCTAGTTTTTTTAAAGTTTAGCCTAACAAATTAGCCTATTTAAAAGTCTATTTAAATTATTAATGTTAATTAGGTCAATAAACTTAATTTTTAAAAAATCAATAAAATTATTTTTTAAATATAATTTATTTAATATTATTAAAATTTAATACTTTTAAAAAATATAGGAGAAAAATTGAATCATTTTCTATTGAAGGAACAATTCATGTATAATCATGTATGTTGATATATAAACTTTTCTATTAGGGCTTGACAAACTTTTCTATAAGCATAATTCTAAGCTTTTTTTTTATATATAAAAATAGATTTTTTTAAAAGTTTAAACTTGACCTTTTTATTAATAACTTAAGTCAAATCATACTTTTAAGAGGTCAGGTCATAAGTCTCTATTTAAGATCTGACATATTTTCATCCTATTAATAATTAATTAACATAAGATTATATCCAAATTTGAATTTGCTTTTAAAATTGATCAAATTCAATAAGTAATGTTTTTGTTTTAGAAACTAATCTCTAGTTGAAGAGAAAAAGTAGTGCATATAAATAAATAAATAATGACAATAAATTAAAGTTCCTCGTAATGTAAATTAGATGTGTGTATGCTTGTTTGTTTAAGTTGTTTGATGTTTATCATTTTCTATTTATATATCCAACTACATATTGTTGTTGATGGTGTAGAAAAATATATAAAAAAAACTGACTAAACACTACAAAAAAATGCGTGATTTGTGGCGGTTATTTTGGTGGTTTCTGGCGGTTAAAAACCGCCACAAATTGCATTACCGGCGTGATTAATAACCGCCGGATCTACGGTCGCCAAAAACCGTTTATGGCGGATATTTTGTAAACGCTGGTTTTGTGCGCCAGAAAATTCAATCTCTTTCTGGCGGTTTGAAACCGCCACAAAATGCATTTTGGTTTGACTTGTTTGACATTTTCTGGCGATCCAAAACCGCCACAAAATTGCAGCTCAGTTTGACTTGTTCATCATTTTCTGGCGGTTTTAAACCGCCATAATATTCATTTTAATTCTACCCAGTTCAACATTTCTGACAATTTTTAAACCTCCAGAAAATTATTATTATTTTTGGTTGTTTACATTTTCTGGTGGTTTTAGATTGTCATTTCTCGCATTTTCTAATAATTTTAAACCGTCAAAAATACACTTTATTTTACGGTAAATTTTTTTTTAAATATATTTGGAATTATTTTAAAAGCGCATTTTTATTATAAATTGACAAATAATATTTCGTATATTTTAGACATTTATCAAATTATTATTTAAAACTATCACTAACCATATTAATCATTAAAAATTAATAATGACTATATTATATTGTTATTTAATTCAAGTAACTTATAAATAAAAATTTTACTTGTCAAATTATAGGATCACTTATTTTAATAAATTATACATATAATTATAATAATATTTATGTGTTTTGTATGTTTCTTGTTCAAATATAATTACTTAAAGATACATTAAATTAACAACTTTTAACATTATAAAAAAAAATCAAGCCAACATCTAGTCATAGGTCTAGCATGACATATTTTTTTATTATTAAGACATTAACATCCATCAATTTTAAAACATATCCAACATACTCAAAATCAAATTCATGGTCAATGCTCAAAAGTAAAATATGTAAATTGTCCCAAAATTAATCTTGCTTCAAATATAAAAACATAGGTTCAAATTCATGAGTTCATCATGTCTAAAAAAAACAATAATAATGTCAAACTCCATGAACATTACTATCTAATGAAGATCCTCCTTGTGGTGTTGGCATGTCATGTCCACTCCCTTCATCCTATAAAATACAAATTGTTTAATGTTATCCTTATTAATAAAATATGCATAAAATATTAAACTTCAATTAAGTATTAATATAATTTAATTTAGTGCAAAATATAAAACAAAGGCTGTGGATGTTTGCATGAAAGAGTATTTGAACAAGGGTATTCAAACCCTTTATTATGATAAACAAATTGGAAAATAAAAAACCCAAAAAAACAGACCACACTACAAAAAATAGGTGGCAGGGATAATTTCTTCTCTGAACTGATAACAGATAACTAACTAAAATTGATATGCCCATTGGTATTGTCACCATTGCTCTCTTCTGCATAAAATACGTAACAATTCATATTTTCCAGATCTAACATATTAAGTAACTCAAAATCAAATTCATGATCAATGCTCAAAAATAAAAACATAGGTTCAAATTCATGAGTTCATCATGTCTAAAAAAAACAATAATAATGTCAAACTCCATGAACATTACTATCTAATGAAGATCCTCCTTGTGGTGTTGGCATGTCATGTCCACTCCCTTCATCCTATAAAATACAAATTTTTTAATGTTATCCTTATTAATAAAATATGCATAAAATATTAAACTTCAATTAAGTATTAATATAATTTAATTTAGTGTAAAATATAAAACAATTACCGCTACATTATTACTACCACTACCAAACATAGCCTCTAGCTCAGTAGGAATATGTCCTTCCTTCATTTGTATGTAAGCAAGCATGACATTTTTTAATGTCTTGACATTTTCTTGAGAAGTTGCCAATTCACCCTTCAAACTAATTACTTCCTTTTTCAGTTGAGAATTTTCAGTGGAATCAAAATTTGAAGAACTGCACCCTACACCACTAAATATTGTGGATGATTGAAATGCCACACTATGTAGACCTCCTAATCCCAAGCAACGTACACGTCCAGCATGATCCTTTCCCAACACTTTACTAAGACTATCATTAGTTGAAATTTCATTAGAGTTGTCACTTTCACTCATTTCTGTTGACATCTTCTCCTGAAAGAAACATGAATAAGTTCTTAAAGTCATTTTCATTTGTTTCTTCAATTTTAGAAGCAGTTTACTAAAAATTAAACAAATCTATTCTTCAATTTTCTTTCATAATCCTAAAGCTGAGATGCTACTTATGTTTCTCTCTATTCAAGTTCTTTGGTCTATCTGCTCAAAAAATTAAACATGAATTTGATGTTTTTATTCCTCAAAAAATGTGAGTACAAGAGGTGGGGTCTATTTATAGACTTTACATTGAAGTGTTACAGAATTCTTGTATTACAATTACCTATCAAATCCTAACAGATTGTCAGCTATCACTAGCTGTTGTTCTACAGTTCAGTTGACACTAGTTGTTCAAATATGAAAATAACTAGAATACTGTGTATATGCTGGCACACACCTCTACAAACTTGGCAAGGATGGAATGCAACAGTGCAATCCCGTCGGAGTATGTCCCTAGAAGATGAAATCTGGTAGGAGATGTAGATTTGTTCAGAAGGTCAGCTGGCTAGTCTTGAGCAGGAATGTGACAGATAGGAAGATGCTTGGAGATAACCTTCTCTCTGACAAAAAAAAAGTAGTAGTAGCTAAATTTTGTGGTTCTGATGTGACATGGTGACTGATTGGCGTGGAACTGATAGACCAGCTGCTTGCAGTGAAGCCCTCTGGTGTTCTAAGAAAGAAAGGCTCAAGGCTGCTGCACAGTTGGAATAGTCTTAGGTGGTGTGAATTTGATTGGAAAGTCTAACTTCCAATGTTGACCTGGGGACCAACATTAAATGTTGAAGCACGAACAATAGCGTTGTGAAGTAGATCATGGCCAATGTGTAGGTTGAACATATGAAGTGGGATATTATGCAGGAAAGGACGGTACTGGAAAATTTGGTACCAAAAATCTAAAGTTTCACGGAGAGAATTAAATGACTGACCAAAGCCAGTAGGAATGAACATGGGAGCAAATCTGTGGAAACAGGTTGTAACATCATGATCATATGTTTGGCACAATTGACACATTGGTCTATTTCTCCTCCACTTCCAACTCTTCCTCTGCCTATACAACCCACCTCTACCAAGAGACAATGATGGTTGAGGAACAAAATTATATGAATTTTTATTGGAAAAATTAGTCCATATGAAAATGGCTGCATACCAAGAGACAATGATGGTTTAAGGGATTTGTTGGAAAAATTAGTCCATATGAAAAATTAGTCCATATGAAAATGGCTGTCAGCCTGTCATCAGCTGTTGCTGTACAGCCGTCAGTTGACATTAGTTGTTCAGAACTGAAAAACCAAATAACTAGAACAATATGTATACATTGGCAATCACAAAATACTGGATGCTCAATTAACTTGGTAAGGTATGGGCAAAGGTTTAATATGTTCAATTCACACATCAACATTTAACAGTTATAAGCAAAGGTTTAATATGTTCAATTCAAATTTACTTGCAACATACCCCAATAGACCTTGCCTCCTCATTGATATAAGACCCATCTTTTTTCTTGTGAGTTGCAATGTATAGTTCACCTCGACCCACAACACGTCCAAGCTTTTGTTCCTAATAGAAATGACAATGTAACTCCAAATGAACAATATAAAAATTCTTTATTAAAGCTCAATAACTGAAGACAAATATTTACCATCTCATGTTGTTTCGTAGACAACAATTTTGCACCACCGGTATGTGGAATCATTTGCTTTTTTCTTACTTCAGTATTTTTTTTGCACAATTCCTATAAAAAAATAATTTATTTATTAAAACGTCAAGCTAAAAAAATAATTAATGATCATAAATATTTGTTAAAACTACCTGATAATTTGGCCTTAGATGATAGTCAACAAATGATGACCATTGATCTTTATGAATACCATCAGGAACTTTAGCAATTAACTGTTCTCTTGACAATGAAGGGTCATAAACACGGTTCCACATATTTATCTTTGCATTCCTATACTTTCTTGACATGGCAAGTGAACAATAACGCTTAGCAATCAATTCTGAAGCCTGAAAATGAAATAGATTCTTTAAACAAAAAGAAAAACACAGGTTAGTATATCATAATTACAAAAAAAAATGACCATAAAATTTGACTTAAGCATGTACCTTTAAAGTGTTAAAGCAATCATCCTTATATGATTTTGGAACTTTTATCCAACTCTCAAAGTTAATGGGAATATTTTTTGAATCAGTGGAAATACGCCCACAAGCTCCTAAAAGAAGTGTCGCTGCTTCTCCATAGGCTCGTTTTTGCCTATCAAATAGCACAACTATACGTTCACCACGTGGCATCTCAAATACTCCTGATTTTGTCAACTTAGTCTTTTTTGTATTTCCTTGCTCATCTGTTAAAATGTGACATAGCTTATATAAAAGTTTTTGATGGGTACATAACAAATATAAGAAGTTTTCATAAGAAATATAACTGTTGGATAGTAAAATAGAAAATAATGTTACCTATGACTTGTACAGTCCATACCCTACTTGACTCACGACCTACACGTGGTCGTTGAGTAGGTGCAAGCGTCTGCTCAGGAGGAGCCATGGGAGGAATATACGGCTGTTCAGGAGGAGCCATGGAAGGAATATGTGGCTGTTCAGGAGGAGCCATGGAAGGAATATGTGGTTGTTCAGGAGGAGCCATGGGAGGAATATACGGCTGTTCAGGAGGATCCATAGGTGTAATGTATGGTTGTTGAAGAGGAGCTATAGGAGGAATATGTTTTTGTTGAGGAGGAGCCATAGGTGTAATGTGTGGTTGTTGAAAAGGATTTATAAGAGGAATGTGTGGTTGTTGAGTACGAGCCAAAGGAGGGATGAAAGAATGTCTTTGAGATGCTTCTTTTTTAAAATGCTTGAATTTAGGATGCATGACTACTATTGAATACAACTTTGGACCTGCAATAAAAAGTAGGAATTAAAAGCATTCTTCTAAAGACAATCATATTTGTTTAATAAGAATGGAAATTCACCTTTCAAAGAAATATTCAGCAAACAACTAGTATTAATAATAGTTAAAAACTAACAATTGTGACTCTTTAAGCACACCAAACAACTGCAATAAGAGTTTAACAAGAGAAATTAGAATATAACAAGAAAGGTAGCAACAAAGTTTAAATTAATGAGTAAAAATTAAAAACAAAATCTAATTCTTACCATAAAATAAATTAGTTTGTGATATTTGTCTTAATTATTCAATTATATTTGCATCTCCTTGAAATTGGTTTTCATCATCTACATCATCCCTTGCCAAGGTTATTGTATCTGTTTCATTTGTAAATAAATTACTCAAGTCCTGCTCATGATACGACTCACTTTCAAATATAATATCTTCCCCAACTTCTCCCATATCATACAAATCTCTTGGCATCATGTGGACAACAACACTCCACCCTTTATTTACCTCATCATCAACATAATACACCATTTGTGCTTGTGAAGCTTCAATATAGGGGTCATGTTCTTCACGTTCACCTGTGTGAATACAGTGAGAAAAGTTTACTGAAGTAAATTGCCAAGCATCCTTTCTAATTCCTCTTGGGCGTGTAGTATCTGCCCATTTGCATCTAAAGAGAACAACTCTAAGAAAACCATAATAATTAAGCTCAATTATGTCTTCCAACTTCCCATAATATGGCAAATCTGCTAGCCTTAAATTTGCATCAGAGCTACTTGCAACACATGATGTGTTTGAAGTTAGAAAAACTCCATTATTTTGAGTTTTTAAGCCTTCATCTCGTTTTATGGTTCTAAACTTGTACCCATTGATGTTGTATGCCGTATATCTTCTTGCAATTGACATTGGGCCCCTAGCTAAATACTTTATTTCATCTGGCACTACATCCGTAATGTCTGGATTTGTAACCTAATTAAAGATTGTGTTAGTCACATAAGTGCATTATAATTTTTGCATGAAATTAGTTTTGAACATACTCGATGAAGAAACCAACTAGCAAATTCTTTATTAACTATCTTTTCCAACTCTACAGTTGAAAGCCTTCGATTTCTTGTCTTCCTCTTAGTGAATGTCTTGAAATCACTACCATAAAAGAATATCATGTTAAATCACTACCATAAAAGAATATCACTTACAATATATTTAAATACTTACTCCACATATGACTGAACTTTTGGACAATTTAGTAATAAATATCGATGTGCTTGTATTTTTTCCAATGGGGTAAGAGTGAAAGTTGATGAGCTTCCCACTGGTCTACCTAACTGAGGATAAATGATTTGAGATGTTTCATTATCATTAGGACGATCATCAACACGTCGACTTCTATTCAACCTTGACTCAACTTCTTCATATAGTGAGTAAATATTAAGAGTCTCTTCGGCCAAATAAGCTTCACTTATAGAACCTTCTGGTTGTGCCCTATTCCGTACAAAGGACTTCAAATGTCCCAACATCCTATCATAAAGGAAACAATAATTATTCAAAATACTCTTTAAAAATGTGAGATAAACATAACAAAACACATTTACCTCTCAATTGGATACATCCAACGATAATACACTGGCCCTCCCAATTTCACTTCTTCAACAAGATGACAAGTTAAATGGATCATCACTGTAAAGAATGATGGGGGTAATAGTATTTCCAAATGACAAAGAGTGAGCACAATCCGATATTGTAGCCTGTCAAGATCTAATATATTCAATCTTTTACAACATAACTCCTTGAAAAATGAGCAAAACTCTACCAACACTGTAGTCACACTATCAGGTAAAACATTGCGTATAGCTAGTGGAAGTAAATGTTGCATGAGGATGTGGCAATCATGACTCTTCAACCCAAATATCTTAGAGTTTTGATCATCAATGCAACGAGATATGTTACTAGAGTAACCATCTGGCATTTTTACATTTTTTAATGTAGTGAGAAATATCTTTTTTTTTTTCTTTTGTCATTGAAAACAATAAAGGAAGATATTTTCCATTTTCATCTGGCCAAAGATCCTCTTTTATTCCCATATCTTGTAGATCTTGACGAGCTTCAAGGTGATCTTTTGATTTTTCATCTTTAATCAATGTATACAACACATTGTCACAAACATTCTTCTCAATATGCATGACATCAAGATTATGACGTAAAAGATTATCCTTCCAATAAGGCAAATTAAAGAATATGCTTTTCTTTTTCCACTGCTTTGGTCTATTTTCTTCACGATTTCGTTTCCCTTTACTATTTAACTCAAGGTCTTTTAAATAATTATCAATTTGCTTCAAAATTTCTGACCCAGACAATAATCTTGGTGCATCCCTTTCTTCAATTGTGCCATCAAAATGATTTTTCATCAATCTAAACTTATGACCCCTCTCCAAAAATCGTCGATGTCCCATAAAACACCATTTATAACTACCTCTTAATCGACAAGGAAAAGTATCAAAATTACAAGTCGGACATGCATACCCAGTATAAGTATTCCACCCAGATAAAGTACAAAGCCCAGGGAAATCACTGATTGTCCACATGAGAGCTGCTCGCATAGTGAAGCTTTCTTTTAGAGAAGAATCATAAGTTTCCACACCTTCAACCCATAGCTCATTTAGTTCTTTGATTAAAGGTTGTAGGTACACATCAATCTTATCCCCAGGCATTTTTTTACCTGGGATGATCATAGAAAGAATCAAAGAAGTTTGTTTCATGCATTCCCAAGGAGGTCGATTGTATGGAATTAGAATTACCGGCCATATACTATAACTATTACCCAGGGTTCTATTTGGATTGAAACCATCAGTTGCAAGACCAAGGCGGACATTTCTAGGTTCTAAAGCAAATTCAGGGTGAAATTGATCAAAATACTTCCATGCTTTGCCATCTCTTGGATTTCTCAATAATCCATCTGGGTTACTATTTAAAGCATGCCATCTCATGGACTTTGCTGTTTTAGAACACATAAATAACCTTTGCAACCTTGGTTTTAAGGGAAAGTATCGTAAGACCTTTGCTGGAAGTTTCTTTTTACCATTAGTACCTTTTTGTTTCCATCTAGATTTTTTACAATGTTTGCAAGTCTCCAAATTTTTATCTTCCCCCCAATACAACATGCAATTTCTTGGGCAAGCATCTATCTTGGTATAATTGAGACCAAGCTTGTAAATCACCTTCTTAGCCTCATAAAATGAATTAGGGATGTTTGCATATTCAAATGCATCTTTCAATAACTCTAAAATCATTGTCATTGCCTTGTCGGTCACACCACATAAACATTTTATATGATATAGCCTTAATAGAAAAGACAACTTTGAGTACCTTTGACACCCTTGATACAATTGTTGGTTACAATCTCTAAGCAAATCATCAACTTTCTCATTTCCTTCATCAATTGTGGTGTCTATAAACTCAGATGGTCCTTCGTACATATCATGTTCCACATCAGTATGTCTATTGATCCCAAATGCATCATTTATCATATTTAACACTGGATTTTCATTTTCCAATGGCTCATCTATTACTTCAGTGTCCCTTGATGCCATTGTTTCATATGCTTCACCATGCCATATCCAAACTTTGTAATTTTTTGGAAATTGCTTACAAATCAAGTGGTCAAACACAACATCTCTAGTTTTCCATTTACTAAAATGACATTTAGGACATGGACACCTTATTGCACCATTGACAGATCGATTTTCAAAAGAAAAATCTAAGAATTTATTTAATCCATCTAGATATTCTATTGTATTCCTTGGCATATCAATCCATGATTTATCCATTACTACATCCATCTGACAAGGTTCAAGAAGAAGAAAAAACTAGATAAGTAAATTAATTTACTTATTTAAGCCAATTAGTCCAATTTCTGTAGTAAATCAGAGCCTACTGTGACAATATCAGTAGATTCTTTGTCTCATAAGCATAAACATCTTCAATATCATAAAAGAATCATATGAATGCATACTTGCTTTGTAAGTTTTAGAGCCACAAATATTTTGACATATAAGGAGATAATCAGATAAACGAATAGAAAGCTGCGTGTATTAAATAATACAAATCCCATACGTCTATACATATAACATGCCTGGCAAGTAGTTATAGATATCCTTAATATATAACTTAACCAATTGCTAAATATCACAGATTACCTTGCAAGTTTTGCTTCCTTAAAAATGGCCAGTTGCTGGGAGAAAAATGATTTGCAAGAACTGCACCCACAAGCAAGTGTAAAAATTGAAAAGCAATCCATCAGTATATGTAAAATGAATGCAGTTTAACACCTGAATACTAAAAGCTGAGGTTTGTGGTTCTTGTACATACAGGAGTCAAATAAAGACTAAAAGCTCAAACAATATAAGCATTTAATAAGTTGACTTGGAATGAAGATTAATAAAAAGAAGTTACTTATTCCGCATGCACTAACAGGTATGCCAAAAAGAAATGTACAAAAAGAAAAACTATTTTCTTCTAGCTGAACATAAATAGACAAAATATGAATCATACCTACAATATGAATAACCATTGATGTGTTCAGTGATATCTCTATTTTCTAAAAGGCATTCAGTATATCATGTCAAATTCATACATACTAAGGAGTTCCCATGCTAAATCTGACTATACTTTAATTGAGCAAAATGAAAATTAAACTTGATCTCATCACCTAACATGTATTAATGATTATGATCAATCAAAGTGAAATTTCAATGGAAATAAAACTGTCAATGTACCTTTCCAGTTTTTTATCCACCACAGTTGAAATTTGCAGGCGCGGGAGAGCTACAACCCGGAGATAATCTATTCCTGTTAAGATAAATTATTCTCAATATAAATTATTCTCAACTTAATCCAAAAAAGAATCAACAACAACAAGAAGCTTACGATCCTTGCAAGTCTTTTGGCCAAAAGTGCAGTCAATTGGTCAAGAAGCAGCGTGCCAAATTCTACATTTTAAAAACTGGTTTTAAAACTTATTTTTAACTCAAAATTTGATTGTATGCATAGTTAATCTTTAATATCATTGCTGCTAAATAATAACTTAATTATGCCAAATAATAACTTAATTATTATTTTAGCTAAATTTAAATAATAACTTAATAGTTAATCACAGAGATTCTAGAAGCCAGTTACAATTATTTGGAAATATCAGCACAATGGACATAACTTCAAAGTACCAAAACTGCCTTGAATAATTTCCAATCAAAAGCAAAGAATATATGGCACTAATACTATTATGCATTACAGATTAGGACAACATGGTAGCTACAAGTAACACAAAATTAGAAAACTAAAATTAGAAGACATAACAGATTCAGCTTTCCCTTTCTAGTATCAATTGGTGGACGTTTCTGTCAAATGAGAAGAAAATTAGACAGGTTTTTTTATTTATTATTAACACATTACAGTCTTACAGTTGGTATTTAGTACAGTCTTGTATAGTATTGTATGCTAAAAAGCATACAATTTTGAATTTTGAGAAATGTAGACTAAAAATGTTGATGTGGCAATGTTAGGAGTACTTTATACGGCACATGGATGGGTGCACGCTTGACACTGAAGGAGAGAAAGAAAGGGTCATCAAATGCATTGAAGCTGCTATTCAAAGAAGAGTTAGCGAGGTAAAGTACATTGTGCAGTTTAAAATTGATTCTGTATGCCTCTTTAAACCATACCAAAGACCAGAAGTCGGGGATGAACTTCTGGTTCTCAACATAGTAAGTTCTTTGATTTCGTGAGATGGTTTCCCAATGATCTTTATTATAACAAGTGACTTAATTTTCTCTTGACCCCCCTACTTCTTATGAGGCCCCGATCTACTACTTTTCTTTTCCGCTCATTTCTTTCTTTCTTTCCCTTTTTCTTTCTCTACATCAGAAAGTCTTCTGAGTTTAACCCAATTAATACATTTTGCACCTGTAGCTATCTACTTGTATTGTTGCGAATGGTACGGCAGATATATGGGGCTAAGTTCCACTCAGATTGTATGTGACCATCATATCCACCTAATCAATCGGTGATAGTGATGGTCTTTTCTTTTGTCTTCAATAGAGCATTAGAGCTTAAGAACCTATGTACTCCACGTAATATCATCTGATCCACATCCCTATAACCTTAAAAGTTAAACTAAATAAAGGGAAAGTTTGCTTTGCTCTGTTTTTATCATATACAAATTGAGTTTATGTGACAAAATGTCACTATCAGCCATATATGCTATAACATCATACAATTAATTATGCATCCCTGTTTGATTTTGTCCATACATCTGATTATGAGTTTTATATGTATGTATATATACTAGGCGTAAAATTTACATCGTCCACCAGTCAGAATCAGAATTCCTTATCAGTATGATTTTTATGTTAGATCATGAATTAATAACTACATCCTATCTAAAAAATAAATAAAAAATCCCAATTGTGTAAAACATTTTATTCTCATAAATAGGACCAATGTGATATTTATATAAGATTTCTCTTTCTCATTTGGAAGCAAGTCTTTGAGAGACTTTAATTGATTCATAATGTATGTTTTTTTTTTTTAGTACTAAAACACTGGTTAAGGAATTTTTAGAAAAATGTATAGATATGTTTTTACTTTTTATTATTTATTCATTAATTATTATGATGATGATGAAAGTGTTGTTAGCATTGATCTTGTGGGATGATGGACACAGGGTGTGAGCCTAGAGCTGTGTGCAAAGGACAGAGTGGGGTTGCTGTCTGAGGTGACAAGGATCCTACGAGAGAATGGCTTAACAGTGAGTAGGGCAGGTGTGTCAACCATAGGGGAGAAAGGGCTGAATGTGTTCTACATGAGGGATGATGCATCAGGGAACCCTGTGGACATGAAGATCATCGAAGCACTACGCAAGGAAATTGGACAGACAGTGATGGTCAATGTGAAGAGGGTACAATATTTCTTCTCATATAAATATAATACTAACTTTTAATAAATCAA